>NC_051183.1:166265520-166953020 GCF_013339695.2 Rhipicephalus sanguineus
ATAAGGGTTAAGGTACGCCAAGCCTCGATGGCAAAGGAAAGCTCACCGCTGAGCTTGTGATGAAGCTCGCCAATTATTATGGCTGGGCACTCGAGGCACACCAAGGAAACATTGACGAGATGGATGGAGATGGAGATGCTGTCCTTGCCACTTACTACCACGTGACTTCCACAGATGAAAAGCCGCAACATTCACGGTGCCCAAAGGACGAAGAATCGTGGTGTGCACACACCAAGGCAGTAGCAAGGCAGCAGGCTTCACCTAAGCATACCTCCCCAAACATGTTGCTGAAGCCCTCCTTCCAGTCTACACTCGCCTCTCAGATCGAAAGCTGTTGGAGCACTGTCAACGAGGCAAAACTCAAAATTCAAATGAGAGCCTCCATTCAGTAATCTGGTCGCTTGTGCCAAAAACCAAACACGCCTCACTCTTCACAGTCGAAACTGCTGTTGCTGAAGCAACCATCCGGTTCAATGCTGGAAAGAAACATGCCTCTGAGGCCATTTTGAAGGAGCTGCATTTGAGTCCAGGCAGCACAAATGTTGAAAGGTGTGTCGAAAAGGACCAGCGGCGGCTAGTCGCATGTAACAAGAAGCTTCAGGAATGCCATGAAGAGGAGGCGTGTGAAAGAGAATGATAGTGATTATGTGCCTGGTGGCTTATAGAGCAAGGAGGACTCCCATCTGTTGCTTTTTAGCCGCATGAACAAACCTATATTAAGCATTCAAACTTCTTTTTGAGTTTTCTCAAAAGTCGTTTTTCGCTTAAGTGCTGTGCCGTTTCCCACAGTATCTTTTGATGTTGTTGTCAGATTTCTATGATTCTTGTTGCAATTGTAAGCTTATGAGTTCCTACACACAATAAAACAACTAAATTATAACATCAGTAATGATCAAAATTTTTATCGGCTGATAAAACTGATATAAATTCTGGGGTTCCCAACCATCACGTAACAGATTGCAATAACTTTTATACAAATAGAGCTAAAATTACAGTGATGGCATAGTTGTGATCCCCGATTGTTCTAGAATATGCCCATACAAAACTTTATGGGATATTCCATAATAAAAGTGCAGAAAAATTGGGCAAATTGATTTTTCATAATATATTAAGTATCTCAAAAACTACTTCAGATAAGAAAAAATGGATTGCATATTTGCTTTCAGCAGGTTGAAATATACTTTGCCAAAAAATTTCATTTGTATGCATAAAAAATAAAAATTTTGTTTTAAAAGGCTAGAGTGTCCCCTTCTACATGATATCAATGTAAGACACGATGCCGTGCCATGCTTACCTCTTCATTCATGTACATGAGCAGGAGAGCAGCAATCTGACTCATTCCCTGGCAATAGCCAACCTCCTGCAAAGAGAAAGAAAGTGGCAGCACTGAAACAAAACCCAGGCTTTCGCTGTCTTTGTATGTTGTGTGGCTTTTTTCAAATTGTATGCTTTGCAGCACGCATAGACACTGTTCATCACACACACTCATGTCATAGACCTGCCCGATGCCTGTAGTTTGCATTACCTGTCAATCCTAATTAAAAAATTAAAAATATTTTGAATTATTGAAATTCTATTGTACTTCATTAGCATTTCAGCCATTCCTTAGAAAAAATTATACCGGAAATTTGCATCAGTCTCGCACAGTTCTACATTAGTATATTAAGTGTTGTATTGGACTAATACAACTTCCTATTGGTTGCACCTATGATTATACAAGGCCAATAGGCCCTGCGTATTAGACTTGCTAGTCTCAGAGGCTGTCCTGCTCATTTATTCATCTCTATTTGCCTCAAGATCTTTGAGTGGCACCCTCTCGCGTGTGATGTCAGAGAGTGGACTTGGGTGCCGCTCTTCGCGTGCACGCTCGCTACGTGAAGGCTGCACGACGCTGCCGGTCAGTCTGTCCTGCTCGAGTTATTGAAACATTAGTGGGCAAGTTCATAAAGCAATTTGTACTGAATGTTCAAGCAATATGCCCAGCAAAATCGAGTGGAGTTGCGATCACGAGCACGTTCAGTGTTGATTGCTCTTTGTGTCGTCTGCTAGCCATCAATGTGCATATCTGCATGAATGGCGACGTTTTCTTTTCGCGACTGTTCTATGGCCGTGGCGCACTCTTAATGACTTTCCGGCCCGTTTTCGATCGCTGACTTCAGTGTTCGGGCCTCGGCTTCCGTGTCTGCGTTAAAGCGCAATATACATATACTGCGTGCTGCGCGTGTTCAGTTGCCAAGCCTGCTCCTTCAGTTCAATTCCTTTGTTCGGAGTTCTAAGCGCATGAGAAACGACATGTGATGTCATTCAAATAAATTAAATGGTCGTTACAGGTGTGGCGAAGCAATTGGTACTGCTTAACGGTTGCGCTCTCCAGCAGCTCCTAGTGGGTCGTCCTCTTCTAAACGCCGCTCGCGCTCGGAGCCCGTGGCTTTGCCTTGACTGTCGCCATAGTGCATTGTCGCTGAGTGCCGTCCAATAAACAGCTTAACAAATTGGTGGAGGTGCTGTGCTCCCATTCAATGCCCCTGGAGCTTCGTTCCCGTACTCTGCCATCTACCATGCCTCAAGACGCCGCTCAGCAAACGCCGCCTCCCACACCGACCACATGTCCCGGTGTCCCACGCATCCGCGATCCACCTATCTTCACTGGCGCCGATGGCACCGACGTGGAGGACTGGCTGGCAATTTACGAGCGCGTAAGCGTACCCAACAAATGGGACGAAGCAGGCAAGTTGAGCAACTTGGTCTTCTACCTCGCGGGAGTAGCAAGCTTGTGGTACAACAACCACGCGTCCGATTTTGCTACTTGGTCGGATTTCAAGACCGCCGTCATCAATGTTTTTGGCCGCCCTGCAGTTCGTAAGCTGCAAGCAGAACAGCGCTTACGCGAACGAGCTCAGCAGGCCGGTGAATCTTTCACCAGTTATATCGAAGACGTCCTGGACTTGTGTAAGAAAGCCAACGGCACCATGTCCGAGTCTGACAAGATCCGGAACATTATGAAGGGCATTGACGACGATGCCTTCACCATGTTGCTCGCTGAAAACCCTTCCACCGTGGCCGAGGTCATAACACTGTGCCAGAGCTACGAGGAGCTCCGCCGGCAACGTTCGATGACCCGTCGCTCTCCATCACGCGACGAAGAGCTTGCTGGCTTGGCGGCCATACCTGACCAGGCCACGCTGCTGGCAGAAATGAAGGCATTCGTGCGCGAGGAAATCGCACGCCAGTTCTCTCTCCTGGCCTTCGCCCACCCGCCGCACGTTCAGCAGTCGTCGTCGACGACCCTTCTTCCTCCCATCCGCCGAGCGATTGAGCAGGAAATCGCAGAGGTGATGCCTGAGTACCACCAGCAACCTCCGGCTCCTGCGCCACAGAGTTACGCTCAGGTTGTCGCCAGGACGCACCAGGCTATCCCTGCGGCTGCACCGTTGAGTTACGCCGAAGCCGCCGCTAGACCTCCGTCCTTCGATACGGGCGTGCCGGCTACGTATGCTGCCGTCATCCCTAGGCACCGACTGCAACCCACCTTGCAGTCATTTCAGCAGCCGCCCCGTCAATCGCATCCTGCGACGTGGGCGGGACCTGCCCCGGCGAACCGATGGCGCACACCCGACAATCGGCCCATCTGCTTTGCATGCGGTTATGCCGGTCACGTGGCCCGTTACTGCCATCGCGTGCAGCCGCCTCGAGTCGCGTCAACCACCACCAGCCAGTCCAGCCGTGCATTCTACGACCCGCCTATGCCGCCGACGTCACGTCCAGCTCCATCCAATCGCCGCTCTCCGTCTCCACGCCGTCGCTCACTGTCACCAATGCGGCCACGTTCTGTCGCACGAGAGCAGGAAAACTAGTCGTCGCAGTCCACGAGGCAAGGGCTGCGACGCTATCGAACTGTAAAAGCCCTCAGCGAAGTCCATCGAATGTCATAGACGTGTTTGTGGACGGTGTTCGCGCATCTGCCCTTGTCGACACTGGAGCCGCCGTATCCGTTATGGACGCAAAACTTAGCCGCTTACTTCGAAAAGTGACGACGCCACTTTCTGGGATGTCCCTCCGTACCGCCAGCTCCCAGAGTATTAGGCCTACAGCAGTATGCACTTCTCGCGTCGTCATTCAGGACGTTCTGTACGACGTCGAGTTCATCATAATTGCTGCATGCTCCCACGACGTCATCCTGGGATGGGATTTTCTCTCCCGCCACGACGCCATAATTCACTGCGCACCAGCCGCCCTCGAACTCTCACCGTTCTCACATTTGACGCCGGCAGACAGTCCATCGGCATTCACCAAGACCCTCGTCAAAGACGATACCAAAGTTCCAGCAAACTCGTCGACGGCTGTGCCAGTTTATTGCGCCGGTCTCTGTGACACAAGTGCACTCCTTTCGCCATCTGACCGCGTTTGCACTAGGAAAGGTTTGCTGGTACCTTTCGCGACCGTGCAAGTCACTCGGGGTAGCACCGCTATTTTTGTTACCAACCCATCCCCGCACATTGTTACGTTGGTGCGAGGGGAATGTCTCGGCAGAGTGGAGCCCCTCGAAGACGAACAAGTTCTGGACGCACCCGATGACTCGCACTGCACCAGTTCCCGTACCATCAGTGCCGTTTCCACGTCTGATTCCTCACCCGCGGATGTATTTGGTCCCTCCATTGCTGACAACCTTACGTCGGCCCAGCGTTCCCAGCTTCTGTGCCTGCTGGAAGAATTTCGTTCTTCTTTCGATGTCGAGCAAACTTCCCTCGGCCGCACGTCCGCTGTTACGCATCGCATCGACACTGGCGCCCAACCACCACTGCGGCAACGTCCATATCGCGTGTCTCCCACAGAACGTCGGGTAATTAATGAGCAAGTGGACGATATGCTTCGACGCGACGTTATTCGACCCTCGGACAGCCCGTGGGCGTCTCCTGTTGTTCTCGTTGCCAAGAAGGACGGTTCTGTGCGCTTCTGTGTGGACTACCGAAGGCTCAACAAGATCACTAGGAAGGATGTTTATCCACTGCCGCGAATCGACGACGCGATTGACAGCCTCCAAGGAGCAGAATACTTTTCATCTCTCGATTTGCGCTCGGGGTACTGGCAAGTACCCATGGCTGATGACGCTCGACCGAAGACAGCCTTTGTCACGCCCGACGGCTTGTACGAGTTCAACGTCATGCCGTTTGGTCTGTGCAATGCGCCCGCGACCTTCGAGCGCATGATGGACACCGTTCTGCGCAACTTGAAATGGCACACGTGCTTGTGTTACCTGGACGACGTCGTCATTTTCGCTCCGGACTTCTCCACGCATCTTCAACGTCTGCGGCATGTTTTGACGCGTTTGACCAACGCCGGCCTCCAAATGAACCTGAAGAAGTGCCGATTTGCAGCACGGCAGCTGACAATCCTAGGCTACGTCGTGTCCAAGGACGGAATCCTTCCCGATCCGGCCAAGCTTCGGGCCGTGGCCGAATTTCCCAAACCTACGTCCGTCAAAGAACTGCGCAGTTTCGTAGGACTGTGCTCCTATTTTCGACGTTTCATACGCAACTTTGCCACCATCATATCGCCGCTGACGAAGCTCCTTGCAAGTAACGGGCCCCTACATTCGTGGTCATCCGAATGCGACGACGCGTTCGCAAAGCTCCGTCGTTTGTTGACGTCTCCTCCCATACTACGCCACTACGACCCTACGGCCCCAACGGAGGTACACACGGATGCCAGCGGTGTAGGCCTCGGTGCTGTTCTTGCGCAACGCAAACCAGGGTTCCCCGAATATGTCGTCGCCTACGCAAGTCGTACGCTTACTAGAGCCGAGACCAATTACACTGTCACGGAAAAAGAGTGCCTGGCGATCATCTGGGCCCTTACAAAATTTCGACCTTATTTGTATGGTCGCCCATTTGATGTCGTCACCGATCACCACGCACTATGCTGGCTGTCGTCATTGAAGGATCCCTCGGGCCGTCTCGCCCGTTGGGCACTTCGCCTGCAAGACTACGACATCCGCGTGCTGTACCGCAACGGACGTCAGCATGCTGACGCCGACGCCCTCTCGCGCTCCCCCTTGCCTGACGACAATGCCTCCTGCTCAGTGTCTCACACTGCTGTTTCTTCTATCGATGTTCACACCATCGCTACCGAGCAGCGCAAGGATAAATGGATCGCTTCGCTAATAGACTTGCTCACTGATCCGTCGACAACACCAACCACTCGCGCGTTGCGTCGTCAAGCCCACCATTTCGCCATTCGTGACGACCTACTGCACCGGCGCAATTACAACGCCGACGGCCGCCAGTGGCTACTTGTGATACCCCGAAGTCTGCGTGCTGAAATATGCGAGTCTTTCCACTCTGATCCGCAATGCGCGCACTCTGGGGTATCCAAAACTTACCACCGCATTCGACAACGATACTTCTGGCGAGGGATGTACCGCTACGTGCAGAAGTTCGTCCGCTCCTGCCTCGATTGCCAACGCCGAAAACCTTCAACGCACGTGTCACCAGTCGGTCTACAACCATTACCTTGCCCTAACCGTCCGTCTGGGCGCGTGGGCATCGATTTGTATGGCCCACTTCCTCTGACGTCGGCTGGTAACCGTTGGGCCATCGTCGCCGTTGACCATCTAACGCGATACGCCGAAATCGCTGCCCTCTCAGCGGCTACAGCGCGTGATGTTGCCTCCTTCCTGCTACACCGATTCATGCTGCGTCACGGTCCACCCCAGGAGCTTCTCAGCGATCGAGGCCGTGTCTTCTTGTCGGAAGTCGTCGAAGCCATTCTCAAAGAGTGCCATGCTGTTCATCGCAAAACTACTGCTTACCACCCGCAGACGAATGGCCTAACCGAACGCTTCAACCGCACGCTCGGCGACATGCTCTCAATGTACGTCGCCGCCGATCACACAAATTGGGATGCCATTCTGCCCTTCGTCACCTACGCCTATAACACCGCCCCTCAGAGCACTACTGGTTTTTCACCCTTCTTCCTGTTGTACGGAAGGCACCCGTTGCACACCATTGACACGATACTATCCTACAAGCCGGATCCATCTGATTGTGCGCCTATTTCTGACACAGCCAGGCTTGCTGAAGAGTGTCGCCAGCTTGCAAAGGCCTTTACAACGCACGAACAAGAGCGGCAGAAGAGCCTTCGCGGTGGCACCACCACTTCTGAGTCCACGTTCCTCCCCGGAGCGCTCGTATGGCTCTCGGTCCCTACCACTGCAACCGGCCTCTCTTCAAAACTACTGCCAAAATACGAAGGCCCTTACCGGGTCGTCGAGCGCACGTCCCCGGTCAACTACCTGATCGAACCCATCGAACCAGCTTTGGACATGCGCCGTCGAGGGCGCGACATAGTCAACGTGGAGCGCCTCAAGGCCTACTATGACCCACTCATAGTAACGAGCTGTTAGGTCGCCGGACGGCTCCCTTTTCGTACCCGGGGTAATTGTGGCGAAGCAATTGGTACTGCTTAACGGTTGCGCTCTCCAGCGGCTCCTAGTGGGTCGTCCTCTTCTAAACGCCGCTCGCGCTCTCGGAGCCCGTGCTTTTGCCTTAACTGTCGCCATAGTGCATTGTCGCTGAGTGCCGTCCAATAAACAGCTTAACACAGGCAACAACCTTTCATTAAATCTAAGTTTTCAGCAGCTGCTGTGTAAGCGCACCATAAGTACTTGAAATTTAAACAAGAAGTAAAATGGTTGAGAGCATGAGTCAAAAGGGGATGCACGACGGTGATATGAAATAAGTCAATTGCCGATTTTCCGGACATGCTCGAAAATTTGGACGCTTTTGCAGCACCGTCACTAGCCCCGTAGATGTCAATGTATAGGCCTCCCAAGCTCGGCCAGGGGGCGCTGTGTCCAGGCCCATAGCCGGGGGGGGGGGGTCTTGCAGAGGCGTGTTTCATTTCGATTAATATCGACGCCTGATCATGCACCGTGTTCGCTTATTCGAATGTCGCTTTTCGACAGCTCGCTTGGTCAACTTCATACTATACAGGGGCGTAGCCAAGGGGGGGGGGGGGTTCAAACCCTCGCCGAAAATTTTCAATTTTGCTTGCGTATATGTACACGCACACAAACAAACGCACGCACGAACATACATAATGTATGGTTGGACCCCCCCCCCCCCATCCCCGA
This sequence comes from Rhipicephalus sanguineus, assembly GCF_013339695.2. Classification (NCBI taxonomy): domain Eukaryota; kingdom Metazoa; phylum Arthropoda; class Arachnida; order Ixodida; family Ixodidae; genus Rhipicephalus; species Rhipicephalus sanguineus. The sequence goes on from NC_051183.1 coordinate 166,273,652, forward strand.
AAAAAATTTCTGGCTACGCCCCTGATACTATACAATACCCACTGGGATCGCGCATGTTTATGGTTATGCCGAGATTTGTGCCCGATGATAAGCGCATCTGAATTCGCGAAGCCATCAAAAATTTAATTGTCACCTTGGTTCTTTTTTGAGCTCGTTTCCAACGTGGCAACTATATATTGCCCGCGGCTCACGCGCATGCAAGGCTTTTTATTACGTGCCGAACGCATGACATTATTACGAGGCACGCCGTGGTGGATTAATTCGGATGAATTTCGGCCACCTGGGGTTCTTTAACGTGTACATAAATCTAAGTACGCCGGTGTTACTGCATTTTGCTCCCATCGAAATGCAGCTGCCGTATGCGTGAATCGAACCCATGACCTCGATCTTAGCAGCGCAACACTTCAGCATGCTAAGCAATCACGGCGTGTCGCATGCAAGGCCAATATAAACGCTCAGTGCAAACATGCACCTTAATTCTGTTTGCAGTGAGCCGCGATGGGAAATTTACCGCAATCAGCTGAATAAAACACTTGTAGTACTCACGGTACAGTATTTAAACTATAGTGAATTAAGCCCACATGCTCCGCCGCTGTCACATTACAAATCATTGACTTGAAAAGCCACTACGCAATCTCGAAATGTACAGCAGCTGTCTATTTGCTGTAGCTTTAGTTCACAAACGCACTTCCCTTTCAAATGAGCATGATCATCATGTTTCTTCCCGTTAATAGTTCGTAATACTGTGTACGACAAAGATTGCGTCAAGGTGACAAGACCACGAAAGCATTGCGGCGAACTGCCATAATCCACTCTTGACGCCTCTGCTCCTCACACTGCTTGCATTGGAAACGCTAGAACTTGACGGGCAGTTTTCAGCTCTTCGTCATTTTTAAACTTTTGTGACAGTTCACAATGCAGCAGCACTGCGTCCCTGCTTTCCAGTACGACGAAGGAACGGCACCCACAGCGTGAAAAATGCGAGATAAAACCCCCGGGGAGTGCGTTCTCCGCGCGCGATGGAAATACCAAGCGAGCGCGATCCGTCCGAGCTACCGGAGCTTTCCCCTCTCTCCGCTGGGGCGGCCGAAGGCGCTGTGCAGACTTGAGCGTTGGAGGCCTATAAGAACATCTGAAATTTCGGACGCTGAAACTCTTCGGCGTCTGAATGTTCAAACTTTCTGCCCAAATTGCGGGTCCGAAAGGCATTAATTGAAGACCCCACCTTTGCCGCGTCTATCAACTCGTAGGGTCGAACCAGCGCTTTTGCGAGTCTAACAGTTTGCAACAGTAGCAGAGTCCGAAAGTCAGCTTTGCTGCAATGCGGAAGTGTTATGGGGTGAAGCTGACCAGAAATTCAAGGGGGCCGTTATCACGACGGCGCACGGCGCTGTGATAGCGGAAATGAACGGAGGCGTGATGACGGCAGGTGGCAAACGCGCCAGTACGGCTTAATCGCTGACAACCCTTGGTAGTTGCATATGTACTGCATGCATTTAATTGGCAGGAACCCTAACGCGCCGCGCCACCATTCATGCTCTCTCTTTGTGCGAGACCGTTAAGTGCTCCGCGCAGACGCGTTGCCTTCACGAACGAAACCAGCTCGCCATTGCCGCGCCCGTGTGCGGTCAGGATCACGAACACTTTCATGACAAATGCGTGCGTACGGTACAGCAACAGTACGGTGACGGTGTCAGCTTAGTTGGCGTTGTGCTGCACACAACTAGAAATGATCGGCTTCACACGGCAGCAAATGCTGCGTATCGGTGGAGATTCGGCGATGTGTGCGCACACGCATAGGGGAAAGCCAGACGAGTCGTTCGCTTTTCCGCCACAGTCTTTGTGTTCTGCATCATCGTTTCCGAACGCTCCATGCGAGAGAGGCGTAATCTAATCCGCGCTTTGCTGGTATCAGCGGCGCTCATCATGATATGCAAATTTGCAAGTGGCGGTTGGCACGTAGTTAAGCGGGGTTCGCAGCAGGTACAGAATGTATTTGCAATAGCCTGGGCGCGCACCAAAATGCTTGATAAGTGTACTAGGAGGCATTAAAGCTATTTCGGGCGTAGCTGTGGCGATTCGACCGCTTGAGCGGAATAAAAAAGGATAAATTCGTTTTTTTCGGATTGCCCGATTTTTCGGACGATTTAGGGAGTCCAAAAAATCGGATGTTTACTGTATTGGTAGGTTGTGAGGAGTTGTTTTTATTTTATGCAACATGTTTTAATCCCTAAGTTAATACACCGACGTTTTCTGACTCGTTCACAGTCGTCTGAAAGTACCATATGCTGAAAATTTAGTGTAACCATACTAACGTAGATAAATACAAAGCTTTCACAATGGAAAGTCATAAATAGGATGTATTTGCAATAAAATAGTGTAAATCACTCTCAACGGTCGTCGACTCCTGATAGGGCGTGGTGCGATCACTGTACTAAAGACTCGCAGGGTCCCTGATGCATTTGCCTAAGATGACTCGAAGGCAAAAGCCATCTTCTTTTTCTTCAGCCGATGTAGTGTTCCTTCCCCGCCCCCCTACGAATGCTTTCTGGACGTAACATGATTTTGCACTTCGAAGAGGATCGGAGGCATTGCAAGCTTTCTACACATCACCTGGTTTCACAGTGCCTCGGTGATCGGCCCACCGATCACGGAGGCGATGCAAAGTGACGATGTCATGTGATGACGTCATCATGTGACATGAACTTATGAAGTCACAAATTTTGGTGGTCTGTGACGTCATGGTGACGCTGTCATGTGATGATTTCTTGCATCACTCGTATTGATGCTGATGATGCGGGGCACCGACGGTCAATTCTCGTGTTTCATGAGGAATCTAAGGCTTTCACCTTAAAATATTCCTTAAAATATTCAGTCTTGTTACAGTGCGGTAAAGAGTAGCAATAACCAGCCAAAGGGGCCAAAAGAATGGTGGGAAAGAGCGCTCTTTCTCCTCTTCCTGGACACATTCGCCAATTTTTCCTACTGTTTAGCAAGCTGTACTATCGGTGTCAAATGAAACACGAACAGTGGAGCACGTTGCCCAAGCATTAGGAACTGTATATTGCATGCCGTCCTGTCATCACCATTGACAGGCCAGCACACCCGATTAGGCAGCACTGCACGATCGAAAGCATGAATGTGGCTTACGAGTGACAAACCGCATGAGCGTATCTCTAATCATAACGGTGCAAACTGTACCACGCGCACCACTGCTGGCGCTTCATTCAGAGCCGATAGTATGTGTAACAAGTTTTAATGCGCATCCAATTCACCCAATCTACGCTAGTTGTCCACAATAACAAGCTGGTAGATGAAGTTGTCAATTTTATTTTGTACGCAAATGTTTTGTGCACACAGGTCTACATGACTACAATTGGGAGTGCAGTGTGAATTTTCGTTCAACTGAAGTCTGTTTACACAACACTAACTTTTATTGATCGTGTTTCGCTTCCAAAACAGCGTAGACTCTCTTTGATTCGTTTGGCGAGACGTTCGCACTTTCATGTAAGCTATTTCAATGCCATCCAGCCCAGTGAGTGACGTTACAATTACAAACTCGGGGGGGGGGGGGGGGGGCATGATCCTGACTGCGATGGCTGTGGGTATATAGAAGATACGCTAAATGTTAACGTTTCTTAACCTCCTGTAAAGCTAGCAGCCATCTAAACAACTATCAATAGAAGAAAATACAGCTAGTAGTCGAGGAACGCCGCGTGACGCGAGTGAACTATGACGAGAATGCTGCTGTTCTAGCCAGAGCCTAGCAGACAACAAAAGCCGAATCCCCGCCTTTGCATCACTGGAGCGCCGTTCGCAGCGCCACCATCGGTGGCACACAAGGCAAATTGGTCGTATATAGATTTTTGCTGGTCAGCTAGACAACAATTATTACTAGATTCTGCTTATCTCGCTTTTTTTTTTATGAACACGAAACGCAATGAAAGTGATGTTTAGCATTTATTGTGTGTTATTCAACAACAGGTTTATTACTCCACTTACTCAATGCACATCAGCTGATGCAAAAATGTTAATACAGTTCCCACATGTTTATATCAGGGGCACCCATGAAGGCGACGCACTTCTGCATGACGCTGGCAGTTTTGCTTCACTGACAACACTGCCCACAGATGCTCTGCCACAAGTAATTATTCTAGTATCAGGGAAAGAACAGCACTGTGCTGTTCTTTTCTCCCTTTGTCCACGTTTTTTCATGCAGTTTCCATGATAATGAAATAACAACTTGACCAACAAGTAAGTAGTTCATTGTAAAATAATTGACAGCGCAACGGGTTAAACACGGACAGAAAGAAGAAAAGGACACCGCGCTGAACTCACAACTAAATTTATTTTTCAAAAAGAAAGAACATATATACAGATCAATCAGTCATGAAGACCGAGCACAGGTGCAACAACACAACAGTTAATCGTGTCTTGTCTAACAGATACTTGTATTCTTCATCTAGAAGAATGATTGAAGGATGACTTATGCACTTGCTGTTGCATCTAATAAAAAAGGCTTCGGCTATTTTACGCGTGCGTTGATCGACATGTCTATATTTGATAGTGGTTTTCTGCACGTGGGGCACACATCCACATGATCTACAATGGGATGCCACATGCGACGTGACAGCGGCACCTGAAAGCATCAACTCATGCTCACGTAGGCGTACATTTAGGCAGCGCCCCGTTTGGCCCACGTATTCACTGCCACAATGGAGAGGAATGGCGTAAACCACGCCAGTAGCACAAGGCACATACTTGTGTACATGATTGGTGACACACTCGTTTCCTTTCCCTGGCCTCTCACACAATGCTCTATTTACCCAAGCGCACACATTACCTACTTTATTACGCGCTGAAAACAACACGTTTACGCCATACCGTGCACCAACGTTTTTCAAACCATGCGCGGTTCTGTGTAGGTAGGGAATGACAGCATGCCTCTTTCTCTTGCTAACTTTCGGGGCACTGGGATCACGGTGATGAGGTTTTTTCAACTTAGTTATCAGTTTTTCCGAGACTGAACAAATCACGTCACTCGGAAAGCCAGAGTTTGTACGACAAGCGACCTGGATATCGTCGATGACGTCTTAGTTGTACTAGACACTAACCTTTGCTCTGTACAGGTTGTAAATATTATGAAGGTTTTTAAGGAATGTGGAATGGCTCTGCATTTCACTATGGAGCTGCCCAAAAACGATGAGCTACAGTTCCTTGATTTAAGACTAGCCTTTGACAGGGATCACGTTTGCTGGCACTACCAACTGAGATTCATTAAGCCAATCTGAAATTTTAATTCAGGCCACTCAAAAACTGTAAAAAGAGGCCTCGCGTCAACTGTGCTGGGTGCCGCTCTTCAAAGTCATGCATGCACCTCATGGCGCATGCGTTTGATATCCAGGTCGCTCGTCTTACAAACTCTGGCTTTCCGAGTGACGTGACTTGTTCCGTCCCGGAAAAAGTGATAACTAATTTGAAGAAACCTCATCACCGTGATCCCAGTGCCCCGGAAGTTAGCAAGAGGCATGCTGTCATTCCCTACCTACACAGAACCGTGCATGGTTTGAAAAACATTGGTGCGCGGTATGGCGTAAACGTGTTCTTTTCAGCGCGTAATAAAGTAGGTAATGTGTGTGCTTGGGTAGATAGAGCGTTGTGTCAGAGGCCAGGGAAAGGGAACGGGTGTGTCACCAATCATGTACACAAGTATGTGCCTTGTGCTACTACTGGCGTGGTTTACGCCATTCCTCTCCATTGTGGCAGTGAATACGTGGGCCAAACGGGGCGTTGCCTAAACGTACGCCTACGTGAGCATGAGTTGACGCTTTCAGGTGCCGCTGTCACGTCGCATGTGGCATCCCATTGTAGATCATGTGGATGTGTGCCCCACGTGCAGAAAACCACTATCAAATATAGACATGTCGATCAACGCACGCGTGAAATAGCCGAAGCCTTTTTTATTAGATGCAACAACAAGTGCATAAATCATCCTTCAATCATTCTTCTAGATGAAGAATACAAGTATCTGTTAGACAAGACACGATTAACTCTTGTGTTGTTGCACCTGTGCTCGGTCTTCATGACTGATTGATCTGTATATATGTTCTTTCTTTTTGAAAAATAAATTTAGTTGCGAGTTCAGCGCGGTTTCCTTTTCTTCTTTCTGTCCGTGTTTAACCCGTTGCGCTGTCAATTATTTTACGATGAACATCCACCAACTAGCCCAACTTGCAATTCTATTCTAAGTAGTCATTCGTTGAGCAAATAGCTCTGTTGACCACTCGGAGATTATTTCCCTGAAAAATAAGCAGCCGTAATGTATTCAATGCAAAGCCAGTAAACAAACAATGCCATGACTGGCTGATAATAGAGACCACCATAATTGCTGAAGCCAGCTGAACATGAAGACTTTGTCAGTCTTGCATCTTCCTTTAAAATAGATAAGTACCGTATATCCTTGTGTAATGGCTGCACCCAGAACTTTGTTAAAGAATCCCCCCCAAAAGACGTACATAAGAATTACCTGTGTGTTTAATTTTTTTAGAAGGTTTGCAGTGTTATCCGTTATGTGGTGCAAGAATTCCAATGTTTTTTTTTTTTCCTGGAGCAAGACAAGGCAGCCATGCCAAGATTTCGGTGCCTCCAGGTAGCAAAAGCACAGCCCGAGATTTAGCGGCTTCCTCCGAGGCACTGCCCTTTACAAAACAACACTGACTGGACGGCTGAAGAAGGCATCTCTTGTGGACGTCCGCCACTGGATTTTCGAACCACGGCATGGGGTTGTCTTCTAGACAATGTAGAGCAGCTTCAGGGTCACGGAATGTCAAACTAATTCAATGGAACGGAGGACGACCTCTCCTGGGACAGAGGCATGTCTGAGGATGTGATGAGTAAAGAGGACGACTGTGAGGAATAACATTTTTGCAATCGCGTAAAAGTGACAAAGGTTCTTTTTAGATTCTACCAGTACAAACAAAAAGTGAAAAAAAGAAGTGTCCTTTTATCTGTGTTGGCCACACCTGCGATTTTCCCTCCGAATCTGGGAAAAAACCTGCAGCCGAGTATATACGCTAGTGATATTAGAGTTACAAACTGAATTTACTAGACTTCTTTGTGCCCATAAAAGTTAATATAATTATTGACATCAAAGAGTAGCACCACATAGCAGAGAAAACAGCAAGAAGAAAATACAGTTTCATACAGTGTGTGTATACATTGGCAGCTGCCCTGTCTAGACGAGGAGCGGGTGTCTGTATTCGTAAATGACCTGTGTGTTTTTAAGAGGAATCAACTGTGCTATTCAGGGTTACAGCCTGTGCAACCTCCTTGGTGAAATATAATAATTGGACAGTGTCATCTGTAGAAGATAGTGCGACATCAAAACTAATCAAGGAAGCTGTCTTCATTCCTGAACTACATTGTGGCTCCATCAGTGCTACTTGAAGTGTATTATTTTGCCAGCACTGATTATGTGCCATTTCCAGATTGTTTATGGTTCTGGTGCAGTGTTATCCTTTTCCATATAGTGCAATTGGGCATGAATGTTGTGTCTAGTTTATAGGCCTAATACGTTAATACTGGATTTCAATTTTGAGCTTAGCTGCTTATTGTGCCTCCTAATCGTTATGGCGGGCCAGCGCTTCACTTCTCATTATGGCAAATTATTTTTGGCCAGTACATATTAGGTTTGTCCTTGAACAAGTTTGGTCGTCACATTGTTCAAGTACTGCCAGTTTGCAACATAATGAAGGCCATTTTAGTGGTGAAGCTAAAGTCGCTGCATTTAAATGTTTGCATATAAATGGGCATTTTTCATGCGCAGGTTTTCAAAACCATTTCCTTAAATCAACATCCCAAAGCAGTGGTCAATCTAAGGTCTAGGAAATCGGGACTGCTGACCTGGTGAAGACCTCGGAAGGGAACATGCAGAAATATGTGCTTGTCACTGAGCTTAGCATTTCCACTTGTTTTTCTGCATTTGCTCAATTCAGCAGACATTTGCGACACATACTTGAGGCAGTTTGTCGACCATTATGTACACATTTCACTGCTGTAAGGCACCATGGAACTTAAGGGATTGACAACAGATTTCTCTCGACCCAGTTTCTTATGGCGCAACAAAAAGCTCACCCTTCATAGTGCTTGTAGCTGCAGCGGTCCATCCCAAAAGAACGTGGTTATTTTATAAGCAGTATTTTTCAATCTGAAAAGCCTTTCAAGTGGATGAAGGCATCCTCCAGCAATGCTGTGAAGCGACAGCTATGTCGACAGGAGTGAGTGAAACTGTGGTTAACCACCTTCACATTGACATTTTCAACTGTTTTCAATTATAAAAAGCAGGCAAAATAAGTTTCCTGAACGCTCGTTGTCACACGAGGTCTCTTTACTGTCTCGTGAGTCAGGTGCTCGTGGCCTCCGTGATTAGCTCCGGCAATGCGTTGCCAGAGCTGATCACAGAGGCCACGAGGCGCCCTTTGTACTTCTCCAACTTGTCGACAGGTGCCAATAGGCCCTCAGCTAACAATGTTCATGCTGCCGCTCATGAGCATCGGGTCATACATCAAGCGTAGGTGGCGCCACTGTTCTGCTCAGTACAAATGAAGGCATATCTGCACATTTTAAGTTGGAAAAGATTATAGTAAAAAGCGTGCTGCATTTCAATGCTAATATAACAGACAATTATTAGCGTGCACCACTAAAAGGTCATGTGATCGCCAACAAGTGCATCTTCACTTTTTTGCTGCGAGAGGCACTCAAAAGAAATTTTGAGTGAATAAAAATATAAATCCAAGTTTAACGAGAAAAACAGGGTTCGTTTTAGCCTATACAATAGACAATTTTTCCATTAGTGGGGTTATCTCAATTCATGTTCCGAGTGGTAGTCTGTGCCTTTAAGGATAAATGTGAAGGTAATTATATTGCATATGTTTTTGTGCATCAGTATGACTATCAGCATTGCAAACGCAGCAGTAACTTTTGCAATAGTATGCACCATAGATTTATCACACTATAGTAAAGTCTGGTTAATTTGTCCCTGATTAATTCAGAAATTCGGTTAATTCGTACGCGCTGTCTGGTCCCGTCAAAAAAGTACATAAGCCTCATTAATTCAGACGTACTTGGTTGCACTTCGATTAATTCAGACAGTTCATGGATCATAGAGGCACGCAGGGCACAGAAGGTTGGTGGTACTAGGGGGTGTCTGAACAGCACCGTCAACAATAACATCTCCAAGTAGCAAGCACAAATATCAAAGCTTTTGGCTTGCGTGTGCCGAAAACGTCGGAAGGCCAGGAAAACGTCAACGCTGTTATGTTTAAGTTATTTTCTATGGTTAATTCACACTTGTTCTCCGATCCTGGCAAGCACATGCATTGTTTGATGGCAACAAACTACCATTAATTTGTCATATTTGGCCACAATCCGATTAATTCGGACGACCTTCAGAGTGCACCGAGCGCGAAGCACTGCACACGTACGATGCAAAAGAGTGAAAACGACACTTGTGTTCAGCCGAAATGAGGTGGTGCAGTCCGCATCACCATCGTCATCAGCGTGGGCTGTACGGTAATGTGCCCGTTTGTGTTTACCACCACATGTAACGCTGCATTGGTTGCAGGCCTGCACAAAAGCATGGTCGCTGTCCTCTATTGCATTGGCAACCAAGGTTTCAGTGGCTGCGGCAGACTGCAGGTTTTCCCGATCAATTTAATCCAAGCACCAGCCAAATTGGCTGGTGCTTGGAATAAATTGAGCGGAAAAGCTTGTAGCTTTGTTTTTGCTCGACGCACTTGAACGGCATGGGTGCTGTCGATGAACGTGTTGACAGCAACTGCAGTTTCTTAGCAGAAATTGTTTTTGGGCTAGTTGGCACATAACGTCGATAAAACGGGGATGCTCGTTTCTTGTGCTTCTCTCTGGTTGTGGTGCTCAGGTTTTCCTCAGACTGCAGTTTCATGCGGAGTGGCAGCGACAAACAGCAGCTTCATTTTCACCCCATGTCACCAGAACTGCGTAGTCTTTATCCACGATTGTGCATCAGCGAGCTAGCTTTCTTTTGCAGCGGCTGCGGCAGGCTGTCACAAACGGTGGTTCTCTCTACTTTGGACACGGGCAGGCCGCAAGCGTCTACGGAACTGCGTGGATGCTTTGATTGCAGCACTCCGTGGTTTCATTTGGACTGGGTACATAGGCGGTGCGCGTGCCTTCAGAACTGTGCAGGCATTGCCCATGATTCCGCAGTTAGCGACCATGGTTTCCTTGGCGGCGGGTGCAGCACTCGGTAGCTTCGTTTTGGTTTGGTGCAATGCGTGCTCAGTGTTGCAAAACTTAAACATGGTGAAAGCTGTTGAAGATTAAAAGGTGTTTCAGACATGGTCCTCGTGTTGGCATAAAACTCTCCTGCTATCACGATGTACGAACAATCTCTTGTTGGTCAATTAGCTAGGCTTTACTGCAGTTAATTCTAATCCATACTACACACGCATTTTTAAGGCTATAAGAACTTTTTTAAAAGGTGCATGAATACAATAAAAGCCTGAATACAATAAAAGCATTTGTGTAAAGTTCTGAATGTGTCTGGAATGAAGATTTCATGCCACTGCTTTCGAATTAAGTTTGAGATGCAGCCAACACGCTGCCTAACAAGGATGTGGGCATTTCAAGAAGGAACACAAGCCAGCAATACAATGCAGAAGCACTAGAAAAAGGGGAGCGAAAAGAAAATAACTCACCGTGTTGTACACAGAGTACGCTGCTAGGACGTGGAACAGGGCTTGCTGTCTGGAAAAGGGTGCAAGAGATCGTTTTGTCACAGCAGCTGAAGGCAGAGCTTCAATGTCAGTGTCCCATGCAAAGCCAGTGGTTCTCAAACCAAAGTTTGGCACTTGTCTTTCCAAGTACAATTCACTCAATAATTTGGCCTGATCTGCATAAGCAAGTGCCTGTGGGAGAGGCACAAAGTTAGGTGGGCAGGTGAGATATCGTGTGGCTGCAGCAAGCACAGGACCGGTCGATTGGCGAAACGTGGGAGAGTTCTGCAGTGGGTGCAGTCAGGCTGATGACGGTGATGCTTAAGCAATGCCACAAACAATGTGGAACCTGCCAATAAAGACGTCCTCTTCCAGCCCTGAATTAGTGTGACGTGTTACTCAACTTTTTCTAAACAAATTTCACACCAGTGCAAAAGAATTTCTTGGACGTGGCATGAAACCACGACTTTGGTTGCCTTTTCCTGGAGAAGCAATTTTGCTCAGGCAGAGGTGGTGCGGGTGTTGAGCGATGTGTCCTTGCAGACATCCAATGCCACACTATCTGTTCCAGAACTAGAAACGGTTATGTTATAAGTAGAGGTGTGCAAATATTTGAAAGTTTTGATATCGGTTGAATACTACATTTGCAATATTCGTGTTCGATTTGAGAACTCTTTTTGAGAAGTTTCAAATATTTAAAGTGGTTCAATTATTCGATCTTTTCGTATATTCGGTGAGTACATATTACTGAAAAGAACTTCCAATTTTGCGCCTTTACAGTAAGCGCATGAGCGGTCGACCAGTGATTACAGTAAAAGCTCGTTGATTCGGCACCCGTTAATTCGGAAATTCGGATAATTCGGATGGCTCTATTGGTCCCGGCCAAAGTGCATGTTCATCTATGGGACCAAACCTTCGTTAATTCGCCAGAATTCGGCTCTGCACCGCTTAATTAGGACAAATGCTGACGGCTGCCGCTACAGAAAAGTGTGGTAAGCAGTGCTGGCACCACTGGAGTGAAACCGAAACCTGAGTGACATTGCCATCGTCATCAACTAGTGGGGGCGATCGCAGCGTCACCGAACGTCGGCGTCTTTTCTTCGTTCCACACTGCCTCCGATGCCATTTTCCTTTGTGTTGTGTCTGCACCGTCTTTTCTTGCGGAGTTCTCTCTTTTTACTTTTTTTTCCCCTTGTGACAGTGTTTGCATGTGAGGCCCAAGCATGCGGCAGTAGCTGCCGATGGCATTGACGAGGTGTCAGCCGAGTCCACCGACAATGACTGCGACGAAATTGTGATTCGACCCCGCGGATCGCGTACTACGTCATCATACGTCACCTGTTCCCGCGCTCCTCCTCCAGTCCGCGCGGACCGATTCGCGAAACGGCGGAGACCCAAATCACAGTTCGGATCAACGGGGATCTTTGGCGAAAAATACAAAAATCCTGGCGGCAAAACGCGTTCGGCTGGCAACCATCAATTTTTTCAATCCAATCCAAGTCGCTTTTGCTGAAAAGCGCGCGCAATACGAAGGAGACGCTACACTAAACGGAACTGTACGCGGCCGTCGGTCTTCTCAGCAACTTCGTCTCAGGGCGACTGAAAATGGACAAACTCATGGAGAGTGTCGCAGGGCCGGCGTCGTACGGCTCCAGATTCACCGATGATGCAAAATATTTCTTTTTGTTGTTGGTGGAGCAGTTTCCTGCTCTGTGGGACCCGAACCGTGATGACTACTCGAACAGTATCCTTCGCTCTACGCTGTGGCAACAAATTTCTGACGAGACGCAAGAGCGGTACCCGGATTGTGGGCCGTACACTCCCGGTATGTTTTGTTTAATATCTATAAGCATCCCGAGAGATTTTTTGGTGAGCCACGGCTTGACCCAGACCGATCGCTTGTGCTGAAGAAAACCGCTCCCCTCTTGCAACTTCGAGAGCAACAGCCATCGCGGCAAAGCGGCGCTTGCGCTGGACGCCCATTTTGCGCAAGGTGACCTCTGCAGCAGAGCTCCCGCGCACGCCTGCGCCGTCACCTATGCTCCTGGTAGCGAGGGTAGGGCCGATCCGTCCACGCCATTCTCCCCTGTCGTGTGAATGCAAGCCGCGGAGAGATCCCAAACACGTCACATGTCATGTGACTGATCCGTCCGCGATCACGTTTGGCGACACCAAACAGAACCCTGCCGTCCTTCCCACAGATATGACCCTTCAGAACCACATCGCGATTGATGACTGTGTCGCCACGACTGGTCTCCTGGCCGATCAAGAAATTATTAATGATGTCGCGACCTCATCGCACCTCACGGGAAGACTCAGAGGAGCTTTTTGATATTAGAGGACGTTTGCCTGAGCACTTCCGACAGTTTGCGTGCTGTTGGCCATTTGGAAGAGTTAAGAAAAATTGTGATGTCAGCCGGAATCTGCGTGAAAACGCAGACGACCATTACAAAATACTTCAGCAAATAAAGGGATGCTTCTACAACTTGATTTTAATGTTTTTCCTGTTCATTCGTTAATTCGGCATTCGGTTCATTCGGATTGCCATCTTTTGGGCTTGTTGGTATACTGAATTAGAAACCATCTTCAGCGCTAGCAGACAAGGACGAAGGAGAGACGACACCACAATGCGCTAACTTCAACACTTTTATTTCCAGGAAACAGCAATCTATTTATCCATGCACAGTGCGCCACCTCATTCTACACTCTAGCCAACCAGAAAGGCCCTCTCCCTATCCAATAGATCAATAGACGGTGCGCTCACACACGTGTCACTATTGCGAGAGATAGCTTGGGCTTCAATAATCTCCCGCACGTCTTTATCTTTGTGCTTCGCCAGAACAGTGCATGAAGCATATAATGGTGCGCAACCGCACTCCAAACAATGCACAGACAAATGACCGTAATTATTCTTGTTAGTAACGTTTAACCTATGCTTGCGAAGTTGGTCGTTAAGGCATCTTCCCGTCTGACCTATGTACTTATTTCCACAGGTCAACGGGAGCTCGTATACTACCTCTTGTACACAGTCCACGAGGGGATCGCGATGGTTTTTGGAACATCCTACAGCGGGCTTACGATGCGGGTCTGTTAGTCGACATATCCTGCCCAGTTTTTCGGGCGCAGAAAACACTACTTTAATGTCCACACGATTAGCCATTTTCTTCAGGTTATGCGCCGTTCTGTGCAGATAGGGCACTACTGCCACTCTGCTCTTACTCTTCGCCTGTGTGTCCGGGCGGTTAACGTCCAAGCGGCATCTTTTAAGAAGACTCTCGGCAACAGACACCTGTACCGACTCCGGAAAACCTGCTGCCGATAACCTCACCGATTGATTCACTAGACTCTCATGAACCTTAAGACTCTCCTGCCACCATAAGGTTCATGAGAGTCTAGTGAATCAATCGGTGAGGTTATCGGCAGCAGGTTTTCCGGAGTCGGTACAGGTGTCTGGTGCCGAGAGTCTGCTTAAAAGATGCCGCTTGGACGTTAACCGCCCGGACGCACAGGCGAAGAGTAAGAGCAGAGTGGCAGTAGTGCCCTATCTGCACAGAACGGCGCATAACCTGAAGAAAATGGCTAATCGTGTGGACATTAAAGTAGTGTTTTCTGCGCCCGAAAAACTGGGCAGGATATGTCGACTAACAGACCCGCATCGTAAGCCCGCTGTAGGATGTTCCAAAAACCATCGCGATCCCCTCGTGGACTGTGTACAAGAGGTAGTATACGAGCTCCCGTTGACCTGTGGAAATAAGTACATAGGTCAGACGGGAAGATGCCTTAACGACCGACTTCGCGAGCATAGGTTAAACGTTACTAACAAGAATAATTACGGTCATTTGTCTGTGCATTGTTTGGAGTGCGGTTGCGCACCATTATATGCTTCATGCACTGTTCCGGCGAAGCACAAAGATAAAGACGTGCGGGAGATTATTGAAGCCCAAGCTATCTCTCGCAATAGTGACACGTGTGTGAGCGCACCGTCTATTGATCTATTGGATAGGGAGAGGGCCTTTCTGGTTGGCTAGAGTGTAGAATGAGGTGGCGCACTGTGCATGGATAAATAGATTGCTGTTTCCTGGAAATAAAAGTGTTGAAGTTAGCGCATTGTGGTGTCGTCTCTCCTTCGTCCTTGTCTGCTAGCGCTGAAGATGGTTTCTAATTCGGTTAATTCGGACATTTTTTCCGGTCCCGTGAATTCCAAATGAACAACCTTTTACTGTGCTACGACTTTGGCGCGAGTGCAGTGATGCCTACATGGATAAGCATCGGAAATACACGGGGGCATGACGACGGCTACCAACAAACGCACCGCGGCACTTCTCGGCGACAAGCCTATAAACGACAAGCATCTTAAGGAAGCTAAATCATGAACTGCCTGCTTGGCAATTCGTCAGCAGCTTACATCAGCTGTTGCCGCTGATATAAGTGTACTGCGCGCTTTTAAGAACAGGTGACAACCCAAACAGGCCGTTCACTGCCGTGCTTTTGTGCAGGACCGCTTAATTAAGTGTGTGTCACTTGCAGAAATGAAAGCAGCTCGCCGTCGCCGCATCGGCCTGAGAACGTACTCGCCGCACTTTTGCTCGGTCCAGTGCTTTCCGAGCACAGAGAAATCTTGCTGCGTACTGGCAAACGCACACGTACGTTACAGCAAACGTCTCTGCACTTATCTGGGTGAGCTTAGCAAGCGACACGCTGCACACAACTAACTAGGGACGCTCGGCTCTATGCCACAGAGGAACCACGTCCCATATGTAGCTGCAATGGTTTCCGCTAACTGATCGCCGCACAAACGTACGCGCAAGCATCGACAAAAGCTGCACGAGTCATCCGTCTGCTGTGTAGCGATGTCAGCCACTATACTTGGCATAGTTTCGAAATAATTCGACGTAGTGGGCACTTTCAGAAACTTCTACTGTGGCGTCATCCCATATATTTCTTTCTAGCTAGCTGCGGCGCACGTCAGGCAAAGAATATACATAGTTTTCACATGACTAAAAAGACAGGGCGTGCAAACACGGACACAAGAAAGAAGTCAGGACACCACAAACGGCGTTTGTGGTGTCCTGACTTCTTTCTTGTGTCCGTGTTTGCACGCCCTGTCTTTTTAGAATGAATACTTACCAACAAGCTCAGCTCTCTGTTATTCTAAGTTTCACATGACGTCACAGACAGGTTCTCTGTGCTGGGTACCTCAACAAGATGGCCACCATGACTTTTTATTAGGGATGGGCGAATATTCGGACGTTTCGAATATTCGAACGAATATTAAAGTATTCGAATTCGGTTCGATACGAATTTATATTATTCGAAATTTCGAAGTATTCGAAATGAACGAATATAAGTATGTTTGACCGCGCATAACCCCCTGCAAAGCTGGTTTCACTGCAGCGTCGGGTTGCTGTACCGTGAAACCACCCTGCCAGGGGAAATCTGCACTGCCGCGAAGCCACACTTCAAGGTTAAGTGCACATATTTTTTAAATATTAACAGCGTGTTATATGGGCTTATATGCGCTAAGTACAGTAATTTTTACCTTTTAACGTATTGTACCACTTATAACTCGCACCCTACTGCTATTCAAATTTTGATACCCCCCCCCCCCCCCCTTCAAGGTTTCTTCCACTTCATTTCAAACCAAAGAAGTGACATTCACTCATGCCTAGTTCCAATCCTTAAAAATATTGTGCAAGGGTCATGAAGAAAATGCTCAGTTTTTCTTAATAATATGTGGTGAGTACTATTCGAACTATTCGATTCGAAATTATTCGACCAAATCACTATTCGCTTCGGATTCGCTTCGAACCTCAAATTTACTATATTCGCCCATCCCTACTTTTTATCTCATTATAGAGTGTCAGTGCGGGGGAGGACACACAGTCGTTTGGTCCCCGCTTTCTTCTGTTCGACAGCTGCGCCAAGGGGGAACACAATGGAATGCGAGGGGGCACCGGCACTAATTTGATGCTACCGTTTGTTTCTCCACGCATTCGAGTAAGAGTTCCATGCAGCATCTCAACCAGCTAGTACTCCAAGATGGCGACCACGGTGGCATCAATGAAAACTATGTACAAGGTGTAGTTGCGCTGCATTCGCCTCAGCGTGCCTTTAGAATCCATCAAAAGCGCATCACGCCCGGGCGTATCGTTCGTGCGATCTCGCCAACCTCACTGCTTCGCCAGCATCAGTTTACTGCCAGCAGCAACGAGTGCACGAAGGCGTCCTCGAAGTGGCAAAATAACGCGCTCGCCGCCGACACTGCATTTTGAACAGGAGTTGTGGCTCCGTAAACTCCGACAAAAAAGGTGTATTTGGGGCGTCTTTTTGCCACCCAACAAAAACGTCACCTATCTCGTGGGCTTTCCTTGCGTTATCGCCGTGCGCCCGGTACTTCCCGGTCATAAATGACGTGCGGCTATCAGCTTGACATAGCGTTTGTGATAGGAAATAGCCAGCGTGCAATTTTCGAGAAAGGAAAGGCGAGCAACCCAGATGATGAGCGTTGTGTGGCAGAAAGACGCCAGATACTCCCGTTTGTCTTGGACTGTCGACTGGTGATAACAGGGGAGAAAATATATATATATATATATATATATATATATATATATATATATATATATATATATAAGAAAAAAAAACAAAAAAAAACAATAAGTTCGGGGTGGGGGGGGGCTCTTGTGCCAAAACTCCCGAAACCCTGACATGATGATGACAGTGGGGGAATGCTGATCATTTGTGACCAGCTGGGGTTATTTATTGGTTGTTGTTACATTTCACCCCTTCATAATGCAGCCGGGCAGAAATCAACCCAGCGTCCTCTTACTCACTAGTACTGTATCACGCCACAGCCACTAAGCCACCAAGGCGGGTGCAAGAGCTTTTTTTTTTTTTTTTGTAATACAGTGCTGCCACATAAAGAAACGGAAAGAAAAAAAGTTTGTTCAACATGCGAATCGAACCTAAGCCATTAAGTCACAAGCTCGACTAAATATAGCACAGTCATGCACTTCCTGGCAAGCACAGATGTTCTTTTGTGCAGAGAGAGAGAGAAGTAACTTTATTGGCACCCGTCAAACGGGGTAGAGGCGTCAGCCTAAACCCACACTCATCCTCCCTAACCGTCGACCGGGATCCCTTGGGACGTGGCGGCGGTTAGGGCGAGACCGATGACTTGCCGTTGAGCATTTTCCTCTTCGTTGAGTAGCAAGGACTCCCAGGACTCTCTGCATCTGTCTGGCTCATCAAAGTTAGGACAGCTCCAAACCATGTGGACTAAGTCCGCTCTACCATCGCAATGCCTACACCGACGGCTATACACCGAGGGATGCCACTTGCTCAACAATTGCGGGTTTGGAAATACCCCTGTTTGTAACTTTCTCCACATAACTTCCTCACTTTTTGAAAGGTTCTTATGCGCTCTCGGGTAAGTCTTACGCCCCAGCTTATAATGGTTAAGGATTTCGTTATAAGTGCTCAGTTCGTCAGTGGTCTGTAGGGGTTCCTCGCTTGGGGATGTTGTCGAGACAGCGCTGGAATCCCGGAAAGTGAGACCTCGGGCCAGCGCGTGCGCCTTCTCGTTCCCTCGCAAACCCTGATGAGCCGGTGTCCAGATTAGTGAAACCTGCTCCGCCGGGAGCTGTCCGACGGCTAATATGTGTACAGCTGTGGCAGAGATCCTGCCCGCATCAAAATTTCTGATTGCAGATTGTGAATCACTAACAATAACTCTCACATTCTTTTGAGTCAAAGCCAGCGCAATGGCGACTTCTTCCGCCTCTGTTGCTCCTAAATGTCTGACGCTGCAGCACGAGGCAGGGCCTCCGTTTTCGCGTGTAATTACGGCTACGTATACTTTGCCTTGCTTGTATTCGGCCGCGTCCGTGTAAATCACATCTTGCCTGCCTTTCAGGCTTTTCTGCAACGCCTCAGCTCTGTCCTTTCGCCTGCTCTCGTGATGCACCGGGTGCATATTCCTGGGCAACGGGAGTATTCTTAGCCTGTCCCTGACTCGCGGTGGGACTTTGCCTGTCTGCTTGGAACACGCCTGGGGCTCAAACCCCAGCCGCTCCAGGATCCGTCTACCAGTCTGAGTGCGCAGCAGTCTCTGATATTGCGATACTGTCGCCGCTTCAATGAGCTCGTCTAAAGTGTTGGACACCCCTAAACTTAAGATTTTGTTCGTTGGTGTGTTTGGGGGAAGCCCGAGAGCCGCCTTGACTCCCTTCCTAATAATGATTTCGACCTTGTCTTTCTCTGCTCTGGTGAATTTAACAGATTTTGTGCTGATAGCATAAAAGTGTACTATTTTCAACATAAATATGTAGTAAAATAAAAGATTACTGGTGGGAAAAAATTACCTCTCTTAATTATTCGGTATTCGATTCGTATTCGAAAATTTTGATATTCGCACAGCCCTATGTGTTATAAGTGGTCTGACCTGTAACCAAGTTTCCCCAAGTTGATAGATGATGACTTACATACAAATGAGATTTTAACAACTACTGCACCGGTACCAATGCTAGATTTACCAAACAGAAGATGTCCTGGTGTACGATCTTTACTGAAAGAGCTTCTTAAATCATAATTTGATTGTTTACCCCCTCTTTTGCATTCTGTACATAACCGTGGTGTCTGTATAGTATTTTTTTTCCCACCTGTTTACTGCAATATGTCTTTTCTAACACAATACTAATTTAACTGTCTGTTGTCATTCCTACTATAGTTGCACATTTACATTCCTCTTCAATTCGATGTTCAGGAGAAGTACACACTAATCTGGGTGTGCCTGGACTATACAGTAATAAAAATTCTACTTACGACATAGTGACTCAGCAAAGTTGAGTTTTCATAATAATAAAAATGATAAGGAAACATCCTAAAGGAAGGGGATTCAAGAAGCATAGCGAAATACTGCATTTTTCTCATGAGCGTCACCACAAGTTGCTTTATGCAATTTTCCATATGCACTGAATTTTCTATTGCCTGACCTTAACAGGTAAGCTCAGAATACTTCGTGCTTAAATGTCATGGCTATTAAGGGTGCCGCCTGTATTGCATTCCTGTACACATTCACTGTGACTGTTCGATACAGAAGCTCCTTTCTGTTTTACTTAAATATATTCGTTTTCCTTTTTCTAGGCCTCCCTAGGTCTTTTTTTTCTTACTCTTACTAATCACTAGATGAGCAGAGCTATAAGTGCCAATAGTGTGAACAGCAGTGGTCTCCTGCTATACTTTGTGCCACTATAAAAAATCCTTGGAACACGGGCTGTTGCTGGAGCCAACATTTGGACAAGTGCACTTGTAGTCTTCGAGACTGCAACTGCCTATCTTATCGTGTGCATGTGCACACGCCAACTAATTGCCAACGTTTTTATGGGGCACTTAGAGCTTTTGAAATCATCTCCGTTAAAGCTTTGCACCTATCTCTGCTACACAGACGACGTATTTATTATATGGGAACATGGCATAAGTGCCCTAAACACATTCATTGGCCATTTTAACAAGTTTCACTCAAGTATTACCGTAAAAACCCGCGTATAGCCCGGGGTTTTTTTCTAGATTTTAGGGTGCGAAATTTCGGCCCCGTACTATATACGGGTCCCAAGAATTTTCGGCCCAAATTCAGTTTCGGTTTCGGCATAGCGCGGTGCTATCATCATCATCAGCTGTCTGCGCGCTTCTGCGCTAGGTAGTGTTAGCGGCGTTAGTCTTAACTGGTCAGTTGGTCAGTGGCCTTTGCTTCAACTTGGTGCCCATAACGACGGCCTCGATTTTGCTCCTGTGATTTTACGCCATGTCAGGACCGCGCAGGCAGTACTCTGCTGCTTTTAAAAGAAAAGTTATCGCTGCTGCCGAAACCATCGGCAACTGTGCCGCGGAGCGGCAGTTCGGAGTCAACGAGCGGAGCATTCGCGGTTGGCGGAAGCAGAAGGAAGCCCTCTTTGCATGCAGCGGCCAGCGAAAAAGTTTCCGCGGACCAAAAAATGGAGCATTTCCTGACGTGGAACGAGAACTCACAGACTTTGTGCGGGAGCAGCGAGCTGCACATCTCGCTGTCAACATCGAGCTGCTACAAGCGAAGGCAAGGGAGATCGCTCGAGACAAAGGCATTCAGCCGGAGGATTTCAAAGCGAGCAAGCATTGGGTGTCTCGCTTCATGCGCCGCGCTGGGTTCTCCCTACGTCGGCGTACGTCGATCTCCCAGAAGCTACCAGAGAGCTACGAAGAGCACCTCGTGGCTTTTCAAAGGTACATAATTGCGTTGCGAAAGGCAGTCCCCTTTCAGCTGGGCCAGATCGGCAACGCGGATCAGACGCCGGTCTACCTGGATATGCCCTCGGCGCTGACGGTGCATCAAAAAGGCTCCAGGCAAGTTATCGTGCGGTCGACTGGAAACGAAAAAACGCGGGTGACTGTAATGTTATCCTGCACGGCTGACGGTCGCAAGCTGCCACCCTACGTGGTGTTCAAACGAAAGACGCTGCCGAAGGGGGAGAAGTTCCCGAAAAATGTCGTCGTCCGCTGCCAGGACAAGGGGTGGATGGACGAATCGTTAGTCCTTGACTGGATAAAGTCCGTGTGGTGTCGACGGCCCGGAGCACTGCTGGGGCTCCCTTCGATGCTTGTGCTCGACGCGTTTCGGTGTCACCTGGCCGACTCCGTAAAGCGACTGCTGCGCGACTCCCGCACCGAGCTCGTCGTCATCCCGGGAGGGATGACATCACAGCTGCAGCCGCTTGATGTGTGCCTTAATAAGCCATTTAAGGACCATGTCAAGCGCCTGTACGTGGAGTGGATGAGGTCCAGAGAACCAGAAGTGACCCCTGCCGGACGGCTGAAACGGGCCTCGCCAGCGATGCTCTGCTCGTGGATAGTCGAGGCTTGGGCCTGCATTCCAGAGGCGCTCGTTTGCCGCGCCTTCAAAAAGTGCTCCATCTCCAACGCGCTTGATGGCACTGAGGATGATGTGCTGTGGGAGAACATTTCCGACAAGGGAGCTTCGGAAGAGAGTGCGTCCGACGACGACGATGAATGAAATGTCAATAAATGCATTTTTTCCATTTTCCTCGGACTATATTCGGGTGAAAACTTTTTTTCTCACGTTTGCTATCCCCGAATTACACCCCGGACTATATGCGGGTCCGAGCTATATGCGGGTTTTTACGGTAAGTCTACCGTGCCGCATTCTTCCATTGAAATTAACTTCCTAGACGTGACAGTATCTATTGAAACTGGAAAATTAAAGACGACGCTCTACAGAAAACCAACAGACAGCCAACAATACCTGTACTACACTAGTCATCACCCGCGACACTGCAAACAGGGGATATTTGTAGGACAGGCAAGGTGTATAAGAAGGATCTGAAGCGACGACAGTGGCAACTACGCCATCGTGCAGAGGCTTCTTAGTGACGTTCTTGTAATTAAATGATAACTCTCTAGCTGGCTGGCAAGCAGAGCAGCGACTCCCACAAGTTCAACTGACAAGCAAAAACCGCTGACAGCGCAGGGTATAAAGAGCTGTCATTTTAAGTAGCCAAAGCAACCTCAATAGGTTGTTTCAGAATGAAACTAATATACTTCAAGCAAGCGAGACTGAACTTTTCAGAAACTAACAAGCATTTCATTCAATTAAACAAGGTCGGTCACCGTTAATAAGTTTTAAAGCAAACATTTTTGTGCATTTTACAAACGTAAAAGTTTGGGCCTATTGTGCTTCCCTTTACCAAGTTTGCATTTTTATGCAAGCAGCATTCTATCAATCTGTAGTAATAACAAATTTGCAAATGTATCAATGAGTCTTAAAAGCATCGCACTGCCACGTGCGCTCCCTTTTGTATTTCTATGTAACCGGTTTGTCACACTTATAGCCACTGCCTTTCACAAACCGCGCCCGAATGTCTGGGAAGCTTCCAGATTATTTTAGAATCTTCTGATAGGCTTGAGCGCACAAATGCGAACAGTTGAGTATATTCTAGAACAACGCAGCCACCAGCAATAAAACTCGAATGTTCGATGCCACATTAATAAATGCCGCCGCGCCTAAGCGCAGATCGGATTACCGACGGCCAAAGCTTTGTTCGCCGCTATCAGTGTACAGCGTGAATTGCTTGTACCTTGTCTTTTCATTTTCCGAGCACAGGTCTGCCCAAATAAAAAGTTTAGTCTCAAACACGCCGACTGCTGCCTTCGTCAACGTCACAACCACGTGACAGTATTGCATACAATAATTCCGGTAGCATCCTGTATCTGTAACTCAAATACTTCTTGCCCGACTATCTTGTATAATACAGCAATACAATTTCCAAGTATCTTTACCCAGCCCTATGCTAAACTGACATTTGTTGTATTGATTATGTTAGCATTAACACACTGCTAGCTTTCTAAAGAATGCAACATGACAAGTTTGTGTAACAACAGTGATGTGATTGACTGAAGCTGTTTTGGAGCAGGTTTTTGGAGCAGCAAAAAGTGCGTTTTCGAGCAGGTAAAAGGGCTTTTGGAGCAACCAAAAACGCGTTTGGGAGCAGGGAAAACAGCTTTTGGATCAGCTAAAAGCTCACTGCCAAGGGGAAAAATGAACCGTGTCAAGCAAAACAGTCAAATAAGGAGGAACTGTTCTGAAATAAAAAGTTCTGTCCAATAATGGCTGTTTGCATAACACCATTGGTTCACCTAACAGCCCCATAAGCGTAAACATTGGACAAGGGTGTCAATGCAGGCTGCCATTGGCGTTGCGGTCTTCTAATGGCTTAGAGTGGCCAAACTAACAATGCAGGTAGGGTTTCCCAACTACAGCAGAATTTCGGTGATACGAATCTGAAGGGGGAACGACAATATTCATATTGCCCAAAATTTGGTATCATCAAAAGACTAGAAAGAACTGTTTTCAAACCACGATATACGCACAAAACATTAACTTCTGTCAAAAGAACATGCGTATGCCTTTCTGGGACACATGTGAATGGACAAACAAGGGATGGCACAGCTGGCTGCAGCGAAAGCGCACGTCAAAGCTTTGCATGAGGCCAACTGAAAACTAAGTGAAGTCCGCTCAACCATAGTAACAAGCGAAGATCGACACGAAAGCCGAAAGGCTTTGTGCCAGGAGCGTAGGCAGAAATTTTTGTCTGGGCGGGGGGGGGGGGGGTCGGTGTGCGCCCCTCCTGGCTACACCACTGCTTCGTGCCTTTTTCTACGACTATATAGCCTTTAATCTACCGCTGCGTTAGCCGCGTACCTTCGGAGCTCGTAGTCGCTATCGATGATCGTGTTGATAGCGACCGTGGTTTCGTGCGCGACGGTTGCAGCAAACGGTAGTTCCGTTTTCAATCCGCCTGCGCTGGCTGCGCACGTGCCTTCAAAACTACGTTCTGCGTTGCCTGTATTGCTATCTATAATCGCATCTGCCGCTGTTTTGTCCGCGGCGTTTGCGGGAAGCAGCGCCACTTGGACTGGGGGCGTTGGACACACGTGCACTTTCGGAGTCCCGTCAGTAGTTTCGTTGTCGCCATACATGATAGTGTCAAGAGCGACTGTGGTTTCGCCCACAGCGGTTATGGCAAACGATAACCACAGTTCTGACAGTGTGCGCACTGGCCGCGCGCGTACTCCCGAAGCTAACAGCATTCTGCTCTTGGCCGTCGCTCGACGGATTCGGTACCAAAGTTCGCATCACCCGCCGCGACGCGGAAAAGAGTTCGGAACATCCAAATTTCGGCGCATTCGACACAGTGGAATTCGGCTGGGAAATTTCACGAATTCGTATCAGCTGGTTACGTTTACATCAACGCCTCCTAAATTGCAATAAGGTGCGTATTTGGGCCGGTTGGTACATGTTCAACGATACGAGAAACAGCGCGACACACGGGACAGCGCTTGGTCCGTCTCTTTCACTGTCCCGTGTGTTGCGCTGTTTCTCGTATCTCCTAAATTGGTTTACTTGGGTTCTCAAAGAGCCTGGATCGGATTGGGTTGCAATTTTTGTCATGTCCAAATACGTCTGATATGCAGATCTTTGGAGTTTTCAGTACACCTGCTGAATTCCGATGCGTCTTCGTGGCCTCAATGTGCCTCTTGTGTAGCATGTCACTTTATCGCTGCAAAACCATGCTGTTATTTCTGCTGTGTAGCTACCCCTAACCGTGGTCAGCTTAACCACGGTTAAGGTTGTCCGTGTGACAGGGGTATAACACTCGTTCGAGTAGCGGAACTTAAAAAAGGGTGCAAAAATAAGACAGGCGTGGACGTCGCTGTACTAACAACTGAAATTTTACTTCTATGTTGCTGCGGCGGTGCGGTCACACCAGCTCGCGGTGAGCCGCTCCTTCCGAGGTGCATTTTTGGGGGGTCACGCCAATTTGCAGCAGTCTGGAGAGGGTTATGTCGGTTATGGTTATGTCCCCAAAAAGCGCCGGGCAGCGTGCCGAGAAAAATGATGCACGAACCAGGGGCGTAGCCAGAAATTTTTTTCGGGGGGGGTTCAACCATACTTTATGTATGTTCGTGCGTGCGTTTGTATGTGTGCGTGTATATATACACAAGCAAAACTGAAAAATTTCGGGGGGGGGGGGGGGGGTTTGAACGCCCCCAACCCTCCCCTTGGCTACGCCCCTGGCACGAACACATTCCTCTCGCGGCACGAAAATTTTGCCGCGCGGCAGCTTTGGAGTGTCGCGTGTTGCCGCCGCCGGCGCGCTGCGCACATTTTTCCGCTAGTGTGCTTATAGTTTGGCGCAGTTTTGGCGCAAAACAACGGACATGTAGCAGGATGTAGCAGCTTTCACGTCTTGGCGCAGTTTGGCGCAATTGGCGCAGCTATCACATCACTGGTAACAAGCGTCGAAAGCTGGGCGAGTTGGGCAAAAACTGGGCGAGAAAGCTGCACTCGTCTGTCTCTTTCGTTCCTTCTTTGTGTCCCGTCTGCTGTGCAGTTTGCTAGAAGACGACAAGTTTGTTCTACTTTGCAGCATTTGCAGTCCTTTCGCACGCTTTTAAGCACTCACTTGACACTGTAGCGCTCCCGGAACATGATGTGGTTTCGGTACGTCCTGTTGACGTCCAGGTCAATCTGTCGGATGTCTGGGGACCACAGACGTGCACGCTCCCGCATCTCCTGCAATTGTGGACACAGGCAGCGTGCCAAACGTAGCATTAAAAAAAAGGAGCACACGTGATGCCTCTGGCCAAATTGCTGGATTGTTCATACTCAAGTTTCGCACATTTTTTTCATTTTGCAGTGCAGGTAGACTAACAATATACTGAACAAGGGTGTCAATGCAGGCTAGTTTGTAAAACCTGCAGACTAACAATGTAAACCTCCACTAATTCACTTCAGGCCACAGTAAAAACATCACTGATATGTAGCTGTTTTAAATGTACTAAAGGTTAAAAGTTAAAAGGAAGCTGAAGCACTTAAAAAAAAAAAGATTGGAGTGGGTATTCAGTCTGATCCTTGCTGAATTCGAAAACCAATGCAAGAGTTCTCAAAAGTGAATGCAAACAGCATTTTCTGGCAAAAGACAGTGC
This sequence comes from Rhipicephalus sanguineus, assembly GCF_013339695.2. Classification (NCBI taxonomy): domain Eukaryota; kingdom Metazoa; phylum Arthropoda; class Arachnida; order Ixodida; family Ixodidae; genus Rhipicephalus; species Rhipicephalus sanguineus. The sequence goes on from NC_051183.1 coordinate 166,299,940, forward strand.
CTGCGGTTGCAGGGCTTCTTGAGGTGCTGAGCAAATGCGGTGACGTCATCTTCGATATGCCGCGTCATGTGCAACAGCAGCACTGTTAAAGCGTAGCCTCTGCGATTAGTTACGGCAACAGCATAGGGACCGAGTTAATCACGGCGGCCATGGTTGAAGATACGAGACGCTTGTTCACATTGTGCTTGGCTGTTTGTCGTTATGGCAGATATTGTAATCCAGCTGCAGAACTTTCAGCGTTTCATATATACTTACTTGAGACTTGGGTACATAAACAAACAGTGGTCTCGCACTTCGGATCAGTGAGCGGTGGGAACATTCAATCGGAGTACTTTTCTTTCGCGTATTTTAAGGTTCCTGCTGCAACAACTGCGAAATAAGTTACGACATTGTCGACAATAATGTTGTTCCCTGTTAACCACAGTTTTACTGAATTTAAAAGCCACTTTTGCTCCCGTTTAGAAGGGCACACTGCTGTTAAAATGCTTTTAAATTCTTGATCGATTTTCACAAAACTTGCCGAATTTGTGCATATTTGTGTGCCGATTTCAAATGTGGAATAATTCCTAAACAGAGACCATAAAAAGTAAATCAGCATAACACCGTAATCTGTAATGAGAAGTGCATGCAGTGATAGATATTCCGAGTCCATTTGTACAAAGGTTATTGCATGTTGACAAGTGTGTCAAGCCAGGATTTCGCTTAATGTTAAAACTTTTGGTCAAATGGACACCAAACATCCATTCCTGTTCTATTGTATGCAGTTTTCATTCCAGATTATTGTGGTATGCTGATTTACTTCGTAATGCCCCACAAGAGGTATTCCATATTTTCAGAAAGTGCACAGGCAGGTCAACTAATGATTCAGAGACCAGTGCGAGTGTGGTGATGCCTTTAGGGATAAGCATAAGGAATCTCTGAAGGCATGATGGTGGCCACCAGGGGCGCAGCCAGCGGAGGGGTTGGGGGTTCAAACGCCCCCCGAAATTTTTCAATTTCGTGTTGGCATTCCTGCAAGTGTACTGCACGTTTCAACAAGTGACAAGCATGTTACACCACCGTTTGCTACTGCTTTCTTGCGTGCCACCTGCAGAAGCAAAAACAGCTTGTCACCTGCACTGACTGAACAAGACACTTGCCACACTGTCACAAGCAGAGCACGTGCAAAGGACACTTCCATGGCAGTGATGGTATGAGCTTGGCACACGATGTGCTGCACACAACTAAGGAGGGTAAGCTCCATACAGCAGCAGTTGTGGTGTTGCAGTGCAATGGCACCAGGTCACAGTACAGATGTGCACACATGCGTCGGTGAAAGTAGTGCGACTGCTCTGTGTCACAGTTTTGAAAAGTTCCTTGGCACTGCCGCAGTGCGCTTTTGCACAGTCACGTGAGAGTGCCGGCATTTCTTCCACATGTTGGTAAAATTAAAGGCTTTGTAAAGGATACTTTAGGCAACATTTACTGCAGCATCGCATTTATTTCTTCGTCGGCAGCAGCCGCACACGTCAGGAGATAGAAGCTTATACTTGGTGGTTACAACGCACTACCCTTTAGTGTTCCCAGTATCAGCTAGATTTTGGTGCATCTTAAAACCAACCAAGTGCTCCAGCCTAGTGTATGCAGGACTTGGGTGCACATTATTTTCTAATATTTGTTTATTTATTTATTTAGAAAGACCACACCGGTCCCCGAGAGGCATAGCGTGTACAATGCAAAACACAATAACACTGATGCATACAAGGACCAAGAAATTGACACAAAGTAAAGAAACATGCATATTACAGAACCGAGCAAATGTAAGGGAAAAAATAGAAGAAATTAACACTCATGCATGACAAACAGCAAGAACCACTGGATAAAAGAAAATATTTAATAAAAATAGAAAGCTCTACTGCGTTGTTTATGCACTGTGAGTGTGAAGAAACACACAGGCAGTCATTTATGGTTTCATGGAAATATGAAGCCACAAAAACTGGTTTCACAGCCGATATGGGGAGCAGTCGGATGCTGCCAAATGAAACAGCTCAACTTTATTTTTTTTTTAATTTGATTTACCGACAATTAGGTTGATTTTGTCAGTTCCTGCAAAATCAAATTAAAAATCCATATTTTTCACGACAACACGGTGCATGCGCCCTTGCCCTAGCGGAGAAGTTGCAAAACGCCTCTTGATCTCTGAGGCTATGCACCTGGTGATACCGGTTGCCCCGGCCCCTACCAAAACCCTACCAAAACGGCACAGGGCAGCACAGGAAAATGAAATTGGCATATTGTCAAATACACTGTGTCTCGGGCAGCCATGCAAATAAAAAATACAATTAAATTCTGGAATTTCAAGTGCCAATACAGTGTTTGGTACGAGAAACACCATAGAGAGTGCCCCTGGAATAATTCTGACCAGCTGCAGTGCACCTAAACTCAGTACACAATGCACAGACCACGAGAAGCCCAGTGGATGCAGTTTTCTTACCAAGTACTTGCCCTCCTGCTCAGCCTTGATGCGAGCCACGTCGAGTAGCCGAAGCCACACTTCCGCTCGAACTGCATTGGGTATACCCTTAAAGACCCGTCGCCGCAACTGCAGAAACAACGAGCAGCCACGCATGAGCCACAGCACGGAAACACAGAGCTTCCAGTAACTGCCTTTGTACTAGGCCCGTGTGAATAGTCGAGCGGTTCAAATATTCACACGAATATCAGAGTATTTGCGCTTTAACACGAACCAAAAATTTCCAAAATTTCAAAGTATTCGAAACAAATGAGTAGACGTATTTCACAGCACGTAACCCGACTGAAAAGGTGGTTGCACAGCAGCGTGGGGCTGCTAAGCCACGAAACCACCTACTCAGAAAAAATACACACCACCGTGAAGCCACACCTCAAGCTTACGTGTGCATATTACCCAAACCCCAAGAGTTTTTTTTTTAAGTTTCAAGTTTCTTATAGTACAGGTTTATACAGACTAGGTATTGCAAGTTTTAAAGCGTAACATATTTTATCACTTATAACTTGTGTACTACTACCATTCAGGTCCTGCTACAATTTGAATTCACTTCGAAATCATTTAATACTAATTACCATTTGCTTCGACTTCGCCTCAAACGAAAAAATTGACATTTGGAAATGCACACGAAAAACTCAAGTCACACGTATTAGGCCTTAATGATAACGATAACTGCTAATGGCATTCCCTCAAAACTGGTGGGGTGGCAAATGGTTGCCCAGAGCTATTCCTGTGCCCCCATACCAGAAGCCAGCACTCAGTCTCAGATTTACCTTGCAACATCAACTGTGGTGTCCCCATCTCTTCCCTGCATTTCCTTTTACCCACCGGGACATCTATTACTTATCCCAACCACCTGTGCTTGTCTACTTGTACTTCCAAGCTGTCCACTTGCTTGTGTTGATGTCTTCAAGAAAGAGTAGCAACAGACACGACCCGATCTAAACGTGGCTACGGAATGGCAATGGCTCTTTTCTTTCTCGGTACAGATGTAACTCTATGGCTTATTATTAACAAGAGCATCGAAAATGGGGAGCAAGACAGTAGGAATGACAGCAATGCGATGAGAATTCCAGATTCTTTCTTGTGTGAACTTTCCATTCGGCCATTTCTTCCATTCGGCCCCATTTTGACCTCCCTCTCGGCACTGAACATTTGCCCCAAAATAGCACACCAGCTATAAATAAAAAGGGCCCGTAGCACAATTTAATCTGCGAGGCGATAGGCAGTGCCGTGTCCTTGACATTCTAGTGTAGCCGAGGGTTTGAAAGAAAATTTTTCCAGTTAGTAGTATCAATACGACAGTCACTATCGTGTATCGAGTTGAGGTGAAAAAACACAAGCCAATACAGGTTTCGTGGTTGCACTCTAGCAGGAGAGAGCCGTTTGTTGTTTTATATGACAAGATACGATGTATGAACGAAAGAAGGGAAATTTTAAGGGCTTGTTTATCTTTGCTAGACTCAACATTAATTAGAACTAACAGACAGGAAAGCCAAGGAAAGTATAGGGGATGTCACTTGTAGTAATTATGATGCAATTGTGATGTCTTTTCGTCCACTTTACTTTCTTCACATTTACAGTCGAACGTGGATATATCGAACCCACATACATAGAATTTTCCACTATATATAGAACTCTTAAATTATCCCCTTGAAAATCCTCTGTAAAAGTATAGAAATTCGCCCGTTTATATCGAACGGTATTTTTACCCGCCATCAGATATATCGAACACCGCGCGAGCTGGAAGGCGCGCGTCGGCACTTGCTGCGCCCCGTGACCTTCGCGGCAACATGCCTCCACCGACACCTGATATGCTCGAAAAACGTGAGGGCAAGAGGGCTCAGACTGTACTCCTCTTGGGCACCTCCAACTTGCGGAACGGCTTTTTTTTCTCTCTTTTTTTTCCTCTCTCTTTCTCATGCTTTCTCTGCATTACCGTCGGCTCGGAGAACAGGAACGAAGGATCCGGTGGCTTCCTCCTTTCGCCTTTTCTCTCTTTTTTTTTGTTGGTGTTTTGTGAGTTTTGATCTGACAACCACAGCCCAAGCCTTTCGTATTTGCTCAGCCAATCACAGCTCGCGCCTTTCGTACATCGCTGCTGCCCTCGCAGTAGCCCGGGCGCCCGGGTAGCCATCGCGACAGATCGCGAACGCTTTGTTGGTGGAGTCCACTTCCGTAGTTGTCGCATACCACCGCGTTCCTCCTTTGCGTACGTGCTGTGCGAGCTGTGCAAAGGCGCTGCGGACTGCTTGAATTTTCGACTTCTCGTGTAGCAATGGCCAGCGTCAAGAAGCGCAAGAACCTTGACTTTACGACGAAGTTGAAAGCCATACAGCGTGTTGAGACGGGCGAAAAAAGTTCGGCGGTGGCGGACGACATCGGGATACCACGAAGCACGCTGAGCACCTTGTTGAAGAACGAGGCAGATATCTAGGCAAAGGCGGCAGAGCAGCGAACGTCGGGAGCCTGTCGTCTGCGTGCTCCTGCCCACGGGAAAGTAGAGCAGGCACTCTCTGCCTGGTTCTTGAACAGCCACTCTATGCATGGGCGCCGAGCTGAAGGTTGACCTGCTTGGTGCCATTCAAATGATGACGGGCGCCTGGCAAGACGTGAAGACGGACACTGTGGCCAACTGCTTCCGGAAAGGCAGGCTTCGTGATGGCGGAACTTGCGAAAACCGGTGAAGACTGCGACGACGAGCGCACAGACGACGCGTTTCGCGAGTTGTCTCTCTTCATGGCTGCCATACCACCCGAAGTGTCTGCGGACGATTTCGTGGAAGTGGACTGCAATGTTCAGGCTGTTGCGAGCCTCGCTGACGAGGACATTGTAGCTGCGGTCGCAGCGACCCAGGATGCCCAGGCCGACAGCTCAAGTGTCGACGAAGATCGTCCGGTCGAGGTGGCGGCTGCACGCGCGTACTCCGCCGCTGAAGTGGCGGCAGCGTTCGGCTTGATTCGCCGTTGTTGCGGCGACATGGAGGGAACCGGGCTGTCGCACCTGGACAGCCTCGCTAAGATCGAGGCCAGCGTCTTCAACTGCATTTCGAAGACAAAGAAGCAGGCCAAGATAAGCGATTTTTTTCACGCAAATAAAACATTCTGTTGCATCGGGTGTGCGGAATTAGTTGTCATTCTTGAATGCACCGATTGTAGGTGATCGTCCGCCACAGGTAAGGTCTCGGGACCTGTATATTTTTATATCGAATTTTTCACATATCGAACTAATTCGCGATCCCCTTCGAGTTCGATATATCCGTGTTCAACTGTACAACGCATCTACATTACTTTCACGTCTTCATGACTACAAGCAACATCCCCTATCCTTTCCTTGGCGTCTGTCAGTTCTAATTAAGTTACAATGTGGTAAGCAGGTAGGTCCCATCGATAGCATCAGCTCACCAGCTTAGTAGCCTCTTTCTTAGCCCATGCTCTTAATTGCACTCGACTAGTACTTCTGGAAAGGTACACACAAGCGAATGCAAGAGCAGACAGGGTGCAGCCGTACCTTAGTGGTGTACTTGGTGCTCTTGGTTCGCTCCTGGAGCAGGATGATCAGCCATTTGTGTTTAGAGAAGCAAGCAGAGAAAGTGAGGGGAAGAAGGCAATGCACACAACAGTGAGAAGTTAGTAGAAAAGAGGCCAGTTAGTAGGCAACACTGCACTCACATTGGTCAAACCGTTTTTGCTTGTATTCAGTAGGACAGACCTTGCATTTCAGTAGCCTAACCGCATTAACACGCATCCTCCGACTGTAATTGCTGTTAGTTTTCCTTATTCCTTGTACAGTAGAACTTCACGTAACAATATGAACCCAGCTGATATGAATTTCGGTCTGATACTAACTTGTGAAATTTCCTGGCTGAATTCCATTGTGTCCAACAGGCCAAAATTCAGATGTTCCGAACAATTTTCTGTGTCGCGATGGGCGATATGAACTTTGGTACCGAAAACGTCGAGTGACTGCCGAAAGCAGCGTGCTCCAGAAGCTGCGGGTGTACGTGTGCGGCCAATGCACAGTTAGCGCTGTGGTTACCGCTTGCCACAATCACTGTGGTCAAAACCGCAGTCACTATCAATGCAACCGTGTATGGCAATGAAGAAAATCCAAAAATACATGCACATTTAACGCTCACCGAGTCAGAGCAATGCTGCTTGCCGAAACCGCAGCAGACAAAACTGTGGAAGACGCGATCGTGGATAGCAACGACCAATGTATTTTTGAAGGCATGTGAGTGGCCAGTGCGCACGGATTGAAAACAGTACTATTTGCCACAGCCACAGCACACTGAATCACAGTTGCTATCGATACAATCATTGATAGTGACTACGCGCTGTGATGGTACGCGGCTAACGCAGCGGTAGATTAAAAGCAATAAAGTCGTAAAAAGGCACGAAGCGTTTCGGCGTTCCTGTCGTTCTTCGCTCATGACTGTGATGAAGTGGACTTAGTTTTTGGTTGACCTCACACAAAGCTTTGATGCGCATGTTCGCGGCAGCCAGCTGCACCGTGCCTTATTGGTCCATTCGTGTGGGTCCAAAAATGACATACGAGAGTTATTTCCACAGAAACACATGTGTTGTGTGTATATCTAAATAAATGTTTTGGTTTGACAACGAATTTTGCTAGTTTTTTTTTATGATACGAAATTTCGGGTGATACATATATTTTTGCTGCCCCTTGAGATTTGTATCGCCGAGATTTTACTGTATATAGCAACTCTTCTCGTCCATGTAATTGTTGTCTTGGCTTTTTTTTTGCATTGTATACATGATTTGACCCTACGGCCTTGTATGCTCTCCCTGCTGTTATGGACTCAAAGGCCACAACTGAACTGCATGGCTTTTTTATGTGCCAATGGTGAGCACTGGCGGCACTCGGCTGGCTTGTTACAGTAACTATACAATGAAAGTGAGCATCCTGCACTGTTACAGCATTTGATCCTCACCTGGCACTCACAGGTGGCTTTAATTCAAACGCAGCTGACCACCACATTAGAATCACTGAGCACTGTACAGTACTCACGGATTCAAATGCGACATCAAATTTTTTAGTATAACAACTTGTATGTGCAATTGCTTGAGATAATCACGTCATGTCGCAACGAATCTGGTCTGTAAAAGATAGTGTTGGCTCTGACCTACGTGTGTGAATGGAAATTACACCGATATGACCCAAACTGAAGAAGGTAGAAATGAAAACATGCACATTACTTAGCCCTAAATTATCCTATTTCAATTCACGAGCACTGTACACATTTTGGGCTAGAGTCCACGTTTCAACAAGGTCCCTTGTCTTCGTTAGAGCTTACACTGCTTGCATAGGGATTCTGCAATCTGGGAACAATAGCAAGTACGTGCCTTTAGATGTGTGCAGTATGGTTTAAAGGGGCGCTGCAAGACTTTTTCAGCATAGTCAGAAAATGCTCTTGATCGGTGGTCGATGCTCCCGAGAACATGCAAGCCAAACATTATAGTGCAGAACACGGCCAGGAATTTACAGCTAATTCTTGTAGTCAGCTAGAAATCGCTCCCTCTTCTCTCTACAAATGATGCCATACGTGTCATTCCATTTCAGGGAGGTACGATCAACTGGGAAGAAAAAAAAGATGGCTTCTGCCTTCAAGTCGTCTTAGGTAAATGCATAAAGGACTTGCCTTCTCGTTGGGGTAGTACTTGTCCCAACTCTCGAGCATCTTGCGCCACTTGTTGAGACGCACGTTCTCCTGGTCACGAACCTGCACAGGGAACCACTGGTCAGTGCCAAGTTTCCACAAGGTAGCCACTGCGGGTAGTGTCTTTTCTTGCATGTCATCCACACTCCCATCAAAAACAGTGGAAAAATAAAAGTGTAGAAAAAAGGCTCCTAGCATATTGCCATGAAGCCACCTTTCTTACATTACCGTGAAGCCAAAATACCAGTATAACCTATGCCCCAAACCTCAGCTCAAAATTTTCTGTATATTTTGAGCAGATCATATCTGAAAATATATGGCATTGGTGACCAGCACTTTCTGCACCAGTTCTTCAAACAAGAATATGCCGTGTAATGCTGTACACTTTTGCCTTTTCAAGGCGCTACCTTTTTTTTTTTATTCATCCGATTTTGAGCAAACAAGGTCATAACAAGTTTTGTGTTCTTCTTTCAGCAGCACATGAAGTTCAAGAAGAGCAACTGCTGCATATACTAAGGTGCAAAACGGAGGCTTGGGCGAATAGTAAATTTTAGGTTCGAAGCGAATTCGAAGCGAATAGTGATTTTGGTCGAATAATTTTGAATCGAATTCAAATAGTATATATCACATATTACAGTAAAAGCTCGTTAATTTCACACCCGTTAATTCGGAAATTCGGATAATTCAGACGGCACTGTTGGTTCCGGCCAAAGTGCATGTTAATCTATGGGACCAAACCTTCCTTAATTCGTCAGAATTCAGCTCCGCACCACTTAATTCGGACAAATGCTGACGGCTACTGCTACACAAAAGTATGGTAAAGAAGCGCTGGCACCACTGGAGTGAAACCGAAACCCGAGTGGCATTCCAATGTCATCAACTAGTGGGGGCCATCGCAGGGTCAACGAACGTCGGCGTCTTCTTTCTTCGCTCCACTGCGCCTCTGACGCCATTTTCCCTTGCGTTGTCGTGTTGGCAACACAAGGGAAGAACACTCCTCCGCAAGCCATCGCCAACTGTTTTCGGCATAGCGGTTTTGTGAGGCCCGAGCATGCGGCAGTAGCCGACGATGGCATCGACGAGGTGTCAGCCGAGTCCACCGACGATGACTGCCCGACCTTCGATGCTGTCCTTCCCACAGATGTGACCCTTCAGGACTACATCGCAATTGATGATTGTGTCGCCACGACTGGTCTCCTGACCGATCAAGAAATTATTCATGATGTCACGGATGCCCAGGAAGACCACGATTCTGACGAAGACCACGATTCTGACGAAGAGTCATGCGAGAAGATGGAGCCGCGACCTCATCGCACCTCACGGGAAGTCTCGGAGGCACTTTTGATATTAAAGGATGTTTGCCTGAGCACTTCCAACAGTTTGCGTGCTGTTGGCCATTTGGAAGAGTTAAGAAAAATTGTAACGTCAGCCGGGAATCTGTGCGAAAACGCAGACGACCATTACAAAATATTTCACCAAATAAAGGTATGCTTCTCCAACTTGATTTAAATGTTGTTTTTCCTGTTCATTCCTTAATTTGGCATTCGGTTAATTCGGACATTTTTTCAGGTCCTGTGAAATCCAAATGAAAGAGCTTTTACTGTACAAAGAATAATGACCATATTAGTCGTGACCCAACCAACCTGCACAATGTTTCTTTTAAATAGTAACAAGGCATGTGCAAATGTCATTCTTTTTGGTTCAAAGGAAGTGGAAGCAACCTTGAATAGCAGCAGGATTTGGCTTTTGGTAGAATGCAAGTGATAACCAGTAAAATATGTTACGTTCTAAAATTTACTACACTTGGAGCATATAAGCTGGTTTAACAAGCTTTTAAATTTTAAAAATGATGAATCGATGTGAAGGTAAAATGTTCATTTAACCTTGAAACGAGCTTCGTGGCAGTGCGGATTTTTCCTGGAAAGGTACGTTCACGGCATAGCACTCATCCATTGCAGTGAAACCACCTTTACAAGGGGGGGGGGGGGTGTTTACATGCAGATTAATATACACCTATTCGTTCATTTTGAATACTTCGAAATTTCCAATAATTTAAATTCGAATCGAAGTGAATTAGAATGCTGTAATGTTTGTATGAATATTCGAAGTGCTCGAATATTTGCACAAGCCCAGCAAAAAGCTGCAATTATTCCGTGTTCACGTATGACTGTATTTGTACTTTCTAATGTTTATCCATTTGTTTTAGGCAGCAAAGCATGTTGCAGAACAAGCACAATGTTAGCACAACTGGTTCTAGTGCTAACCAGTATCTCAGAAAACGAAGCTCGCCTGAACGAAATTGCCAATTAAACGGAGCTGCTCATAATTGCTTCTGGCTGCCGCGCACCTATGCATCCTTTTCAGTGAACGAAGGCAATGTTAAGCTTTCCAGTGCCCATCTAAAGTCCTACAGATGCAGCATCAACTAGACTACCTCGATCAGCCCAAAAATATTGAGATGATCTAAAAAGTTTAGACAGGCTCAGTATTGCCAACTGAAAATAATGTTCAGTAATGCCATTAAAACAGTACATGAGATGCCTGCTACCCATTACACTGCTTAATTAGCAAATGAACAAACACAAAACTCATAGTTTGAACAATGTAATTTCTTTTGAAATGGCTGGTAGGTGGTGGTCAATAGCACATGCATACTCCATTTTATACCCTGCAGGCAATGCTGTCAAACTTACCAAAGTACACACAGTGCAGTCCCGAATTCCCACTCGGCGCATTTTTTAAAGCCTTTCGTATGTTTGTATCCAACATTTTCTACAATACAACTGCTCGAAAGAGTAAGATTTTCCAATGTCCATATATCACATGAAGTTGAGGAAGTCCATACATACTTTTTGTAACAGAATAGAAAGTTGGACGAGTTGGTGTATATTCATATTTAAAGAAAAGCGGCGCACAAAAAGACGGAGACAAAGAAGAGAGCCACACACAGCGCAGCAGCGCTGTGTGTGGTTCTCTTCTTTGTCTCCGTCTTTTTGTGCACCGCTTTTCTTTAAATATGTCCATACATACTTCTTGCGAGGAAAGCTGCATAGTTCATCAAAAATTTCTCCTGGTTCGGGATTTGAATCCCAGACCATTGCCTTCCATGACACTTACTCTACTATCTGAGCTGACCGGGAGGTTAGAATATTGTAGTGGAGCATGAATTGTACTGCACAGCTTATGGGGGAATCAATAAGCTCAAACGCAGACATGGCGAGTACGGCAAGTCAGGTCAGCTGAGATGTTGGAGTGACCATGGCTGGGACAAGTTTTCAATTAACTAAGAAGTTTTCTAAGAAATCTGTATGGATTTCTTTTGTAGCTTTATGCTACAAACATCTAGCAGTCTTCCACCAAACTGATTTGCAATGTAGGTAACTAGTACATACCATGTTTTTGCGTGTATAATCCACATAAAATATGCAGAAAACTAGAAACTCAAGTCAGGATGTGGATTATAGTATGCCAATTTCGCCACACAAGTTGAGTTTAGCGTATTGCAAGGAAGGCAGCTTCACAGTGGCATGCTGAAATCGATTTTTTTCCACCGTTTGCAGTTAGGGTGTGGGTTATACCATGGTCCACCAATACTTTTAGTGGTCATGAAACTCCCGTGTAACTCAATAGGAGAGCTTCATATACCGCCCGCACTTTCCGTGCCACGGCACTGGCGTAGCTAGAAGGGGGACGAGGAAGCCGGCTGCTGCTGGCCGCCATTAGCGCAGAGTGGGCGCGGAGTGGTGTTGTGTGTGCTGGTTGCACCCTTTTTTTTTCCTTTCGCAGTCACCTCGTCGTGACAGCGATGCCCAACACCTGCCGTGTGCCGGGCTGTCGCTTAGAATACAAGGGCACCGTCGAAAAAGTCTCCCTGTTCTGTTAAGCGGCCGACGCAGAACAACGCGACAGGTGGAAACGTGCAATACCGCGAAGGAGACTGCCCGATTTTCGTTCGACTCCAAGTACGTTCGCGTGTGCGAAAAACATTTCGATGCAGGTGACATTATACGTGCGGACGTATGCACAGTCAATGGAAACATTGTTTCACTGCCTCGAGATCGGCCAAGACTGGTGGAAGTCGCCGTGCCTAGAATTGTGTGTGTAGTGTGTGAGTGTTTTTGGAGTTTTATGTGAAGTGCGGTGTTCGGAGTGTGTGTGTTTGCTTTCTGGATAATGATAGAAACTAAAAAGTGATGCCGTGGGCCAAAATGCAATATTTTGTTTTACTTTGATAGTGCTGTTCGTTGGTGCTGATCGAGAAAATTTCAAGAAAGGTTCGAAAAGAGCAATGCAGTTTTATGTATAATTGATCAGTTTAAGCTGAATAATTGGGTCGATGGCAGCTCGATGTTGATTTCGATTTGATCTGGTGTTTACATAGAAGGAACAGGGTGGCTAACTGGAACGCCAACTTAGAACTCGTGGTCATTGCGACAGTATATGGGAATGCATAAAAAAAAGAGCCGCGTCTTAGAACTCGGCAGTGTTATGAAATCTGCATGTGTAAAATAAAAAATCTTTCACTTTCAAATCTTTCAAAAATCTTTCACTTCAAAATCGCACATACTGCCTATATCTAGCAAAAGCAGCTCACAGCAGTTCCACCTCATGATCTTTTTAAATCTTCAAAATCAAAAGCGCAAGTCATGACACCACAGAAAAAAAGAAAAACAACACGAGCATCCCTCTCCGTTCTGTGGTATCTTAATCTGCGCTTTTGATTTTTGAAGCTATGTTTCGCTAACGATATCCCTCAAGAGGTACTTCAGAGCTATTAATGCCAAGTTAGCCTGAATAAGGGCTCGTTTATTGGCACGCGAACTTTATCTTGCAGCTTCGTGATGCCCTATAGAATAAAGTGACAATTAGTCCGAAAATGAGCGTTACTTGCAGCCAGAGCACGGCTACTCCGTAACCTCTAGCACAAAATATGTTAACCTGTTAGTCATCTACACCCAGTCAGTGCGTTCGGTTTAAGCCCGAAAGCGACTATGCAGGAATTGAGAAATGTAGGAACGTCACGAACACACGCATCACTTGACAGACGCCCGCAGTCAAAAAGCCAGCAATCAATGACTTGGGCAATGTGACAACACGCGTCATGTACAATATTGACAATACTAATCAATGATATATGATTTGATAGCGAGACCACGGAGAAGGAAAGTATCTGAAGAAGTGTATCTGACGGCAAACACTTCCGCGAACGCGCAACTGCCCTACCAAGCGCGGCAGATCAATGCCCTTCTGCTTACGGTGGCGCCTCTGATGGCCACTTTTGTCCCTATATAAAACTTTCGCGGGAGTTTAATGACCAGTAAAAAGTATTGAGAGACCATCGTTATATGCAGGGGCGTATTACACATGAAAAAATACAATAGTTGCAACTGCAAATTGTGGATATAAGGTATTCTAAAATCACATTCTGCTTGTGCAACTTTGTGCTTACGGTATGACTGTTTTTGTCAGAAATGCAAGGGAGCACGACGAGCACTGGACACAGAAATGCATTGCCTCAGTGACTCCTAAGTATGCGGCTAACTTTATGCTAACTCACACTACACATATCTTTAGCACCACCTGCGGTCGTATATGAAATGCAGTCCTTAGTGCCGCACTTGAGCATGCGGCACCCGGGTCAGCTCACCTTTGCCTCGTGAACTGTGTACTTGTCAGGCAGCCGCTCATTGCTGAAACAGACGAGGCAAGAAACATCAAAGCCCTGCATCCTACATCATGTCACAACATCTGCTCCGTGCATCACAGACAGACCTGTGAAAACCCGCAAGAATAGACGTTTGAGCTCCTTGGTGATGAACAGTAACAAATCTTTACCGCCTGGACAGGACGAGAACAAGGAAGAAGCATGGGCGTTGTGTCCTTTCTTTATTCTTGTCTCACTGCAGTACTAAAAGTTTGTTACTGTGAAAATCCGTTTCACTCTTCCCTCTTGAGTCCCGGCTATGGCGAATTGTCCAATACACTGGACAACTCGTTGTCGCCTGCTCCAACCCCAGCACCCACTATTTCCTGTTGAAAACTTAGTTTTTTCAACGTCTACTAGCGCCCTCTGTCAAGTGTGGGCAAAATCAATGCAGCGGCGCGCCTGAAATCTAGTCCAAAATGGCAGCGTTCAGCAGTGGCATTTTCTACGGCCGCTCTCGTCAAACTACGTATTTAGTCGAATACATTTGCCTTGCATTTCTGAAGCTTTTTTGCTTGCTTGTCATTTTTAAGTAGCTGAGGCACATTCCGACGTTATTTTCACCGTGGTACAGTAGAACCCCGCTGATACGTTTTTGAAGGGACCGTAGGAAATAAACGTAAGAGACGGGAAACGTAAGAGCCGAAAAACAGGAAAAACGGCAAAATATTTAGTGGTACAGAATTTTATTTCAATTCTTACGAGCAGCACGAAAATTGGCGCGCTCAGCCGCGATCTAGTCGATGGATAGAAACGCGGAGCTTAGGACGGCCTCATCCACAGAAATGTAATCAACGTATGTGATTTTTTTAACACCAACAGCTGTAGGCATGAAAGAACTAAGCACACGCAATCACGAACGGCGCGGCGAGTCCGACCGCGAACCGCACGCACGACCATGCGAGCTCCAACCAGCTCCAACCAGCTCGAACTCCTCCCGCTCTCCGGCAAATAACGATGATGATGAGTCTACGCCAACGCGATGGCAGAAGTGAATGCCAATCTCGAAGGCCTTGCTTTCGCAAGCAATTACGTCATACACGCCATGTTTGTGCAATACAAGTCTCAAAGGCTATGCTTTTGTCAATAGTAAATGCCAATCTCGAAGGCCTTGCTTTCGCGAGCAGTTACGTCATAGACGCCATCTTTGCAATTTGAATCTCGAAGGCCATGCTTTTGTTTGCATCAATTGAAAGATTCTGTTGCTTGCGCCTCTCATGCGGCTAATATTACGGTCAAACGAGGCCAAGCTGCGTGAAAATGCACCATGGCGGCTCTGTTTGGTAGTCACTCGGTCGGCTCCGAGCGCACTTGCGACGTATCATACGGGAACGGTCCGACAGTTACGACGTAACAGCGGGGTTTCCAATACATTGTATCCTATGGGAGCTATGCCGGGACCGGCGGAAAACGACGTAACAGCCGGGAAAACGCAGCAGTGAGGAACGTAACAGCGGGGTTCTACTGTATTTGGTCCTGATGTCCAATATATTAGACATCAGGACCAATTCAATTACTGATGTCCAAAATAATGGACATTGCACCACATACAAACCCTAACGTTTTACTAAGCTAAGTTTTAACACTTTTTGCCTATGTGGTCTATTCGAGCCATACTGAACTTTCTGAAAAAATTTGTGCACCTAATTTTAACCCGGGACTCGGGAGGTTAATCAGCTGTCATCATCAGTCGTCGAACCCGCGTCTTTCGGGTCAGCAGCCGAGCACCGTAACCACTATACCACTGCAGCAGCATGAGCAAAAGGCTGATGCAGCAAGTTCTGACAAGTTCTGCTCCGTTGAAACCACCACAATGGCTAATGCACAAAAAAAATATAAATTGCATATTGCAATTGCAGTGTGCCATGGTCTCAGTATGAAATTACAAGTAGGTTTGGCATTGAAACCAACCTGTTATCGTGACACGAACAAAAACAGATTTGAAACACCCCCTATCATTTTTAAAGCCCCTCGTATCAGATCAGAAGAGACGATGCGAGAATGCAGCCCACACTCACTGGATGAAGCCATACTTGTCGGTGACATGATACAGCTCAAACTTGGGATCCTCCCAGGGGTCGATCTGGGCAACATTTTCCTTTTCTCGGCCGCGGTCGTAGCGTGCAACTATGGCCGCCCGCTCCTCCGCAGCCCGCTCCAGAATCTCCGCTTCGGTCAGGTTCCCACTACCTGCACAGCCGTTTCGTTCCCTCCAGTCAGTCGTTTGCGTCGAGGCATACGCAACTATGTATAGATAGTGTGTGACCACGTGACACAGGTTCCATCTTGGAATGAGCCATAAACAAGACTCGGCCCTGGCCAAATGTAGTCATTGGAATTTGATTTCGAATGTGTAGCACTGCAATTTTGATTTTGCAGTGCTTCCTAAGACGTTATTTCATTTGGGAAGCACCTACACAGGTTTTATAAAAGGCCTATGCAGTGAACAATTTTGTGGTCATCATTGCCAAGGAGTGAGGCTCTGTGATCCCTGTAGCATTGCATGCTGTATGGGAAATGGAGTGTACTGCACAATCTGAGCAAGCACGGTAATGCGAACAGTGGGAAACAAGTCAAGCACTGGGTGATATCGCTCGGCACAAACACAATTAGCACAGCACAGACACCAGAGCCAATGGAAGAGCCAAGTGAATCGTCGGCTCTGCAGGGAGAAGAGCGTGCTTGCATTTATAGAAGAAGGCACAACGCTTTGCACACACATTCGAGGCAAAAATTTCTACTCTGGACCCACACAAGCTAGTTTCCTAAGGGAGTGTAGAAGCACATTGTTTTCAACCTATGGGAACTCTGCTTTAAGGACACAGGGTACGGTAAAATTTTGAAAAAAATTGAAATTTAATTTTTTGCTTGTTTGGAATGATAAGGCGTCCTTAACAATATCCAGTGCCCCACACATTTTTGCGTGTTTTGATTGGGTCAAAAGAGCCAGGTATTTGAGACCAACCGACTAGCAGCCATGCCCCCTTGACTCAAACCGTGCACAACCTGAGCTTCCTGCCCTTTGCGAAAATCGAAACGGGTAGTTTCTCTGAGCTTAGCAGGTTTATAAAAAGTATTCCGGCTACTTAAAGGCACATGGTGCAGTTTTTTTTAAACACGCGTGGCATTTATCGAGTCCACTTGCCTTGTGTGTGTGAGACCCACACGGAGAATTTAGTTGCACATTTGTTGACTTTGTTGCGGCGGCAAAAGATATTCTCATGTTGACAAATCAAAGAAACTGTTTAGAAAGCACAGTATAAATGGCAATTGACATGCTTCGGCAACTAACAGGAACAAGACCGGGAGCACTTGTGTGAGCACTTCAGCAAGTAAGCTTTGTCCCCATGCCGCATCGCCACAAGGACAAAACGTTACTCGTAGTGACAATGGCCACGCTTGATTTATGTGGACCTTCTACAAACCGTGATTACGAGTAACTGTGTCTGCACAGAATGTGCAGGAACCGGGGCACTCGTAGAGAACACAACGGATTGCGTCCCTTGGAATAGAGACCCTCAAACTGCCTGCACTTTTGAAACCGTTCTAACTTTCAAAAAGGCATGCATGGCCTGAGTAAACTTTCTCAATGCCGTCTGGCATATCACCGAGGCGCAACACTGTCATATGGTTGGGTGAGATCGACCGCCACCGACAGTATTTGGACTTAGAGGGACAGAAGATGTGACAAAATAAGCCAGAGAACCAGGAAAAGTGAAAAGCTGATTCGTGTGATGACTATATAGAACAATACTATTAATTAAATTGTTCAGCACATCTTTTTGAACAAAATATGAAATAAACTTGTTTTTCGTCTTTAACTCTCAATATCTCGATTTTTTTTGTTACATATGCCCTATTATCAAAACAACTTGAAAAAACAGAAGGCTGATTTTTTACCAGAATAAACCAAACATGAATACAAAGCTACTGAACTAGAATGGTGTACGTATGCAGAATAGTTTTCATTTCTTTGGCAGTTTTATTTAACAAATAATGACAAAAAACTACCTGCCTTGCTAAAAAAATTGCAAAGATATCAACGCTTGAAATACAGAAAAACCTCGTTAATTCAAAGTCACTGGGACTGTGAAAAACTTTCGAATTAAGTGGGTTTTCGAATTCACGAAACATACAAAAAGCGGGATGCAAGGAACTTTGAATTACTGAAAGTAATCAGAGGTGGTCGTTTGGCCTTCTAGTTTGCGGCTCCAAGGGTTGTTTTCCACCAATACCCGGTCCCATTTTCCCGCAAACACGGGAAAACGGAGGGCCTTGCTGCTGTCAGCGCAAAAAAAAAAAAAAAAATCTCGTGATCAGCTGAAATGCGCGCCTGCGACAAAGAAGGCGTGCTTCACTGCAGCACAGTGGTGACACGCAGGCAGCATGTCACCTGCTTCTCACAGCGTCAGCGCGTCATGATGCGACCATTCGCCCATTCTTTCTGGTAAAATAATATGATAATGGCCAGTGTGACGGAATCCGCAATGTGTTCTGGCTGGAAAACATGACCATTGAAGTTTTCGAACCGAGTTTTCGGAGTAGGCGTTACAGGCAAGAACTCCGCCAGCAGTGCAAGTGCGCAAATTGCCGGAGCAGCGACCGCCAATCGGAGGATCGCATACATCGCGAATTCCGTCAGACCATCCTTTCTTATCTTTTCTTTTCCCAAAAAGAATGGGTAAATCATGACGCGCTGACGTTGCGAGAAGCATGCGTCATGCCGCCCGCGTGTCACCGCTGTGTTGCAATGAAACACGTCTTCTTTTCCGCAGGCGCACGCTTTAGCTGACCACGAGACAGGGCTTAAAGTCTCCCTTCGTTGGAGGGGGTGGGGCCTCAGAGGGCGGCGACCTATATACATAAATACACACATACATACCGCCCCTCCTTAAGAAATCGAAGGGGGCCCAACACCCCCCCTCCCCCCTCTGATTTTAAGCCCTGCCACGAGACCGTCTTTTTTTTATTATTATTTTTTTTTTGCGCTAGCAGCAGCGAGGCCGGGTTGTTTCAACTGTCACTCCTTAATATCGCTACACTACATTGCCCTGTGGCTGCTAAGGGCCGTCGCTTCCGCGGATTTGCGGCGAAATCGGGATCGGGAATTGGCACATGGCGCCCAAAGTTTTCGAATTAACCGTGCTGGCGCTGACCGCCGGTTCAAATTATCCACTCAGATTTGCGTTGCAAAATACGGCACCGCAGAAACCCTTCGAATTAAGGGGGATTTCGAAATAACCGAGTTCGAATTAATGAGGTTTTACTTACTTGTAATTCTAGTTCAACTGCGAGAAGAGATGCCGAGGAATAAAATGAAACAAACACGAACACTTTACATATAGCAGTTCCCGAGAAAATGGGTCTTAAAGAAGCCTTAAAATACACGGGAGGTATAGGGCCTGCCCTGTGCCCTTAAAGGGCCCCTAAACCACCCAGCGGTCGAAATTTAGTTGAGGTGAGGAAGTTGTGCTCGAGTTTACAACGAACACGTAGCCGTGAGAATTTTTCGAAACGGTGCCGCAATAGCGGAGTTAAAGCCCCTCCTTCGCGGCGGAAAACGCATGGAGGGGCTTTAAGCGGAGTTACACGCGTTTGATGATCGAAACGCGACGATCGCTTCTTTCCCTCTTTCCTACGCTACCCTCTTCCAAAACCGCTTTGCCCTCCTCGCTGAGCTAGCTGAATGCCCCCCCCCCCCTCATCTCGCGTGGCATACGTCACCGCTGACGCGCTGTTCGAGACAGCGTCTACTTCCGGTTGCCGCGACTCCGGCGACTCCGACGCTCCTGCTCGCCGTCAACTCTGTGTGGTATCTGGGTGCACTGTTCGTTGACTAACCGCTGTTGCTGCCGTGCCGGCCCGTGCCCCTACGAATCGTGCCGGTATGGACCCTGTGTTGCGCGCACGCCTTCAAAGGATCGTCAACGTGATGGACCCGTACGGGGACACGCCGTGTCAGACCACCTCGGCTCGAGATGAGTTCACGGAGCTCATCAAACCGCAAGGCGTGGATGTGTAATTACGCTAGCGACTTGGCGGTTGCGTTTTAGTCTGTCCGGCATTAAAGAAAGCGTCGCGTAAAACCAAATAAAATGTCCCCAAGCTGGCGCCAGGTCAAGTGGCGCCAGCTATGGAGGATTAGAAACAACTAACAAACGCGTAATCTATGTCCTCCGAGCATTCGGAAGCGCCCTTCTCGACTCGATAAGCCTACAGCATCTGAATCGGTACGAATACTTTGCTGTCGAAGCTTAAGGACATGAATCTAAAGCAAATGGAAGCATCAGTTCGGAGCTCACACGCTACAGAGCACACGGCGGCCACTTGATAGATTCGAGGTGGACGACAACCGCTTTTGGCACTGCGGACATGTTTTTCGCAGGCTTGCCGGCGTAGCTTGCCGTGCAAGTTCGACTGCTGTCGCGCGTGCGGCGACGGCCGACGTTCTGCGGCACCGCGCCGTTGTGGCAGGCTTGCCGCTAGCGTGAGCGGGCCCTTACGGGCCGCAGATGTCGATTCGCAAGCGGCAACACGACCAAGAACAGCAAGGTGCGCGCGAACAGCTGTTTGCAGAGTAACCGGAAGTCGTCGGTTGTCGTTCGGCCAATCGCAAGCATCGAAAGTGATAACGTCATCGAGTTTCACTGGTGATGTCACACATGTCAGTGGCGGGAATGGCGGGGACCGGAAAGGAGAAGCTATTGTTTTTTCGAAATTGTGGCGCGCCCGCGACCTGTAGCGCTGCGGCGTGTTGCATCGTTGATCGCGACGGCATTCTGCACGCGATGCGCTTGTTTACTTGAAATGTTTGGGAAAATGTCGGACGTTGATTGTTGAAATAACGGTCCAGAAAACTCGTAGTGCTACTTTTGTGCCAAGGAAGTGCTTATTTTGAAATAAAATCACGTTTTAGTGGTCCGCACCGCGTTAGCGCACTTCAAATCACCCGCCTGAAAGCGGTGTTTCTCACGTCACTGCTGCCGTGCCCAACGTTGCCCGCCTTCACTGCGCGGCGGCGTGCGCCATTCGGGCATCCGGCAACATCACACGCATGCGGCATTTTGTCGAACTTTCTGTCACAGCGACTTTCAAGAGCGCGCAAAACACACGCGGCAGTACGCGATACCGAAACTACCACTTAGACGCGACCGCGTGAGCGAAGCAGGGTGCCGGGCGAAGCGCAGTTCGGCGAAAACGGAACCTTTGAACCACACGTGCCGTTCCCCATGGCGACGCCACAGAGGTTCCTTTTTTCCATTAATCAAACAGAAACGAACAAGCAGCATATTATTACGTATCTTGATGCACGAAAGGTTCTTTCATTGCGATAGCAATTACATGGACAGTCTCGGCTGGTTTTTGTCCGTCCCCGTCGCCGTCACGCACCGTATATGTATAAGTATATATATATATATATATATATATATATATATATATATATATATATATATATATATATATATATATAAAAGCCCCAAAGAAAAATAATTTAAAAAAATGCTTGCGAAGCGCGGGATCGAACCAGGGACCTCTCGCTCGGCAGCGCGTGGCGCTAGCCACTACGCCACGAAACGCAGATCGTCCACGTAGCTAACGCCGAGCGTTATATACACACTCTTTACCGCTGGCCGGACTCACAGACGGCAGGCGCTTATAAGCGTTTCTTCATTACCAGAGAGATGGCGCTAGGAGCGCGCTGGGCGCTGGGCTTTAAAGGTCACCGCCCCGCTCCTGCGAACGCCGATGCTCTTTGCCCTACAGGGCGTGGTCGCCTACGTGCGCTTATCTCAAGGAAAGAAGGGGGGCGGGCGCGGGGTAGAGCGGGGCATAGAGTTTCCTACAATACTTACTAGAGGGAACTCTGGCGCTAGTGTCTATGGAAGCTGCAACGCATGGTGCTTCAGCCAGCATGGGAATGATGGGTAGTACACGGATTTGTCTAAACTTCGTTCTTTCGGCTCCGTTTGGCTCCGCGTCGCCTGCATCCGCTTTGTCGCAAAACGAAGTTCAGCAAAAGTGAGCAGTTCCACTTCACCACTTGAACTTTTTTAGGCTCACCAGTTCAAATCTGGTCACGAAGTTCACAAAGATCCATTCTTTTATCCGAAAGAAAACCAAAACGCAGCAATAAACAAAGCCACAAGTGCGTTAGAAGCCCGCAAGTACGAAGACTAGGCAAATCCGTGTACTACCCATCATTCCCATGGTGGCTGAACGATCGCAGCGCCAGAGTCTTCTCTAGTTAATTTTAGGAAACTATGGAGCGGGGGGTTGTATGCCTTGTGCATTCCCCGCGATGTCCGCGCTGAAGTCACAGAGCGTACGAAGGTCACTTCGCTCGCTGCAGCGGCCGCGTTTGCGAAAGGAGCGCGCTGTTCAAACAGAAATAAGTAACAACTGCGACGCTTAGTTCGTGCTCGTCCTGTGTGCTAGAGGGAACTCTGGCGCTAGTGTTCGTTTCGTGCGTCCTGCTTTATGTTTGAGCAGTGTTCTTCAAGTATCGAGCTGTGACGCATGATAGTTCGCGCTCGTCCTGCGTGCGTTCGTTTCGTGCGTCCTTTGGGCTCGAGCGACGCGCTGGCAATTTCGAGCTGCTTTCCGTTCTTCGCGTTACATTCCAATTTGTTGCTATCGCATTCATTGCTTCGCCGTTGCGGCGAAACCGTGACTTTTTTTTTATTGCAGCTAGTTTAATTACGAGCGACTATTTGTAGTCGAACTCTCTCACGTCATCGGGATCATTTTCAAAACGTGCCGCTCGTGGCGCTCATCGTGTGATACATTTAGCTTAATTTCTCGGTAAGTAGGGTACTGCTGTTGATAATATTGCCGTTTTAGACGTTGTCATACATTGAGCTTTCACTCTGACATAAATTGTTATTTGCCTTTAGTGTCCCTTTAAGAGCTTGGTGACAGATATTTACTAATGCGTGTCTATATCAGCTATTTTGTTAAATGTACGTGCAGATTTTTCAGAATATGTGCAGACATGAACTTTTCTTGTCTTCTTGTGATATGCCACATAGAAGGAAAGCTGTCTATCAAAAGAAACGTTCTGTGGAAAGCACAGCCCTGCATGCATATTTTTTATGTCCCTAGTTGTCTTTGTTGGTTTTTCGCATTCTTTCTATGAACAATTAGTAACAAACAAGCCAAATTGTATGTGCTTCTGAAGTACACTGTCAATCAAAAGTCTCCTGACAACAAATTTAAATTTCTTCTAGCAGAGCCACACAACATGACACTGGTCAAACGTAAACACGTGGGCTGTACTGCACATGATTTCAGGCTCCATACCTAACTTGCAAAGAAAAATATTTTGTTATAATATAGACGCTGTCAAGGTTCTTGCTCATGACTATACAGTCGCCCAAATCGTCAACTAGTGTGCGCAGCGGCGACTTTTCTGTGTCAGCACCGTATGATGGAACGAAGTTGCAAAAAAATTGTTTTGTGGGCACGTGCTTTGTAGGCACACACTTGCCCCCACCCTTATTGGAACTTCATTCAGTCATGCATGGCGAAGATACACAGAAAAGATTGCCGCTCGCGCACGCTTGTTAAAGATTTGGGCAACTGTACACTCATGAGCAATATAAAAGGCAATGCTGAATTTGTGCTTAAGTAATAATTACTCATGATGTGCACAGGTGAATCTGACATTTGGTTGCAAGAGAAGCATTTCCACTTAAAAATTTTAGTTTTTTTTTCCTTTTATATTGCTCAATACCGCGCATCAGGAGAAGGGAGGAAACACGGGGCATACTCATGGCTTATTGGCCGGTGCCGTGGAGAGCAGCCCGAGGGGGGCGTCCACGCATGCCGGCCAACGATGCCCGCGCTCCAGCTCCCCGGCAACGCCGCCAGAGGCACATGGGGGCACACCACACTCACAGCTGGGCCGCTGCTTTTCCACCTGCAGAGCAATGAGCGCACACCATTGGCGAGGACGAGATACAAAGGACAGGGTGATAACAGGGTCGCAACATCGCCTCTCTCAGCACTTCCGCAGTATAGACAGTTGGGAAAGTCTCCGAAGAAAGCGCACAGCACCTGCTGCATCTATTCTGTCGCCCCTTTTTGCCTGTGCTAATTACTTTCTCTGTGCCAACACTTCTAGACAGCTGACCGGCAATGCTGCAGCAGAAGCCGCAGATATCATCTGTCTCTAATACCGAGAGCAACAGCCACTTGAAGCAAACAATCGGCACAAAAGTAGAAATTTGAGGCACATGTTAGCTTATCAGAGGAGCAAGAGGACAAGGAAGAGTCCAGCAGTGGAGAATGCAGCAAGAAGAAGCATGCACCGCTGTTTGCTGTCTGTGCGAATGGTGTTGAATAAGAAATTATGCCACTCGCTGCATTTAGCACGGGATTTAGAATTACACCAATCGCTACACAAGAGCCTTTTCTTCTTCGAACGCGCGGATTACTTTCAGTCTGTTCACGAGCGGGCACGTGGCGACATCTCGCGGTGGCTGCGGTGACTACGCAGCTCACAACACGGCCGGTCTGGAGGCGCGCGCTTGCTGCGAGCGCGCACCTCCAGACCGGCCGTGCTCACAAGGACTTGTTGGGCTAGTTGGTCACTTGTCATTTCGAATATATTCGGCGCAACTCGGAATTTACACGTAAAACACACTCACATTGTGTTCCTGAGTGGATGCGTGT
Organism: Rhipicephalus sanguineus; assembly: GCF_013339695.2. Lineage (NCBI taxonomy): Eukaryota > Metazoa > Arthropoda > Arachnida > Ixodida > Ixodidae > Rhipicephalus > Rhipicephalus sanguineus. The sequence goes on from NC_051183.1 coordinate 166,324,501, forward strand.
GTGAATGTGTGCTTTACGTGTGAATGCCAAGTTGCGCCGAATATCTTCAAAATGCAGCACACGATGCTCCACTCTGCCAATGGCAGTGGACTTTGGGCTTATGGCATGGCGCGGTCATTTGGGCTTATGGCATCAATTAAATTGTCAAGCGAACAGCGATAGATTTCTAGCTGACTTTGAGAAATTGTAAATTCCAGGGCATGTGCCGCGCTATAATGTTTGGCTCCCGTGTTCGCAGGAGCCTCGATTTCCGATCGGCAGCATTTTCTGATCATGCTGAAGTGCATGGTCCCTTTCAATTATCTGAACAGTTTCATTGTCTGATGAAGTCGCAAGGCTGTGCCTTTGGGCTGTTACGTTGGCTACTTGGTGTCGAAGTTACCTGAAATTTTCACTACTTGCACACCCCTCTGCCGTTATATACGTTCTTCCACATAAATACCTGTTGTCAGTCCAAGTCCATGAGTAGTCACATTCTTGTTCCATTATTAAGTGCGTCACTGACAAGCCAATAGTGACGTTATAACCAACAAAATGTCCCAGCTACGCCGCAAGGGCAAACACACGAATGCAACAACAAAATATTGGAATGTTATGAGAAAAAAAGACTAGAAGCTCACTCCTCCAGCAAACGAGGCCAAGGTAGAGAGTGAAGTAACTTTCGTGCTGTCGTGGCTTCAACGCAAGCTTTGCAATGGGGACACACGTACAAAGCTATGAGCCATATCTTGACCCCTTTAGAGATAAGCGCGTGTCCACAGGAGACAACTACCTGTAATTCAGGAGACAACTACCTGTAATTCCCTCTCCGGCTCGGCGCCTGTCTCCACGTGTGTATGTGTCCATATCAGGGGCGTAGCCAAGGGGGTGGGGGTTGGGGGGGTTCAACCCCCCCCCCCGAAATTTTTCGGTTTTGCTTGCGTATATATACACGCACACATACAAACGCACGCACGAACATACATAAAGTATGGTTGAACCCCACCCGAAAAAAATTTCTGGCTACGCCCCTGGTCCATATCGCCACGTGTACGTGTCTTCTCTCGCTTGGTCCCGCCTTTTGCACTGCTGTTAAAGTGACATGCCTATCTCCATGCGTGTGACGAAAGACAAAGCGGGGCGGGGGAGGTGACACCCTTTTATCGTGCCCCCTTCGCACCATCCTGCGGGTTAGTAAACAAGCCTCAGTGACGCTCAGGCAGCCCAGAGGTGCATGTACCGCCAACATTAAAGGGTGTCCATAAATAACGTCTATAAAAGAAATTCTTCATTCCCCACGTACTTCTCACGCCTGACAGCAGGTATTTTTGAGGAGTAGGGTAGCAGATTATTTCATTCTAAAGAAAAAGAAGCAGTATCTGTGCATCCGAAATAAGGTTAGCACTACTTTATTGTTACCCTTGCATTCTGTGTCAGCAGGGTTTTCCATGATTTTTCCAAGATTTCTATAACTCTCTCTGAATATCGCTGGGCTAATGAAGGTTCGAAGAAAAAATCGTGGTATGCTAAGCTGTCATGCCAGCTTACAGTTTCTATTATCTTCTAAGAATATTCAGACGAGACAACCTATATCCCAGATTTGACTAAAGCATGTCCCAATGAACTCTAAAAGTTCACACTAGTAGAGAACAATGCCCTGCCAAGTGCCGCCACCCGCCTGCAGAAACCGTCCCAAGCAAAGGGGGTAGGTAAGGAAGGCACTGCTTAGTAAAGAACAAAACAAGACACACATACAGCTGCCCACACCTGTTCAGAGCTTGTCATGCAGATAATGCTGGGAAGGACAGGCACATATGCCGTGAAAACCATGGCATTGTTTTTCAACTATGGACCTCCATTTTTTCCCTTGATAAGAGACATTCTTTTGACTGATGAGAGATATCTTGGCAGAGGTGTATGTATAGGGTGTGTTCTGATAAGGACAGACCAAGGGGGGTCCCGACTATTTTTTGTTTTGCACGAAATTTTTATATGAGCTGGGCAAATGTCTCTGTAGAAAGGAATGAACCTTCGTTTTGCGGAAATTATCACGGATTTCTAGGAAAAAAATCGCGTTTCACAACAGGTGGAAAAAGGCAATTCTGCAACTTTCAGATTTCACAATTTTGGAGGCCTATCACTAAAAACTTAACGCATTGTCGACATCAGTGTTAATTTTTGGTAAATTTTCAGCAATAGTACTATCTGCCTACGGAAATTTAAATTTGTGTGACTGACAGTACATTTTTCAAAAATTGCCAAACATTGATTTTTGAGCGGCTGCCTCTGGCTGACCCCAAACTCAAGGGTCTTTTTTCGCAGTTTTCGCTAAAGCGCTGAAGCTGAAAATATTTCTCACAAGTCTACGAAAGGTTTTTCGCTAATTAAGCAAAAAGTTATGCGACTAGACTGCATATTTATTCCGTTATAAAATCCCAAAAATGCCGTAATTCCAAAACTAGCGAAAATTGCAACATTTTAGGGTCATTTAAAAAAAATAATCATCACCGATTTTTATGAAAATGATGAACTATACCCGGCCATGACTGCTAAATATTGTGCTGCAAAAATTTGTTGCATTATTTTGTTTTAAGTGAGAAAATTGAGCTTATTTTATTACCCATGTATGGTCCTAACATCAATGTGTGGAAGTCTAATAATAAAATAAATTTAATAGAAATATTTAGTTCGTAGCTCGCTTTTTTGGTTTTAATAATGACGATGGACCCAGCTTGTGTCTTTTTGACCGTTTTGAGTCACAGAAAAGCTGAGCTTGAATTTTTCAGAGCTCCTCTGTCTGTGTCCGTACCAGTACATTGAGGCAGCCGGCACCCGAGAGCGCGTACAAATGAAAGCTCGTGGTGTAGAGCGCAAATCTTTCTGCACGTCAACCATTTTAGTTCACATCATACCACGTATCTAACGCAAAAGAGATTTAACTAGTATTTCCCTAACAGTACGGGAAAATGTTATTGTTGCGTTAGTGTGCCTAGACCCGATTGCTCGCTGCTGGGTGGTAGAGAAAGGGGGCCCGAAATGTGAGGTTCGCGTTTGTTTCTTTAAGGAAAATGATTATAACTTGCCCTAAGACTACTTGAGGGCCATATTTCGATGAAAATCCTGCAAAAATATCTTCCTATACTTTATTAATAATAAAAGCCTTCGTGTTACCATCTTCAACTGCGTACTTACCCTGATTTTCTTCCATCAAGCAACGAAATTTATGGACTAGAGTTGGTTACAATAATGTACAGGTGGCTCGGGCATTACCATTGTATGGGAATACTGAGACCGTTGCTGTCTTAATATTTCGACGAATTTATCATTCGCAGAAACGGGTTGAGATGGTGGGAATGAGGGAGTTATGAATCTACAAGAAGCACGTTCATGTTGCGCATTAAATAGTTTATTCACGTCACCTAGAATGAGTAATATCCATTCGGGCGATCAAATTTTGCACACTGCAGATTCACAACTCCTTCCACTCTGTGTCTGCGCACCGCGCTACGTACAGGAAATTCCCTTGGCCCGATTTCATGTCTTTGCACATGTGGGTTGCCTGAATACCTTGAACCCGTCTGGCAAGTTTCCATTCCTCCTTCTTCAGTTCTCTGAAGGCTTCCACTTCACTCTTCTCCATATGCAGTAAGAAAACCTTTTTCAGTTTACTGGCTATAATAGTAACGAAATCATCTTGCGCACTGAATGACGTCGGTGGCGGGTGAACGCAGGTTATGTAGTGTGGCTTGGTGTTTCACAAGGCCACCGACGCCGTCGCAGGTATTTTTGCCGTGCCCCGTTGCCGAAAAATCCCACTTGGTTGTCTGAAGCTGACTGCATTGCAATTCGTGCAGTTGGAAGCGGTTCCTAAAATGGGTAGCTGCTCCATCACTCACAAGTGTTAGTTTCGTGTAAATTGGAGCATAATCTTCAATGTGATCCTTGATTTTTCTCAGGGCCTAGCAAGCACGTGCAGAGTCGTGGCAAACGACATCGCTAATTATTGCGCGATACAACGCAAGTAAAGATGCTAACTTGCGTACTTTGCCAATGGTAAGATTGTACTTCATCTGGGAGTACGATGGACCAATTTTCGGCGAAGTAAAAGTGGAAAACAATGGAACCCTTTTCGCAACACTGTTTTTCCTCGTGTATGGCATTTGCTTGCGTGCGCGTGAGGTAGTTATGAGGGATCCATTTCATGTTCACATTTTGAAATTCCTTTAGGAATGCTGGAGGCATCATGGTCTTCTTTATTAGTTCACCTCATTCCCAAGTAGCAAATACAATTTCTTCGTCCGGTGCTATGCCAAGAGTTCCCAGGCTGAGACCATTCTTCACAGGACATTGTTCGCACTCGCCTAATTAAACATTTGGTGCTAGGCTGCGTGCACACACAGAGCGACTGCACATCATCAGTCGACATCAAAGACCCCGACGCATTTTTGATCCCAATAAGGCATAGTTTGAAACTTGCACAATATGCCCATACACACCCCTCTCAATGCGGTGAGCATTTGACCCATTCTGGGCGCAAAGATATGAATTTTGTCAGACCAACCGCTGACAGCGGATTACCAAGTTTGTAGACTGAGTATGTCTCTCGTAGCGACCGCGTCATGAAACGCTTCGAAATGAATTCGGCTTTTCCGTCGATGCGCACGCGCACCACATCTTTCTTGTTTGGACTCTGTCTTGAACAGTCCAGCTCATCTTTTGTGTAGTATTCAAGGATTTTGTTGGTGTCTGCTTCACTCAATTTTTCTCTGCAGTACGGCTCCAAAAGGCTCCACACACCTTGTTCTGCAGCTATCTTCCTGGCCTTTAGAACCGCGTGCTTCGTTGCCTCTGGAATGAAGCGTCGCACCTCTTTTATTGTTAGGCTCAGATGTATCAAGGATAGCAGACGGCAGCGCTCTCAAAAAGATGTGCACTTGATGTACGCTGTGTGTAGGTTTTTCTTCCAGCTGGCACAGGCGCAGCAACTGAATTGTGATGGAATGTCTTTAATACCGTATGCTGTGCGAATTCCGCATCGAATGTTTCTTACAGCAGCTCTAGTAATTTCATCTGCCTTGCGCTTTGTGTATGAGAGTCTCTTCCCTTTCTTTACACTCCGAGGAGGCTTTAGTGGCGACACTGCTGATGGGGCACCAACGACTGCCTTAATGCTTTCCATAACTTCCTCTGTAGTCTGGAAACCCTGATTGGACTGACTGGATTCCTCTTCCATACGCTCAATGTCTTCCTTAAAGTTCCTAAAGCAATTCTAGCACACAAAGTGCGATTCATGCACTCTGAGCGCTGTGTCAGCTTCCAACACTTTCTTTAGATTGTCAATTCCCAAGTCTTTGACACTGCGGAAATTCCTTTGAAACCTGATCTCCCGCTTGTGTCTCTTTAAGCAGTCGGCGCAGCAATTTCGTTCAGGAAACTTCGCCATCAGAACTGTGCCACAGTGCGGTCTCTCTGTGACACAGTAGGTTACAGTGAGTATAAGGTACAATCACTTTGGGGTGAAGGTAGCGTCCAAGGAAGTTCTTAGTGCAATAACGAAAGTTCAGTAGCCGGATCGCAGCTGATGTCTTGACACCAGGGTTTACGTGAAGAGAGCTGCTTGCAGTGGGCTTCTTACTTACTCCGCAATCTCTGTCTTATCTGCTTACGAGATAAGTTATTATTAATAATAGAGGACGACACGATAACTACAATGTGATGAAAAAACTGTATCATTGACACACGTAGAAAACAACACGACTTCTTTGTTCGAGTTCACTATACAGACTGACATACGGTCCACACCCAAAAGCTTCTTTTCAGGGGTGAGGGGAACGCTCTCTCCTGTCTGGGGCCGACTGTTGCAGGCGCACCGCGGTGCGTCTCGCATTTCACGACGGTCATGTGTTCTCCGTCACAGGTTCTCGGAGTGCTTGGCTGTTATACGTACTTTTGTTTCCCTCTCTTGCGGGTGGCATTCAATTACGCCCTGGTCTTGCTGTACGCGCTCTCGCGCGCCTGCTGCCTCAATGTGTTGTAGTATGGATACAGACAGAGGAGCTCTGAAAAATTCAACCTCAGCTTTTCTGTGACTCAAAACGGTCAAAAAGACACAAGCTGGGTCCATCGTCATTATTAAAACCGAAAAAGCGAACTACGAACTAAATATTTCTATTAAATTTATTTTATGATTAGAGCGCCACACATTGATGTTAAGACCATACATGGGTATTAAAATAAGCTCAATTTTCTCACTTAAAACAAAATAATGCAACATATTTTTGCAGCACAATATTTAGCAGTCATGGCCGGGTATAGTTCATCATTTTCATAAAAATCGGTGATGATTATTTTTTTTTAAATGACCCTAAAATGTTGCGATTTTCGCTAGTTTTGGAATTATGGCATTTTTGGGATTTTATAACGAAATAAATATGCAGTGTAGCCGCATAACTTTTTGCTTAATTAGCGAACAGCCTTTCGTAGACTTGTGAGAAATATTTTCAGCTTCAGCGCTTTAGCGAAAACTGCGAAAAAAGACTCTTGAAATTGGGGTCAGCCAGGGGCAGTCGCTGAAAAATCAAAGTATGGCAATTATTCAAAAATGTACTGTCAGTCACACAAATTTAAATTTCCGTAGGCCGATAGTACTATTGCTGAAGATTTACAAAAAATTAACACTGATGTCCACAATGCGTTAAGTTTTTAGTGATAGGCCTCCAAAGTTGTGAAATCTGAAAGTTGCAGAATTGCCTTTTTCCACCTGTTGTGAAACGCGAATTTTTTCCTAGAAATCCGTGACAATTTCCGCAAAACGAAGGTTCATTCCTTTCTATAGAGACATTTGCCCAGCTCATATAAAAATTTCGTGCAAAACAAAAAATAGTCGGGACCCCCCTTGGTCTGTCCTTATCTGAACACACCCTATAGAACAATGGTAAAGAGGTGTTCCCACTGTGAGGCGTACCTGTGCCCTCGAAAGATAAACCAATGTGCGGCCTGTGTCTGGCCATACTCAAATGTATGCCACAACTTAAACAACACTTAAGAGTATACTTTGTTGGGCTAGTTGGTTCATAATCTTCAAAATTGGCTAGCGCGAAAATCGACAAGGACTAAGAAGGAACACTGATGTACAGGACAGGCGCTACTCGCAACTGAACTTTATTCAGAAACGTCTTCCTACATATATACACAGCCGAGTGGCGCGCGCAGGCGCAATGCACATGACAGTCGACATGCTAATCAGGACCGGGATACCAAAACATATTCGCATTATAACCAAGTGTCTAAGAACAGTCTTTCCTTATTGCGCAGAACAACAGAAGTGTCAAAATGCTGCCGTCAGTGACCCTGTGAACATGCGACATCTAGAAATCACTCTCTCTTCACTCGGCAAATTACGTCATCCAACGGGACAGAGGGATGGACACTGGCCACTTGGACGATTGCGAGAACATGCTCAAGGCCAGGGTGCGCGCAGGTGTAGCTTGCCTCTCTGTGCAGCTCCCAGCACGCTCGTTGAAACGAAAAAGATTGAACAAATCCTTGAAACTGCGCTTGTACTTGACCGGCTCAAATAATTTTGGGGGCAATAAATTCGTGAAATAATAAAGACTGATAGTGAGGTTATTCGACGACTACGTGCAAAGAGTTGCGAGGCCCCTTTAAGCAAAACTGGAGCATGCTGTGAGCAAAACTTGCCCATGTAGTCCACATTATTTCTCAAAAAAGACAAACTTTAAGGTGCTTCGCTATAACTGCTATTTGGGCCTGTTGGTATGCCATTAGTAGGTACCACTAAAAAAATTGCAACCGTTCCTTCTGTAATAATAATAATAATATCTGGGGTTTAACGTCCCAAAACCACGATATGATTATGAGAGACGCCGTAGTGGAGGGCTCCGGAAATTTCGACCACCTGGGGTTCTTTAACGTGCACCTAAATCTAAGTACACGGGCCTCAAACATTTTCGCCTCCATCGAAAATGCAGCCGCCGCGGCCGGGATTCGATCCCGCGACCTTCGGGTCAGCAGTCGAGCGCCATAACCACTAGACCACCGTGGCGGGGCAACCGTTCCTTCTGTATGTGTCTGCTATGCTTAAACTGCTTCAACTTTAAAAATTATGTTAATTTTGCAGTAACAGATTATTAGCAAAGAAAATGAAGACCAGACAGTTCTATTTTCACACATCATGTCGAAATAATAGTGATGTGAAGCCAAAGATCAAAACATAAATTCGCATATTGTCACTCTTGTGTTTTGTAAAGCTTTTTAACACGAAAGTGTTTTATGCCGGGGTCCACCAAGATTTTCATGACGTATTTCCGTCACGGAAATACGTCAGCAAAATGAACGCCATCAAATGGCAAAGAAAAAAAAAACTATAAGAAAAAGTTCAGTTGACAGGAGTCGAACCCATGACCTCTCGGTCCGCGATGATGGCTGGCGGGCGTTTAGCCCATACCGCCAAACACATAACGGTGGCTACATGAACGCGCCTTTTATCTTTCACCCTTTCCTCTCACAGTGCTCTTGCATGGATGGATGGATGAATGCTATGAGCATCCCCTAATAACGGGGTGGGGACGTGTGCCACCAGGCTCGAAAAACAAAACAAAAAAACGTGCCGGTGCTGCGTCCGTCCCATTCGGCGCGTTTCCAATAGAAGTGTAATTTCGTTTAACCCACCGCGAGGTGGTAAAGCCCAAGCCTCGCTCATAGCATCCATCCATATCGAAAAATCACACCATCTCCCGCTAAAGGGGACCTGAGGCGATGCGAAGCAGCGCTTCGGCATGTAGAGCCCGCGTTTCAGAGGGGGAGTGGAGAGGGGAGGGGAGAGAGGCAAAGGGTAGAGGGGAAGTGGAGAGGGAATGGGGGAGGGGAAGGGGAGAGGGGATAGAGGGAAATGAGAAATGGGAAGTGGAGAGGGGGCTGGGAGAGGGGGCGTGGAGAGGGAGAGGTGTGTGGAGAGGGCTTGCGCATGCGCAGTAAGGGTGGTCACGCCGCACACCACCACCACCACCGGATAGAACTCCACTATAAGATGCTTCACATCTAAAATAGCTCTCCGACGCTCGCCTGGCTATTCTAGTACACTATAGCCCGGCTGTCGCACCGCGTTCCCCGCTCGCCCTGTGAGAATTCACTGCCGGGCTAGAGGGAAGACAATGCGCGTAGCGTTTCCCTTCGCGTTTCACGACGCTTCGGAGGAGTGCATATTGAGTATCGGTGTCTATTATGTGCTTGTTGATGCCATATTTGCGCGGAATTCACCACATGCGGTGTCCACGTATATGTTAGAGCTTCAGCTACGGCAAGGGTTAAATCATAATCACGGGCGTCAGTCGTCGGTACGGAGATGTGCCACTAGGCGTCAACGAGAGTGCATCCACATCAGGCGGTGCTACATCTGCCAAACAACGATAGACATTATACAGGCTCTGATATACCAACGCCCTAAAGCAATCAACTACTTCTGTGACGACACGTTTCACTTTCGGGTTATACCGAGTGCTATGACACAGGGATCAAGCATCTCTTTTGAAACCTGCCAAGCTCAGCCTTTGGTCCTCTTGAAGCACAATGCAGCCTGCCCTTAGCGATAAGAGAAATCAGTTTCGCCAGAAAGGCAGGGCACCAATAGTGATCACAACATATGTTTCAGACCAGGGGTTGGCAACCTTTTGAGGCAGAGGGCCGAGCTTGCACGAAGCCGACATGTCGGGGTATCGGGAGGGGGGGGGGGGGGGGCTTTGCAGGCAAAGAGAAAAAGTTCCGTGAATTGACAATAATGTATAAAACTGGAATAGAAATCATGTTTATTTAAAATGGAAAAGCAATCACGTTTGTTTAATAGCGAAAGAGCTTCTTTACAGACAAGATAGGAAGTGACAAGGAGAGTGGGGGAGGAGTTCTGACGTCATATGCCAGGAGCTGCATAATAGTGCCCTGCGGTCCGTGTGCGGCCCACGGGCCACAGGTTGCAGACCCCCGTTTTAGACGATACACAAAATAATAATAATAATAATAATAATAATAATAATAATAATAATAATAATAATAATAATAATAATAATAATAATAATAATAATAACATCTGGGGTTTAACGTCCCAAAACCACGATATGATTATGAGAGACGCCGTAGTGGAGGGCTCCGGAAATTTTGACCACCTGGGGTTCTTTAACGTGCACATAAATCTAAGATACACAAAATAGGGTTTGTATTCACCATATGTAATGCAGTAAACAGTGACTTATATGGGTTAGAAACGGCGCGTAAACTACGAGGACACAGAAAGGAACGGACAGGACCCATGAAGCCTTACTAACCCACGAAGCTCAAACCCTTTTAAAGTGGCTTATCATCCACGAGGGCGGTGTTGCACGAGCACAAGTAAACGAGTACAGATATCTCTCAATGACAGTGGAAACTCGATGTTACAACGCTGGCACGATGAACAGAGCAGAACAGTGAGCAAACACTGCGTTGCATTTCGCTTCGATGCATCCTTTAAGCTCCCAATGATGCAATCTCTGACTGTCAGCATGTAAGAAAACAGTGCTCCTGAAACCACCAGCCACGTTGGCTAAGCAGTGCAGAGAGCTAATAAGCATACGACACGTGAGGCACATCTGAATTTCATCGCACTGTAATGGGTGTGACGCCTTGGAGCTTTGGACGCATCACGGTGCCATCTGGTGACAAACAAACGAATGACAAACAAATGAAAATTGTGGTCGCATTGTTCTCTACGAGCAAAATACTCGAGTGCGAATGCAAGGGCTACGAAGGAGCAATCATGAATTTAGCGATGGATAGAAATGTGCATTTGCTCGAGAACATTTCTGGCATCAACTTGCACCAAACGCGGTCAGATGGTGCTGGTCATGGGTGCAATGTGCAACAAATCTGCCTACGGATGCAATGTGCATTTTGCAAGTTCACAGCAGCACTTGAAGCCTGCAGAGAGTGAGTTTTTCGTCAATCCATACAAAGAAGACTTCAAACCCAGCCAGGAAGCGGGCATGGATAAGTTGGACTGTGATGACTCGGGCCCGTAGTGCCCCGCGAAATACTGCTGTTGCACATAAGTGCGTATGTATCGTTTTACTTCAGGTGCTCAGAATAACAGGGAGCTGAGCTAGTTGGTAAGTATTCATTCTAAAAAGACAGGGCGCGCAAACACGGACACAAGAAAGAAGTCAGGACACCACAAACGCCGACTAACAACTGAATTAGATGCACAACGGCGGAAAAGAAAGAAGGCACGAAAACTTATCTGCGCATGCCCATGCAAGAGGCGAACCTATCAATCCGGCACGCGTGGGGGACGCAAACGATAACTGTTAAGGCATTTGATTTCATCTTTATGCAAGTTAACCGACGGTTGGGTCACGCATGCGCTACCACTATTCTCGATATGCCATGCCTCAATCAGACGCGTTTCTTCATTCCTATGTCGGTACAAAACTGCGCATTCATTGAATTTTGGCGTGCACTTACAATCTCGACAATGTAAAGATAGATTAGAAGGTGAGCCTCCGGTTAGTGATCTTTTATGTTCTAATCTCTGGTTAATGCAGCGGCCCGTCTGTCCTACGGCCGCAGCTAAAGGAACCTTATACACCACACTTGTATGGCAATCAGTGAATTTGTTTGTGTGTTTTACGAAACAAATATCGGTTCGCTTCTTGTCTTTTACTCGCTCATTCTTCCTCTGCACAGCGGCACAAATCTTACCTAGCTTATTGGCAGCCGTGAAAACAACATTAACGCCGTATCTACTTCCTACTTTCTTTAGCCTGTGAGATACGCAATGAATGAATGTACGGTATACCTACGACACGTTTCTTCCTATCGCTTCCTGTAACCATGCTCGGACTGAACATGATGGATTTCTTTAAACGCTCAGCGACAGTAGGCACTGCATCACGGGGATAACCTACATCTACAAGACTCGTAAGCTGTGCGTTAAAGCTATCACTCATTTTGTGCTCACACGACTTGGTGAGGGCAGACTTGTGGCAAGACATGGCGATACCGTTTTTTACAACCTTCAAGTGCTTCGAGGAAAAATTTAATAGCGGTTTTGAAGATCTAGGAGCATACTGCCAGACACGTGGTTCTTCTGAAACGTACGTTCTTCTACATTAACCAGAGATTATTAGAACCAGGGTGTCGGAACGGAACGAAAACCAAAAACGAAAAACGAAAAAAAAAACGATATTTTTGACCGGAACGTAAACGTAACCGAAACTTTTATCTATTGTTTCGTTCTGGAGTGAAACCGAAATTTTTTCAATCGTTTTTCGGTTCACGAGAAAACTTGGCAATCCCGAACTGAGGTCATGCAACGTGAGCGATTATGCACATCTCAGAGTACAGTATTAGCGCGTACCTCAGGCAGGAATTCCAAAGGAAAGATATGTTGAAATTGTGCGAAAAACGAAAACAGTGGCAACCAGAAATGTTTATATTAACGCAAGTGGACTTTTGCGCGCCTGTCACGCAGGCCAGCGTGGAGAGGGCATTGTCGGCGATGAAGTTTGTTACAGCGAAAGCGGTTATGACATCAGAACAGCCGATTTTGGCACCATCCGCCGGTGTCCGTAACCGCTATCGCGTGAAATAAGAAAAAAAAATGAAATGAGAAATAAATTTCTAGGATCCGAATGGATTTTAACCCTCACCCTGTGCGTGGCAGTCGAGTATCCCACCACAGTGTCACGCTGTTGCTTGTAACTTCTCCGCAAAAATACTCTACACAGGCGTCACGACGGCCAAGGAATCGTGTTAACATATGTTATATAGCGTGGCGAATTGCTCAAGGAGTCAGTCGTTGAATGCTTTCAACCCGTTACAAAGGGCTCTGCCATAATTCTTCATCGTCATTAGCCACAGCACAAAGTGCACATAGTGCCTCACAGATGTGTAGCGGTACTACCATTCTCCGAAGAATGAAGAAAAATGGCATAGTGGGTGCTTCGCTACTACAGAAAAATTATGATTTATGGCGTAGTGGGTACTTTGCATGTGTACTTGTATTAGTTTCCCCAAGAAAGTATAGAACGGGCTCTAGAAAGGCTGTTGTTCCAACTTACGCTGTGACTGTGCTGCATGTTCCGCGCAGGCCTGGCGAATGTTTTTATCCAGATCAGCGGTCTCGCACAGAGAGTGCACTCAATGACGTGCTGCTTTTGAGATCGTGCTCACTCCCTTCACACAAAGCATTGAGCTCGCTAAAAAAATTCGTAATTGACTTTTGAGAAAATAAATATTATGACTTTGAAGGGTATAGTACTGGTTTGTGCTAGTTGGTAGGAATTCGTGGTAGAGTTTCTTCCACTCCTCTGAAGAACGTAGAAAGAACGTGTTTTACCTCTCTCCCACTTTCGTAATTAAGAGGAGGGCAAGTAACTATATCACAAATCTTATGTTTCTATGAGTACTTTAAATTCAAATTTTTGCATTAAAAAAAAAAAAACATTACGAACCGTTACGGAACGTTTTTTTTTTTTTTTTTTAGTTTTGGAAGAGAAACAGAACGAAACTTTTTGCGGTGGAACGAAACCGAAACCGAAACGAAAAACATTTCGTTCCGACACCCTGATTAGAACATAAAAGATCACTAACCGGAGGCTCACCTCCTAATCTATCGTTACATTGTCGAGATTGTAAGTGCACGCCAAAATTCAATGAATACGCAGTTTTGTACCGACATAGGAATGAAGAAACGCGTCTGATTGAGGCATGGCATATCGAGAATAGTGGTAGCGCATGCGTGAGCCAACCGTCGATTACCTTGCATAAAGATGAAATCAAATGCCTTAACAGTTATCTTTGGCGTAGGCCCCCACGCGTGCCGGATTGATAGGTTCGCCTGTTGCATGGGCATGCGCAGATAAGTTTTCGTGCCTTCTTTCTTTTCAGCCGTTGTGCGTCTCTTCAGTTGTTAGTCGGCGTTTGTGGTGTCCTGACTTCTTTCTTGTGTCCGTGTTTGCACGCCCTGTCTTTTTAGAATGAATACTTCAGGTGCTTCGTCAATTATTACCGTATTGCTTACAACTTGCTTCAACTGCTGGTACACTGCAGGCTGTGCCAGGCTATGCTGCTTTGCTTCCAAGTGTATTGTACTCGTGTGATCGTGGCACGCCAAGAAGGAACAAGAAGCAGGGCACAGAGTGTGGCGATAATATGCGCTACGAACATCTTATCTGCCTCTTAAAAAACAACATACCCAGGATGCCCCGGTCCACCGATTGTTCAACTCAAAACGGTGCCCCAGACACCCTCTCCCTCCCATCCAAAAAAGAAGCTTATAACTGGGCGTGCGCATGCCCCATACACTGACTTAGTAGGGAGGGGAGGGGGGGCGCTGCGTTGAACCGAAAGTTAGTTAACCTGCACGACGTTGCACCTGCAGACAAGCAGGTGCATTTTAACTTTAACCAGACAATATTGCAGCTCTGTCGATGCAGGGGGCGCTTCGATTGTTCTCGCAAGATAATGTCACTAAATGTGATCGCGTTGCAGAAGACATGCTTTTCAAAGACGGCAAAATGGCTGCGGTGATTTTTAGAACTAGCCTTTGCTGGTGGCTTGCAACTATACAGTCGACCAGCACCTTATTTTGACAGCTCCCGGGGAACACCCACAGCATGATGGATTGCTAGCATTCACCCTTATTCATTCACATTTGATAGAATTCGGTGGTTCACCGAATTCCAAACGGAAGCGCCAGGCCTCGCAGAAGCAACTACAGCCTCCCCGGCCCGGAATATCCCGCACACGGTGGCGTCACAATCACGACATAATGGCGCTGCGCTCAAAATTCTGCTCGATAAAATTGGTTCGAGCAGACGCCGTAAAAATATTCGACGTCGCGGCAAACTAGCGCGAAAATGTAACACGCGCTGACTGGACATAAAAAGCAGAGGCACCAAAAGCTGTCTGAACATTAGAGAAAACTTGAAAAGCGCAAACGACGAATACGAAACACACGAAAGAGGACTGGCGCTTTACTTGCAGCGTGTGCTGCTGCTTCTACGCAGTGGCCAGGGCCCGTATTCTCAAACGATCGCAAAAGGCGATAGTATCGCGTTTGGTGACGTAGAATTTGATGCGTTCAATAAGTAAAAAAAAGACTTGCCTGTGACGTCATTGTTGCAACTGGCCGTTGGTAAGGCGAATGTCGCACAACACGGGAGTGAGCGCACTGTACGAGCGCAGAGCAACCCGAGTACGGCGTTTTCGAGCGTGTGCTGCTGCTTCTACGCAGTGGCCAGGCTTGGCCGGCTTGGCTGTGGCTACTTGAAGTGTAATAAGACGTGTTGAAAGTGCTTTCAACGTTTTTTTGTTCGATTATTTAATGCACAGTATAATATTTAAAGAATGCAACTTTGCGTGAAACGTATTTTCGTTGAGAGTTTAACACGGCGTGCTCGGAGAGTTCAGCTGTAGCGTGCAGCCGCAGCGACATCGTCTCAAGATCTCAACATGTTGCCGGCTCGCGATAAGCCACGCGAGCAACGCACGGTTCATGCTCCTGGGACGTTCAAACCACGAACAAACACGCGCTGGCAAAGAACGAGTGCTGATAACACCCCAAGGTAATGCTCGATGAAAGCTTCAGCGTAAAAAATGCTGCGTATATACACCGAGGATTGAATACTAGAAGCTACCGCCTACGCCACTGAAATGCTAGACTTCACCACGAACCGACGGTTAACGGTGCCTTCGCTAATTGCAAATATGTCGAGAGCACCGTCGAGCACCATGACGCAAAATTGACGTCGGCGGAACTACCAGATGGCGCCCTAACTTTTCCGGTTTACTCAATAGCCAATCAGCGCGCACCAAAGGCGATACTTTTGCGATTGTCGCCTTTTGGGAATACGGGCCCAGGAGATATCGCGTTCTTCAGATTCCTGTAAACAAGCGCCAATTGTGTGGATACGGTATCTCGGCCTAAAACTGGACACGGCCGGCATTTAACCTTACATTTGGTTAGGATATTCTTCTAGCGTGCACCGAGTAGCGAACGAGGCCCAAGAACGTATGCCACTGAAGAACGTCCACTACATGTTGCAGTTGAATACGGCAGGAAACGCGCACGTCATTACACAAGCATGCATCGAGACTCGAGCCACTGCGACAGACGGCTGTTTAGATTACTGCAAACAATTCCGGCGCTGTAGTGTCTACAGGAGCTGCAAGCCTGCAAGTGCCAGGCAGCCCGGAAACAATGGACGAAGTGCACACTGCTCCGACTTGAAACGACTCTTGGCAGATTGCCACGTTTACACACAATTGTTGTATTTGCGGGAATTGGCACAGTAATAAATCACGCCGCAAGAAAGAAAACCGCGAACCACACACATGTTGCATGCCACGATTTCCCGCAGTGATTTTTGCACATACATTAAAGAGACCGCAGTCGCGAACGGAGACATCGTGTGATTGTCTGCTGGTTGTCAATGTTGCGTCTAACAACGAAAACGAGCGCTTAAAGTTCCCTTCTTTCGTTCATTCATCACGAGGGTCTCGTTCCGGCCGACTTCAGGGCGAGTGCTTATTGATCAGCTGCTGCCAGCTCGTACAAAAGATCACGCGCTACGCGAGTGTTCCATATACGAGGAGCGGTGCAGACTGACACCCTGAGTTTTAAAATGCACAGATATGCCCGATAAAGTTTACGGGAGGAGTAGGACGATCGCCGCATCGGACACGCTATTCGAAGGTCGTTCCCTGCCAGCGGCAAGCTGTCTTTTCGTTTATCTTTTCCTCACATTTGTGTCACAATTACCATAAATAAGGTCGGGCTCGATTGCACGCTGAATGCCACTGACGCTGTGTCCAACAGAGAAAGCGAGCCCTGAAATTCCCCTTCTTTCGGACACAGGAAAGGCCGACACGTAAGAGGCGCCGCATGTCGGAACAGACGACGCGCCCCGAGAGCTCGCGATTCGAGGAACCGCACCGGGACGTCGCGCATACGGCTTCGGGGAGCCATTTATGCACCGAGGTTTCAGGCACTGTTCATGGCGGCGAGTAACTATCCGAACGAAGGATATGGAGGAGCAGTACAGCGCCATGCGACCGCGGCAAAAACAACAGCCCCGCACGCCGCAAAGCTACGGCGCAGCGTGAGCCCAACAAGCATCGTCGGCCAACAGGCAGTTTACTTCTTCCTCTGCGACCACGTGACGAGGCCTATCTCGAGCCTGCAGACGCCACACTTTCGCCGCGACACACACCACGCTCCAAGTTCGTTCGGGATCGACGCTTCTTTCGAAAAATATAGAAAATAACCTTGTTCTCGCCAAGGAGGTTAAAAAAAAAAAAAAAATTCTGGAGTGGAAGCTCTAGCAACGCCTCGCCAGCGAAATTGAAGCCAGCTTTTGCCCACCAAAGAGCTCGGAAACACGCTGTTTTCTGGTGGTGCCTACTTAGAGATCAAATGGCTTTGATGCGTTAGTGTAAATACTACGTTAATTAAAAAATAAAACATCGTTGCCGACAAAAGTAGCCCGTCGAGGAGTATTGACAATTGATCTCCAATAAAATTTACCATGACTTTGAGGCTTATTTTCGAAAACGAGTAACACAAAGACGCACTTGGAGCAGTATCTGACCCGTAAAAGATGCCATATTAAACTCGACTGGCGTGCGAGGAAAACGCTCGACTTCCTTCGCCAAACGCTGATTGATGGTTTATCGTGCCCCTACTAAGATGGCGGGCGCGGCCGCCATCTTTTGGTGAGCACGGCTTCGCTCTTGCGCAATAATCGCCACTCCAGCAATTTTGTTGAACCTCCTTGGTTCTAACAGCTGGCAGCTTTGACGAAGTGGCAACACTCGCAACAAGCATACAAAACTGGTGGCTGTCAAGGACAACCGTGTCGCGCGAAGCAAGGCCGTGTAGTTGAACGCTAAAGAAAACAAAGGAGAAGAAATGGCGACAAACTTTCTTGGGCAAAATATTGTGTGCTGCGAGTTTGCGAAGGTAATAAGAATAGTTGGGGTTTAACGTCCCAAAACAACGATATGATTATGAGGGACGCTGTAGTGAAGGACTCCGAAAACTACGGGCACTTAGGGTTCTTTAACGTGCACCTAAATCTCAGCACACGGGCCTCGGGCATTTTCGCCTCCATCGAAAATGCGGCCGTCGTAGCCGGGATTCCATTCCAACCCGCGACATTCGTGTCAGCAGTCGAGCACCATAACCACTAGACAACCGTGGCGGGTGAGTTTGCGAAGTAGTCACATCAGTGGAGGAGCACTGAATTATTTAAAATACCACTCAGCGTGAGAGGGGCCCCGAACAACTTTTGCGTGTAATCGCCCGGTGACCTCAGTGTGGGCCTCACGAATCGAGTGCCGCAAAAACGTCTCGAATCTGTCAAGAACGAGCGGAGTAACGGGGATTTGTAGCACGCTTCAAACGCTCTCTCGTCTTGACGAGCACGGCAAGGGGAAAAGAGTCAGCGCGCGTCGTGACCTTGAGCGCACACGACGAAACGCGATCGCTCTCTCCCGTTGTGATTCATGTGCACGCTAGTGTGGCTACTGTGCACCGTTAGGCTACATTAGAGTCCTTCGATGCTCGCTATACGGAGCACGGCACCGGCACCCCATCGCAAGAAGCGCACCTGATCCAAACGCCGCTCTTCATCAAGAGCGATAGCACGGAAAGCCGATAGCACGCTATCGGCTTTCCGACCTCAAACAGGAGGCGGCGGCAGCTACGAAGCAGTGAGCACCGACCTCTGTATGAAAAGAGGGCGCTTGAGAAAATAGCAACTTCGCGTAAACTCTCCCTTGCCGCGCACGACAGCAAGATTTGGCTGAGCTGTTCACAGCCGTGTCTGCTATCCGCAGGATGTGTTTTTTACCAAGCACGAGGGGTGGTTCACGACCGAGGAGGACCCTCCTTGTTCGCAAAGTCAGAATGAGTCCGTCCTGTCCTCAGTACGATACCAGCGCTTTTTGCGACACGCATTATGAGCGACTGTCTATAAATGCGTGAACATAACTTGATGCCAAGGTTCTCGATAACAAATTTAAAGCAACTGTAAGAGTTAGAATAAATTAGTCCTTTTTAGAGAAACTTAATCGTAACGACAACGTAAATAATTAATTATTGGACAGTAAGTCATGCTATATCATTCTGCCTAAACCAAATTCAACAACCCACTCCAGTCACATGCGACAGTCGTCTGCTTGCAGCGAACATTCATAAAAAGCTAAAAAGAATTTCGAAATTCCTGCCGAAACGTTTGTCTCGCTAAACACGGTACTGGCTTGACTAAAGCGATCGCGTGTATACTCGCGGACAACTTTTCTTGGCAATGAAGGGAAGGCTAGAGAGCCGAACTACGCGTGTGCTACCGCTGAAGATTATAGTCCCACAATTGTGTCCGTGTTTTCTGCGTGAGAATAAAAAAACAACATTACTTTATTTTCTACGGGGCGCTGTTTGAAAAGAGGGTCAGCGCGCACCACGGAGATATTTATATTAGTTTTGCTTTATGCAGTGTCATTTCACGTTTTTGCACCTGTGAAAACGTCGCACCTTTTACGTGCACCTCACAGTCAAAATGGCGTCTTCGTCTTCAGGTGAGCTAGCCACCATAAGGTGAGCACTCGTCACCCTCCAGCTTGTCCGACGACTCGCCGAGGGAGCTTGTGACGAATTTCACTAACAAATGGCTGTGTAAGCCTGTGACGGCCGCTCGAATAATCAAATGGCCGTCACAGGAGGCACAGAAGGTTCACAAACCAAAACTAAATTCGAAACGCGCGCCGACCGGACTACTGCGCGGAGCAGTACATGTGCAGTTGCTCCGCCCCCGTAGCCTTTCCTTCATTGCCAAGAAAAGTTGTCCGCGAGTATAGCAAGATATTTCAACCAAATATACGGGAACTTAGGGCAGCAACAATGCTCCATTTAGAGTTCGCTCAGTGTTTGCGGTCTCTTCCTTGCCAATAGTGCACAGAAGTGGCAAGAGTCCCGTCTCCAAGATGAGGGCGCCGTGTCGCACAGAGTTACGTCACAACAGCTGTTGCTCTGCAGTACACAATAGGGGCCAGTTTCGGACTTCAGTACACAGTTTCCGTCCTTGTTAAAAACTATAATGCAGTTGCAAGTTCGTTTACTAAGTTCTTTTTCTTTCTTTTGTTAACATAATTTCATACCGCAGCCTCTATTCACGAAGACAGCTGCTTTCCATTCGCAGCTGGAATGTGTCGTCTGGAGGCGGGTAAAAAGAGTGACGAAAGCATCGCGAAAAAAAAAAAATTGTCTAAAACAGTTTGGTGGTTCGTTGATAAACACGAGTACGAGTCGCTTGGCGCACGAGACTGACGTGCATGACGTTGAAAAAAAAAAAAACGAAACAAAAAGGAAACTCGAAATATTCTTCTGACACGACAGTGCCGTTTCCTCCTTTCGCCAAAGTGTCGCCAAGAGACGCCCCGCATAAATGAACTCGACCTCCGAGGCACGTCGTCATTAGCTGTAACAAGAATCGTCGACGGCTGCATTTCCCCGATGCAAGGACCTTTGTTTCCTTCCCGGCTGCGTAGCCGAACACGAGTCGAGAGCAACCGCGGCAGGCATGCACTCGAAAAGGCTCGTGCACTCCCCCCCCCCCCCAAAAAAAAGAAAAAAAAAACAACAAAAACACAAACCACGATACTATTATGAGGAACGTCGCAAGGAAGGGGGTGGGGAAGTCAGTTTAGTTTCGAAAACGTGGGGTTCTTTAAAGGCAGACTTGTACGTAACGCGTTACAAGTACTAGTCGATTACTTGTAAACCATTACATTTTCTAGTAATTTTGTAATATAATCGATTACTTTTTCGAAACTAATGTTCTGGGTAATTTAGTTGCATTTTCGTGTAATTGATTACCGGCACTCAATTACTTTTTTTTTTTTTCAAAATGAAGTCGTAAGCAGTCTTCCGTGGCAGTTCTCGTCCCAACAAATATGCAACCGCTCTGTAGGGACACAGAGCCTACAGAGCCTTTTTTTTTTTTTTTTTCACCTTTCCCTTGGCCTTATCTGCAGCGCCTTACTTGAGCGCCAGCAACAGCAAAGCTGCGCAACTGCGAGCTGGTGTGCAAGGTGTTCCCACGTTATAATACTGCCCTTCCCTCCAGCGCATGCACTGAGAGAGCTGGCCTCTTCACGAGGAAGAACCAGTGACAACAACATTGAAAAACAACTCCGGTTGAAAGTTAACAACGTGCACCACTGACGCCACAGTAAGGCTCACACCCTTCACGCAAGCCTCCAGCATTCCTCCACCATGCTAGCCACAGTGGTTTGTTGTAGTTTGAGCAAACTTGTGTTATTGTGATACGGCAATAAATTTTTGAAGGAAAGAAACGCAAAAGTAATAGACTACACTTCTTTAATTGCTCAGTTACTTTCCTGGCGCTGTAAATGACCATTCTAATCACACTTTGAAGGAAGTAATGGTAAATGTAATTGGGTACTTGTTTTCTGTAACGTGCACAAGTTCGCTTAAAGAGACGTTCCCGTGCTTTCTTTTGCTTTCTTTCGGCCATTCATCTGTAGCGTTACATGAAGGTCCGAGAGCAATGCCGCACAAAAAATGCCGCGAAGCCTCAGAGCGCCCGGAATAGTTCACTCTAACAGCTATTCCTTACACCGTTGCTTTCTGCCAAGTAGGGAAAATCGAAGCAGAAACTTCGTACTGCCTGATAGTGCGTAAGAATGACGGGAAATTCCGTTATTTAAGCGATGCGTGACAAGATTTTAATCTGTACATCGTGGTTACTTGACGCAGAAGTATATATAATGGCTTACATTCTTTCTACGCCGGCTGTATAGTACGGTTATTTGACGCGGCAACTGTACTGTCCTACTCTTTATCTAAAGTAATACGGTCACTGCCTATATGCCGTGTATTCCAATGCAACGCATGGTTTTGCAATGTAAATCGACATAAAAATCTGCTTCTTGCGCCAAAAGGCCTGCGTGCGTGTGTCCGCGAGGAATTGATACTGCAGACGACGCTTTTTACGTACAGCACTCGGCTGAGCGGGATTCGTCGTGAAACAAAACACGGAAAAATCCAGCGTTTCAGTTTATTTGATTCCCTCCGACCACACAAACTTGCTATGCTTTGCAGATTGATCATTTTCAACGACCTTATAAGCAACGTTTATATTACTGTAGTTCTACAAACGTTGCTTATATGATTAGAAAAAACGGCGCAAAACCACAGGACACACAGGAAGGGAACGCACACAGCGCTGAACTCTCAACAAATTTATTGTGAAATAACAAATGCATCGCCTATAAATACACATGATAACCACGCGCATATTTCTGCGTCACTGGACATAGCGCAGATAGGCCGCGAATAGCACAACCGAGACACATTACGACAAGCGCCTCCTCCGTAGATACTCCATTTCCTCGGGCAATAATGCGGTTGACGGGGTGCTGACACAGTTTTCACCCAACTGCGCAATCATATACGCTTCAACAACTTCACGTGTTAGGCGATCCCTGTGTTTACTGACTACGCTACATTTCTCAAAAATAGGTGAGCACCTGCACGACCCACAGTGGATGGCTAGCCAACCATCTTGTGTACGTTTTACATTGTTGTCATGCTCTCTTATTCTATCGTCAGCACAGCGACCCGCCTGAGCTACATAAAATCTACCGCATGTGAGAGGAATCTGATACACAACATTTTAAATACAATCGACATGTGCTTCTTCTGACAACCTTTTTTCCGGTTCATTGAATTGTATGGCCTCGTCAAGCGGCAAATGCTGTTTAATTTTACAGGAGCAGAAAACACCACCTTAATGTTCGCTTTTTGCGCGATTCTTTTCAAGTTGTGAGACGTTCTGTGTATATATGGAATGACACCCACTTTTTCTTTTTTGCCGTTTTCAGGTTCATGATTTTCCTTATCATCACATGCTCGAAATTTTCTGCGCATGCTCTCTGAGACAGAGACGATTACACGGTCAGGATAGCCTGCAGCTACCTGTCACTTCACCTGTTGTCCTAGCGCTTCTGAGAGTTTATGAGGAGATGTCCTTTCGAGCGCATTGGTCAAGCTAAGGTTTGCAATGCCACGTTTAACCAGCTTTGAGTGTGCCGAGCTAAAGGGGAGAAGGGGTTTTTTACCCCGAGGTTGGCACGTCCAACAGATGTGATCACTGTTGATGAGAAACAAAACATCAAGGAAACGAAGTCTCCCCTCATCAGGAAATTCGCCAGTTTATTCCTGTTTTATTACCTACCGCATGACTTGTTGTTACACTGTGTGGAGAATGCCATTCAAGAATTTGGTTCCACAGCGTTTCAGCACACCTCGGGCATTGCTGTGAATGCGTTTTTAGAATGGTTGACCTTTTACTTAACGTCAACTTTTATTGTTTGGAATGACAAGCCCCATCTCGAAAAGACAGGAGTGTGCATCGATCCGTTCGAGTATAGCCCCAGTGTTAAGTGACTTGGTTTTAGCGCAACGTGAGCGGTTCGTATGTGATGCCTTACATTGCACAAGAGTGGCAAACGTTTTTAGGTTCGTGGACGATTTTTTAAATTTTCATTGACGGCGACCCTCACGAATTTCAGACTAACGCCGACAATGCCCTGGCTGTTTTTAGAAATCTCTTTAACCCCCTGGAGCTTACATGCGAATTCCCTGATGAGGGGAGACTTCGTTTCCTAAACACCGGGATCGCCTAACACGTGAAGTTGTTGAAGCGTATAAGATTGCGCAGTTGGGTGAAAAGTGTGTCAGCACCCCGTCAATCGCATTATTGCCCAAGGAAATGGAGTATCTACGGAGGCGCTTGTCGTAATGTGTCTCGGTTGTGCTATTCGCGGCCTATCTGCGCTATGTCCAGTGACGCAGTATTATGCGAGTGGTTATCATGTGTATTTATAGGCGATGTATTTGTTATTTCCGCAATAAATTTGTTGAGAGTTCAGCGCTGTGTGCGTTCCCTTCCTGTGTGTCCTGTGGTTTTTCTAATCATGTACAACCAACAAGCCCAGCTCTCCGCACTTTTATAAGTGCTGCAAGTGGCCATGGTTGTGTAGGCGAGCAGACTTGTCGACACGTCTGCAAAGATATGTGTCTTTGGGCAAAGATAATCACCAGTAAAAATCACACAAAATGGGCATCGCGATAATTAAGTATCACGGTGGAAGCTACACCTTCTCTTATATAACCTATACACACACTTGTTTTTGCGAGTATGTCCTCATTTAAACGAAAATGCGATGGATAAAACCTAGGAATATGTTAAGCAGCATGCGCCCTTAGGTCACGTGGTCGCCCCGAGTAGTAGAAAACGTACAGCCAAGCCGTGCACGTGCAAGCTTCGTTCAACAATTCCTTTTCTATGCAAGTGCCCTGCGGTGTAAATGGCTCTCAGTCAGCAGCGTGGAAAGCGATGCACGCAACTAAACGGCGACCACGGCTCCATCGACCAGGCATCGATAAACCGAAGCCTTTCTGCGGGCTCTGAATTCTGTATAGCCTTAAATGACGCTGCGTGGTTTCTGCGTCATCCACCAGTAAGAGCTTTAAAAATGTTTTGCCTAAAAAATCGGCCCTTTCGAGCGGATTACGTTTTGGCGATTCGGGCGTGATGCGCGAAAGCGCAGCCGTTCCTTTCGACCATTTTCGACCAGACAAGAAATACAATAGAAACACTTACAGAGACTGGCGTCACTTTTGAAAGCAAAACAAAATGTATATATATATATATATATATATATATATATATATATATATATATATATATATATATATATATATATATATATATATATATATATATATATATATATATTTAACTACAGGCTGCAGTCGTCTCCATGGATCTCGTAAGCATGCAGTAACTTGTGTGAGCCTCTAGACTGCCTAACTTGCACAAATTCCGGTTCAGCACAAAAACAACCTATCGGCTCAGTTCGGCCATCTCCTGCACCACGGGTGTCGCTGCTAGTTGAAGCGATGGTGGCGCCACACGACGAGAACACGGTGGCTCTAGACACGCTGCATTTCTATACGCGTTCGAAAAAGCTCGGCGCAGAATGTCCGGCAGGATCGCATCGGTGCAAACCCGAAAGAAGCGAGCCGGAGAAAATGGCCCATTGTGCGCTTGGGTCACAATGGACCTCTCGTCGACGCTCCGAAGAAGGGCATCGAAACCGCCGCTCACTCCAACTGGGAACAGTCGGTGCAGCAGCAGACGCATTCTGGACAAAATGCGTCGCCACCAGGGCTCGGAAAACGTGGCAACTTTCGGAGAGGTGTGCGGAGCAGTAATACCACTTACACATTGTTAAGATACGGGTGTATCGACGGATGCGGGCAGGATAAAAAAAAGAAAGCCCAAAGTCAACCAGTCTAACTTTTTGAAAGCGGAAACCCGGTCCATTTTTCGGCTAACTCGACAGGGCTGCAAGATAGTTAATGAGGAGCAGCGGGAGGCCGAACTGCTCGCACAATGAGCGAGCTGAAGTCAGGATCCAATGCATATTTGCACAGCGCTACGTAAACGAGGACGTATGAAAGGACGCAACACAGGCAAAACACAGGATCCAATGGCCGCCGTTGAGGCGGGGACCCTAAACCTTTCTCGCGTTTTGGGCTAAAACCACTGCGCCGACATGCGTCAGTGTTGTGTGTCAAGAAAACTTGGTGTGCCTTATAGAATAATACTGTTCCGTCCACTAGAGAAATGTCGCGGCAAATTCGAGACAAGTACAGCTTGGAACATTTGCTGCGTCTTTTCTCGCTAGCATTTGCTTGATTGTTGCGAAAGAGGCACAACTCGATTATTGTTCTTCTCACCCCGGAGCTTTAAGAAATCGTGCATTGCTCAAGTGCCACCGATCTCAACAGTCCTAGCAATCAAGATAATAAACTCATTTTGCTGCTTATTGTAAACGAACGGCTCGCCTTAACTGCAGCCCCGCGGTATGCAAATCCCGAAAAAGCTCGGCCCACTCGACCCACAGCGCACCTTCGTCATTTTTTCTTCAAGACATCGCAACAGTTGAGCGGCCTCATGAAGAGCGCTGTGCTCCAATGCAGCTGTACGAGTAGTCTCCGATTACGAGGCATACCGTGAGAGAGGTTTGACCAAGGAGGTTAATTTAAATCTCCTTGGATTTGACCACCTAGGGAATTCTTGCCGAAAAAAGAGTGGACACACGAGGAGGACAGGTAGCGCCAGCCTCTCGTCCACGTTCTCAAATGAAGCCTGACCAACAAGCCCAAACCCCGACGGTTCTTCGGGTGTAAAGCTAAGCGCACCAGCGTTTTGCACTCGAGCTTGATCGAAATGAGAACGGATATCGAAGCCCAGTGGCGCGAGAAGCGAACGCTCGTGTCCGGGATGAGAATGTGCACCCCTCCTTCCGGCGTCGCTTTTTCAACAAACAAAATATGTTTCGGCTCTCGGTGAACAGTGGTTTCCTATTACGGCGCGACAGCCAAGCCGACATCCGTGCAGTCAAAGGGGTGCGCGCAGCGTGCACGCCTATAAACAGCATAAACAGTTTAGTCTATTCCTTGTAAACTGTTTTGCTAACCTTGTGGCGAGACGTTGAATACTGGAGGATTAAGCGGTGGGCAAACTTGCATTCCTCGCGCAGGAAACCGCACTTACGCATGCTGTCGAATAATTTCCATGTGCTTTCCCGAATATTTCGCGAGGCGCATTAACACCATTAGAAACAGCGTTTGGCTCAGCGAAAACACGACGGAGTCCGTCTTTAAAGACAAAAAAACAAACTGAGGCGTCACCACTGCGTCCCAGATAACGTTAGCCAAAGTGTTTGCGTGATTTCAATGCCCATTCTTTGGTAAAGTCTAGATAGGTTTTTGTCCTCGCTTGGCTTTTTGTTGATACGCAGTCATTGGTGGGCTCCTTCAGTTTGCGCATGCGGGAAGCTTAAGGTGGTTGTTCTTTTAAGTGTCCTTTCTGAAATAAAAGATTCAGTTGTGAGTTAGCGCTGTGTTCCGTGTTTCTTCTTTGTTCGGTCCGTGTGTGGTTGCGCTGCCGTTTCATTATGAAGTACGACTAACAAGAGCCCAAGTTTGTCTTATTACTATATATATATATATATATATATATATATATATATATATATCAGGGGCGTAGCCAAGGGGGGGTTCAAACCCCCCCGAAATTTTTCAGTTTTGCTTGCGTATATATACACGCACACATACAAACGCACGCACGAATATACATAAAGTATGGTTGAACCCCCCCCCCCGGAAAAAATTTCTGGCTACGCCCCTGATATATATATATATAGTGTGTGTGTGTGTGTGTGTGTGTGTGTGTGTGTGTGTGTGTGTGTGTGTGTGTGTGTGTGTGTGTGTGTGCGTGCGTGCGTGTGTGTGTGCGTGCGTGCGTGCGTGCGTGTGCGTGCGTGCGTGCGTGCGTGCGTGCGTCAGTCGGCGTAGAATGACAGTAGGTCACTACGTTGTTGTAACTGTGCAGTGCGTGTACAGCTGGTGTAAAAAGAAAGCAGGACGGTACAGCCGCCGCAAACATACCACATGTGTTGGTTAAAGGGGAACTCCGGTGAATTTTCGACCATATTGAGATAATGCCGTTTTCAAATAGTATTAACAGTCATGTAGCAGCAAGGGTGGTTCATTTTGCTGAGAGACTAGTCAATAATTTTAATAAGCAATATACGATGAGTCGAAACCGAAACAGGGAGCTCAGCTGCTCCGTGCTGGGTATGCGATGACGTCACGAAGTGCGCTACCCGATGCCACGGCTGGACAAGCAAGCTGGCGATGTCATCCGACACGGAATCAAGCTGTGCCAGCCCGTCTCAACTTACCAGTGACGAGTTCAGCGATGGTTGCAGCTACTATATGAGCGCGGGGGCATCGCCTTCTATCCACCGGCGCGTGAAGTAGCTCACGTGCCCCGCATCGATCTCCTCGTTGCTCAATATTGTGCGTGCTTACTGTAAGACCTCATGTCCATGACGACTAAGACGCTATGCAGCTAACAAAGCCGAACTTTGCTCGCGTAGAAGAAAGCGCGCGCTGCAACCGTCTGCTGGGCGAGGCGGGGTCGGAAAAGAGTAGACACGTTACGTCACACACACAGGGTGGCCCGCGTTAACAGGCGTGATTCCGGAACTGGCTACCAATATTTAAAATTCGTTTTCTAAAAAACTAAATGACTTACGGTTGTATAATTTGGCACATATCCTCAGGGTGCCGAAGAGAACATATGTTGAACGTTTAATTGAAATCGGTAAATATCGAATATCATGTGTTGGTTAACTGTTTCGGGACCGCCCCACTGGAGTATCGATGATATATGATCGACGGCTTTCCGCGCGCTGCCAAGTTCAGATATTTGCGCGTTTTTACATGTATTCACCTAGTAACATCTAGCGTGTAGTTTTGACTTTCGGGATAATCATCATCAGCCTGTCTACGCCCACTGCAGGGCAAAGGCCTCTCCCATGTTCCGCCAATCAACCCGATCCTGTGCTTTCTGCTGCCACGTTATACCTACAAACTTCTTAATCTCATCTACCCACCTAATTTTCTGTCTCCCCCTCACGCGTTCGCCATCTCTTGGAATGCAGTCAGTTATCCTTATTAGTCCGGTTATCACGCCGGTTATCCTACCGGTTATCCTGCCGACGTGCAACGTGCCCGGCCCATATCCATTTCTTCTTGATTTCAACTATGATATCCTTAACCCCCGTTTGTTCCCTGACCACTCTGCTCTCTTCCTGTCTCTTAAGGTTACACCTCTCATTTTCCTTTCCATCGCTCGCTGCGTCGGCCTCAATTTCGGCATAGTTCGCCATTTTCCCGACAGGTGGCGATACATGAGATTGTAGCGACGGTGGCGATTGTAAAGGACTATGGAGTCCGGCTCGCGTCAGGCCGCGCGAACAAACCGATGTGAATCGCTGATTCGTTTTTCGACGGCAGATTTTTTTTTTTTTTTTTATGAGTCGAGCAGCGAGGAGTCCAAAGATGGCTTTGACAGGTCGGATTTTATTTCGGAGAGCGATTCGGACGGGGATCGAAATGGGACTTGAGCCAGTATGGATTTTGTGTAATATTTCAATCTACATGATAGACTATTTCATTAGCTTCATTTTGATGTACGTAGCAGAAATATAGAGCTATGAATTGATCTAACAAAAAAAAAAAACATTTCTGACGCCGTTTACCAGTGCCTCTTTTTTTACGCGGTCCCGACAAAGTTAAATAACGAAATTGCTTAATCACTACATTTTTCATTATAGCGACGTATTAGGATCACAAGCTGTTATGTGACAAAGAGGGCATTTGATCGAACACCTCATATTTAGTAAAACCGTGCATATTACCAGTTTTTTTTTTCTTTTAACCTTCAGACCTTGTGTCCACGCCCGCATAGGCGGCTTCCATCATTTTCTAGACAGGTGAAACTATCTGGTGCAATGTGAAACTAGATGCAGTCGTAGCACATACCGAACAGATAATAATTTCACTATATTAATGAAAACCAACAGACAATAATGCCTCGGAAAGTATAGGGGGTGTTATTTGTAGTAATTAGAATATAAATGTGAAGAAAGTAAAGAGGTCGAGAAGATAACTTGCCGCCGGCAGGGACCGAACCTGCGACCTTCGAATAACGCGTCCGATGCGCTACCCCTGAGCTACGGCGGCGGTCATCCTCCCGTCCACTTTATGGGGTATATATGTGCATTTGAAACCTGGGAGTGTTAGTCAGAGCGGATCGCAGCCATGGCGGCGAGTGTGGAACACTCTTTTTCTGCCTTTTGGCGTCACGTAGCACGTGATCTTTTTACGAGCTGGCAGCTGACCAATAATCCCTCGCATACAACCTGACGGCACCAAGTCTCCGAACGCCTCCGGGAAATTGCATTTTCCGAAGCAGATGAAATAATGATTTTGAACGAAGAAACAACGGTAGAACAAGACGAGATGACACAAACACGGCGTTATCTTATTGTGTTTTCCCTTTATATACTGACGTGCAAACGCAACAGAATATG
Organism: Rhipicephalus sanguineus; assembly: GCF_013339695.2. Lineage (NCBI taxonomy): Eukaryota > Metazoa > Arthropoda > Arachnida > Ixodida > Ixodidae > Rhipicephalus > Rhipicephalus sanguineus. The sequence goes on from NC_051183.1 coordinate 166,354,573, forward strand.
GTTGTTAGTAAGCACCGTCCTCTCGTCTTGTTCTAGCGCTATGTCATCGTTCAAAAGCAGTACGTATACCGACCAGCCCGACTGAAGACGCGGATAAGACTGCGCAAAGAATAATGCAGTTCGGTCAACGTTGGTGGGGGATGGACACCAGCTCTGTCTCCGTTGGCGGAGCTCAAGCCCGTGTGCCGCTAAAACCTTGAAGGCGAGATAGCTTGTGGGACAGGTTCGTGTGGACACACACGCGTTTCCTAGAAAATATCAACGGCTAATAGAGCCTATAGAACATACATCGATTCTATGGAGCGTGTCGCGCATATTTACAACATCTCAAGAAGGGATTACAGCAGCACCCAAGGAGCCTTCGTTGAAAAATCGCTGTGCCTATTCTGTGGTCCAGACCACAGGATAAACCCCAGCTTTATTCTGTGGACAAGACCACAAAATAAAATTCAGCGTTATTTTGTGGACCACACAAAGAACTTCCGCGCTGTGGGCTGTGCAGAATGTACTGTAGCCCAAGCAGCCCACCTCTCTTGACGACGGTTTTCTGTCACAAATTGCGAGTGTTTTTTTTTTCTTTCTATGGTCTGGTCTAGAGAACAGGCACTGCTCCCTCGTCCCATGACGACAGCTTCTCTCGCGAATCGCAATGTTTTGCTCGCCGTTTTGTGAATCGATATTGAAGATCAAAAGAGTGCTAAGCCGGACTAGTTGGTAAGCGTTCATAGTGAATTTACAGCGCGAAAAACGAGAGACAAAAGAAGAAATACTACACATGCTCAGGCATCAATCAGCTTAGTTCAAAAAGAGACTATCTGGGCATACGATGATAGTTACTACAGTTTCTGTTTGCTTGGTTTTTGTAATAAGTTTTTACCTTTTCGCCCCCTCATGTTCACGTCGTACGCAGCGATGTTATTTAAGCATGGGTTATGCGCAATAAATGTTGTAGTTGGCAGTCAGCGCTTGTCCTCTGTAGTATTTCTTCTTTTGTCTCTCGTTTTTCGCGCTGTAAATTCGCTATGATATTGAAGACGCGCATGTTGGCGTATGCGTGAAAGATTCCAATGTTTTGACATATGCCAGTATTGATATCAGCCGCAGATAAACTTGTTATTGTGAACAGAAGCAGCAAATCGAAGGTGTATAATGATAACAAATGAGGGCGGTTCTAAAATTTCGTGAACCTGAACTATCGCGTGCGGAACACTGAAGTCACTTTCACCACAGTACGTCTGTGTCATGTGAAAAAGTGCACTAACATTTGCACGGGAGACTCGAATTTTGAGCAATCCTTCTGAATGGGCGTGGCCATAAATCACCCGAAAAAGAACGCTAGCGCCACCGCGAAATGAAAACAATAAAAAATTGGCAGGGTATCTGCGTACTTCGCTGCAAATGTCGTCTAAAGACGATAGAAGAGGCGCTGCGTGAGATATGGACGCCATCTGGCAATACATCGGGAAACATGAGCGCTGTGTTGCGGGCTGGTAGTCCCGGCGCAGCAGCAGGCGAAGACCGGCGGTGACCAACGCGACCGGCGGGGACGCCAGCCAGCCCGAACACGCGGTTTGGCGCGAAGCGCCGAAGCAGAAGAAACGTCCGCACTCAACGAGTACTCTCCACACACTCTTATTTACACGTCACCTGGGTAAAACAGGAATGTCAGAGCGGCGCCCTATGGCATTCGTACAGTGCAATACTGAACCGAAACCGAAACAAAACAACGAGCTCGTGCAAAGGGCACGGAGAAAGGCAAGTTTCAGCGCAGTCGCATTTTCAGCGCAGCTTAAGAAACTAGCGTCTCTAGAATTACGTATCTATGTATTCTCTATTAAAAGAACACACCACCTAATACTTACCTAGTGATGTTGCGCCTCAGATATGCGTAATGTTTGCTTTTTGATCAACAATGTACACAAGTATGAACCTAGTCAGCCGTTCAATATGGCTGGCCCTTGGGCAAGTGGTTCAAATTTGGCCGGGTGGCTGAATCGAGTGACGTGCCGACAAACAGAAAGACAGACAGACCAAAATTTCTGCGTTTAGGTTCCCCAAGAAAGACTATCGTCTTTAATAAAAAATGACAGCGTGTATAAAATTTTATGGCCTTGATCCATCGAGTACGCAACGCTTAAGCCACGTTCGCCGCAGTACACCAGTACACCTGTGTCAAGCGAAAACAAAAACGCAATAATATTGGCGAGAACCTACTGGTTGTCACTGGACACAGCACACTTTGTCACTTAAGTAGATACACTTGCACGCGCCGTATAATTAAGAGTACTTGTATGGTCCTCAACGTCTGAAAACGTTACAGAAACAGCTAAAGTAGCCCCTTGCTAATCTCAGTGCACTTTTAGGGGCAAAGCTCCTTATGCCGTGGGTCTGTCCATCCTCCGTTTGTTTGTAGCGTTGTAGTAGCCACATCTAGCTCGTGAGAAGCGCGCGTCCTGGTATGCAGTAGAAGAAGATGACGTTGACGAGTGACACTCTCGTTGCGTGTTCGCCTGTGTGGCGTTCTTTCTTCTTTACTACGTCTCGTGTTTTCAACGACACCCGAAGACAACATTTCAGAAGTAGCGCGCCATGAGGCTCCCTCTTGGCACGCTTTCTCTTTAGCTCGGAGTCGCCAGATGGAAGACAAGGCTGCGGAACGGAGGGCACGGAAGGCGGCGGCAGCGCGCTCGCAGACAGAATCCTGAGGTGAGAGCCCGCGAGGCCGAAGCTGCACGTCGACGCCGCGAAGCAGATACCGCCGTTCGAGCCCGCGAAGCCGAAGCTGCTCGACAAGCTGCACGGCTGCGGCGCGAAGACCCCGCCGTTCGAGCCCGCGAGGCCGAAGCTGCTCGACAAGCTGCACGGCTGCGGCGCGAAGACCCCGCCGTTCGAGACCGCGAGGCCAAAGCTGCACGGCTGCGGCGCGAATCGGATCTTCAAAATGTGAAGGACCGTGAAGCGGCGAGAAAGCGCGCGTACCGGCAGGCAGAGCCCGAGGCTGTGCGAGCACGTGAAGTGGCTGCAAAACGCATCAGGCGGGTTCTGCCCGAAGGCGCCGACGCGCGCTTCCAGCGGGACTTCCTTGATCACAGTTTCGGCCATAGTTGCGGTGTGTGCAACAGATTGTGGTTCTCAAACAATCTAGTCACAATATGTTCCATCAAGAAGGACCACGCTCGCGCCAATGCCATCGCCGTGCAGCAGCGCGAGTTCGCTTCGCCCGACTCATTCACCACGTGGATATGCTGTGTTTTTTTTTTTTTGCACGACACTAATGCACTGCGGTGAAAGTGACTGAAGTGTGCCCTGATGCGATAGATCAGGCCCAGAATATTTTAGTAGCGTCGCCCTTTGTCGTTAAGATTCCCTTCTCGCGGTGGCGTTGACGCTGTTCTTCGGGAGATCTGTAGCCGTGTTCGACCAATCGGGGGGTTCGCTCAAAATTTGAATCTCCCGTGCAGATCTTAGTGCACTTTTTTTTTTTTTTTGCATGACACAAGTGTACTGGGGTGAAAGATACTTAAGTGTTCCGCACGCGATAGATCAGGTCCAGAAATTTTTAGAACCGCTGTAATTTTTTTTTGTTATTTGTTATCACACGCCAGTTTGTGATTTGTTATTACGCGCCTTCTTTTTGCTGCTTCAATTCACAACAAGTTTACCTGCTTTGGCATGTAAGACCAGCAAGCATGCCAAAGGTGGGCTTCGCCTTCGCATTTCGAACCTTTCACTTATAAGCGTCTTCCATCTCGCGTACTATGCCCGGACATGACCTCCTTGGTCCGGACTTGTTCACAAAGCTGCGAGTGAATATTGCGATTCGCGAGAGAAGCTGTCGTCAAGAGAGGAGGGCGCAGTGCTTATTCTGTGAATTAGACCACAGAATAAACCCTACCAATTTGTGAGAGAAACCCGTCGTCAAGAGAGGTGGGCTGTTTGGGCTACAGCGATGTCTGGTGCGCACGGTCCACAGCACAAGTCTCTTTGGTGTGGTCCACAAAATAAAGCTGCGCTTTAGTTGGTGGTCTAGTTCACAGAACAAAGCTGCAGCTTATCCTGTGGTCTGGTCCACATAATAGATTGGGGCTATATTCTGTGGTCTGGTGCGCAGAAACCATCGTCAAGAGAGGTGGGCAGCTTGGGCTACGGTACATTCTGCGCGGCTCACAGCGCACAGCCAGTGGCACAACTTTATTGTATGGTCCACAAAATAACGCTGCATTTTATTTCGTGGTCTGGTCCACAGAATAAAGCTGCAGTTTATCCTGTGGTCTGGATCGCAGAATAGTCACTGCGTTGAAAAATAGTTGTCAACGCGGTGCTCATGTGCACGCGGCTTTGTGTGCTCACGTAGCCAGCTGTGTTTACACGAAAACCACTCTGGGTCCCGTCTCACTCGGCGCTTTCTGAAACCGAAACTGCGACTGGACGCTATAAAACCATCCCTAAATAATTAACCGTCGTGCGCTCGAGCAAACGAGGTTTCCAGCCGTAACAAGTGGGTCGTTGGCTAATTATTCCAACAAAAAGAAAAAAGGTGTTAGAGTCTCGTGCCAGGTGCTCCTTTAACAACAGCCCATGCACAGCGTCACCGCGTTATTTCTACGTTTTTCGTGCAACAACACGCGTCCACGAGTTGGTCACTTTCAGGTATTGCAGATGGCTTCTAGTCCCGGGTATTTTGCTTCGAACGATAGTGTGGCCTCGTACGCTGGCGATTCTGTTTATCGAAACAGGGGCTCCGCGCCCTTCGCGCACCCGAATAAAAACGCCCGAAGCATCGAGGAATTCCCGAGAGGCGAGCATGCGATGTCGCACAACGGGGCGATGTGTCGTCACAACACTGTGCACCGCCCCGAACGAAGAAGCTGCGCGTGGCGAGAGGCGACGCGCGGCACAGTCCTTGACGGAAGCGGGGATCCTCAAGGGCGCGGGTTCGATTTCCAACAGAGACGCCCCGTGGCGACAGCGCATACGACTCGACAGGCGTGAATAGAGATTTTCAGCTCTACGCTGCCGCTTCGTGCGAAACACGCCGACAGGCACCGAGAGCTTACTACATACACGATAACAAATTACGCCTAAAAAGTAGGGGTGTGCGAATATTCGAAAGTTTCGAATATTCGTCGAATATTACATTTAAAATATTCGTATTCGATTCGAAAATCGTGTATTCGAAATGTTTCGAATATTCGATAACTTCGAATATTCGAAAAATTCGAATATGCGATTCGATTATCATGCATAAAATAACTCGTCTTCCACATTTCTGCTGCGTTCGTGTAGCTAAAAACGTTGCCGAGGGGAGCGATACACATCGTAAGTACACGGAGGCCGATATCTGCCTGCGACGAGCGCCCCAATACGTATGATTTATTGCTGGTGCGTCTCCGACGTGCAGCGCTGTTGGCGATCATGTAACCGTACATTTTCAATATTATGCGGCCGTAACGTGCCGAACTACCACTCGTTCACTATGCGGGACCACTTCTGAAGAAAGACAGTGACCCATGTGACTGGTGGCGGACTGTAGGCACCTTCAGATACCCCAGTCTGACATAGCTTTGCCCCATGTACCTCCCTATACCAGCCACTTCTGTTCCAAGCGAGCGTGCCTTTTCAGTGGCAGGGGGCGGGGGGCATTGTCTCTGTTAGAAGGGAGCGCCTGCTGCCTGATCATGTGGAGCAACTCATATTTCTTCATGATAACATCTAGTCATTACTTTCATTGTGCCGTGATATTTGCTTGTGTTGTGATGTGCATTGTGCTAGCCTGGGCATTGTGTTATGGAGATGTATGTTATGTTGCCAGTCAGGCTGTTAATGTTTTTTTTTTTTTTAAATAGCTACATGTTAAATAAAATAGTGTTACTGTGGAGGCATTTTTCCTTTGATATTCGATATTCGAAGGTAGATATTCGTATTCGATTCGTATTCGAAAAATTTGATATTCGCACACCTCTACCAAAAAGTAATTAAATTGCACTACAATGTGCAGCTGGTCGAAAGTAATGACATTGCATTACTATTACTTTGACATTACTTCAACAAGAGTTCGTAAACAGTGTGTGTGCTGGAGCCGACGTTTCGACAAGTGGACTTGTCTTCAAGGCTGCAACTGTTGCAGCAGCCTCGAAGAAGACTTGTCAAAACGACGGCTGCTGCGCACACACGCCCGCTCTGCTGACGAGTTTTTTCATCGCAAGCTTCCGTCTTCCATCCCTGCCCTTTTCTCGGGCTCTTCATTGACGCCTCATTCGCAGCACACTGAAATCTGGCATTCGACTTTCTTTTATGCCGTGCAATGGACGTGCTATATTTGAGTCCGCAAAACTAATGAGTACTTTTTTAAACTACTTGCTCGAAGTCTCATACACACACAAAAAAAAAAGAAAAAAAGGAGGGGGGGGGGGAAGCGACACTATTACAAGTGCTATTGCTGCAGTTCAGTGAGCACAGGAATTTACGAAGCCATTGTAGCGCAAAATTAAAACACATAACAGGTTTCCCGTACCACCCGTGGCGTCCGGTATGTATCCAGTTTTTGCTTTATGTTACGAGAAGTCGATTATGTGATAACAAACTAGCCGAAAAACAAGTTACATCGAGAGCACAGAAATGACGGGCGGCAGTATGCGGGTTTGCCCAACCCACCTGGCTTGCAACGGCTTCGTCACCTTGCAAAGTATCATCACGAGAGAATATTACCTCGCAAGACTTGGCAGTGATTACCTCAGCTCAGCTGCTTTCCTGTGTTTGGAAAATGTCTTTGGCTATTTAGAAAAGCGAACTTAATAACGTCCCAAGAACATTTAATGTTGTAGAAAAGCAGCTTCGGGTTCACCGCCAACGTCTAGCGACCACGAGCGACCCTGGTATGCCGCCGGAGGGCGCAGTCAATATAAACATCGTTTATATATGCGATGGGCACGTTTTGAGGCGAGGGAAGCTCAGAGCAAAAGAAGGTTCGAAGAAAGGCTAAGGAATATGAAGGAGAGTAGATGGGCAGAGAAGGTGTTCCGTTACTTGTATAGGAAGAGCGTGGACACACAGGGGAGAAAAAGAACTAGGAGGCTCACTAGTAAATATACGGCTGGCATTGTAAGCAGTATGTCAACAAAGAGCGTTAAGCGAAAAGTCAGAGAGGCGAAGAGGATTTACTGGATGGCAGCTATGGAGAAAAAACCGGCTTTGAGTAACTACCGAAAGGGGAAAAATGAAATAAGGAGGGAGGCGTTTTACGACAATTCAAGGGGAAGCGCTTTACTGTTTGAAGCGAGATCGGGTTGCCTTAGAACGGGTTGTTATAAAGCGAGATTGAGTAAAGAAGAACAATGCACGTGCTGCGGGGAAGATCGGGAAACGGCGGAGCATGTTCTGATTGAATGTGGAGACATCCACCCAGGTGTACGTTTGGGCACGAGCCTACATGACGCCTTGGGTTTTAGAGACAATGGAAAGCTGAACACACCCGCGATTGAAATAAGTAAGACACGGTTAGAGTGTTGGTGGCAGAAAATTAGAGAGAAGGGAGAAAAATAAATATTGGAAAAAAAATCAGGACATTCTGCCGTAAATGGCAGAGAACTGGACTGAGAATTTAGGTATGTTTTTTTTTTTCCGTAGTAAGATAGTTTTAATTGACGTAGAGACACTAGGCCAACACTAAGAAAAAGAAGAGTAAATGGATTTTTTTTTTTGTCGAGTCTGGTGGTACACTTGTCACCACCCCGTTATAAAGGGGACGCTCACAGCATCCATCCATCCATCCATCCATCCATCCATCCATACATCCATCGTCTCGAGTTACACCCGGCGTCAGGAGAGAACACCACACGCTTCCGAGAGACGAGGCGCACTCATGAGGCCTCGTACCAAGCAGTCATGTATACCTCGCATAATAAATATATAGTTAAACAGTTTCATGTAGTCAGAAAATCATTCCTCTATAATATCACAAGTGTGAAGTTTAGAAAAATGCATGATGCATTTGGTGTCACTGCGTCAAAGTTCTGTAACAATGCTTCGTGAGGAAATCAGAGCCTACAGGCCGAACCAATTGCAGCGTTTTTGCCGGCGTTCTCTGACGTTCGGCGTCGTCACATAAACGCTGCCAGAGAGGGCGGCCAACCACATGAGAAGCGCTGAGGCTAGCCCAGCGCCGTACATTGTGACCAGAGGGAAGGAACCTGACACCTCGCAAAGCAGTGTGCTCACAGTTTCAGTCAATGGAACAGCACGATATATTCCTGATTATAGCTTTGATGTCGCATTTGCCCTTTTGTAGTGCCGAAAACGAGTCATAGTGCCACAGAAAGGTCTATTTTCCTTTATTTTATATACTTGTAGCGCCAGCTATTGGCATTAAGAAGAACCACAAACTCGTAATTAATAAATGGCCTCTGAGCTTGAAGTTGTCGCACATCTTTGAGGCCACGTATTCGGCTAATACACTCATTCCTGCTAAGCCTAGCGATGAACTTGAGTACGGCTCTCGGAAAAAGTTCAAAGATATCACGAGCGTTTTGCTGTCGAAGCTTCTCGGGAACATGTCAAATACAAACGTCAGTTGAGAACTTACAGGCCCATAGTGCACGGCGACGACTTAATAGATCCGAGGAGGGCGGCAGCCATTTTGGCAGCAGCAACGACGCCGTTACGTAGCTGAAGCAGTGATGCTATCGAGGACTGATTTTGAAGCAATTTTTGGAGCAGCAAAAAGTTCCATCTTGGAGAACATTGGAGCAGCTAATTTTGCATCTTGGAGTACGCTGGAGCAGCTCATTTCACATCCTCGAGTACACTGAAGAAGCATGTTGCATTTACATGCAACATGCTTCTAGAAATATTTCGATTCATTGCAAATCTCATGGAGAAAATCATCTCAGGAGCCCTCCATATTTCACTGGATAATGCACAAATAATGGCGTCATGCCATTCGTGTTCTCGAATGACGTATTCAGCGATTTTTTTTTTTCAGAACTAGCAAATAAAGAAAATACTGGATACTGAAAACTGTACTTCATCACATACCACTCTAAATACATCTACGTAATTATCAGCAGAAGTGGTAGCCAAACGCCGCGACTTACAACAGTGCCTCAATGCTAAAGATTCGCACTGTCACCAACGCATTCCCCTAAAGCGACTCAAAGGCAAAGACCTGGTTCTTTTTCTCCTCGATCGATTGTATTGCTGGGCGCAACGTGACGTCACTTAGCTGGGCTCAGAAAGCAAACTTCTCCCTTCCCTCCTCTCGGAGGCTCTGTCTGTGCTGTAGCAAGAGCATTCTCGCAGTGCTTCCAGAGTATCGCTTGCGCATGCGCTGGGCTGCCCGGAAGATGGAGAACTGAATATGCGCTGTAGTGAAATCAGTGAAAGAGAGACGATGTGCACGGCATCTGCGTCATGCGCTCCGGCCAAGGGGCGAGGTTGGGGGGCCGGATTGGGGGGTGCCGTAATCGATTAATCGAATAGTTTTAATCGATTAATTCGATTAATCGAGCGGCGGAAATCGATGACGATTAATCGATTAATTGTGGACCTTTAATCGATTAGTCGTTCATCGATTTTACCATCCCTACGCGAGCGCTGTTTATTCAGCGGAATAATTCTTGGTCCGTGGTTGTGACGTCACTTTGGCGGCCCCAAGATCAAGCTGCACATGTTCTGACGCGCCGGCGGTGCGATTGCCGGTGATAGACGACCCCAAACCCAAACCTATGGCGCAGTTTGGCGCAATTTACGTTGATTTTATCAGGATGGCGCAGTAAATTGAATTTTGCGCTCTTTGGCGCAGTTGGCGCAGGAGTGGAATCACGGAGCGGAAGTCTCTGCCAGCCGCACGCTGATTAGTTCTGCGTCCATCGAACTGCTTCCGGCGCCGACGCCGGTGATGTCTGGACCATTTTGAGGTGGACGTTTCGGCCACTGTCACCTGTAGCGTCGACGCCGAGTGACGCCGGGGAACGAAACGCCAGGAAAACGCCGGCAAAAACGCTGCATGTGGTTCAGCCGTAACGGAGACTGCTGACGTCTGAGTGCTCACCGTAACGTTAAGTTACTACCTCGTGCTTAAATCCTCGGAGCAGTGGCGCCCGCAATCGCAAGGAGCCGCACGTCCTCCGTAGTAGACATTTAAAGACAACCGCCACGGGAGAAACACTGTCGCCGACTGGAAGCTTCACCAATCGATATGGCACACGCGCTCGTCCAAGTGAGATTTAGGCACGACGTGGGCTACTTTAATCGGGAGTTTTTATTTTAACATCAAGGACACTCAATGACGATTGGTGGGTACAGACAAAAAAGCCATAGGTCAGCCACGGCAGAGTCACTTGGGCTCGACAAGCATGGTACAAAAAAAGTACAGCAATGGAAAATACGCACACGGAAGTTCAGCTCGTTGGAACGTTACAAATAATCTAGTAATGCGAAAAAAAAAATGCTGATTACATAGGTCTGTGAACGCACACATTAAAACGAAAAGGGCATACTAATACAGTACATTAAAATACGTACAATAAAAAAAGAGAAGAAAATAGAAAAGGAAGGCACACATACTTCGATTATCATACAGATTCGAATTAAATAAGTGGAAGTGTGACGTATGTGCCTCGGACTTAAGTGGTAGAGGTAATTGGTATTTTAACATTCGAATGCCGTCATTTGTTCGCGTTCTGGGCACCTTCCAGACTTGACGCACCCTCAGTGTGTGCACATGTTCAGCCCTACTTAGCCGAGACAATTCTGCGAAAAATGTGTGGTTATTTCACGTAGCCAATGTGTAGCGTTCAAGATTGAGCAATAAACCACCTTCACTGGCAATAAGTTCGGAGCCTTGAAAACTGGTTCCGTGAGTGCACCGTATACGCAGCACTAACGACGTCTCGAATGGCTTCCTTTATGGACCGTTCACTGAAGCGATGAAAAGACAGGGACCGAGAACGTCCTGCCCTCTTCCTCAGTCCCTGCCGTTTCAGAGCTATGGCTTCAATGAGCGACAAACGAACTGCGACAAACGAACTGCTTCAATGAGCGACAAACGACAATCGTAACAAACGAACTAGCTCAAAAGTCTGTTCTCTTGGATTTCTTTTGGAATTTGTGTAGTTTCTCAATGTTAGTTTTGGTGGTAGCGCCCCAGACTAAGTAATAGTAACTTAAGTTGGACAGAAATAATGATTCGTAAATTAGCAACTTCATGTTCTGTGGCAGGATGTAGCGTAGTTTGCATAATATCCCTTCGCGCGTACCAAATATCGACGTATCCGCGCCGATCCATTATCCGTATAACAACGGCGAGAGTGAAACGAAAGATTGGACGGCCGGTGCTTTTACGCTTCGTTAACCACCAATCCTCGAGCGGCCTCTACGAGCGGAGCAACGAGCGGCGGCACCGACGTCTGCAAGAAGGGCCGTACCCAGGAGTTTTTTTTTTTTTTTTTTTTGGGGGGGGGGGGGGTGTTTGTGGGTAGAACGGCGAACTTTGGCAACTGGTGGTCGCTGCGTATTTTAGTGTCCCCTGAAAAGTTAAAGCACGAGAAAATTTCGGGGGGTGTCTTAGTTACGGCCCTACCTGCAAGTATACCTCGATGGCCGAAAAATCTGTTCACGAACAAAAAATGACACCGTACGCAGAGTTACCCGTTGGGGCGCAAAGTGTCACGGATGCCGCAGTTGACAGAGAGTGCCACACACGGGTTTGCTCGTGATTCCCACGACACTGTGGAGCTATCCAATTAAAGATACCGGGTGACGAAAAAAATTCGGCAGATCCCACGTACCGTGGGAGTCGATGTTATGCGAAGCATGCGGCGGGTAGGTGACAGTGGCGTAACTTTTTTACTGAGCGACACGTTACAAAATGACGCTAAAGATTTGTGTAAATTTTATACGCACACATATATATGTTGAAGAGCCGCATATGTGTTATATAACCAGTTGTTTACGGTTGGGTAACGCTGCCAATGGCAACGTTGGTATTACCAACACCAAAAGCGGTAAGCTGGTATGTAGTGCTTATACGTGTCCCGAGAACGCACGCACGTTTCACGCACCCGTGTGCATGTGTGCAAGAAGTTCTTGACAGTTCTTGAACAAGGGCATCATCACCGTGATCAGTGAGCACCAGCAGCTGGTCATGACTCGTTATAGGATCCGGTCGTGATCGTGATGACGAGGAGCCCATGTGTAGTGAAGTATGTGGTATAGTAGAGCTGTTGAAATTCGTGGATTCCTCGCTCATTTTGTCGACAAATTGTCTGTCGACAGAGCCGGCGACATGTCGGATCCTGAAGCCACCCTTCGCGTTCGTGAGGTATAGGCCGTCGAGGCTGGTAGGCCTGGATAGTGCTACGTAGACCAACATCAGTGGATGGTGTTTGTCGTATTCGTAGACTACCTGGGCGCATATGGCCTAAGTAGCCTAGTCTACAAAGCGGCTGCCAATCAATCTGGCATCATCCTCGGTCAGCATGAGGCCATCGCCCACCCTCGTAAGAAATCAAGAGGACACTGCGTCGTTCTGGTGGACGAAGTGCACTTTGCGGTGCGGTGATGTGGATATCATATGTAACTTTCGTTAATGTATTCCTCGGGGTCGAGCAATGCTTCAATATAGCTTCCTGAATCATAGGAATATAAACGTAATGTTTATTAGACTGCTATAAAAGCGGAGCCAACACTGAAACTACAGACACTAATCTGATATGACGCCTGTATCGTACGAGTATACGCATCATAGAAGTATCATGTAGCGTTTATTGCTTTCTTGTAAAATTAAATAGCCAGCACCACAACCACATTTGACGTTGCACCGCTATTACGCCTGCGTAGGCTTTTTTTCCAAACCAGTTTAGAGACCTGGCGTGGCTCAGTGGTAGAATACCTGATTGCCACGCAGAATGCTTTGGTTCGATTCCTGCTGGGATCCTAATTTTCATTCTTTCCATTCGTTGAGTCAATGCTTCCGATGTTGGTTTTCCTTAACGCTCTAGCATTTAAGTTAAGAATGTCTGTTCTCGCCGTTGCTGGGTAGATATAAACTGTCAATCACCAGTGGCGCGTACCCGTACACCGCGGCCCGTGGTAAACGGATATGTGCCACACGTGTCTAGTGGAAAGGGTTTGACGACGTACGCGACAAGATTTTAACATTATTCATGCCATGACCCGGCAGTCATATTCGTCAAATCCTCTTACCTTCCCATGCAAGTTTTGGTTTACACCAAGTTAAGGAGGCGATCATGAGAGCACCCAGACGTAGGCGGCTAGACAGACAGACAGACAGACAGACAGACAGACAGACAGACAGACAGACAGACAGACAATACATTTTGTTTAAAAGTACGGTGGAATAAACTTCCTTCACTCTTGAACTTTCCCAAGTTCCCTGGAGAAGCGGCAACTCGAAGCACGCAAAGGATCGCCCTGCGTCTCTCCAATGACGGGCACCACGCCTCACCCGTGCGTGTCGTCGCGGCTCCTCCGAGTGGACGAAACGTCTCGCTACGACGCGCTCGGCGACTTTCATCTTCGCTGGGGCGAGGCGGGCGTGGCCCCAACCTTCTGCCTCGCCATTACCTGGAACAACACGCGTCACACGAGAGGGATCGATACCGATTCGTCGACGCCAGAGAAACGCACCGAGGTCCCTCGTCGAAACTGACCAGAGAAACGACCAGTGTTTGAGCCGATCCGACATCCTCTGCGCTATTTCAACGCGAGGCTCCGGAGGTTCCTCTGTAAGCGAGCAAAAATAAGTCCGGACGGATGGCTGTATATAGAGTACGCAGTTACGGTTCCCCGGTCTTTATTATATTCCGTTTTCTCAAACTTTCGGTCAGGGGCTTAGCGGGACTTCAAAACCCCCGAACATTTTCGATTTGCATATGCAAACGGACGCACATACATATAGATATGGTTCAACGCGCCGCCCCCCCCCCCCTCCCGAGTGCAAAATACACACGGCCTTAAGCTACTGCAAAGAGAAACGATAAGATAGCGGGTTTTCACTCCCCCGGTTGGTCGAGTCCCGAAAGTGAAATGACGCGATGACGTGCTTCTTACAACGTGGCTCGTTGCTGAGCTAGTTGGTTCATTACTTGAGTAAAATCTGTACTGACGCAAAGAGAAGACGGGGACGAAGCGAAGACCCGTTGTTCGTGTCTTCGCTTCGTCTTCTTTACACCAGTACAGTTTTTCTTACAAACGTCCCTGGCCTTTGGTCGACCTGCAGCTTCCGGCGGCAAAACGTTCTGCCAATGCAATATCACGGTCGACGTGCTCATTAAAGATGGCGTCAAATGGCGCCGATCTGGGTAGAGGGCAGAATGGGCGGCCCCCCCCCTTCGAACAGACACTTGATCGAGTGTATCGCTACTGTGCGGGAGATAATGTCCCGTGCACACGAAGAGCAACGCAATTCCAGCTCAACAGCGCTTTGTTAAAGCAAACTACATCTCTGCGTCGCAAAGCGATGCTGTCGATCTTTCATTGGCATTATACAGCAAGGGTTGTTAAACGAAAGGTAATAGTGGAACGAAAAATATACAGGTTTCTTCGAGAGCTTGCTAACAGAGTCGACTTGGTTCATATATCAGCAGATTGAATCAATTTTTCGTTAAACTTGCTCCGTTTTAGATCACGGCATAAAACAAAAGAGTTGGCTTATGCAGGCGTCGATGTTGCGTTTGCGATCACAGCCGAGGTATGGCCATAGGTCGACAAAAAAAAAAGTGATGTTCACTCAGACTCACTCAAGAAATATATATTGCGTTTAGGGCTCACTTACTCGAACCCGCCAAATATTTCCTTTTGTCGGACTCAGGCTCACTAAAATTTTTCACAACCGGACTCACTAGACTCACGGCTTGATACGACTCTGAGTGAGTTGTTAATGCATTAAGCTGGGCTAGTTGGTATTGATTGTATGCTTCCATTTTGCTAGCGAACACGCACAAAGGACGACAAGGAAGAGACAGGACAACTAGCGGTTGTCCTGTCTCTTCCTCGTCGTCCTTTGTGCATGTTCGCTAGCAATATGGAAGCTGAGTGAGTTGGCTCACGAGTGAGTTTGCCGACCAATGGATATGGCTAAATGAAACATACAAGAGGTAGTCCAACACAGATGCGAGGAGACTGGGCAAGCGAGAGAAAACGGCGAAGCACCAATGGCGCCTTTGCATTCCTGCACAAGCTCACCGTGACGTCACAAATTAAGGAAGTGTGAGCTAGGGTTTTGTGCGAAAAATTACTGCCAAGAAAGAACTACGAGGCTCGTACCAAGGCAATCCGCAAGCATGGGGGCGCACCAAGCCTAATAATTAGGCCTGGGACACATTTCGCCGCTCTCCCGGTGGCTTTTTACTAAGATTCTGACCACTGATCCCCAACAAAACAAAACTGTCCAAAAGCACGTCAATCATAACGCAGCTCCAGGCATTGCCATCCCGCTACTGAGTGATAAAATCGTGATTTTAGAGATCGCGTGTTTTTTGGAAGAACCGACGCTCGGTATATATGCGTGGTTACGCAGCACCTAAATATCCCTGAACTACGCGTTCTGCGATTAGAAAAAAAAAAATGATTCAAGGAACCATTGCCGTAGCACATCGCACAGGTTTAGCGAAGGGTACGTGTATTTATTCGCACCGTTATGCGATGGTAACAACGACAGCTGTGTAATTACTGCGACGCACAACCTTCGTTGCTTGGCCCAAGTTAAACCTATGCATTGCCCTTGTCGAGTACTTGGTGCGGCAGATGGACTCCTCCAGCAAAAACTGAATCATTTCTTCATATTTATTACGCCTCATTAATACCGAAGGACTCCCTGCGCGCGCGAGTCGGTCCGGAATAGCGACGCATGTCTGGAATCGGCACACTCTTTGAGACAGCTGGGTACAGAAAAGAGTAAGCTAGTCTACGTAGAAACCAGGAGCTTAGCTATCTTCTTCCAGATGTAGATCAGTCAAAGAAATCACTTGGCGCGCACTGTAACGAAAGTCGCAACAACGCGCGCATAAAGCCGCGAGCACCAAAATCGGACAAATCCGCGCGATTATTAGCGCCTAAGTGTGTAATTTTAGTAAGGATCTGCATACACGAAGAGCCTGGAGACCCGGAGGGCGTTCGCAAAAGCGCGCGTGGCCCACTTCGCGAGCGGCCTTGGCACCCTGCCCACTGCTCGGATGCGCGCGGCAGCTGACGCACCGGCGAGTGCTTCGCCCGCGCCTCGGTGCGAGGACCACAAAAACTGGGTAGCTTGTCTGCCGCGCTAGCCTCTGCCAGAAATTGGAATGAACGTGCCGCAATCAAAACCCGATTACGAGGCACGCCGGACCAGAATGTTCACCACCTTAACGTGCACCACAATAACATCCGTGATGTTTTTGCATAATCGAAACGCGCTCCCCGACAGCTATAGAAGCGCGACACGTCAGCCGCCAAGCCATGGTTGCCAGGTCAAAAAGACGAAATTAAGAGAGCCAGGAAATCGGGAAAAAAGATATCCAACTCGAGGCAAGGGCTGTAAAAGTAGCCAAAAGTAGGCGCGCGTGTGTGGAAGCAACTGCGGCCTCTGGTAATTATTGAGGAGTAACTAAATTCAACCTCATTTACCGGCGACACGTTCAGAATGAGGGAGCGTCAACAAACGACCGGCTTCGCTTAGCGGGTGAGCAGGCTGCGCTTGCGATTACGGCACGCACACACGCTGACGAATGCAGCTTGAGAATTAACGCCACTGCAATCGTTGTCGTGACGCCAAGCATGGTCGCCAGATATAGTTGCGCTTATCGGTGCTTGGGCTGAATTGCATTACTAGAGAGCCCGCTTTTTCGATATCTCAAAGCTGCAACGGGCTCTTCGTACGAAGGGATTCTCCCACGCATAACTGACCCGACCGCCTATCTCCTCTGATTCTTAAAATGACTGCCGCTACAGAAGAAGGAATTGTGAAGGCAGCATATTATTAGCGCGGTACATAAAAGAAAGAAGACGCTTTTTCCTGTCTCCCTCCTGCTTTCCTGCTGGTCAAGTCGAGTTTACAAGTATGAACCAACCAGTCTGCAAAGAAGTATTGCTGCAACACGCCCGATCAGCGACCCTTCTCACTGTGAAGGTAGCGAGCAAATATCGCATATGTCCCTGATTTGTGAGGGACATATGCACCCTGCATGTATACTCGTAATTTTCAGCAATCATTATGGTGCCCACGAAAGCACCAGAATACGTACACGGCAAACGAAAGGACTCAATAGGGACTTTTAGCCTGTACTCGAAAAAGAAAACGTTACCGCGTTACCGGAATGCCGGATTGCGTCTACCCTGTTACCGGAACACGCATGTTTTACAGCGAAAGCTGTTAGGAGATAACAACAAGGGCCGTTTTTGGCGCCGTAGTTGTCCGCCGCCGCCGGTGTCCGCAACCACTATCGCTCGAAATAAGAAAAAAAAAAAACGAAATAAGAAAAAAAAAACGCCAGGCCTGCGCTGAAATCGCAGCACAGTCACAGCGAAAGCTGGAAGAGCGGCGTTTCAAGAGCCCGTTGTAAGCTCTCTTGGGGCTACTAATACAAGTACACTAGCAAGGTACCCACTACGCCATAAATCACAATTATTGTGAAGTTGGGAAGCACCCACTAAGCCATTATTCGTCATTCTGCGGAGAAGCGAGGCACCAGCTACACGTCTGTAAGGCATTATGTGCACTTTGTTGACGCGACGACTGATGACGATGAAGAATTATGGCTCAGCCCTTTGTAATTGGTTGGAAGCTTTAAACGGTCCACCAGTTATGTAATTTGCAATGGGTGACACCCGGTCGCTATTTCCCTCTCCCGTCATGCTGTATAACATACGTTGACGTGGGAGAGAGACGGGGGGGCGGGGTGGTGAACATTACTGAGACCCCGAGGAAACGGATCATGCGCTTATGGGCTTCCTTGGCAACCAATACAAGTGCACTTGCGAGGAACCCACTACGCTATAAATCATTGTCATTTTTGAGAAGTAGCGAAGCAGGCACTGTGCCATTTTTCGTCATTCTACGGAGAGCCGTGGCACCTGCTAAACGCATGTAAGGCATTATGCGCACTTTGTTGATGCTGTGCCTGATGACGACGAAGAAATTATGGCAGAGCCCTTTGTAATGGGTTGGAAGCATTCAACAACCTACTCGTTGCGCAATTTGAATTGTGTGACGCCTGGTAACAGAATTCGCGTTGTGCGACTCTTGCTGCTTATTTTACTCTTCTACCACGCTATATTGCATATGCTAATGTGGTTCCTTCCCGACATGAAGCCTGTATGGGACCTTCTTGCAAAGCAGTTTCAAGCACCCGGCATGGCTCAGAGGTTGAATACTGGGCTCCCACGCAGAGGGCCCAGGTTCGAACCTCGTTCCATCCTGGAATTTTTTAGGGGCGAAGCTCCTTAAAGGGGTGTGGTTGCCATTAAATTTCGAGGCTATAACCAGCTGTTGTGGGTTTCCTCTGTATGCAAGGACATTCCACACGAAGGGTCGGACACAGCAAACATTTAGAATAGATTTTAATTCATTCCAAAGTGACCTAAATGCCCATTCCCCGATCGAAACCCATCGCTAGCGCGCCAACTCTGACGTAGATCTGTAGGATGGCAACGAAAGTTGTAGGTGACCAGGGTTGCACTGACTTTCGAGTAATGTCGCCAAACGACGAGCAAAAAGTCGCCAAAAGTCGCCATTTTTTTACAATTTCGCCAAAAAAACTCGCCATTTAGATATGTGCGCATACCTAGTAATAACTATTTCCACTCACGTATAGCCCCGTAGGATACAGTACATCCAAGACCCTAAATTATATTCACGTTCCTCAATGCCAGTCGTATCGCCCGCTTCACCAAGGGAGTGCATGGTGCTGCTTCTTCGACTAGCTGCAAGATGTGCGTGGTGGTGAAAGAGTGAATGAATGAAACGCGCGTGATATCCTTATCCCTGTCCGCTCCTTTCACAGGTTAAAGTGTGGTTAAACCATGGGCGAAAACCGTGAAAGCGTTGTTTGTGGACAGCTTTACGTACCCTTATGTGAATTAAAAGGATTAAAAGGTTTATCGAAGGCAACACGACAGAATTCTTACAGGAACCGGTCACTAGTGAACCTTACACCTTTTCTGTGTGAACTAATATGATACCGGACGTGACGGACCCTTTATTATAGTCGCTTTTGTCTACACGCGTCAATCCGATGCGTTGTTAATGAACAGGTAGAAAATGGTAAATGTTATATAGCATTGTTTTCATTGCCACAACGCTCACCGCCTCTCTTCACTATTCCGAAACAGTCTTTACCAGCTGAATTGGGGTGTACCGCAAGAGTGAATAAGTCGCCAAGCTATTCAGAACAGTTGGAGCTTTGGCGGAAGAAAACCCGTCGTCTAGCCCCTTCAGAAGCGAAACTTTAGACAAGCTTAAAGCACCTAAAGTCATAGACCTGTAGTCAAACACTGCCCCTCCGCGGTTTGCAAGGCAGTCCAACGACTTACATTTTGCTAGAATGTCGCTGGGCGACGTATAGTACCTCCTGCATCTAGATGGACTGAGGAGATACACACGAGTTACAGGAGGGACATAACGAATGACGCGTAATGTGCACATCCTACTCGTGGGTCTAAAGCCAAGAAAAATACAGAGAATGTTGCCGCTCATTCGTTAGGAAGACACGGAGCTTAGGATGCATAACTCAATAGAGACCTAAGCCGAAAATCGCCAAAAATTTGCCATGTCGCCATTCATAATTTTAGGTCGCCACGGGCCTATCAAATTCGCCAATTTGGCGAAAAGTAGCCACCATTGGCAACCCTGGTAGTGACGTCACACCAGATCTGCTGTAGTAACGTGAGTGACCTCCTGACCTCCGCCACTTCCGCAACGTACGTACCGGCTGTAGTGAACTAGAATATGTTCTAATTCACTATAGTACCGGCAAAGCATCGGTTGCCACATCACTCACCGAGTTTCGATCGCTTCCTGGCTAAATGCGTCACAGCCTTGTGTGGTCACGTGACCACGCCTCCTACACTTCTACGTCACTGCCCAACCTCGGCGCCTAGAAACCGAAACCGAAAGTTGTCCACATCAAACGGCGATATTAAATTATTTAGCGTGAATACATGAATCTTGGTGCGTTGCATCCGTTTCCTGGAGCTATTGGCCTCGAGGACATGGCGTGGCGCCACCTACGTCGTGACGTCACTCATAGGATGCCAGGTTGTGTCGTCTGCTGGAGCGCCACATTCTCCTGTGCTATTGTCATCACGCGTTTTTTCTGCGGGCACCGCGCGTGCTGACCCCTGTTTTGAATATCGTTACGCGACGAAGTACCTGACAAGCCGGATAAGCAAATGACTCGGTGCGCCCGGTGCACACCCATGTCTAAGTAGCTTGCTACAATCGGGACCAAAAGCCGGAGCAGCTTACGCCATGGACGACGATGCGCTTGATGTCGTGCAAGGTAAGCTGTTAATTCATACGAAATACTTTCCCGTAAGATTTCTCATATTTTGTGTGAACGAATGAGTGATCGTGCGACAACGAGGGAAACGTGCCGCCGAACAGTAATACCACCGCGAATGCGGCGCGCGTGCAGTGGTGTCAACAAACACGTGGGAAACGTGAACGGATACACCACCAACACACGCTTCATGTGCTGGGGGATCTGCAGTACACAGTGCCGATTTTCAGTTATACTCCGATTTGATGGACGTTCATCGCCGTTTCATTTCCCTTACTATGTCCGTTTACTCTTACGTCTTCGATGCGAGCTTACACGTGACAAAACGTTTACGTTTCGTAAGGACAACGCCGCAACAGATCTTTGAGACGCGGGGGCTCTTTTGTTCATTTATTTTGTTCATTTACAGTGAGCCTGCCGTTCTCCAGCATCAATAAGTTCATCGACAAAGAATTCGAGAATTCGCGGCTGCTAACAGAAGGCGAGTCTGTGTACGAGGCAAAACACGTCGTGGTGTGCAGTGTGAAAGAGCAAAAAGATGACGAGATCACTTTGGCTGCACTCGTTCTGCAAACCTCAGCTATCATTAGCAAGGACCCCCATGAGCTAGAAATCAGCATAAAAGGAAGAGAAGTGACTGCAGCGTCCTGTACATGCAAAGCAGGGTATGGCAAAATGACAGGTTGGAAATATCCTTTATTTGCATGACAGAAAGAAAAAGTGACGCTTTATTTTCAATAATGTTGTTTGTGGTAAGATTTCATTTTATTGCAGTTTTTCCAACAGAAATGCACATTAAACTTTTCACATATCTATTTCACAAAGATGTGTAGTGATTACAAAAAGCACTAATGAAATCAAGTATTTATAAAAATGTTGGGTTTTACACATTTTTGATGCTGACACATGGTAATTTGCCCCTCTTCTTTAGCCAGCACAAGTGCAAGCATATGGTTGCACTGCTTCTGCACATCAACGCAAGGGAGACTTTCAGCACGCTGTCTAAAACCGACTTACCTCAACAATGGGGTAAAACCCAAAAGGCAGGTGTGAAAGAGAAGTACCAGCCAAGAAGAATTGTGGACTTGCCAAGTTCGAAAAGGGTGACTATGCCATGTTTACTTTAATGTTAACGGTACTTGAAATAAGTTGCAGGAAACAAATGACAGTGCCAATTCATAACATCTCATAGCGAGTCGTGGAGTTCATCATTATGGCGTAAATAATGAAGCCTTGAACACAGTTCCTGCGAACTTAATGAAACAAAAACTAACATTTGTGCGTTCATATTTGTTATTGGCCATCAGAAATGATGTGCATGATTCTGTTACTAGTCAAGAACCACAAAAAAAGCGCGCATAATTTCTCGCTTATCAACTTTTTTTTACAGTACACATGGTTATGCGTGAGGAGCTAACAAATTGAATTTTACCAAAACTCATAGCTTCAGGAAGTAAACACAACGTGACAATCCACAAATAGTTTGCATGCTGTACTTATCCAGCCACCTCATAATGCTTTGAAAGCACACTGCATACGTGAAGCTACCTACTTTGTTTTCTTTACTCATATTTATAAACAGCAAATGATGGCATTTCTGTTTCAGGCCAAAAAGGAGCATGTCATGTTGCCAGAAGGAGACATTCTGAAAAGGCTGCTTCATGGATTGCCCTAACTCCATCTGCGCTCAGTCACAGTGAATGCAGTAAGCAAATACAATATTTCCATCAGTTTTGCAATGCAGCATTTGCCTGTTTTCCCACCATGGCACCACAGTTAACATGTCATGCATAATTTCGTGGCCACAGTATACACCAGGTTTGAGATTTGCCTTGCTGGTGTTGTCATTCTTTAAACCTGCTCATGCTGCAAGTCAAACTTTGGTTGGTGTGTACAGGCATACAGGAAATTACGCCTATTCGACATAGCCTGAAAAGTAACTAGGTTGTGAATGACATTCATTTTGTTTTACTATGAAATAGCAACGCAAAACAGGTAGTAGAAGCCAATGATGCACACATAGAAAATTTTAACCGTAGACATTTTGTGTAAAAACCTTTGATGCTTAACTTTAATACCTATCGACTGCACATGTGTGTTGCAGGAAGTGCACGGCCAGCACAGCCATTGCCAGCTGCTCTTTGTTGGAAACATCCTGCACCACAGCAAAGGAGACCTGCCGTCAGGATCAACAACAGCAAATACCAAGCCCAGAAACATATATTGTTCAGGCATGCTCGACACAACCACCGACAACTGCTCAAGGTGCCAAAGCAGTAATTGCAGCAGTGGCCTCGTCAGAAGAGGACGTGGATGCTCAGGCACCTTCGACACGACCACCGACAATTACGGAAGCTCCCAAAACAGCAGCTGCAGCAGGAGCCTCGTCAGCAGGACGTGGATCTTCAGGAATCCTCGACACGACCACCGACAATATTGAGGCAGCCAAAGCAGCAGTTGCAGCCGGAGCCTCATCAGCAGAGGACGTGTACACTTACATCCAAACAACCTTCGAAAGTGACAGAATCAAAAATGTAACCAAACTCACACTACAGCAAGCAGACTCGCCACTCTGGATGAAGTATAGACAGGCAATGATCACAAGCATCTATAGCTTACAATGTATACACTGAATGAACACCGTGAAAACAAAAATCGGGCCCTCACGACATGCGATCACTTGCTTAAACTGTAATGAGGGAGCAAATGTGCAAACATCTGCCATGAACAAGGGGTGCCTGTTGGAAGAAGCTGCAAAGCAAGCGTATGCAAGCAGTTCAGTCATGCCATAAAAATTTGCAAGTAAGGAGAGTGGCCTTCTCATCTGGCAGAACACCCTTGTATCGGGCCAGCCCAGATGGGATAGTCACTTGTGACTGCTGCACTAGTAGGGTACTGGAGATAAAGTGCCCTCTCAGCTTGGACAAGTTCCAAGCAAAAGAAATGACGAAAGATGAGCCCTTGTGTTTAAAAAAAACTAGCAAATACTTTTGTCAAGTTCAGGTTCAGATGGCACTTGCTGAACTCACAAGTGCTGATGTTTTGTTTTCAAGGACAGCACGAATTTTTACTGTTTTCTGTAATGTTTGAAGAGTCCTTTTTCCACACAGTTGTGGATCGAGCAGTCTACTTTTTTAAAATCATACGTACTGCCACACATTACACAGTGAAGAAAAGTAGGATCGAGCCTCAATTATTGTGCACTTGTATTACCACACTGGGAATCCTCATAACAAAACAACAAGCTGTGCTTAACAGCCACAACAGTCACAGCATGAAGAGTTAATTGTGAAACAAGCAAGACAAATGAAACACTGCTAAAACAACTGATAATAAAAAAATAACATCCACGAAATGCTTTTAACAGCTAATGCACTATCATTGTCTAACAATGAAGCTCGTAGAGCAGCAGCTTTCAGTGCACCATCTACTGCGCCAAAAACTTGTCACTCGTGAATATAGGTTTCGAAAGATTCACAATCCCTGCAATAACTTGCATTATGTCATCAACGTAAGGAAACAACTCAATGCCCAAGTTACTAGTCAAAATCTGTACTGCTTCATGCGTTGGATAGCGCGTTCAACATGTACCGTGCAGCTGCTATACTTTTGATTTTTTTTCAGCGTCATGTTTTGAGAGCTGCTTGCTCTTACGCAAGAATGGTGGCCTCACCATTTCGACCTGGAATTCAGGCAAAGCTGATCAATTAAAAAGCCCTTGTCCACCATGACGCTGTCAATGGAGGGGAGAAACTTTTCCATGATCTTACTCTCCTTTGTGATGAAGAGTCGGACGCTCTTCCACCATACACTTGACTTATGTAACTGATATGGCCTCCTGGTGTCTCGCATATTAATACCTTTCCGGTATATGTGCCCTTATACCAGCTGTAGGTAATAATTGGGACTCCAGGTCTCTTGGCCGCTGCAACGGTATCTCGGTGCAGTCTAGCACTGCCCTTACGCTTGTGTATTTCTGAAGTGTACAGTCAAATTGTCGACAACAGCTTCCTTGCTTGGCCAGTACACGGCCTTCGCCTAAAATTCCTGCTAGGGCAGTACGGTGAACTTAAAAATATCTGATACTGTTGTGCGGTGAATTCCAAACAGCACAGCAATAACAGAAAAGGTCATGTTGTGGCGTAACTTAATGAGAGTCATGAAAACTGCATCCTCATTGGAGATGCCAAAGCTTTTACTCTGTGCTAGTGTGCGACTATTCCGTGTCAAGGTCACAGATGTGTAAAATAATTCAAAGCATGGAAGTCCCAGTGAGCACGTCAGCTCTTTGTCTTCTTGCAGCTTCGCAATGCTCAACGGCTGGCTGCGCATCCTGGTGGAAGTATTAACTTGGACCCCTATTTCTTTCGTCACAGCTGTGACTTCAGCAGGCACACCGAGGAGCGAATTGGATTTATTGCAACGATTACTGAACACAGAATCATAAAAGTATATGGACAAAAAAATGTATGCAGATGCACTCCATGTGGAGTAGTGATTCTCCTGCCAATCAGCGATACTCGCATTCCACGAGCAATAGTGTACTGGTTTCTAAATATGCAGCCTGCTCATCGTCCATGGTTGGAAAGGAAGTCTTCATTTGTGATGCAGTGGTACCTCCTCATTACCCTCACTTCCCTTTGCACCCCCTTGCTATACTATAGATGGTTTTGCCTGCGTGACGCAAGTGACATGAGATGACAGCCCTACCCCCTCAAGTGCTGTGCATTTTCATGCACTACGGTTACCTTCATTGCCGTCTTCAGTGAGGTTAAGCTCTTGATCAGTGATGTCCATTGAACTGGTGCTGGCTGTTCCTCACCAGCGGGCAATACGTCCAGCAAGCTTTTAGGGAAAGCCAAAGCCAGTGGTCTGTCCTCTGCAAATATAGGAGCAGCACTCATTAGCACTGAAGGTAGTTAATTAATGGCACTACAGCATGGAGATGTAATTATGGTGTGATCACAATTATCGGTTGCACATTTTGTTATGAAATCTAGTCTACCAGATAAGCATGCAACACACTTATTTTTTTAGAAATCAGGATTTCTGCTGACCATTTCAGCTTAGGTGGATAGTATAACAGTTTCTTTTGGAAGTTGTAGCTGATATTTGGTGCAACAAATCATGAAAGCATGTTTCACATACAAGATGAATTAAAGGCAAGAGAAAAGCTATTCAGCTGTATGTGTGCAAATTCTGTGAGTGCATCTGTACTCCCTACCTGAGACAGCCTACAAAGATGAATGAATAATCACTACATGGAGCCTACATCATGAATGAATAGTCACAGTGTACCTTCAGTAAGCACTGATCCTTTATCAATGTACTCTGGTAGTTAGTTGAATTTAAACAGAGCTCAGCCAACAATAGAAATTGCAATGCAAATTGAGGCAGCCGTTCAAATGTAGGCACTTCTCAAGTCTGAGGAAATTGCTTCAACGTAGGTGAACACTGTAGCCAATGGTACTTAGAAGAAACGTCGACATCCCTTTCCACGAGAAGGTGGTGAAGCTTATGCATGTAAATCTAGTCAGGCCCACTCCACCTACATTGTCTCGAATCTACTGAGTGAGCATGCCAAATAGCAAATATATCAAGCTTAGGCGACTAATCGGTGGGTTGATTGCAAGGAGTGCATAGTCTACAGGATCTCCCGTGCGAATTGAATTACACAGGGCAGACAGGATGTTATGGGGAGAAAAATCACAGCAATACAGCATAAACATTGCCCCAATGTACACCCATAACATAAAGGTAACATTGAAACACTCACAATCAAGCGACAGTAATTACTGAATTAGTGCAGAATCACCAGAAAGTGGTGTATTGACAAACACGTCAGATTTTTTTAATGTGAAAAGTGTACAAGCTTGCCATACAATTCATTGCAACGGGATATTGCCAACTTTAGACAGGTAGTAGTCAGAATTGCTGTAAAAGCTCAAGTCATTGCTTCTAATCAGGTATGATTGGAAAACAAAGAAGACAGACACATTTCGTGTGGCAGAAGCAACGAAGCCCTGCAAAAACCGCGCAACAAACAGCCCCTCAACAGATCACATCCATGTCATCCTGTACGTATATCACCAGGAAAGAAAGCATCCAGATCTGAGAAAAAGTCTGGATGAGCACAAAAACAGTTCACAAGGGCAAGATTATCGAAGTTATATATGCACCACTAGTATGAGCAATAAAGACATTTCGCTCTCTTGCATCACCAAAAAATTCGGAGGATTGGCTCGTTTATCGAACTAACGCTGTTCGTAGCTCTGGATGCATGCACCTGCTCACTAGAAAGAAATTACTGCTTATGGGTAGGAAATGCACCGTTATGAAATTGGGTAGCGTACAAGACAAGCGTCGATTATTTTCGCGAAAACAGTGGGAGAACGAACGTGGCTGACTAGACGGACGCTCGTTTTCATCATCACTGTCACACTTTGTTATTTCTCGATTTACGTTCTTCACAACAAACTTGGTCAAGCGGTGAAACCACACTTGCTTACCTTTGTTTTGCGCCCGATTTGGACGGCGCTCGGGGCGTCGCGGACGGTCCGAAGGTCGCACAGGAAGGCTCAGGGACGGGACAGCTTCGGGTGTAAGCCAACGCCTCTTCCAGCCTACCACAAATCAGCTTTCATTAGTTACACGGGTGATAAACAGCCGCGATAAGCTGCCAGGAGGCTCGCGAGCACATGTTAGCTGATACTTACCGAACATCTTAGAAGCGGCGGCGTACACGAAATCCTCGTCACGAAAATGCTTGCTGCAGACTCGAGAGTTGGCGTTGGCATCTTTTCCCATTTTCAGCTTCACCAGCCAAGCCTCCCTCATTTTTTTACACTTGGGGTAATGGTGAAAACTTACACCGGGATCTGTCGCATACGTCCTGCATTGCGGCACCGAACAGTACACCACCATGCTGAAGCTGTTTGCACACAATCAGGCACAGTTTATCCGTGATAATAGCTTCGAGTGACCAAAACAGTGCTTCAAAAGCTGACAATGCAACGTCGTGCACCGCGATCACACCCGAACTGCCCAAACGTCGCGTTCCACACAACTACGTAGCAGACGAGCAGGAGCGTCCTATGAGTGACGTCAAAACGATCGCAGCGCCAGACTCTCCAGTGGAGGCCCTCGAGGCGAATAGGAAACGCTTACAGCAAAGAACGCGCAAGCCACAAATTTGGTGGCACCACCCCTTTAAGGCGGCACCCGTTCGTCCCTCGTAGTCGTAGTAGTGCGTAACCAGTCGTAACGCTAGTACCAGATCTTGACCTCCAAGGTGGTGCCGGTGGGAGATTTTTCCTGTGCGTTGTTGAACAATAAAAAATTCGCAGCGTGCGCGTTAACTAAAAGCCGAATTCTTCTGTCTCTCATTCCCCGTTAGCAGCCATTGGCATGTTCCAGTAGGAAACGTTAGTAGAAGTAGAAGTGTAAGTGTTAGCTAAAAGCCGACTTCTTCTGTGTCTCATTCCCATTAGCAGCCATTGTTTACCTCCAAGGTAGTGTCTGGTGAGATTTCTCCTGTGCGTGATTAAACAATAAAAATTTTGTTCAAAACGCCGTTGATTGATGAAATAAACCAACGAAAGAAGCCAGATGTTTTCTAAAAGCAAAACGAAAGAACGCCAGATGTTTCTAAAGCAAAACGAAAAGACGCCAGCTGCTTAACGAAAGACGCCAGATGTTTTCTAAAGCAATGGTTTTCAAAACAATGAAAATTCACAGGGTGCATGTAAAATTAAAGTGAGCTGCAAGTCGTCATAACTCATCGAACCTTTAGTATAAACGCGCCGATCTCACGTCGGTGATGATGTACTGGGCAGAATTCACGGAAGATTCACGGTTTACCGATGAACCTCCGCAGCTTCGCCCACTCATCATCATTCACTCCGTGGATATGCTGTGATTTTTTTCTTACTTCGTTTTTTTTTTTTCTTATTTCGAGCGATACTGGTTACGGACACTGGCGGCGGCGGCGGCGGACGACTACGGCGCCAAAAACGGCCGGTGAAATGATCTCATAACAGCTTTCGCTGTAAAACATTCCAGGATGGAACGAGGTTCGAACCTGGGTCCTCTGCGTGGGAGCCCAGCATTCAACCTCTGAGCCATGCCGGTGCTTGAAACTGCTTTGCAAAAAGACCCTTACAGTCTTCATGTCGGGAAGGAACCGCATTAACATATGTAATGTAGCGTGGTAAAAGAGTAAAATAACCAAGTGTCACACAACGCGAATTCTCTAACCAGACGTCACACAATGCAAATTGCGCAACGAGTGGGTTGTTGAATGCTTCCAACCCATTACAAAGGGCTCTGCCATAATTCTTCATCGCCATTAGCCACAGCATCAAAAAAGTGCACATAATACAGGTAGGACGGTTCTGCGCAGAATGACGAAATATTGCGTAGGGGCTGCTTCCTTACTTCACAAATATTTTTGATTTATAGCGTAGTGGGTTCCTCGCAAGTGCACTTCTATTGGTTGCCAAGGAAGCCAACAAGGCTCCCATGATCCATTTCATCAGGGTCTCAATAAAGTTCATTCCACCTCTCTCTTTCTGCCGTTAGCGTATGTTATAACGCGTGTTGTGAGTGTTAAACAACGACCGGGCGTTACACAATGCGAATTGCATACTAGTGGGTCATTTAAAGCTTCCAACCCATTACAAAAGGCTCAGTCATAATTCTTCATCGTCATCAGCCGTCGCATCAAGAAACTGCACATAATGCCTTACAGATGGTACCTCGCTTTTCCGCAGAGTGACGAGTAATGTCGTGGTCTGTGCTTCCCAACTTCACAAAAATTATGATTTGTGGCGTAGTGGGTACGTTGCTAGTGTAGTTGTATTAGTAGCCACAAGAGTTTATGACGGGCTCTAGAAATGCCGCTCTTCGAGCTTTGGCTGTGACTGTGCTGCACTTTCCGCGCAGGCCTGGCGTTTTTTTAGAAAAGTTTCAGCTCGCCAAACGTAAACGTATACCTTTACGTTTGCGCAAACCACTACATTGTGATGATAAGAGCACTTAAACTATATTTAATTTATATAACATTGAATTACTGCTGCAGCAAAATCACAAGTTTTGAGCGTGTGCAGTATCCCGGTATACGCAAAAAATTGTAGGAATACCAGGTTACCGGACGATGGTGTCGACATCTTGTGACGCTTCGTGCAACCACAGTCATGGAACCGTTTGTTTTCGCCTAGTGTTTTTGAGGGAAAAATGATCAAAAAGGCAACTCATTCGTAATTATTGCCCTGCAAGGCATTTACACTGGAAGTGCCCGATGTTTCTGCAATAACATCGGGCACTCTACTTCGGTGCTCGCCTGTGTTATTTGTGTCTCCTGTCTTCGTCCAAGTCGCGTTGCATGTATCCGAGTATGTACCAACTCGCCCAAGTCAAAGTGTTACTGCAATAACAATTTTGTGCTTGCCTGGTTCACCTTGACCCCGCTAGGTGGCGCCACCTACACAGCCTGTCATGGACTTTAGCGCTCTCACGTTTACGGATTCGGTATCCTAGGTCGCTCTAGCCTCGGTAATCCGGCTGAAACAAGGTGATCGTAAGTGGCGCTCGCCCTTCGGCTTATTTTGACTCGGCGGCTGGAGGCTCCGCGAAGCGGATATCGCGAGTAGCCACGAACGAAGGTGGATTTGCGAGATAGGGCCGTAAACGTAAAGCCTATCCGGCGAGTAGTTTACGGTCCGTAAAGGTTCGCGCATGCGCAGATTCCATCCGGTATCCGGTAACACGGTAACGTAAAAAAGTATACGTACAGGCTAAATGTCCTTAATACCGCAGCGTTAAGGCTCTTCCGTTACACACTGCACGACGTATAGTGTACGTGGTGTGTGTCTTAAGGAATTTAAAAATTAAATCCTAGTCAAACTGCGAAACAGGCGCTTAAATCTGTCACCACAATTCACGATCTTTTCGTTTCCACACCTGGCTGCAGCTGAAGGTCCCGTTAATGCCGGGTTTTTTTTTTTTTTTTTCGTCTGGAGCCACCAATTTTCAGCAAATTTTGTAAGAAATCCGAAATTAAAAAATTTCGGGACAGCTTACCCTGCGAAAAATAAGGGGGGGGGGGGGGGGCAAGCGAAGCGTTCCCGACCTTCTTTCTCGCCGAGCTCTTTCTGCACTCGACCTTCCTCCACGTGCTTAGCAGCGCAACACTTGAGCTGTTACAGGCAACAACAACGGGCTCATATCCGGGCAACAGTGAAATGACAATTAAGTCACCTCGTTAAATGATCATACGGCCGACCAGCCGAGAGAGCATCAATTATCGGAATGTAAACGGCGCACCTGCGAGAGCCGACTTTCGGTACGCCAACGACGCCGCCGAAATCTGTAACAAGCTTCTCTGGAAAACTGCATTTAGTGCAGCGGGTAGCATTCAGCGCACAGATGCACGGCTGCCTAACGAGAGCGCTTTTGTGCTGTAAGAGAGATTTACCCCGGCAGTAAGGAGTCCGAGCGAGTGGGCGAAAGAGAAGAAAAAAAAAGGGGGGGAGCGGCGCGGACGGAAGCGTTTTCTCTAGGCGGAAGCGACAGCATCGCTTCCGGGTCAGGCGTTTCACCGGGCGGCCCACATTCGCCGAGAAACGCCGCCCGATTGTCCACACTGATCACCGCCACATCGAGACGAGGGAATCGATTAGCTCCCGCCGGTGTCCATATAATACACGGCCACCACGGTTGCGCAATCAACAGGACGGCGGCAGTGGCGTAACCCTCCCCGAAAAAGATAAAAAAAAAAAACATTTCGGCCGACGCCCCTGGGTGGCGGTGTAACGCCGATAGCCTCTCCTCTACAGCTTCATGCCACAGTCCTCACAGTCCGCAGTGCGGGAGCGCCCCATCACATTTAATACAAAAAAATAAACAAGGTAAGCGGCAGAACGCGGCAACTCGTGCAAGACGTGCCAATATTCACAATTTTGTATGATAATGAACTTTAAATGTAAGCATATCCGATAACGTAATTTAGAGATTGCTCTAAGCATTTGAGTTTTATTTCTCCGTTCTGCCACACACAAACGCTCATGCTTTCAGCAACTGTACAGCAAGGGACAGGCTACGTGACACGGTCTGAACAAGGTTAATATTCGCAAATAAGAAATGGCCACCAGACAGTAATATCTGACGCAGTGTGAAGCATATCGTTAGTATTCCGTCGAGATGTTCGATTAGTCGCATATACTATTACCCCTCTTTTGCTGACCCAGCAGATCTACTTTTATCTGCACAGTGCCCACACGTTCAATTTCATTTTAAAAATATTTCGTTTTCATTTAGTATTATTCCTATGCACTGGTCGAAAACGTGCTCCCGCAGCATGTCATTAATACAGCGGCGAGTTTCTTTGTAACGTCAAGAACGGTCCCGATGCTATCTTGGCCTTGCATTGCATCACGTGTGGCTGCAAGCCGCTCTTGCACGACACCATCATCGTCGGAAAAAAACAAATAAAATAACGACAGAAATTATCGAGGCAGAGAGGATTTGTAGATTAGGGCCGAACTGCATCAGCACTCCCTCCCTCGGGCTGTGTTAAAAAGAAGGAAAATTTCCTGAGATTTTCAGACGTTCGCGCATGGCAGTTGTGTGCATCTCGAATGATTTTGTATGTTTTTCGCATTTCGAGAGTACATCTCTCTGCGCTCCCCGAAATAAGTGCTGTAGAAAGTTGGCACTCATCTTCGTTCCTTCTATTCTGACATTTCTGCGCTACGCGAAAACAGTTGCGGGTGCTATGGCACGTCGCCTGCATCGAAATGCCGCCGCCGTGGCGGGGAACCGAACCTGCGACCTCGAGTACTAGACGACCGCTGCAACTTTAGTGCGCATTGTGCAAGTGCCATTGCCACTCCGAAAAATATTTTGGGGCTGTGAATGTACAATCAAGCTGCGATAAAGCTTTCTTTTTCGTCCCTCTTTCCTTTTTCCGTATGTCAGCAGAGTGAGAACAATGGGCGATCAATGTATGTACGTGAAACTTCCACAAGGGGCGCTAAGGAATGGGTGGCGCAGTCGAGGTGGTTCGACGAAATGCCAAGACGCGTCCATCTGGAGGTCACCGGATCCAGTGGCCGCTTCATACGACAACGAACATTCTGGGAACGTGTATACGAGCGTGCATTCACGCTCTGTACGGAGATCCGCGGAGCGGAAACGGGGCGAAGGTGCGCCCATTGCGGCTGGGCTGCTGCGTCCCGTCCTTCCACCACGACGACGAGGACGGCCTCTCTCGCCGTCCCCGGTTGCTTCTCGTGCCCAGCCAAACGGAAGCACTTCTTCGGGTGAAGCACCGCGAAGGCAAAAGGCGAAACTTTGCACACCACGCTTTCCAGGCACAGAAGTTATAGGAAGAGAGTTCAAGAGGAGAGAAAAACGGCGACCACTGCATCAGTGAAACTTGGGCATCCACGTCAGAATGAGCTTTGCTCGATAACGTCTGTCCAAGATGAAAACCATTATCTCGCGTTTGTTTCTTCCTTCACTATGGCCGCGCATATGTCACACATGCCACGTAAACATAGGCTGAGATGCCAATAAAAAAGTTGGTAGTGACGCTCGTCTAAAACTGCGCCTTTCTTTTCGAGGTCCGCATAGAACACCACTTAACACTGGCGCAATGCACACGCATTTCTATATGGAACGATCACGCTGAGCTAGTCGTAACTTGTGGGCGCCTGCCGTATTGGCTAGAACCAACTTTTGTGCGCTTTGTTACTTTTAGAATATATGCTTAGAAGCCTTGACGTTACGTCACGCCGAGCGGGTGTTTCAAGCTTGCCAGCCTTCCCTCCGTTTCGCGGGAAGGTGATTTAGAAGTGCCGCATTAATGATACACTCCTCTCTAAAGCTCCTGTACCGAAGGGCGCGTTCAAGCATTTCTGAATACGAAACGACGTCTGCTACAGTTGCCTACATCTCCGCTGTATAGATGTGCTATTCTTTTGTTCACGGTGGTCTAAAAAATAACAGCGTGAGATTACGCCCGCATTGTAACTATCAAGCGCACACATCCCACTGTTACACGTGGCGAACACTAGAAGATTGTCAACTTTTTTGTAATGTAAGCGCAAAGCACGCTGCTCCTGTTCGACGCGTACACTCTGACGATAACTGTCACTGTTTTACTCGCTTTTACAAGCACTTCTTCGTGCATGTTTGAATCCTCGAGGCCGATTGCTTTCCGCCAGTCGAACTGTATGCAGGAGCAGCCCCCGTGTCAAGCTACTTTAGCTTCCACAATTCAGTTTTCTGCATTCATGCCGCTGTATGTAGCCAGCTCAACAAAATGAAAATGCACTTAATCAATCAGTTAGTTTCTAATAATGCAATTTCGCAGCTAACGACGAAAGGATCGGTAAGCAACGCCTCGTGCTTTCCTCCGCGGAAGACGAGATCTAAACGCCCGTCACCTCCTCAGTAGGGCCGATCACTCCTTCAATCGGAGGGCCATCCAGCGCGCTCTTCGCAGCAAATCTCGTTGCGCATTTCCTGCGGGCGTGCTCGCGATCGCCCAGGAGTGCTGCCCAGCAGACACACCCTGTTGCAGAACAATGTCACAAAGCGCTGCCCTTTGTGCCAGCGTACAGACTCGTTTGTGCCCCTTTCGATTGTATAACCCTCCTTCATTCCGGGTGCAGCAACCTTTTCAACCATTTTCTGTACGAGTAATTTTCCTCTACGCTTTCAAACGAAGACTGCCCCACCTCGCTTGTTCGATCCCTATAGAGCCATTCGGTCAACGGCGATATCACATTTTAAGCGTCGAAATGAACTTCCGTGCTCACAGCCCTGCCATTCACTTTATTCCCTCACTGCACTCAGCTGAACGCTCATATCGATGTCCCTGCTGGGCAAATAACGAGGTCTTCAGCGGGTAGATCAGAAGTCTATCACTGCGAGTGTAGCTTTCCGATAAATTTATGCGAATTCATTGCCAACTTCCTAATCAAAGACGAGGCCTCATTTTCCCTAGTAAAAGGAAGGCTGCGATGTGTCTCGTCTGAAAACCCCTCGCCGCGCAGTGTCTTCCGCGTGCACCAAGGGACATTGTTGAATTATAATAACTGTTGGGGTTTAACGTCTCAAAACCACGACATCATTATGAGGGTCACCGTAGCGGAGGGCTCCGGAAATTTCGACCCCCTGGGGTTCTTCAACGTGCGCCTAAAACTAAGGTCTCTAGCATTTCGCCTGCATCGAAATGCAGCCGGGTCTCGATCCGCGGCCTTCGGGTTAGCAGTCGAGCACCATGAGCAGTAGACCACCGTGGCGGGCCGTGCAAGATGTTTCTGCATTTGGCCTTTCGTGAGGCCCTCGAGTGCATGGACTACGAGTCACGGAAGCAAGCGACGTGGCACCGACAGGTACGCTGACAATATTGTGTACACCGAATCAGCTTGTTCACTGAACACGCATTTCCGTTCCAGAACACAGACAGAAACAAATTCAAGTTCGACGGTGCGCCACAATTCTCGATAGCTTTTGGAGAATTCGGATGGTGTTACGGGAAAAAAACAATAAAAGGCAAGCTTAAAAGTACTTTAGCAGTGAACCCGCTCAGCTAGGCAGATCTATGTGGCGCGCAAGCATAGCTGCCTGTCATTATTCTAAGCTGATGCATGGCCCCGAGCAGATGGCACACGTTCATTCCCGTTTTTCTGATGTCCCAGTGCGGGATCTCAAAGCTTAGCTCTTTCGTTACCGCATGAAAATGGCCATTTTTTATAGGTCTGAGGAAGAAATTTATTGCTACTATAAATAATGCTCTAGGTAACATTGCAGCACACCAAATTGTGCATAATGAATTGCTCTTTATAGATAAGACAAGTTTCAAAACAAAAAAGATGTTACAAAACTTATAAAAAATCTGAAATCTACCACTTTTGCAGGAACTTGAGAAAAACAGTACAAACAAAACACAATATCTACAAAAATATTACGAACAAACAAAATTCAAAATATACATTTTGAAGGGAATTGATCTAGGAATATTTTAAAAGAAAAATAAACAATCTGCATAAAGCCACTTTTCACACAGATCAAAAATACTGCAGACCGAAAACTGCTTCACCGCTCGTGCCATGCGGTGAAGCAGTTTCTGGTTTTCGTGAAGCACAGGTAGACGCCACAGGTTTCACAAAGAACATTCTTTTTTTTTTTTTCAACTGCGTTCCTCGTAGCACTTGCGGCAGTTTTTCCTTTTCGGCATCTTTTTGGGGTGGTGCTGCACTTTTTTTGGCATACGTCGGCATCTTTTTCGGCATACGTCAGAAGGCCCAAGATATGCATCCAAGCATATTTTTTGGTATTTCCGCAGATGGTCCTGATGACCTCTGCTGTGAAAAACAGGGGAAAAAAAAATCGCGCGCCGTCGTGAAACGTTTTGCGCTGCTCCGGTGTGCCGGGCCGAGATGCACGCCGGGCGGCCTTCTTGGTGAAACTTGAAGCTTTCTGGCTGCCGGCGGCAGCACATCCTATACAAGCGCTGTGCGTATCCTGCAGATAACCAGGACATCTCAAAGGTTGTGCACCAAGATCGGCAGATAAGCGCTTCCGACGGAAGAGACAGCTCAAGGCCGAAAACGAAACTTATCGGTACACAGCTGAGGATGGCCCGGGCTGGCTCGAAGCATCGTCGCTGTCGGCGCTTGAAGATGAGCTGGTGTCGTCTTCGGACTCATAGCTCCACTCAGCTTCACTAAATTCGTGAGCGGGTTGAGCACGCTTTCGAGCGGAACGTTTTTTCCCGCGACTCAGCCCCGCGGGTTGAAGACGCCATGGGAGCGACCGAGAGATTGCCGCGCGCGCCGACGCTAACGCCCGATGCGCCCCTCTCGCGTAGATAAAGACAAAAGAAACCAAAACTGCTGCAAACTGGCTAAAAAGGCCAGATCAACAAGTTTGAGAGGCGACGGACCTTCAGAAACGAGCTGTATTTGAATAATATTGCGCAAACTCGGAAGCAAAGCTCGCTAGTGAGTAGCAGGTGTCGTTTTCATGTAATTATCACAGCCAAAATTTAGTACCTCGCAAAACTGACGACACAATTTGATAATTGACTTCTTAGGAATCGTTTGATACCAAAATGTTGATAATAACGGAGCACAAACATGAGCTGCGCATTTTTTTCGCGAGTGTGGCAGCCACGGCCCCTTTTCCAGTAACACATGCGCATTCGTTCGCGAAAAACTCCATCAAAAAATCGCAACCTCGTCAGAGCGGGAAAATTTAAACGGATTGTAGAAGAGCAGTCCCAGAACTAAACGCGAGATGCTGCAGCATGCACGGGAAAAATTTTTAACGCGTCAAAATCGGCAGCTTTTTTCGTCGATCACCGGTGATCGATTTGAATAGGCGTGGTAACGAAAGAGTTAGGGCCTAGTCCTGCGACGAGACACGCGAAAGTGCATACTGGAAACCGCATTTTTTTGCTCGCCTGCACAGCTGCGCAACAGTGAACGCGGGGTGCAGCAGCACAGCCCAGCAGCTGCGTTCCGAGGGCAATACACTCGGCGACGACCTGCCGAAGCGCTCTTTCACCTCCCTCCTACCACAAACAGTTCCGTGCAGCACTACGATGCGCTAGCTTTCATTCACCCCTTGGAATGCACTCGTGAAAACATCGTTTGGGCATCCCGCGGCCACTGATAACCTGCGCTAAAAGGTGACGGATTTTTTTTTTTTTTGTACATTACAACACGCTTTTGGGAGACACGTGAAAGCGGAAGTGAACTGAAAGAAAACTGGCAGAAACCCAGTTTTTAATCTGGGGGCTAGCAATTGGGCCCCATACACAACGACATCGTTGGGCAACGCCACAAGGGAATTGAATGCGCCGTATCGATGAAGGCAGGAAGGCGCAATCCAAGCGGATCGTACAGCGGAGCACACGCTGCCCACGCCTATGACTGTGATGGCTTTCTCTCGTACGAAGCAGGCATTGACGTCATTTTGCATGCGAAGGCAAGTTTCCTTCGAGCGCTGTCAGAGAGCCGTGAATGCGCCGGTGCAGTCTCGTTCAACGCGCCGACCGGTATCAACGAATGACATCACGTAACACACGGGCTTCTTCTACATCGGCCGCATACCGAGCTGCTACATTCCGACGAGGAGGAAGTTGGAAGCTGCCGGGCAAACCGGCACAGCGCCGTACGAAACATGGCTCAGAGCCGTTGCCAGCTTTCACGAGGGTCGCCGCAAAAAATGCGCGTAGGTGCGCTCGACGAGGTGGCAACCGCGACACCGATCACGGCCCCGGGCGGAGAGAAGCGGCGAGCCCACTATCGGTCCAACTCTCGGTGGCACCGCGGGGAGGGGGGTGGTGATCAGCAATCGTCGAACACGTTAACGCACCACGGTCCCGCGTGAACAGGAGTCCTTACAGCGGGAATGTATAAGCCTAACGAATATCGACCACGGCCCACCAAGGGTCGGTGCCGGAGCGGAGCACGTTAGACACACAAAAAGAAGCAAAAGGTAGGTTTCTGGGGCTGTGACTGGGCCGCTGTGCTGCCGTTTGAGCCGCCGGCACTTGCGCGGCGCTTGTTGGCAGCATCGCCGGGGCGGCAGAAGCGTGCCTACTCACCGGTTTGGTGCGCTGTCGCATACGCCGGCTCTGGTAATCCTTTTTTAGGCGGCAGATTTCGTTCACGAAAACTCGGCAAGGGGCTGACAGAACGGGCTGCACAAACGGGCCATGGCGCATCCGCCTCCTGAAGTCACGTGACGACTTTTGTTGCGCCATCTCTTGGATGCAAACGCAAGCACGCCAAGTGGTTGCCAGACTGCCTAGGAGCAGTTTCGAAATTGCGATCGGTTTCGGTTTCGTATTTGCTGGCGAGTTTGAAATGGAATCACAGGAAAGGTTGCACAAAAAAGCCAAGGCCAGCTACATTTTCACAGTAGTGTTGCGCGCATTCTCCTCCGAAGATTTGACCGGCAGCACGAGTAATGGAAAATAACTCCAAGTGCATCCCCGCAGGGACGGGTCCGTTTGAAAGAGCAGCTACTTAAAGGCCAACTCCGGCGATTTTTCGAGGTCGATGGATCTCAATGAAATTCGCTGGGTACGTTCATTTGCACGTTTTCGGCGTTTATGCCAAATTACAGGCTTGAGACACGCGCAGATTGTTTGCAAATGAATTTTAAAGATCGTCTGCAAACGCCCTCCTGGCTTCCCACAATTATTGGCAACATTGCGTCTGTGACGTCTGTATTGGGAAGGCGGCGGAAGTGACGCAGCCGAGGGCACCGCTAATTTCGGCGCTTCGGCCACTACAGCGAGCGTCTGCTGTGCACAAGGCGACAGACAGCGTTGGTTTGGCCGGCGCTTCGCTGGTCGTCCCGGCTGTCACAGTTTTCATACTCGGCGCCAGCGTGACCGGCATGCCTTGCACGACTTCCGGTTCGTTCGTAACAACATCTACGTCATACGTAGACGGTTGGGTTTCGGTTTCGGTGTTGCGCTTTTTTGCTTCTTTAAAATTATTCTCCAATTTGCCGAGTATTTCTGCTATCGGGCGCGTAACAGGAGCCTCTCAGGAACATAAAAGCACCATTACTTTGACATGGCCAAAAAATCGCCGGAGTTTTAATGAGTATACTCGCGGACAACTTTTCTTGGCAATGAAGGGAAGGCTATGAAGGGAAGGAATGAAGGGAAGGGAAGAGCCGAACTACGCGTGTGCTGCCGCTGAAGATTATAATCCCACAATCGCGTCCGTGTTTTTGCGTGAGATAAAAAACAGCAACATTACTTTATTTTCTAAGGGACGCTCTTTGAAGAGAGGGTCAGCACGCACCAGGAAGATATTTAAATTGTTTTATTTATGGAGTTTTATTTCGCGTTTTTGGGCGCGTGAAAACGTCGCACCTTTTACGTGCACCTCACAGTCAAAATGGCGTCTTCGTCTTCAGGTGAGTGATCGTCACCCTCCAGCTTTTCCGATGACTCGCCGTAGGAGCTTGCGACAAATTTCACTAACAAATGGCTGTCTAAGTCTGTGACGGCCGCTCGAATAATCAAACGGCCGTCACGAGAGATACGGAAGGTTCACAAACCAAAACTAAGTTCGAAAAGCGCGCCGAACCGGACTACTTCGCGGAGCAGTACATGTGCAGTAGCTCCGCCCCCACAGCCTTTGCTGCATTGCTAGCCACCCTAGCTACTCTAGCCACGGCCGGTCTAGAGGCACGCGCTCGCTCCTTCCCTTACGGCCTGTGCAGCTGCCGGGAGTACAATGGAACTTTTTCTATACAGTCACGACGGCGCGCTCCGCGTGAGGGCGTCGCGAGCCAACCGCCCAAAGCGCGTTTCGCCACATGCGCTTCGTGTTGTAAACCAGCTGTGCCCGGCCAATTTCTCGTTCTAATTACTTCTTTCGGTTGTAGCAAGCGGTGAAGGAAGTACAGGTGCGTGTGGGGACAGTCTGCCTTTCTCGGGACTCGGCAATAGAAGACGCACACGCAGCGCTACTAGCAACAACAATATTTTTTAAGGCCCGACCACCTTATATTCGATGGAGGCGAAAATGCCTGAGGCCCGTGTGCTTAGGTTGCTGTGGCTGGAAAATGAATTTTCAGGCTAAATTAAGCGCATCCAGGATTCTTCTGTCGCCGCTGGCGTTGGAAACTTTACAGACGAGACGTACACTGCCCTGCTTTTCCCCACAAAGTCCACGGTGGAGACAGTCCAATTTCTTCTGAGAAAAGAAGTAAACTATGTGCTCACGAAGAAATTTAACAGTGATCCTATAGAGGCATTGTTTGGAAAATTGAGGGCAATGTGCGGGGGCAATGACGCGCTAGACGCAAGAGCCGTCACAGCTTGTCAAGGAAAAGGCGCTACCTTCAAAAGACATGGGCATTCGCGATGAAAACATTGAAGAAGATGATGTTAGTGAGGAACTTGAAGCTCTGCGAGAACCTCCTCGCAAACCACCGAACTCTGTTGCCTATTCAGGCTTGGTGTATGTAGATGGTTACATTGCCAAACTCATCACCGATGTCGGTTGCGAAACATGCGCCATGCTAGTGACGACAAACAAAACGAGCAGTCCTTTGTACCATCTTCTCCGTCAGCAAGAAGCCTATGATCTACACTACCCAAAGCCGGAGTTACTATCAATGCTGGACACAATTGTGACGTTCTTCGAGAAAGCAGTCAAATATCTTCCTCGAACGAAAATCCTCGAGACTCTGCAATTGACTGTTGAGCCATACCTTGAAGATTCGCCACTTCTGGACTGTCCGGAAGGTGTGGACAAGAGTCACGCGAGAGTGCTGGCTCATATTATTTCTGAAAAGTTTCTCCGGATTCTTCTTATTAAACTACACAAAAAAGTTAACAGATCAGAATGACAGGCCTTCCGGTTTTATTCACAAGCCCTCGCGGAAGCATATCAGGCTGTGACAGACTTGACTTCTTTAAACTGTGATCGTCACTACAGTGTTTTACCAGCAGTGATTTGTTTTCAGTTCTCCATGCGCATATTGTTGTAGTGCCAAGGAAAACATTCTGTTTCCCATTGAAAGGATTCTCTGAAAGTTTTTTTATGTTTCCTCTTCGTCTGCAGCGTGGCCGTCCCCACTATGCAGTGACTTTCACTTTTTTGAAGTATTTGTTTCAATATTAAAGCACGAATTAAGATGCCTCCAACAAAAAATGTGCAATTTTGTTATTTTCAAGTACAGCGACGGCCGGCATATACATTTGAAATAAACATTTCCCAAACCATGATTAAACCGTTTCCTCAACCAAATGCAATGTTCATCCTCTTACTTATTCTCGAAGTTACAGAAACCTAAAAAAAAAACAAGGCTGTGTTATAACCGCGTCGATGCTTTGCCGAGCAACAGAAGCGGGCTTATGAGCGGCCTGCGCCACCACTTCTGTAAAGCGGAATTTACCAGAGTCATCACATATACTTGCTACCATGTTTCTATCGCATTGGTACCATGAATACCATATAGAGTAACTTCAGAAAGCGCCATGCTAAGTCGGAAGCCGAGCACTCCCTGCGCGCGCTAGCCTCTGCAACGGCCGGGAGTGAGTAAGGGAGCAATTAGAGTCACTAGAAAAATTTCAGAGTATCGCATCTGTTTTCCGCGCGCCGCCGCCGACGCGATTGGCTTACTCGCATCACGTGACCTCTCGCCGCCATATCCCTTCCAAGCGCTTTGGGTGCAGGCGCGTTGAATGCAGAGCACAGCCGGATATTTAGCAGTACCACGGTCCCTAGAAGTATTTCGTCGCTTTTTTAAACGCGTCATGCAGATGCCAGAGAGTAGCTCACCAGTAACCGAACGTTGCTGGTGAGCTACTCCGGGAATTTCGTATATTTTTGCATTCCGTCTGGGAAACTAAATTAACGTCAAAAAGCGTCGTTGTACGTGGCTGCATAGTCGGCCGCGGAATGAATTCGCCCCCCTCGAAGAACACTCCTTTCTGCAGTGAACTACATAAACTTTGCTGGAAAAGCTCTCATGCAACAGGATACTTCACCTTTTCGGTTCGCTATGTTAAGCGATATTGGAAACTACACACTACATACCTTTCTATTCGCTCGGCTGTTTATATCTCGACCTGTTGAACAGATTGTGCATGCATTTCGAGTTTTAAGCGTGTCACGCACGAGAGCTGTATACTTTGAAGGCGATTGTCGTATGTATACTTTACTGTATACTTTGAAGGCAATTGTCGCATGATCATTTGCCACTGCGCAAAACTGAGGCGTGGCACTCTGTTGATAAACTTGGTATAAGGCAATGTTATTAAGCGTATTTTATTTTTTTTCTAAAAATATATTGTTGCTAATGCTGCATTGCGCCGAGCGTACCCTTACAATACTGTTGAGTGGGCGAGAAATTGTCACAGCAAAAAAAAAAATAAATAATAATAATCGGCCCATCTTCCCACGCATTGAGGGAATCGATTTCATGCGAGCCCTAGATCTACATACATACTGTGTTGCAGTAGCATGCGCGTTGAAAATTTTCGGCATGTGCTATTTCTGATCAAAATAACATAAAGCACTGCGCCGAGGAAGTTTTAACAAGAGTGCATTACGAAAAAAAAAAAAGTTGAAATTAAAAGCAGTGCAGAAACCGAACCCTAGCTGTTTACGCGCTGGCAACGCAAAAAAAAAAAAAACTGTCGGAACACAGCAAAATATTTGCAAATGCACTGTAACGTTGGGAATATTAAGGAGACAAAAAATAGGAAATGAAACAACTGAGTAGTGACGTCAATCATTTTGATGGCCTATTTTCTACGTATCTGTTAAGAAATGACAACGTATTCGCAAAATAAGATGCACCTTACCTACCGCACGCCGATTCGCCCGTGCGTTCGGCTGCTGGCGTTCCGAACCGAGACAAATACTTCACGCACAACTTCCACTTACCGTACACACACCACTTCTATTACAGATAACACCCAGCTGAACAGCAAGCATGGTGCGCAAGTAAGGTATGCATCAGCGATCAGTCGAAGGACGCATTGCTGAACGTTCTCGATGTTCGATAATGTTCTCGAATGCGCTATGAAGTGAACCTGAACACCGACTGCAAAGCTAGCGCAAACAGTCAACATTCACCAAGTGTCGAAGTAAAGGGCATCTCGTACGGTCATTACGCTAATGCAACTATACAGCTCCGGATCTTGCGAACACACTCGGCCGTGAAACGAAAAGAGACCGCTGAAGCCACGAAGAGAGTTCGCGAGCACATGGCAACATTCGCCGCACGTTTCATTAGCTACACCGCTTACCGCGCAGTCGATTCATGACTGTCGATGACTCGAAATCACTTCTGATATCCTTTTGAAGAAACACACACACACATATTGCAGTTACGCCGAGCGTAACACGGCATCGAGGCGAAAAGATCGGTCACTTCTCAACACACGTTACCAACGCGCCGGACGGTCCGGAAGGGATATGGCCGCCGCCGCCCAATGTTGCCCGCGTGCAGCCTACCTTTGCGGTACTCTGAAATTTTCCAGTGACTCTAGGAGCAATTGGCTCGGAGCGCCCTCACGAAATTGCGGCCATAGGTAGCAACAGCCCCCCGTGCGCAGGCCGTAAAGGAAGGAGCGAGCGCGCGCCTCCAGACCGGCCGTGCTCTAGCATTGCCAAGAAAAGTTGTTCGCGACTCCAGCAATCCATGCGGCACCCAGCGGCAGTGGGAGGAAACAGCGCACGGAGGTCCAAAACAGTCCGGACGCCATAAGTACCGTATCGGCGCTGCAGTCGTGGGCGGTAAGATAGAGCCGCCAGTAAACAAAAAACGAACGGCCAAGAAGTTCTGCTGTGTTCCCCAGTGCGTGTCAGCGTGATGGAAAGATAGCGCTATTTCTTTTCATGCATTTCCTTCCGAGGCCAAAGACCGAAGCCGCAGAGCGCGGTGGATTGCGAATATTCGCATCGGCAAGGCTGTGACGCCGACGATGACCGTTTGCTCGCGGCATTTTGCACGGGATGATTTCTTCTTTCCAGGTGAGCCACTAGTGTAAACTTATTAACTAGAACCTATTACATGACCATTGTATCTAGCGGCTTTACATGTCGCTGCGGCGCCTGAAGTATGTCAACAAATGTGGCACTGCGAGGTCTCGGTGCGCCATGTGCATTACACTTGCGATTGAGCTGTACCTTATTTTCTTTGAATGTTAACCGGAATACGAGGACTTGATCTATACATAACTTGCAAGTACGTCAGTTCCTGTCTTCCGTCCGC
Source organism: Rhipicephalus sanguineus (assembly GCF_013339695.2). Classification (NCBI taxonomy): domain Eukaryota; kingdom Metazoa; phylum Arthropoda; class Arachnida; order Ixodida; family Ixodidae; genus Rhipicephalus; species Rhipicephalus sanguineus. The sequence goes on from NC_051183.1 coordinate 166,398,843, forward strand.
CATCACCGAGCATTTACGTCTCAGTGACCGCGCTGTGTTTACGCTCGTGCGCGGTTCGTTCGGCGTAGCGCACGTGTTTTGATCGTTTGCCTTGCGCTTATGACGAACGAGAATCGTTCAGGACATTATATATATGCAGCCTGCAGTGTCGTCAGTGGTGCCGCACGTAATGGTTGAAAAAGCTTCGCACGAGTCACTACAGCGGCGCTCTTCTCCGCCTGCATTTTGCGGCGCACAGACTGCACAGATTTCGTCGCTGATTGCTGCATAAAACCATGGCCCAATAACATGTTTGGCGCCCAGTCTGGGTTCGTTTCACCGAAGCGCTGAGAGGGCCTCCCGAAAACCAAGGCGCGATCGCTGTGTTCAATTTAATTGGTGCTTCACGTTTCGACAAAAATTGACCTCGCGCATAATTCCGTGGCGATACACTCGGCGAAAAGGTGAGGAGATTCGGAAGCATAACTTGCCTGTTATGAAGTGACACACGCAAACGTTGTGCAACGTCTGAGGTCCTTCCTGTTTGCGCGCGCATAAGCCATGTGCTCCGTTTCTCGGACAGCTCTTTCGTGCGGTCGCGCGGGTTTGTGATCACGTTTGGCAAACAGTACGTCCCTGCGTCTGTTTTTTTTTAATTATTATTGATTTACACTTCTCGTGCAGCAGCCAAGTATCGCAAAAATCGCCGTTGCGATGTGCAGCGTTGACGGGAAATGCGAGATCCGCACAGCTTGAGTCGGTGTCGCGTGCTGTCATGTGCTCGGTAATGGCGGCGCATGCCGCGAAATCGTATCCCAGAGTTCCACGATGTGACGTCGTTGCAAGTTATGTATTGGGCACGTATCATGCTGCAGTTCGAGCACATGTGCGACCTTTGAACGGTGTCTGCGGTGTTCGCGTCTGCACTACACGTGACAGCAACCCGGAAGGCATCCTATCCACTTTCCAGCACAACGATCGCGCATCGTGAACGGGTGTAGGAAGTCTTAGTGTTTACTACTGGCGTACCAGCAAGTTCGGGGAAGCGATCATTGTAACCTTGGCACTTATTGAAAGCGCAATCTCTTGCGTGACGCGGACTAATTCGCAGTGCACTCAAAAAGCTCTACGCGCACGAGTACGGATTTGTCTTCCAATCACGCACGAATGTGTCCATATGATGCTGGTATTTCACTTAGCCGGTTTATTACAGTAATTGGTGACATGCACGCCACCCTCGCGACAATTTTACTCGTCCTTGCAAGTTAAGGAAAACCAACCGCATCCACTTTTTGCTGGCGTATACCGTATTACAAGTGCAGTATTAGTACCTAAAGTAGCGTTATGTAGATTATTTCGATTATGCTGACGTCAGCGTCATAAGCATTCATCATTTTATTGTGTTACAAGCAACATTAAACTGTGTCTTGCAGATGCTACGTTCGGTGTGCAATGTTTCATAACGCTCCAAACATGACCCTAATTTGCTTGCAAGTGCCCTTTCTTTTTCCTAAAAACATTGTGTTTCTGTTGTGAAAAACCAAATGCAACACACATCGACACATAAAGCTTCAACAATTTATTTTTCAGATGTCCCATGCCAGCGAAGACGGCTAAAAAACAACGCTGTACCAAGCCAGTGTAATGCAACAGACTCCTTTCATCGGCCCTCTTGCTATCCCAAACTGCTGCTCTGAAGCAGCTCCTTGTGCGTCGGACACGATGAATGATGAAGCGCCAACTGCGTTAGAGGAAAGGAAAAAAAAAACGAGTTCGGAATAGGAGCAGGGGCAGTTACGTTATGCCAGCCTTGCTTCAAAAGCAATGAAGCAGTGAGCTTGCTCGGCGTTACCATGCGCGTCGATGTAACACGGGTCACCTACCTGTAACAGCGGATCAAGACAGCCGAAATGTGCTTGCACTTCGCGGACAGTCCAGCTGTGCACGAGCACTTCGCTTCAGTGATGGAGGGCTCCCGGAAAACACCGGCGATTCGAACGAGGATCTCGTGTGGGTCCGCAGTCACGCCGGATGTTTGAATACACAACGCGACCACTTCCAGCACGCCACTCGCAAAACAAAGCAGAAAACTGGGCGAGTTGGTATGTATTCATCGTCACAGGATAGCGCGCACTTACAACGGGGACAAAGGGAGAAGAACACGACAACACAGGCGCTAACTTTCAACTAAAGTTTATTCAAGGAAAAACGGAAGAGAAGAAAATAACACAAAACACCGCGCATGCGTCACTGCGCAGAAAACATAACTAAATTATAAGCCACACATAATATCAAAGCCTAACAACATGGTAGTTGATAACCAATCTGTTCACCGTTGCAAGGCGCTAATCAGTGTGCCCAAGAAAAGACAGTTCTTTAGCTGCTAGTGCCAATGACGTCTGGCTTACACATCTATGTTCTTCTTTTTTGATTTGGAAGGCCTCACAGATCTCCCTTGTAGTCTTGTCCTTGTGACAGAATAAAACTGTGGTGCCTGTGAAATCCGCGGAGCACCCGCAGTCCCTGCAATGCATGCCAAGGTGTGTCGAAAATGTAGGACCTTTAACTGCATTCCTATGTTCATTGAGGCGCAGATTCAGACATCTGCCCGTCTGGCCAACATAAACGCGGCCACATGATAACGGGATGCTATATACGACTCCCGAGGCGCAAGGTACGTGGCTGTAGGTGTGGTTAATGCTGCAGGCTTGACTGTTCCTAGAACTCGACTCTATGCGTCTGCGCACCGCGGGGCATACGCCGCGTACCTTGTGTTCCGCGGAAAACACCACCTTCACCTCATGCCGGGCGCCCACCTTTTTTAGACGATGTGACAACCCATGCACATAAGGTATCACGGCAAACTTCACCTTGTCTTTTGCTTTCGGCTCCGTCACGCCTAGCTGACGGACCATTTTTAGGTACGTCGATGATTACATTGTTTTTACCGAACCGGGCACGGCAACATCGAGGATGATTGACATTTTAAAGGTTTTTAGAGAGCAAGGCATGGGATTGTCCTTCAGTACAGAAACTGCTGTTAATGGTTCGATAAAGTTTTTAGATGTTAAGCTTACTTTTGATCCAGGTCATATCTGTTGGCAATATAGTCCCCGGAGCGTTAAGGTGGCGGTCCCACTCCAGCGGCAAGCACTCGACATTTTAGTCGTTGTTTACTGGCTCACTGTGCTTTCTCTGCTCAATGGATGAATGTGAGTTGTATTGCATTAGAAAGCTTACGTTCTCCGCTTTCTAATGATAGCTAGTATTGTTTGTCGCCTAGTCTGGAGCGTTAGTTCATGCAAATGAAAACAGTGTGAGCAAAAAACAGCGTTTTTGCTGTACAAGCCTCTGTTGTACTGCCAGTGCAGCAAAACTATTCAACATAACGAAATGAAATTCGCTGAGCCTTTTAACGAAGCGTTATGCAAGGTTTCTATGAAGAGATATTGCCAGTAAACAAATTAGAAATTGATGCACGCTCCAATAAAAATGGGCAAAATATTGAAAGTTTATGAGTAAATAACTTTTTTTCTGTTCTGTGCAGAACAACAATATTGAATGGGTTTCCAAGCTACAATGTACTTTATGTCTATGCGAAGTTGTTTTGTGTTCTGATGAGCAGTTCTTGAAATATTACTACTTCAATTCAGCAATTTATGCCTCTACTTGGTCAGGCATTACCGACGAAGGGACAAAACTATCCTAGCTGAAACTCCGAAATCTTCAATATTCAAGCAGCAAGCCTTTCTCTAGGTTTCTACGAAGAGAAAATTGTCGTAAGTTAATTAGAAAATTCGTAGGACAGCAGTGAATTCAGCTCATTTTTCTGCTTGCCAGGTTCGCGCAAATTTACTTTTTTTTTTCTTTTGTAGGCTAATTCACAACAAGTATTGCACATTAGAAGGACCATGTAGTGTCTTGTAATCACCAGTGCTCACTAACTTTACGAAGCGGTGCTTGAAACAAAAAATTTTCAAGAAATAATAAATCTCGCAAACATTTTTTTTTGGTGGTGGCGCCATCTGTGAAAAAAACATCAAGTTGTTTCGCGTCAGTTCGGACGTTCGTCAAAAGTGGCGCCTCTAAACATTACTAAGCCGCCAAAACACGGATGGGTTATTTCTCCAGACTTCAGAGGCTAAATCTAGTCGCCACGTCTTCAACGCACATATAGTAAACGCACAATGTAACCCCATGAGTACCCATGAGGCTGCTGAAAAAGAAAGAGAGGTAAAGAGAAAGAAAGAAGGGAAGAAAGCGTGTTGCACTGTACATCATGAATGCATAGCCAGCAAGTTACGCTATTGTGCTGAGGATTCCAGGAATTGCTTGGTTGCTCGCCTTTGTACTCGGGTGACTGTAGAAGCGTTTTTGAAGTACACAAAGAACCTGACCTTGCCTCCTCATATTTTTGAGGGTCCTAGGACATTACCTGGAAGCCTGCTTTCCCCTCGCGGGGAGGTGGCGATTGTTTGGCAGTGTGTGTGTGTGTGTGTGTGTGTGTTTGACTATCTCACGTGACGCTGGTTGAACGATAGGATAACAATAGACGTTTTTTCTAGAGACTAGCCTGCGCATGCGAAGTAAAGTCCCTATGCGAAGTGGTGGTGACTTGACGCGCGGCATGTTTTTGGGGGGTCACAGGGCCAAACAGCTTCTATAAACGTTGCACGGGGCGGCGACAGGTGTGAACTGAGAGGCAGGTGCGAACTGAGGGGCACCTGGCGTCGTTTGCAAATTATCCCGAAAAATACCAGACCCACGAGATTTTTTTACCGGTGCGTAGCGGATAACTTCGGAGGCCACGGACCCCCAGTTTCGATTTCGGTGGTCTCCACTGGAGGCGCTGTTCGGACCTGAAAAATAAAGTCCCTTGATGTTGGAAAGTAGCGGCGCTCCTTTATCCACACCGCCTCACCCTCGCCGCGCCGTAAACCTCCTCTTTCTTCACCCTCTCTTTCGCAGAGCCGGCGTATCCGCAACGCTGAATTGCTGAATGGCTGCGACGCGCGATAACTCCCGGTCAGGTGACCCTGACGTCACAAGAAGCGAGCACAAGCAAACTTCGCGCGCTTTCAGCTGCTCACGCACGCCATGAACCCTCCAGGCGTGTGTGTACGGGTGTGTGCAGGTGTATGCGTGTTTGTATGTGTGCATATATGCACCTGCGTTTTTATGTGCGTGTGCGCACGTGTTAACGGGTGAGTGCATGTGCGTGCGTTTGTGTATGTGTCTTCGCGGTGTTCGTGTGTGTGTATGTGTGCGCCTGCGCGTGCGTGCGTTTGTGTGTTATCGCGCGCGTGTATGTGCGTGCGTGCCTGTACCGCGTGTGTATGTATGTGCGTGTGTGCATGTATCGCATGTGCATGAACGTGTGCATGTATGTGCGTGCGTGTCTGTATCACTTGTGCATGCGCGTGAGTGTCTGTGTCGCTGTGTATGTGCGTGTGTGTATCGCGTGTGTATGTATTGCCTGCGTGACCGTATCGCGTGTGTATTTATGTGCGTCCGTGTATCGCCTGCATTTGTGCGTGTGTGCTTGCATCGCGTGTGCATGTATGTGCGTCCGTGCTTGTCTGTATCGCGTCTGCATGTATGTGCGTGCGTGTCTGTATAGCGTCTGTATGCGCGTGTATATGTATGTGCGTGCCTGTCTGTATCGCGTGTGTATGCGCATGTGTATGTAATTGCGTGCGTGTCTGTTCGCACGTGCACGCACGTGTGTCTGTATCACGTGTGTACGCGCATGTGTATGGTCGTGTGTATTTATGTGCGTGCGCGTCTGCATCGCGTGTGTATGTATGTGCGTGTCTTTATCACGTGTATGAGCGTGTGTGTGTACCTGCATCGTGTGCGTGCGTGCGTGTCTGACAGCGGCATTGACACAAAAAGGCTTCGGGCCCACTCATTTGGACCAATTCAATTTAAGTAAACCACCACATTCCTTCTTGGCTGTCTTATGAAAAAAATTCTCGCCTATACTTTATTCTGATTACATTATATGCGCTTAATACACCTCCGCGTTACGGACAGCCGAGGCGGCGACGGTGAGGTAAACCGCTCAGCCGCCAGTTGGCATACTCATTTTTTTCGAAGCGCATATTTGTATTTATCGAAGCGCCTTAAGAAAATATATGTGTCACTTTGTTCTATCGGAAGCCCACTTTCGTCTAGACTATTGCTTAGGAGACAGGTTCTCATTTTATTTAATGCTTCAAGGGGCCGATTAAACAAGCGCGCGCATTGATTCTAATGCGGCTGCGGCGAGCCAGTGGAGGGTTCAGCGCGCCGGCCAGGGTAGGGGAGAAATCCGAGGAGAACTGAGGAGGAAAACGCGCGCGCGGAGGAGAGTGTCGCTACTTTCTAGATCAAGGGGTTATAAAGGGGCTTTACTGAAAAAGGCCCATTGACACTTTGCAAATAGTGAGCGACCCCTGGCCAACACCCTCTAGGCTAGCTGAGGCCTCAATTGACGTCATCACACTACGATGGGAGTGGACGACCCGTTCTCAGAAATGCCCATTGCTATGCGCTCGTTGTGTACTCAACAGCGCGCTGCGAATCCATTCGTTCATGCTGTCTCCCGTTTTCCGAAAGTGCCTTCAAAGCAACTCCGTCGTAGAGGGTGTTGCATCTGGCGCCCACTTTGCAAACATCTGTACACCTTCTCCTTCCCTGACTGTTTTTCTTGCTCTAAGCGTGTTCGCCCCTCCACGTTCATACGAAGGTGCAGGATCAGCACCAAGGCTTCTCAAAACGTACTTCAGGAATGTCACGCCTCATTGTAAGTTTTCTCATCCACTGAGAGAAAGGGGAAAACGAAAGAAAGGAAAGACAGGGATTAGTGGTAAATGGGAAAAAAAAAATATTCGTCTGCTAGTCTGTGGCTGAGGCTTTCGTGTGGAAAACAAGCTTGCTGGCATATGCGCAGTAACTATTTTGCAAGCCGTCAGTTAGCGAGCCATATTTCCCCGACTGCAGCGAAAAGTGCGGATGGCTGCGTGAACTCTAGCGTTCCCAGCCGCGCGCAGCAAAACGAACGGGACGCGTCCCGACGCCTACTGAAGTTTGGAAACACAGGAATAAAGCTTGGACTGCGTGAAATAGACAACACGCGCACAATTTATGCTATATGAACTAACAACCACTAGCGAAACTAAATTTAGCAGATAATCCTTTTGCTCACGTAGATCATGTGACGTCTTATTTTCTAGGCACCCTTCACAGGCCAGAGCGTGCGACGTAGCTCATTTACCGTCTCAGTATCGCCGGCATGGGCCGCCATAGACACCTAGTATAAATGAGGCTTTCGCAGAAAACATAGACGCGCTCAAGCGTGCCCCTCCGATGGACCTTTTCAACGAGAGCTCACTGGGTGCAGCCATAATCCCCTGAGTCAGGCATATGTGTGAGCCGCCTATCCCCCCGCCCCCCAAATAACAAATGCGGTGCCGGGACCTATTTTGCAGCTTCCACTCGCTAAGCCAGGGGTCTCATCAGCTAACGTGCTGCAGTCACGAAATTTAGTCCCACAAGTGCCGAGACACCGAAGATGGTAAAAACATAGAGGGGGGTGGGGGGTGCACAGCGAATTTGAACAAAATGTCACCTAACGTTGTCATTGAAAGAACGCCTTTCCGATATTCTATATATGGGTCATTTATGAAAGGGGTTTGACGTCAGGTTTCGAAAAAGCACATCGATACTGATTTCCACAATGACTAAAACCTGGACGCCGATTCTGAAATATAGAATTTTCGTTCCACGGTGAAGTTTCAATTCAAATTGACCACATAGGGTGCCTCAAGAAAAAAAATAATGCTTGAGACCAGTCCAGTCTCTGTACTATTTAGCAAAGTAACAAAAAATGATTCTATGCGAAGCCGCGGGCACCTTTTTTGAAACCCTTGCGCTTAGTTGCGTGCTGTGAGGCTTCTGTCGCATCTCAAAAATGTCTGGCGGCAAAACGTGAAAAAAAAAAATCACAGCATATCCACGGAGTCAATGATGATGAGTGGGCGAAGCTGCGGAGGTTCATCGGTAAACCGTGAATCTTCCGCGAATCCTGCCCAGTACATCATCACCGACGTGAGATCGGGCGCGTTTATACTAAAGGTTCGATGAGAGTTATGACGACTTGCAGCTCACTTTTATTTTACATGTACGCTGTGAATTTTCATTGTTTAATCACGCACAGGAGAAATCGCACACACGCACTACCTTGGAGGTCAAAATCCAGTGCCTATATATACGGGGTGGTCAGTGAACGGTTGTGCAGCGCGAGCGGTCGGTTTTTTCAATCAAGACGCTGCCGCGACGCTGCCTCACGACGCTGCCTGCGTCGGCGCCGCTGCGCCGCGAGGCAATATAGGGGGGGGGGGGGACCGTAGGAGAGGAGAAAGGAGGGAAGCGTAGGAGAGGAGAGGGCGATACATATCACGTACTGTCGCAGCGCATTGTCTTTAGGGAGCCTTCATGTGTGCACGCCCCCTCCGTTTTTAAGACTGGTTATGGGAGAGGGGAAGGGGGAGGGGCATGGGAGAGGGGAAGGGGAGAGGGTGAGTGGAGAGGGGTAGAGGACATGGGGAATGGTGAGGGGGGTGGAGAGGAGGTGTGTGGAGAGGGTATGCGCATGCGCAGTAAGGGTGGTCACGCCGCACACCACCACCACCACCACCGGACAGATACTGCCGTTTACTGCCAGCTGCCGGGAGATACGCCGGACAACGGAGACGTGACAAGGTTAGACTAAGAGGAGCTACGCCCCTAAAAAAAAGTTCGTGAGTTTTCGCTATGGTTATCCCATATGCTGGCGCTATGAGTGCTCGCATCGGTGAGCGCGTGCGAATTTCCTAAAGCAACCGCTTTATGTGATCACTTCGTTTACCACACCACTGTGCGGCGGCACTGCAACGAATGAAAAGATGTCCAGTACCATGTGCGCGAACTGACCAGGTTCTGACAGGTGCGCCGTCGCATTCGCGAAAGCCCGGCAAGTGCGCAGGGGGTGTGCGAAATATCTATCCAAATAAAACTCTCAAGGTCCCTTATGCATTTGACTAACAGGATTCGAACGCCAAAGCCGCCTTCTTTTTCTTCTCAGTCGACTTTCTCCCCCACCCCCACCGAAAGCTCTCCGCACCTCACGCGGTTTGTCAGTTCCTCGGGTATCTGCCCACCTTTGACCAAACAGCGATGTCATGTAATGACGTCACGATGACAAAAAGTTTGGTGATCTGTGACGTCATAACGTGACTTCAACCAATGATTTTTTTTTGTAGCACTCGTGTAGACGGCGACGGGCACTTTTCGCGCTTGATGAGGACTCTAAACTTTTACAACCATGTGTACTGTGCTAAGACGGGGAAAAAGGATGCGGCGACATCCACCACCTCTAGCAGAAGCAAGACAGCCAGCAAAAGAAAAAAAGTCCTTGTCAGGATCAACCTTCTTGACGCTTCGGTGGAGACTTCGCACTGAATGCGTTCTTCGTTCAACTGCCGTCTCTCTTTGTGTTCTATTTTATTTATTTCTTACTTTACGTTGTCGCTACGTAGACAACTGATAATAATGCACATTGGGAAATTTTGGCCGGCACTGAAAGTACAAGCAATGCATAGATTGAGTTCTGTACTATAGATGCACACTTGGCTGCTTAGCATAAGTTTGCCCAACTTTGCCAATAGCAGCCAACCTGCGGGAAGAAATGACAATTTTAGTACAATAACAATCGCTTCCGTGAGCCTTATTGGAGAGCCTCTTCGAAAAGCTGAGCTAGTTTTCGGGTGTCGACTTTCGGTTGGGTTTCGCCGAGAAAGAGCCCTTACACATTTTATTATTCAATACTCCCAAAAGGACGCAATTCGCATCTGTGTTACGACTTGTGCTCTTCGCTGCGGTGCTAGGAGGACTCGTTTTATAGCTGAAAAAAATACCTCTCATACGTTTGGCTAAAGCTGAGCAGTGCGTTCGTGTATGTTTGTGAGTGCGCCCTCCAAGTATGTATGTCGCGTTGCTTGACCTCCTCTTTCGCTCTCTGCCTGCTCGCCACGCTTGCACCACAACATGGCCGATGTCACCCTAATCCCCATTCACATTCTTGAAGATTTCAAATAGCTATGTAACAGAGGAAAAGGAAGCGGTGCCTGTTTAGGGATGCATGAGGCTCATGGTGTTTTAGCTGGCAAAAAGGCAAAGCCCTTCCTTCGTTCATGCATATAATATGACCATTTTTGGCTCATTGCAAGGCACGAAAAGGGGGCTTTGTGTAATGATAGCCAGGAAGTAGTGGAAAGGAGCTTTCTGGGTAGCTTCTGAATGTAGAGACATAAGTATCAAGCGGACCATGCGCGACACCCACACTACATTCACAGTCGAACCAAAGCTGGTGACAGTGGAGAAATCTATAATTACTATGCACGTGCACAAGGTCGGGGTTGTTCCACGCTACCCAACACTGCCGGTGTTCAGGGCCACTGAAGAACTTCCTCGAGAACTACTCTTTTTCTTTCTACTCTTTTTAGCGAGGGAGAGAAAGAGTCGGTTCAGAAACGAAACCATTATTTCCAAGCAACCCTTGCGGCAGCGCGGCTCAGCGCCTAACCGTTCTATTGTAAATAGTTATACGTTACCTGAGGTTAATCTGACTAGTATCATCAAGGAGTGTGCAGTGGAAGTCGGGGGTACAGTTGTTAGACAGGACACTGGTAAGCTATCCCAAGAGACGAAAAACCTCATTAAGAAACGTCAAGCTATGAAAGCCTCAAATGCAACAGACAACATAGAGCTGGCGGAGCTTTCGAAGTTAATCAATAGGCGTAAAGTAGCCGACATAAGAAAGTATAATATGGAGAGAATTGAGCATGCTCTAAAGAACGGAAGAAGCCTCAAAGCTATGAAGACAAAACTGTGCATAGGCAAAAATCAGATGTATGCATTAAGGGATAAGGAAGGCAAGGTCACAAACAATATGGATAGAATAGTTGAGGTAGCGGAAGAGTTCTACAGAGATCTGTACAGCAGCCGAGCCATTCAGGATGATAACGTAAGAAGGAGTAATAGCGCAGAGGAATCTGACATCCCACCAGTATTGACAGGAGAAGTAAAGAAAGCCCTAAAGGGAATGCAAAGAGGCAAAGCAGCTGGTGAGGATCAGGTAACATCGGACCTGTTGAAAGAAACTGGCCACCCTGTATACGAAGTGCCTCTCGACGGGGAGGATACCAGAATCTTGGAAGAATGCCAACATCATCTTGATCCATAAGAAAGGAAACGTCAAAGACCTGAAAAATTACAGGCCCATAAGCTTACTGTCGGTTGTCTACAAGCTATTTACAAAAGTAATTGCTAACAGAATTAATACGACATTGGAGTTCAATCAACCAAGGGACCAGGCATGAATGGTAATCTACCACTATCCCTCAAGAGGAAGGTATATAACAGCTGCATCTTACCGGTACTTACCTACGGAGCAGAAACCTGGAGACTTACAAAGAGGGTTCAACTTAAATTGAGGACGACGCAGCGAGCGATGGAAAGGAAAATGATAGGTGTAACCTTAAGAGACAGGAAGAGAGCAGAGTGGGTCAGGGAACAAACGGGTGTTAATGACATCATAGTTGAAATCAAGAAGAAATGGATATGGGCCGGGCACGTAGCACGTCGGCAGGATAACCGGTGGTCATTAAGGGTAACTGACTGGATTCCAAGAGATGGCAAACGCGTGAGGGGGAGACAGAAAATTAGGTGGGTAGATGAGATTAAGAAGTTTGCAGGTATTACGTGGCAGCAGAAAGCACAGGACCGGGTTGATTGGCGGAACATGGGAGAGGCCTTTGCCCTGCAGTGGGCGTAGACAGGCTGATGATGATGATGATACGTTACCAGGAGAGAGAGAGGCACCTCTTTTCTGGACAGTTGCACGGGAGTACAAAGGCTCTCGGGTCCGTGCCTTTTTTTGTTGCTGTTGTTGTTGTTCGGGAGCGGGGAGTGGGGGGGGGGGCGTCACGCACATTTGAAACGTTTCAAAGGAGATTATGGAAGCAACGGCACCCCCCCAAAAAAATGGATTAGTTGCAGCAGGAACAGGCTCTTTGCCGCCGCATGCTACGACGGCGGAGACTGCATTTTCCTCCCTTTTTTTCCAAACGTGACTTAGTGGCGTCTTCTGGTGGCTCAAGCAGAAACTATTCGCAAGATGGCGACGGTGGTTTGGATTACCGGTCGGCCCACTCTAAGGTTGTTAAGAATGGCATAGCTGTATCTGCTCTGCGATCAGCCCTGACAAAATCATGTGAACACATGATGGAAGCAAGCGTTAATGTTCAGTTCAGCAACTTAGGAAGGCGGGATACCCGAACCAGACGACGGTTCTCGCATGTAGCCGGCTTTTGCGGGAGCTAAAAGAATCTATGGCAGGGCAGCAGCTAGGCGTGACGGAGCCGAAAGCAAAAGACAAGGTGAAGTTTGCCGTGATACCTTATTTGCATGGGTTGTCACATCGTCTAAAAAAGGTGGGCGCCCGGCATGAGGTGAAGGTGGTGTTTTCCGCGGAACACAAGGTACGCGGCGTATGCCCCGCGGTGCGCAGACGCATAGAGTCGAGTTCTAGGAACAGTCAAGCCTGCAGCATTAACCACACCTACAGCCACGTACCTTGCGCCTCGGGAGTCGTATATAGCATCCCGTTATCATGTGGCCGCGTTTATGTTGGCCAGACGGGCAGATGTCTGAATCTGCGCCTCAATGAACATAGGAATGCAGTTAAAGGTCCTACATTTTCGACACACCTTGGCATGCATTGCAGGGACTGCGGGTGCTCCGCGGATTTCACAGGCACCACAGTTTTATTCTGTCACAAGGACAAGACTACAAGGGAGATCTGTGAGGCCTTCCAAATCAAAAAAGAAGAACATAGATGTGTAAGCCAGACGTCATTGGCACTAGCAGCTAAAGAACTGTCTTTTCTTGGGCACACTGATTAGCGCCTTGCAACGGTGAACAGATTGGTTATCAACTACCATGTTGTTAGGCTTTGATATTATGTGTGGCTTATAATTTAGTTATGTTTTCTGCGCAGTGACGCATGCGCGGTGTTTTGTGTTATTTTCTTCTCTTCCGTTTTTCCTTGAATAAACTTTAGTTGAAAGTTAGCGCTTGTGTTGTCGTGTTCTTCTCCCTTTGTCCCCGTTGTAAGTGCGCGCTATCCTGTGACGACGCCACTCGCGCTTGCAGGACCACTGGTTCCTACTAATATGAGATGTTCAGCATCGACAACCCGCTCCCCTTCTACAAAACATCGCGAACTGCAGTCACATTGCAAAAAAGTTAATATTTGTGTCAAAGACAGCGGATGCGGGGACCTCCGTGAGCCGCCATGCTGCACAGTGTGGCCAGACCGTGCCAGACTCCGCAGCGCCCTCTCATGTTGATTTGAGTTGCGAATAGTCGGCTTTTGTGGACGAGACTGTCCTTTCAGCACTTGGGTGGGGCGAGGCGGCTCACCACGGCAGTGCCACTGACACCAGGTCTGGTGTTATGCTGCGTGCATTGTTCAGTTTTACTATTGTTCAAAATTATGAAGTGTCTGCTGATACTCGTTTTCTGATCTCAGAGGCCCAGAAGTAGAGATTAGTGTGTCTCTCTGTTTTTTTTTTGGGGGGGGGGAGGGGTGGAGGAGTCGTTGAGAATAGAGAAGCTAGGAGTGGTATTCATCTTTATTTTTCATTCGTGTCCTTGACTCCAACGCTCGTGACAAAGAACTGCGACCTAATCACAGTTTCGGCTCTAGGGGTGAAATGAACGGCTTCAGCACCTTCCATATCCAAGAAGTGTTCGCATAATGTTACCAGCTGATGCTTCGTTTAATTTTCCTAGCTTGTGGCAGTGGCGTAGCCAGGGGGGGGGGGCACAGCACACCAGGCCCGCCCCCCCCCCCCCTGAAAAAAAATTTTTCCCATGGCATGCAGAGCATAAAATGACACTCGACCCCTCTTCTCTGCCCAGACCCAATGTCGGATCAAGGAGGTGCCGCCCCCCCTCCGAAAAAAATTTCTGCCTACGCCACTGGCTTGTGGCGATGACGAGTGTTTACAGACCATGCTCGCAGCCTCACTTTCCGGTTGGTGATGATGTACCCAAGTTTCATCTACAGCACCGTGACCTACAGCAACAATTTGATATAAAAATCCCTCACCCTCGCGACGATGACGGGCCACATGTTTACAAGAGATGTCCTACCTTTGCGCCTTATGCTGTGTTGACAATTGATGTCGCCCACTATGATTTGTCTGTTTTAGATGCGAAGCATCTTATAGCGGAGCTCAAACGGTGTGCGGCGTAACCGCCCTTACTGCGCATGCGCAGGCCCTCACACACCTCCTCTCCACTACCCTCTCCACTTCCCCCTCTCCATTCCCTCTCCTCGTTTAGATAAAAGGCTCACGTTAGGTCGTACACATGCTCAATCACTGCGCCGGTGTCATGAGTTTCAACGTCGGCGCCAGTTGCAGTATTACCTTAACGCCTGCCGAGATCGCGGAGCAGCGGAATGCTCGACGTGCCGAAGCGCAACGTAAACGTCGGCAAGCAGACCGCGAGCTATGGGCCAGGGAAGCCCAGCGCAAACGGCAACGTCGGCGGGAGACTCCTACAGATGAAACGCGGGCTCGACATGCCGAAACGCAACGGCAGCGTCGGCGAGCAAACCCCGCCGTACGCAACGCCCACGTCGAAGCCAAGCGTCAGCGTCGAGCCAACGCGTTGGCTGCGGACAGACAACGCGAGTCCAACGCCCGTGCAAAGGCCTCGCTAGACAACTTGCACGCCCGGGCTTCGACGGTGCCGACGTCTGGTTCCAGCGCGAATTCCTCGACCGGAGCTTCGGGCACAGCTGCAACGTGTGCGACCTACTTTGGTTCGATAACAATCTGACCGAGGTCGGTAGCATGCGCAACGAACGCCCGCGGAACGCGATCGTGCATCGCCCCATGATCCCCTTGAGCGGGAGATGGCGTAATTTTTTTCATCACCATACCTCCAACGACTTTCAAATTGTCCTCAGTCGTCGACGTCGATGGTCTGCCCGATCTTTCCTCGTCACGTAAAAAGTTCTTCCCTGCGTGAAGCGCTCTATCCATTCGTAGACCTTGCTTCGCGATAAACAACTGTCACCATAATGCGCTTGCATTCGGCGAAATTCCACAGGTTTAACATCTTTAGCAAACTATTTCGTGCAAACTATTTCGCTATTTCGTGCTTACCTGTACATTTTGTATGTCTTATTTTTCTAGCCTTACCGTCATAATGCTTGATATTATACAGAGTGAATGTTATTGCATTTTTGTGTTAGTTTTTTCGTGCTTATCTGCACATTTTGTGTAACTTATGTTCGCTATTTCGTGCTTACCTGTACATTCTGTACATCTTAAATTTTCTGTCCTTACCACTGTTTACTATTGCGTTGTATCTCTGATGTATGATTTTTAAATGCGAAGCATTTCTTAGCGAACCTCTGGCACTTTGAGCGTTTCTATCTACGTATCTATCTATCTATCTATCTATCTATCTATCTATCTAGCCGCCTACGTCTGGGTGCTCTCATGATCGCCTCCTTAACTTGGTGTAGACCAAAATTTGCATGGGAGGGTAAGAGGATTTGACGAATATGATTGCCGGGTCATGACATGACTAACGTTAAAATCCTGTCGCGTACGTCGTCAAACCCTTTCCACTAGACACGTGTGGCACATACCCGTTTACCATGGGCCGCGGTGTACGGGTATGCGCCACAGGTGATTGACAGTTTATATCTACCCAGGAACGGCGAGAACAGACATTGGTTACTTAAATGCTAAAGCGTTAAGGAAGCCCAACGTCGGCAGCATTGACTCAACGAATAGAAAGAATGAAAATTAGGATCCCAGCAGGAATCGAACCCAAGAATTCTGCGTGGCTATCAGATATTCTACCACTGAGCCATGCCAGGTCTATAAACTGGTTTGAAAAAAACAGCCTACGCAGGCGTAATTCGGTACAACGTCAATTGTGGTTGTGGTGCTGGCTATCTAATTTTACAAGAAAGCAATAAACGCTACATGATACTCCTACGATATGTACTCCTACGATACAGGCGTCGTATCAGATTAACGTCTGTAGTTCCAGTGTCGGCTTCGCTTTCATAGCAGTCTAATAAACATTACGTTTGTATTCCTACGATTCAGCAAGCTATATTGAAGCATTGCTCGACCCCGGAGGAATACATTAACGAGAGTTACATCTGATATCCACATCACCACACCCTAAAGTGCACTTCGTCCACCAGAACGGCGCAGTGTCCTCTTCATTTCTTACGAGGCTGGGCGATGGCCTCATGCTGACCGAGGATGATGCCAGATTGATTGACAGCCGCTTTGTAGATTAGGCTACGTAGGCCACACATACCCAGGTAGTCTACGAACACGACAAACACCATCCACTGATGTTGGTCTACGTAGCACTATCCAGGCCTACCAGCCTCGACGGCCTGAACCTCACCAATGCGATGGGTCGCTTCAGGTTCCGACATGTCGCCGGCTCTGTCGACAGACAATTTGTCGACGAAATGACCGAGGCATCCACGAATTCCACCAGCTCTACTATACCACATACTTCACTACACATAGACCCCTCGTCACCACGATCACGACCGGATACTATAACAAGTCATGACCAGCTGCTGGTGCTCACTAATTACGGTGATGATGCCCTTGTTCAAGAACTGTCAAGAACTTCTTGCACACATGTACACGGGTTCCTGAAACGTGCGTGCGTTCTTGAGACAGGTATAAGCACTATGTATCATCTTACCGCTACTGGTGTTGGTAATACCCACGTTGCATACGTAACCGTAAACAACTGGTTATATAACACATATGCGGCTCTGCAACATATAGATATGTGTGCGTATAAAATTTATACAAATCTTTAGCGTCATTTTGTAACGTGTCGCTCAGTAAAAAAAGGTTACGCCACCGTCCCCTACCCGCCGCATGCTTCGCATAACATCGACTCCCATGGTACGTGGGATCTGCCGAATTTTGTTAGGGGTGTGCGAATAGTGAAATTTCATCTCGAATCGAATTCGAATCGAATAGTGCCGAATAGTGGCCGAAAATATCGAATCGAATATTGAATAGTATCGAAGCGTGCACAGCCAGTTACGGCATGACAAAAAGAAATCACAGCATATCCACGGGGTGAATGATGATGAGTGGGGCGAAGCTCCGGAGGCAATCATCGGTAAACCGTGAAACTCTTCCGTGAAATTCGCCCAGAACATCATATAAAGAGTGTGAAATACCGTGTATATATTAAACATCAAACTTTTATTGTACTGTTGGTTTATGTGGTCCCTTCATTATCACTTTGCGATCGGTGAAATGCAGGGAAAGTGTCCGCTCCCGAGCGAAAGAGAAAGCGCGCCAAGAGCGAGCGCCTTGTCTGCCTCCATCCGGCGACTCCGAGCGAAAGAGAAAGCGCGCCAAGAGCGAGCGCCTTTTACGATCTCAGGCATCCAATCACATGCGCCATTCGCATTATACAAGCGCCATCTGTTATCTTTAAGCAGCAACTCTGGATGTATGTATGTATGTATGTATGTATGTATGTATGTATGTATGTATGTATGTATGTATGTATGTATGTATGTATGTATGTATGTATGTATGTATGTATGGATGGATGGATGGATGCTATGAGCGTCCCCTTTATAACGGGGCGGTGACATGTCTGCCACCAGGCTCGACAAAAAAAAAAAAAAAAACCTTTACTATCTTACGTTAGCGCATGGTTCTTCGACGACAGAGCGTTCGTCAGTAATACCTGATGTATTGCTGCGCCGTAACTTGGTTGTGTTATTAGATGTGATGGTGGTGAATCCCCAAGGATGCATTGTATCGGACGCGGGTCAATGTATTGTAACGCGGGTCAATGGGAGACCCGCGTTGAAAGGGCATGCAACGCAGCAACAACCGGAACAAGTTGCTTTTTCATTTCACGCGCTTTTTCCCTTTGCGAAATTAGCTCTGCAATTGTGTCCCTTATAAAAATGACTATTGAGTAACTGTTGACAAATGATTGACGAATGGTTGAATCAATGACTTTTCAACTAAATGTCAAATGTCGTTGAATCTTCTCAATGACAAGACAACGAAATTGTCATTGATTCTTTCCAATCAAAAGTACATGTTGAAAAATATATTGATGTTTTGTTGATTTTATGTTGTACGGTGGTTGAGTTTAGGACCGGCCGCGCACGTATGAAGGTGGGCGTGAAACTTATTACAGATAATATCACGAGCACTCCTCCCATCTTATTAAGAAACCCAGACACACATGCGCATATAGTAGGCTTATTTGCCTTTTTTTTTGGTAGCCGGCGTACATGACATTTAATTTCCGGCAAGCAACAATTACTCTTTCACACAATCAACACTACAGCACTACTTGCATCACGGACGCTCTCTATGTGTCAGCCAATGTAAAGCAAACTTTTTTTAAGCATATGCAGAACTTGCTGCTGCAAGTAATGTAATAAATTACAAAAAATACAATTTTATTTTTAAATACGACTCCACATTTTACGCAACCTTGTACAGTAATGCAGAGATGTAGCAATGGTAACTGATATTCAGAAGCGCATGAGGCTTGCGAAGCCCCGAACTCAATGACCAAACCCTGGCCATCCAGAGTGCCCTCGATCGGGCCGTCAAGTTTGGCCTGGCGGTCCCTACGTGAGATTACATTACTACCTACCTTCGGCAACGTGATTTCTCAAGCCTGTCCGTTTTAATTAGCTTTAACCGAATGAACCACTACAAAACTCTTCATGCGGTAACAAAGCATTTCTGACTTCTTGCTTTAGTAACCGAAGCAACGCAGGTAAGTGTAACCTCCTGGGACACAGCAGTGCGCAGAAACTCTACTGCAGCTGAATACACAAGCAAAGCTTAATTATCGAATTACTGGGGTTTTATGCGCCAAAATCCCAATATGATTATAAGGCACTCCGTTGTGGAGGGCTCATATCCGGAAATATGAGACACCTGGGGTTTTTTAACGTGCACCTAAATCGAAGTAAATGGGCCTTTAGCACTTTCGCCTCCATAAAAAAGCTACCGCCGCGGCCGGGATTGAACCTGCGATCTTCGGGTCAGCAGCCGAGCACCATGACCACTGTACCACCGCGGCGGCCCCAAAGGCAGATTCGTTTGAGGATTTAACGGTCATAAGCAGTGTTTAAGGATAGGCACCATTTATGTACCGCCGTGGAGGCAAGCCAGTAACAAAAATTGATAAACCGTTAAACTTGAACGCGATAGCGATATCCGCACGCACGCACGCGCACACACACACGAAATACGTATTGTAAAGGTAAAGGTTTGCGCCCTCTTCAACAGCACATTTATTACAACAATATTTTGTGTGTCCAATGTATGCGGGTGAGTATCGCCTTGCCGATCGCTAGCCTGCCTTCGCTTCTCGGTAGAGACCCAAACCGTGCCGCAAGGAAAGCCAAAGTACGGTGCCCCATCGCTGATATCTTTATTTGCATCTACCTCGAATTTTCGCTCACGGCCAACGCTGCTTTTTCGCTCGCAACCAATGAAGCCGCCGCCGACACCGGAATTTCTGCGAAACGAGCTCTTTAACGCCATCGCGGGCATGACGTAAAAGTATCTACCTATGGATGGTGGGGGCCTCGGCGTGTAATACAGCGCCTGCCTGTACGCGGTGTCGACTAAACCATTATCTCAAACCTCACCGCATACATCTACCAGAGAAACGTGATGTACCAGCGACTATCATTCCTTTTCATTTTATTTTATTACTATCCCTGCTGTCGCAAACGCACGCCTTTGCTCCATGCAAAACACGTTGAAACTTGAACGCTTGAACTCGAGCTTGCGTGCCATGTCTTATTGCGACTGAGAAAATAACACCAAAAGAATAATAAATTTGTTGTGTTGCATTGCGTCAACAAACATGCAGAGTGCGAAGGTCGTTAACCAGCAAGCTTTACGTAACTTTTTTAATAATAGCAATTACCGCCTAACTTCGTGACGGGCTTCGTAGCGCTGGTGCTCAATCCGGTGTATCCATCCGCGTCGTTGTGTGAACTTCAGTCGAGTACGCGGAATTCGAACGTGCCGGTCGCGCTCGCCGCGCTAGTCTCCTCTCGCTATGGTTCGTGCTTTGTGAGTGCCGTGATTCACGGAAATTATGAACGCAGCTGTGAAGAAGCTACTTCGCGGCATGTTCAGCACTCGTGTACGTACTTGCATGCAAGGACTACGTTCCTCTGGAGTGCCTGCTGTTAAGCCTAGTCCCGGAACATTTCCTGCGGAGAAATGGACGTCTCAGTTTGGGTGCGAGACTGGCGAGACTGTCGCATCTTCATTGCTGCTTAGATGGAGGGACGGAAGTGATCACCTTGATGTGCGCTTACCATTGCTTGGATTTGCGGATTCTTTAAACTACAGGCCTCTGTCCTTGTTGAAGGTAAGTTAATTTTCTTTACTGGTGCACAATTATATTCGAAAGCCATGAAAAATGCGTGTTTTGTTGCATCACGGGCTACATGCGCGACATGTTTCAGAAGTACGTGCTGCGTAATTTTTGCGGCATGCAGGATTACACTGTCCTAATATAAATGTAGGTTACGATTTACGTTCACTTTCGAGCGTACTGACTTTTATTGGCCGCGCTTAACGGAGCTTGTTTCAATGTATACATTATACGTTTACGTTCGAGCGCCTGTACTACGATTCTGACTCTGCAAAGCTACTTCGCGCTATTTGCGCTATTTTGGAATAGTTTCGAATGGTGAGTGAGTGTTCAAAATCTTGTTTTAGGGACATAAGTGGGGCGTCTTTCTAGTGCCAAGATGTTACTTTGCCTTGACTGTTTCGACGCGCGCCTTCAAAGTGGTCGTTCTCCCGCGCGTCGCTTCAGTCTGGTTAATTGTAGCGTGTTCGCCCCTTTGTAGCCGTACGATGTTATCGAGTTTTCGCCTGTTCACACCGTCCTCTGCTAGGTACGAACTTATACAACAATTTCCTTTCCTCCTGATTTTTTTTTTTTTTTGCAGGTGGGAGTCACCGTTTTTATTTTGAAACAAGTGCTACACCAAATAAATTATGGCTTTCATCTCTGATGGTGGGGTTACTTGCAGTTTTTGCATAAATAAAGATAGATTGTCCGCATGTTTGCGTTTTCGTCTTTTCCTTGGGCTCTTGAAAGAAAACGAAAGGTCACAGAACTTATAAAAGAGTTGACTTCTCCCAGTGTCTGTGTGTGTGTCATTCAGTTGACTTATGTGCCCGTGTCCTGGTATTGTATTTCTCGCCCAGCTTACCTTGTTTCCAGGTTTACGCGGGGTTGGAAGAATTGAAGCATTATAACAGGCGATAAAAAGCTTTTGCTATTGCAGTTATTGAAAGCGCGATCTGCCTCCGTGCAGTTGTGCCTTACCTACTGCAATTCAGCTATAGTTAAAGTAAAGTGACCTGATTTAAGTTATTCTTTGCTTTTTGTGTACAGGCTGTTTCATACTTAGGGGAAATCTCGGAGTGCCTGGCATCGCGATGCGACTAGCGCTGCAATCACGCGCCGGCAGCAGATCGCGCGTGCGCAGACGCTTCAAGGCTATAGAGTTGTATGTACATCTGCGCACGCGCGAGCTGCTGACGGCGCGTAGTTGCAGCGCCGGCCGCATCACGATGCTACGCGCTCCGAGATTTTAAAGCCCCTTGATCTAGAAAGTAGCGACACTCTCCTCCGCGCGCGTGTTTTCCTCCTCAATTCTCCTCGGATTTCTCCCCTCCCCTGGCCGGCGCACTGCGCACGGCACGCTGAACCCTCCACTGGCTCGCCGCAGCCGCATTAAAATCACTGCGCGCGCTTGTTTAATCGGCTCCTTGAAGCGTCAAGTGAGAACCTGTTTCTTAAGCAATAATCATGGCGAAAGTGGGCTTCCGATAGAACAAAGTGACAAATATATTTTTAAAGACGCTTCGGTATATAAATAAGCGCTTCGAAAAAAAAATGAGTATATCAACTGGCGGAGCGGTTTACCTTCCCGTCGCCGCCTCGGCTGTCCTTAACACGGTGTATTAACGCATATAATGTAACCAGCATAAAGTATAGGCGAGAATTTTTTTCATAATTGTGGTCTTGATGAGCTAAAAGAAGGCACCCAAGAAGGAATGTGGTGGTTTACTTAAATTGGGCCAAATGAGTGAGCCCGAAGCCTTTTTGTGTCAATGCCGCTGTCAGACACGCACGCACGCACACGATGCATGCACGCAGGCACACACACACGCTTATACACACGTGATAAAGACACGCCCTTACGTACACACACGGACATGCATACACACGCGATACAGACACGCACACACGCACATAGATACATATAACGCGCATATAGACGCGATACAGACACGCACGCACATACATACATACACACGCGATACAGACACGCACGCTCATACATACATACACACGCGATACAGACACGCACGCGCATACATACACACGCGATACAGACACGCACGCTCATACATACATACACACGCGATACAGACACGCACGCTCATACATACATACACACGCGATATAGACACGCACGCACATACATACACACGCGATACAGACACGCACGCTCATACATACACACGCGATACAGACACGCGCGCTCATACATACATACACACGCGATACAGACATGCACGCTCATACATACATACACAGGCGATACAGACACGCACGCACATACATACACACGCGATACAGACACGCACGCTCATACATACACACGCGATACAGACACGCATGCTCATACATACATACACACGCGATACAGACACGCACGCTCATACATACATACACACGCGATACAGACACGCACGCTCATACATACATACACACGCGATACAGACACGCACGCACATACATACACACGCGATACAGACACGCACGCTCATACATACACACGCGATACAGACACGCACGCACATACATACACACGCGTTACAGACACGCACGCTCATATATACACACGCACGCGATACAGACACGCACGCTCATACATACATACACACGCGATATAGACACGCACGCGCATACATACACACGCGATAGACACGCACGCGCATACATACATACACACGCGATACAGACACGCACGCACATACATACATACACACGCGATACAGACACGCACGCATACATACACACGCAATGCAGACACACAGGCACATACATACGCTATGCAGACACGCACGCACATACATACACACGCTATGCAGACACGCACGCACATACATACACACGCGATGCAGACACGCACGCGCATAAATACACACGCGATGCTGACACGCAGGCACATACATACACACGCGATACAGACACACACGCACATACACAGCGATACAGAAACGCACGCGCATGCACAAGTGATACAGAGTATTCGCAATGCCCACGAACTATAGGTGGCGCGCCGTGCTTTTCAAGATGGCGCCAGGAGGAGGGTCGTCCCGTTTGTTAGCATAGAAACAGATAGGACGTGCGGACGTACGGACCATGCCACTTTCACCGGATGAAGGCATGAGCTGCGCTGAAATGGATATGAGACTAAAATACTTTCCCAAACCATGGAAAGTGCTAAGTACTCGCCACCTAATTATTTGCTGCGAAGTGAAAGGTTATATTTCACCTCCGTTACCATGCATAACGATGCTTTGCGAAATCCTGTGCGTGCTACATAAACCTGTATGAACTAGAATTGACGTATGAGCTGAACGGCACTCCGAGGTAGTACGTACCGAGCCTTCCTGACGGATTTGCCGCAGTAGTAGGCCTCCAGCGAGTAGCGCCATCGCTGCTGTGCGTGATGATGGCTTGCAAACATAAAAGTGTTCTGTGATAATACCCCTTCGTCATTACTTGCGCAGTCGGAAACGCGGAGTTACGTCTTCAACGGAACACAAGCATTTAACATGCCATTCAGTAGCGCTTGTGTCACAGCCATGCTGAGACTCTAGCCGTGTGTACTTCACTCGCGTGTTGCAGGTTCGATCAGCACGATCGAAACATGAATATCGAAAAGAATGCACACGTATGCTTTTCGCAACGTCGAAGAAGTTCGCCGAGAGGCGTGGATTGTGGCCGTGATTGCACGTTCCATCGCTCTAACCATTTCGCTTCGCTGGTCGAGCTCGAGCGTGTTGGCGGCATGCGGCGCTCCATAATATCCAAAATAATTGTGATACATGCAATGCACAAGAGGAACTGTGCTTTTATTTTGATCTCGCTCAAGGATAATATATATTAAATACAATCAAAGTGACTTACGAGTTACGAGCGTGAAAGAACATTAACGCACGAGGGGACGTGAAGTGCAACTCGCTCATCGTGAGTTAGCAGCTGGTGGTTCATCGTCACTATCACTCTCGGTGCTTTCACAGTCTTCTACGTCCAGTGAAAAATCCTCGTCGTCAAGATGGCTTCTTTCAACATCACTGCTGAAAGCAATCTGAAGAATTTCCTCCGCCGAACGACTTCGACCACTCCGCGTCACCACGTTTACAATTAGAGTGACGTCTGGGCGCGGAGAACGTTTTGCCATTTTGCTCTCAGACCGGACAACAAGCAAATCGCTTGCAGTGTGCTGCCACCTATCAACAAACGTACAAAAACAAGCGGCGCAGCGGTGGCTATGAAACCCAACACACTGGCGAAGGACGGCGTGGATGGAAAGCGGTTGCTCCACGAAAGGCGTCGAGCAGACGCGTCCTCGAATGATTGAAACGTCGCTCGCACGATTCGTAACAGCGCTTTGCTGACAAAGGATAGAGCCCTATTTTAATGTATCGCCAACTTGAGATCGCTCAGTTATACAAGAGCACATCGCGAGCCTGCGCGACCTCCCTCCCGCGTACAGTGTTATGGGACTCATGCACTACAAGAAACACTGACCAATTATATATGCAAATAAAACAGGGTGAGCTTCAACTGAATATGTCAGACGATAACATTTAACTTACCGACGTGGCTACAGAAAGCCTCGCGAAGCTGATAGTATGCCTACACTGTGGGCTAGCATTGAAAGCGCGAGTTGCCGCGTATTTTCACGAAAACTTCGCGTCTCGCAAGAACGAATCAGATTTCTCGTGTCACGGAGGGCCCGGTTTGTTCACTGATGCAGGGAACATGCAAAGTCGTAGTATTCCTTTCTTGCCAACGCGTTAACGCTGAGGCTAGCACAGCCGAACAAGGGAGTGACTGCATAGTGCCGCCATTTTGTCGTCTACTAACCCTCCTCGAGAGGGCGCTCCTGAATTCCGCTCGGTGGCGCGACAGTCTATGGGCATTGCGAATACAGACACGCACGCGCACGCATACACATACGTGCGTACACGCACAAACACCGCGAATACACAAACGCACGCACATGCACTCACACGTTAACACGTGCGCACACGCACATACAAACGCAGGCGCACATATGCGCACATACAAACACGCATACACCTGCACACACCCGTACACACACGCCTGGAGGGTTGACGCCTGGAGGGTTCATGGCGGGCGTGAGCAGCTGAAAGCGCGCGAAGTTTGCTTGCGCTCGCTTCTCGTGACGTCAGGGTCACCTGACTGGGAGCTATCGCGCGTCGCAGCCATTCAGCGTTGCGGATGCGCCGGCTCCGCGAAAGAGAGGGTGAAAAAAGAGGAGGTTGACGGCGCGGCGAGGATGAGCCGGCGTGGATAAAGGAGCGTCGCTACTTTCCAACATCAAGGGGCTTTACGAGATTTCCCCTAAGTGTGAAACAGCCTGTACATGTAGCTTGCTGTTTCCCGTCCAGAGTGAGTTGGCATAGTCTGTCACAATAACACTTGAACTCTGCAGGCCTCCTATAGTTTTTTTATGCAAGCACACAGCATCAGTGCACATGTAGACAGCTGTGTGCTCATATAAACTCACGAAAGTGCACCCAGCAGCTTTTATTCAAGTTACGAAAAGTGTATATGAACCCCAAGCGTACAATGGGGAATTGAAATACATATTGTAACGCAGCGCAGCATTCGACTTCAGCCTGCAGACTGCACGTGATCTTTCTCTAGTCATATATATTTTAGGGGAGGGTAGAAAGTTTTTAACAATTTGAAATGTGCACAATGTGTTCTTTCCTGGTCATTATTAAGAACTCTGTTTTAATTTGTAGTTGCTACTGTGTTTCCCTTTTAAGCAGTGAAATGGTGTTTTTTATTATGCTGTAAGTGTTTGTGCTACTTCTCTTGTTCTACATTTCTTTTTGTGTTGAGAGGGTATATTTGAACAATTTAAAATATGTGCAATGTTTTTTCCTGGTGAACTTTAATATCTGTGGTTTTGTAGTGGCTGCAGTGTTCTAATTTTAAGTGTTGAGATATTGGTTTATATGCTGGCTGCCTTATGCCATAAATGTTCATGTCCCTTCCGTAGTATTTTCTTGAGAGAGCGTAGGGTTTCTACAATTTAAAATATGCACAGCGGATTTTCAGGTGATGATTAACTGCTTTAATTTGTAGTGGTTTCAGTGTTTGGGTTTTATAGGCAAGCTGCCTTATTTTGCTGTAAGTGTACGTGTTCTGCTTTTTTTGTTTCTTGGGAGGTGACAAAGTTCTGAACAAGTCAAAATGTGCACAGTACGTGTTATTTCTAAGTGAATATTAGGAACTATGCTTTTGGAGTGGCTTCTGTGTTCCAATTTTGTTCGTATCACACTATTTCAGTTATATTTTTTAGGGATGTTTATGCTGCATACACGAGGTTGTATATGTCTACTGGAGCAGTTATGCCTTCCTTACTGTAGTGCCACTGCAGTGAAAATAAAAGTACCTGACTTAAGTCATTCTTTAGTTTTTGTGTACTTATAGCTTGCTGTTTCCCATGCAGAATGCGAGTTGGCACAGTCTGCCACAATAACACTAACTATGCAGGCCTCTTATTGCTTTTTATGCAAGCATACACCAGCAGTGCCTATCTATAGATAGCTGTGTGCTCATATAAAACCCATAAAGGGCACTTAGCAGCTGTTATTAGAGTTACGAAAAGTGTTTATGAAGCCCAAGGAACTGCAATTTATATTGTAAACACGTGCCTCAGCAGGCATTTTTCAAGAGGTTCTATGCAAGACCTTTTGGACCATGCCTACTGTGGCATGTGCTTCAGTAGGCATTGTTCTTTCAGGGGGAGGATATCACACTTGCATGTCTACAAGAATTCAACAACTATTACGACATACTGTACATTTACTTTCAATAACTAGATCATCAAATTTCAATGCCGCTTGAATTGCAGCTCATAAACTATTCAATAACAGGTTCACTACTATTCAATCACTTTTGTGTCAATAACTTTTTTATAAAATATCACCGGCCAATTTTCAATAGGTGTAAATGGTGAGCTCAATGACTTTTCAATAACTTTTGAAATACCATTCAAATACTTTTCAATACAATGCGTCAACATTGACCACTAGCTTTTCAATTATTTTTCAATAAGATTTTTTGTAAGGGTTAACGGGCCCTCCAACACTTTTTTTGAAGCGCCTACATCGCTGCCGACCGCATCAACGCGTAGTGGCGCTCGGCAGAACTATTGCGGGCGGAAATGACGAAGATGAGCGCTGACCTATGATTGGATAAATGTAACGTTGGAAGTAATAACGGCGCTGCATCACAAAAGGGGTTATTATTGGGTTTAGTTTTTCTATAGCATGCATTTGTCACTGAACACCAACTAGACGAACGACGTTAGACTTTTTCAGCTGTAATACAGCAGTGCCTGGCTTTGATGTCAGGTTTCGAGAAACATAGTGATACTGATATCGAGAAGACTAAAATCTGATCACCGATTCTGAAATGTAGAGTATTAACCGCAGTGCTGTTTGAGCTTTTCGTTCCGCCAGTTCGTGGGACCAGCAGAAAGTGTAAGGTCTGGTTTTCACTTGGTACATAACGCTGAAAGAATAAACCAGTCAAGAAGACGACGGACAAGTGGCACACACGTACAACGGCTAGAGTGTGTGCGCGCCATTTCTCTCCCCTGTACGTCGTCTTCTTGACTCGTTTATTCTTCAATGAGCGATTTTTTGAGCAGGAGGCGGGCATGTGCCAGAGAAAGCGGGTATGTGTCAAGAAGCTCCTATCATAGCATGAAGGAAAGAAGATGGCTTTTTAAGGGCTCGTTTTAAATGCGAAGCATTTCTTAGCGAACCTCTGGCACTTTGGGCGTTTCTATCTACGTATCTATCTATCTATCTAGCCTCCTTAACTTGGTGTAGACCAAAATTTGCATGGGAGGGTAAGCGGATTTGACGAATATGATTGCCGGGTCATGGCATAAATAACGTTAAAATCCTGCCGCGTACGTCGTCAAACCCTTTCCACTAGACACGTGTGGCACATACCCGTTTACCACGGTCCGTGGTGTACGGGTATGCGCCACAGGTGATTGACAGTTTATAGCTACCCAGGAACGGCGAGAACAGACATTGGTTACTTAAATGCTAAAGCGTTAAAGGAGTGGTGACACAAAAATTCGGACACAATTTGATTGTTGATTCACACTAATGGGTGCATATAGGTGCCATCTGTACACTATCAGCTACAAATACAGCCTAAAAGGTATTTTAATTGAGTTTTGAAGTCCGTGAAAGTGCCGGATCGGAAATAGAAGCAAAAGAGGATGAGGTCACCGAGTGGATACCACGTACGTCACGAGTTCTGGCCGGGTTACCGGAGGCGTGTACGAGACCGACAAAGCTGGTAGCGACGCCTGATGATGCGTAGCCTAACTAGAGACCTACAATATAACATCGCAGCGACTTACCCGCTTACTGATTCTATGTAAAGCATTTGCAGTGAGATAATTAGCAACTCACAGTATTCTCATTGCTTTTTTTCCCGACAAGAACTACAACGCGACGGAAAAAATCGAAAAAAAAATTATTGTACTTGGACAAAACGCCACAAGATGTCGCCACGGGCTCCGCAGTTGTACGCAGTTGCTGCTGCTGCTGCAGCCGTCAACAGCTCCGGTAAAGTATTCTAGAACACTATAGAAACACTATAGAAATATTCTAGAACACTATAGCTCCGGTAACCAGGTACCCGCAAACGATAGGAAGTCTACAGACGAACTAAAGCTCTCTGCTGCCGGGATCATATTGCGTAGTGGACAGATAACTACTTCGACCCTCCGACGTGCGTACGTGGGATTGGTATGCCTTGAGAACGCGGCGTTGCCCGATATAAATACGAGTCAGTAAAGCGTACATCACGTCATTTGCATGTTACACATAAACACTGTTACAGAGTGCCAATGTTGTAATTTCAATGCTTCCTTCGTCACTTCTCATCCTGCTACTTTACGAATGATCGGAGCGAAAATGTTTCAGCACGTCTAACGCTGCGGCTACTCCAAGCCTGGCGGAAAACGTCGCCTCAGTTGGACAACGACTACAAGAACAAAATCGCAGCTACCGGCGAGATTCGCAAAGTGAATCGAGCTTTTCTTACTGATTTTTACACTCCTGCCAGCTCTTTCGTCCATCGCCGCACTAGATAAGCAACGTAGTTTGACAATCAAGGAAACAAGCACTCGCAACGCTCAACAGCTGCTCAACACAGCAAACGAAACAGCAGCACTGACAACGTAGCAGAAGCTGGCCAGTGACGTCACTGGTTCTTGCGGTCTTGTTTACCAAGTAGACCATCTACGTCACGGGGCTACCGAGTGCTCTTCGAAATCGAAACTTCCTCCGGTCGTAACATACGAGCATATAATTAAACATTCGTCTCGCGCTGGGCAAATGAGTTTGGTTGCCGCTATTATCGAGTCAGTAGCCATTGATTAAGAGCAAAAAACAAAGGTACACAAATTTTCTGTCACCACTCCTTTAAGGAAAACCAACATCGGCAGCGTTGACTCAACGAATGGAAAGAATGAAAATTAGGATCCCAGCAGGAATCGAACCCAAGCATTCAGCGTGGCAATCAGGTATTCTACCAGTGAGCCACGCCAGGTCTGTAAAGCTGTTTGGAAAAACAGCCAACGCAGGCGTAATATCGGTGCAACGTCAATTGTGGTTGTGGTGCTGGCTATCTAATTTTACAGGAAAGCAATAAACACTGCATGATACTCCTACGATGTGTACTCCTACGATACAGGCGTCATATCAGATTAACGTCTGTAGTTCCAGTGTTGGCTCCGCTTTTATAGCAGTCTAATAAACTATATGTTTGTATTTCTATTATTCAGCAAGCTATATTGAAGCATTGCTCGGCCCCGGAGGAATACATCCACGAAAGTTACGTATGATATTCACATCATCGCACCGTAAAGTGCACTTAGACCGCCAAAACGACGCAGCATTTCTTACGATCTTCCTTTCTTTACGAGGCTGTGCGATGGCCTCATGCTGACCGAGGACGATGCCAGATTGACTGACAGCCGCTTGGTAGACTAGGCTACGTAGGCCACATACGCCCATGTATAGTCTACGAATACGACAAACACCATCCACTGATGTTGGTCTACGTACCACTATCCAGGCCTACAAGCCTCGACGGCCTATACCTCACCAACGCGAAGGGTGGCTTCAGGTTCCGACACGTCGCCGTCTCTGTCGACAGAAAATTTGTCGACACAATGACCGAGGCATCCACGAATTCCAACAGCTCTACTGTACCACGTACTTCACACATGGACCCCTCGTCACCACGATCACGACCGGATCCTATAACAATTCATGACCAGCTGCTGGTGCTCACTGATCACGATGATGATGATCTTGTTCAAGAACTGTCAAGAACTTCTTGCACACATGAACACGGGTTCGTGAAACGTTCCTGCGTTTTCGGGACACGTATAAGCACTACATATCAGCTTACCGCTTCTGGTGTTGGTAATACCCACGTTGCCATTGGCAGCTTTACCCAACCGTAAACAACTGGTTATATAACACATATGAGGCTCTTCAACATATATATGTGTGTGCGTATAAAATTTATACATATCTTTAGCGTCATTTTATAACATGTCGCTATGTAAAAAACTTACGCCACAGTCACCTACCCGCCGCATGCTTCGCATAATATCGACTCCCACGGTACGTGAGATCTGCCGAATTTTTTTCTTTGTTAGACACAATATTAATGAGAACTAACAGACAATATTGCCAAGGAAAGTATAGGAGCCGTTATTTGTAGTAATTAGAACATAAATGAAGAAAGTAAAGTGCACGAAAAGATAACATGCCGCCGGCAGGGACAGAACCTGCGACCTTCGAATAACGTGTCCGATGCTCTACCAGTGAGCTACGGCGGCGGTCATCCCCCCATCCACTTTATAGGGTATATATGTGCATTTAAACATAGTAGTGTTAGTCAGCGCCGATCGAAGCCATGGCGGCGAGTGTGGAACACTCTTTTTCTGCCTTTTGGCGTCACGTAGCACGTGAATATTTTACGAGCTGGCAGCCGACCAATAATCCCTCGCGTACTACCTGAAGGCATCAAGTCTGCCAGAACAAGACCCTTGCTATGAATGAAGGAAAGAAGATGGCTTTTAAGGGCTCGTTTTTCTTTGTCAGACACAATATTAATGAGAACTAACAGACAATAATGCCAAAGAAAGTATAGGAGACGCTATTTGTAGTAATTAGAATATAAATGTGAAGAAAGTAAAGTGGACGAAAAGATAACTTGCCGCCGGCAGGGACTGGTAGCAGCAAGTTATCTTTTCGTCCACTTTACTTTCTTCACATTTATATTCTAATTACTACAAATAACGTCTCCTATACTTTCCTTGGCATTATTGTATGTTAGTTCTCATTACTATCATAGCATAGCCATTCATTGTATTCGCACCTAAAACGAAATCCAGGGGGCGCTGCGAAGCTAGGCAACACTGGCAAATTTGGCGGCTGTAGGAAGGTCCATGTGCGCTGTTGTTTTTGGAAATAGCGCGTTTTCTCGATAGCAATGTGAAAAGGCAGTGTTTTGTCGAAGGTGAGAGTGTCCTTGCGTATTGAGGACCTCATTTTTGCTGTCGCGAAGGACAAGATCGACGATATAAATAAATGTTGTTGCACTGTTCGTGTAAACCTGTGGCGTTAATTCGGACGCACAAGAAATCCCAGTGAGACTGCGAAGTGTTTTTGCTGAGCCTCTGATCTCCAATGACGAATGCTCCTGCACTGGTGGCTTTTTAACGATGTGCAAACGCGTATCAGCCGTTCTCTTCCACTGCCAGGTAAGTGCTGCTGCGCTGTCACAGGCCGTGTCAGTGAGCAAAACAGGCAAACTGTTCGGCAGTGTTTTGTAGGTAGGTGGGCTAACGCCCTAGGCGTTTTCCAGTGGGCATCTTTTATGAAATGCTGAATGCCTAGAGCAGGGGTCAGCAACCCGCGGGGCAGTACAGCCTAGCATAGCGAGGAGTGTGAAAGAGAAGTGACAGGGCTGAGTAATGCGAGGGTCGGGAGAGAGGGCAATGTAGACAAGAAAGGAAAGAAGAGGAAAGAACGTTCGTCAAGTGGCTTGCCAGCTGCGCAGTTTACTCAGGCGCGGAACTGGCTCAAGTGCGTAGGCTCGTCGCCCCTCCACCGCCTCATATCGCATGGTCACGCAGTGGTCAATACTGTCAATACAGGCCCAAAACAAGGCTAACAATGCTCAAAACCAGTGCAAAATAAACTAACAGGGTCTAATATTAATGAAATCAAGGCTTCGACGGACACCCGTCTGGTCGGTTATTTACTGTTTTTACAATTTATTTTATTTATTTAATCTTATTTACACTTTAATTCGATACACCTTGCAGCACACAAGAGGTCCGTCGTGTCATCTTTAGTGCAGCGTGCCCACAAGATTTGCAGCAAGTTTGTTGATCTATCCTCTGACATGGAGCGTGTGCGCCGTGACCTGTCGGGAAGTGGTTACCCGGATTCCTTCGTGTTGTCCGTCGAACGCAAGTTGGAACGCCCTTCCACAGCGCCGTCAATATTCTCGAAACGGTGCAGTAAACCCTACGTGCCTGGCGTGAGTGAGACTTTGGCCCGTGTTCTGCGCAAGTACGACGTACACGTAGCTCATGTACCCACGCGCAAGCTGAAACACACTCTCGTGAACGTGAAAGACAAATTACGAAAAGAGTGCTTTCCTGGTGTTGTGTACGAAGTCCCGTGCGTGAACTGCGATAGTGTGTACATAGGTAAATCCGGGAACTTCGAGCGACGGTTGAAACAGCACAGTAATGATGTGAAAAACGAGAAGGTGTCATCAAACGCCCTCGCCGAGCATGCGCAAGCCTCAAATCATGAGATAGACTGGGGCAGAGCACGTGTCGCTGCTACCGAGAAGGACTTGACTTCTAGATTGTATCTGGAATCTTTGACGATACAAACGAGAAACAGCACGCTCAACCGCACGGACGATAATCTGCCCCTCGCATACGCAAGTTGTTTAGGTCACGTGCTGTAGACTATTTAAACGCTTAGCTTCCGCCTTTCGCTCTCATTGTGAACAAGGCCCCCGTTCTGGGTGCCGAAACGTCATTACATTTTTATTCTCTTGTGGTCGGCGTCTTCGTCTTTTTATTCAAATGTCTAATATAGTATTAACTACAGAAACAACCAAACATTAATTGCAATGACTTACCTGAAATTGCGAAGAACGCTTCTGAAGCATCCGGCTGATGCGCCACGCAAGAGGTGGCGCCACCGCCTCGGCAAGCGCGCGATTGTCAAGAGAATGGGTTGTCCATGCTACGCACTTCCTCAGATCACGGCAATAAAGCTGCACCAAGAACTGCACAAGAACGACATTAGCGCGACATTAACCGCAGAATTTTTGTTCCACGGTTACGTTTCTACGCATTGTGAACGCATGTGGCGCACCACGAAAAAATGCTTGATACCAGTCACGTCTGTGTAGTTCATGAACATATTAGGAAAGTTTAAAAAAAATGTGCATATGGAACGCAGACAGTCATGTGCGCACAATGGACCGCGGGCCACATGCGGCCCGTGAGCCTCGTGTTTGAGACCCCTGCTCTGACGACTGACATGGGAATATGACACGTTCCATAGCAGTGTTGTTGCAGGCGACACTAATTCAGCGCTGGATACTAGCAGTGTTAGCAAACCCTAGTGCGAGAAATTGCAAAAGACTCTTTACTTTTAACAGCCGAGCTAAGCTTGAATTCCAGCCGTGGCCGGCAACCGTTCTAAACTCGTGGTAACTGTGCAAAGCGAAGTAGAAGCATAGCCATTGTATAGCAAGGGTTGGGGAAGAGGGAGGAGGAGGGGAGAGGATAACATAGACATAGAGTACAGTGCAGCAAGGGAGTGGGAAAGGGAAGTGAGGAAGATGAGTGATGTGAGGGTAAAGATTAGCATGGCCATGCATAGAATATAGTGTATAGAAAAAGGGGCGGTAAATGCGAATGAGGGTAAGGAGGAGTGACGAGGGGACCCGGTCCGCTCTTTCCTCAGTCTTGGCACACATTGTGCGTAGCTGCCCCGATTTTTTCTCTCGTACATCCTGAACCACATTCCGAACAGTTACATCCGGCTGCAGGGCTTCTTGCTCCAACACCCCACCACTTCCGTGATAAAATCTTGAAGAACGCGTCGGTCATTGACAGTGGCACCTCCGACGTCTGGCAGTTCCGTGCCTTCAATGATGCGTAATTAAAAACGGCAGGGACGGCGCTTGTCCTGCGTCCTTATTTTCTTTTGCGACTGTCGTTTTCACGCTGGTTTTTCATTTATGCGTCGATGCCAACTCGCCCACATTTCTACCCTACAGTCTTAAAAAAAGTTGGTAAAAAGGTGCCAAGCGGAATTCAGGAGCGTCCTCTCGAGGAGGGTTAGTAGACAAAAAAATGGCAGCACTACGCAGTCGCTCCCTTGTTCGGCTGCGCTAGCAAGCAAATAGGTAGTAAATGCCGCGCTTACTAACCTCTTTCGACAGCTACTAGCTTTTTATAACTGTTTACTACCTACGTCAGTAGAGAGTTAGTAACTGCAAGCGAATGGGTAGTAACTTCAGCGGTTACTACATTTTTTGGACCGTTACTAACCTTTTGCGACCCATTTATACCTACATCTCCCGACAGTTGGTAGCTGCAACCGTTAGTAACGTTTTGATACCTGTTTACTACCTTAGTAACTGCAAGGAAATAGGTAGTAACTGCAGCGCTTACCACCTTTCTTGGACCGTTACTAACTTTTTCTACCCGGCCATTACATACTGATTCTATTCGCAATGCCCATAGGCTGTCACGCCGCCAAGCGGAATTCAGGAGCATCCTCTGGAGGAGGGTTAGTAGACGAAAAAATGGCAGCACTACGCAGTCGCTCCCTTGTTCGGCTGCGCTAGCCTCAGTGTTAACGCGTTGGCAAGACAGGAGCACTACGACTTTGCATGTTTCCTGCATTAGTGAATAAGCCGAGTCCTCTGTGACACGAGAAATATGATTCTGACTTCGCGAGACGCGAAGTTTTCGTTAATATACATGGCAACTCTCGCGTTCTACGATAGCCCACAGCGTACACATATCAGCTTCGCGAGATTTTCTGTAGCCACGTAGGTTAGTTAAATGTTATCGGCGTACATTTTCAGTTGAAACTCCCCCTGTTTTACTTCCATATAGCATTCGTCAGTGTTTTTGTAGAGCATGAATTCCATCACATTGTACGCGGGAGGTCGGGCGGCCTCGCGATGTGCTCTTCTATAACTCAGCAATCTCAATTTAGAGATGCATTAAAATAGGACCTCTATCCTTTGTCAGGAAAGCGCTGTTATGAATCGTGCGAGCGACGCTTCAGTCATTCTTCTTCTGTGATTATTGAGGAAAGGAAAAAGGCACCTAATTTCTGTCTGCCTTCAGGCGACACGGCGCAGTGCCTTGTAGGGGTGGGGGTAAGGAGGGAATGAAAGAATAGTAGGAAAAAATAGAGAGAGAAGTGATAGAGCCATCCATCCAACGAAGAGAAAAGAGGACAGGAAAGATGTGGGAGACAATCACGGGAGTTCAGGGACGGGACCATGAAACACAGCTAGAGGCACGGTGCACAACATCGACGAAGCGGCGAGGGCCCCGACGATGAGCGGCGCACGGCATAGCGGGCGAGGCGACCGTCACGGGGCGCCGATCAGCGAGAGGTACGAGGAGTAATCCAGGACATCGCGGCCGGCACGTCCGTCTTGCTTGAAATCCAGCGAGCGAATCCGCGTCCGCCGCGTCCGCTCCACGCCTTTCGTGGAGCGAACGCTCTCAACGACGTCGCGTTCACCAGTGTGTTGGTTTCATAGCCACCGCTGCACCGCTTGTTTTTGTACGTTTGTTGTTAGGT
The DNA here is from genome assembly GCF_013339695.2 of Rhipicephalus sanguineus. Lineage (NCBI taxonomy): Eukaryota > Metazoa > Arthropoda > Arachnida > Ixodida > Ixodidae > Rhipicephalus > Rhipicephalus sanguineus. The sequence continues at coordinate 166,435,271 of NC_051183.1, forward strand.
GGCAGCACACTGCAAGCGATTTGCTTGGTGACCGGTTTGAGATCAATATGTTCTCCGCGCCCAGACGTCTCTACTTGTAAACATGGTGACGCGGAGTGGTCAAAGTCGTTTGGCGGAGGATATTCTTCAGATTGCTTTCAGCAGTGATGTTGAAAGAAACTAAATTGACGACGAGGATTTTTCACTAGACGTAGAAGGCTGTGCAAGCACCGAGAGTGACAGCGACGATGAACGATCAGCTGCTAACTCACGAGGAACGAGTTGAACTTCACGTCCCTTCGTACGTTAATGTTTTAACGCGATAGCGTTAGAGAGCTCGTGTCGCAGAAATTCCGTTGTTGGCGACGGTGTCGGCGTCACTACGTCGCTTGTGAGCGAGAAATCGTCCGTGACCGTAAAATCAGGAAAGATGCAAATAAAATTAACAATGAAAATCTTCGGTCTCATTGAGGATCGAACCCAGGCCGTTTGCGTGGCAAGCAGGTGTCCTACCACAAAGCCACGATGTTACATGCAACTGCTTCGGGAAAAAAAAAACACTACATAAATGCCATGTAGTGGAAGCAGTCTCCTTAAAGGCCAACTCCGGCGATTTTTCGAGGTCGATGGATCTCAATGAAATTCGCTGGGTACGTTCCTTTGCACGTTTCCGTTATTTATGCCAAATTACAGGCTTGAGACATGCGCAGATTGTTTGCAAATGAATTTTAAAGATTGTCTGCAAACGCCCTCCTGGCTTCCCACAATAATGGCAACATTGCGTCTGTGACGTCAGTATTGGTATAGTGCCTAGAATATACTGGCTAGTGTGCTGAGCGGAGGGGGTTTCCTATGGGAGGAGGTGGCAGGGCCGGTGATGCCTTCCAACTTTCGCCGGCAGGCGGCGACGCTTGTTGCTGGCAGAGAGATAGTCGAATCCCAGAACAAGCCCATCAGCGATCAAGAGCTACTGGGTGGTGATGACAGGAATGCGGTCAAAGCCGCGGCAGTCGATGCTGGCAGAGAGATAGTCCAATCCCAGAACAAGCCCAACAGCGATCAAGAACTAGTGGGTAGCAATGACAGGAATGCGGTCAAAGCCGCGGCCGTCGATGCTGGCAGAGTGATAGACCAATCCCAGAACAAGCCCAACAGCGATCAAGAGCGAGTGGGTGGTTCTCCCGCGGAGGCCGTAGGATGGCAGGTCAAACGCAGCAAGCGGGCTCAGAAGTGACTGCGCAAGGAGAGGACAGAGGATAGCCAGGCCTCCATACCATCTTCGCGCAAGAAAACAGCCAACAGCCCCCCAGAACGGCCAGCAGGACTTACGGGCGCATTCGTCTACGGGGATGGCAATGCACGTAGACTCAAACGAGCAGTCCTCCAAGCCAGTGCATGGCACAGAGGTGTACACTGCCGTACGAAAAAAGATGCTACGCTCGTGGAAACAATGGAAGCCATCGAGACTGCGACGGACGTCTGGGATTCAACAGAGGCCATCGTGGTACTGCACGCCGGTCTCAGCGACATCCAAGACGACACATCTCCACACGATTCAACTGAGAGGTTCAGGTCCCAAATAACTTCCTGGAAGGCAAGAGCCAAAGGCCACTTCTTCGTGGTGTACGGCGTCCCAGAAGTAGGACCCAAAGATGATACCATGCGGATCAAGTGCTAGTTGTGGAATCAAAACCTACGTCAAATTTGCTCAGACATTGGAACACGCGTGGAGTTCGTCAGTGTCACAAAGGCTCTCCAGGATAAGATGAATGGAACTTCCTACAGTGAATACGTCGCCGAGCAACTAGGGCAACGATTGGGACGCAGGCTATTTGCATTTTTAGGGCTTCGCCCGTCAGGCAGCCACAAGCACAGGGCATGGAGTGGGAAACCAACAACCTCCATGATGACTGCCCTGGGACAGGCAATCCTACAAATGGCCAATCCACAGAGGCGGCAGAAGCGCTCCTGGCACAGGGCGTAAAGAAAAAGACGGCCCGCCGTCGCCGCAGCCGCAAAAAGAACAAAGACATACATGTAGGCTTCCTTAACCTACATGGTGCTCGAACGGCGAGCAAATGGGAAGAACTGTACCAGATGATGGGTGAAGGAGACATAGAGATATATGCCGTGGCTGAAACACACCTTCGAGGCATGGAAGAGCCACCAGTACATAAAAGTTGGCAGTGGGCTGGCTTGAACCGTTCAGGTGAATCGAGGAAAGGGGGAGGAATCGGTTTCCTGTGGAAAACTAGGTCAGCTTGGAAGAAGCTGGGCAGTCCGTGTGTTGAGCACATGTGGGTCGAGGGCTACCTGCAGGGGCTGCCAGTCCTGGTAGGGGTGGTCTACTTTGCCGTATCTGCTGGAGCCGATGCTGGAAACTCAAGTATGGTGCAGTGCATCAGGGAAGACGTGGCAAGATGGGCAAGCCAGCGAGAGGTTCTCATTATGGGCGATTTCAATGGGCACCTCCAAGCTCTGGATGGGTTCCAAGATACCAATGGGGAACTACTGCTGACACTGGCACGTACACTTGCCTTAGAGGTGCTAAATCTTCGTCCAGAATGTGAAGGACAGTACACCTGGAGCGCAAGGAACAGTCGCAGCTGTACTGATTACGTGCTTGCGACACCTGCTTTAGAACGACGTCTCACCCTCATGAACATCGATGAAAATGGTGAATTCAGCATAGGAAGCGACCACAACCGAATCAAGTTGAGCTTTTCTCGATCCTCCTGGCGAACCATTGCGAAGGAACATCGCAACCCTGCTGAGAGGCACCTCCCGCAGTCGGAGTATGCGGCAGTCGCGGAAGCATTCGAGCAGAACTTTCAACCGACGGAACCACCAACATATGATCAATTTGTGCTCGAACTGAGACGCATCATGAAGAAGCACGAAATTCGTGTAAATTCCCGCGGCGGTCTACGGCGCAAAGGCTGGTGGGACGAAGAGGTACAAAGGGCCCTTATTTCAAGGCGAACGGCGAATCGCCTACACAGAGCGGCTGTTAGGACATCACCCGGAGAGGAGTGCATGAGTACCTGGGAGGAATACCTCCGCCTCAAAAGAGAAATGCGGGTCCTCGTACAAAGCAAACTAGCTCAGCATAATAACAAGCAATTGCGAGCTATCACAGAGGCAGGGCGTAACGGTGCAAACAAATTTTGGAAATACGTGTCTTCGTTGGATCGCCAAACTCCGGCACCTGAAATTCGACACCACTCCAGCAACCTACCAGTCACCGATCTCGCAGCGCACCTCACGACCCACATGCAAGAGCTCTTCAATCCCACACATGACGAATCAACCTCAGCAGTAAACGGCGACCCAGATAAGCCTCACCAACCAAGTGAAGAGGACCACTGACAGATAACGAGGATCGCTCTTGAGCGTGCACTCCCGCGTATCAGTGCAAGTACTGCTACCGGACTGGACGGCATACCGGCGAGCCTTGTGAAATGCCTGGGGAAGTCTGCTCGTGAACACCTCGCGGGAATCTTCAATACCATCCTCAAGAACGGCCCAATCCCATCCGACTGGCAATGCGGCAGAGTAAGCCTAGTGTGTGCAAGAGAGGAGGCGACGCTGGACTTCTGGGCGACTATAGACCAATCACGGTGACGAGCGTCCTATATAGACTCTTCGCTCAAGTCTTGAAGGGCTGGATGAGCGGCTGGGCGGAGAAGAGGGGCATACTGTCTGAACTCCAGAATGGCTTCCGACGGAACCGACGCTTGGAGGACAATCTTTTCGTGCTCACCCAGACCATCGAGGTGGCACGGAGAGAAACCAGAGGTCTGCTTGGATGCTTTCTGGATGTCGCCAAGGCTTATGAGAGTGTGCCACACGAGAAGTTTTTCCACCAGTTAGACCAACGACAAATGCCGAGCGTGTGGACAGACTTTCTCCGGCGGCTCTATGCAGATAGCTCGGTGGTAGCATGCTTCAGAGGCACCAGAACACAGCCTGTGAAGGTGACAAGAGCACTCAGGCAGGGCTGCCCTTTGTCTCCGCTGCTATACATGCTATATGTGGCGGGACTCGAGCAGGCACTCGTGGAATCGGGAGTTGGCTTCGCGTTCCGACCCATGATTGGTGGGGTGGCGCAGACATGGACGCTGCCCGGCTTGGTGTTCGCTGATGATCTAGTACTACTGGCTGAGCGCAGCAGTGACCTTCAGAGGTTGGTAACACTGGCGGCCGACCACCTGAAGAGTCTGGGCCTTCACTTCAATGCCAAAAAATCGGCCATATTGCAGTTTTCAGGCGTGGAGACCATTGATGTGCAGCTTCCCGACGGAGGAAGCATTCCGGTATCAGATAAGTACCGGTATCTCGGTGTCAACCTTTGCACCTCCGCAGATCTCTATGACAAGCAAGAGGAGCACGTTCGACAGGCTTCGGTGAGGGCCGCCAACGTATTGCGACGGCGGAGTCTGTGGGGGTGCAACCGGTTTGTACTGGTGCGCGAACTGTGGAAGGCAGTACACGTGCCAGTGCTGACATTCGCCAACGCCGTCATCTGCCTTTCCGCAGCAACACGCCAGTGGTTGGAAAGAGGTCAGCGGGAGGTTGGACGACTGGCGCTGGCGTGTCATGGACGTGTAGCTGTCGAAGCTGTACAAGGTGACCTCGGATGGTCAAGTTACGAGGCACGAGAGGCAAGGAGCAAGGCGGCCTACGAAGGCCGTCTTCGCCTCATGAACGACCAGCGGTGGGCCCGTCGTGTACTTAGATACACAGCTATCAAGGGCATGAACACCCATGGCGCAGGCGTCTCCACAATCTGTGCCGCAAGTACTCCCTTTTTACTGACCCAGTCCAGGAGGACAGTGAGAGAAAATGGGCAGTAAGAGTACGGAATAGAGTGCAGGAAGCCGAGACGTCGATGTGGCAGGCGGCTATGGAAAAGAAACCTAGCCTGGCCCTATAGGTGGTATTCACGCGTAAGCAACGCTGCGCTCTCGTGCGGCATGACGGGAAGCGCTCGAACCGGCGCGGTGAGACTTCCGCTTCCTGTCGCCATGTTTTTGGGGAAGTGCTTTCGTTTCGTGCTGCTGTGAAGCGTAAGAGCTGCGCTGACCGGGCATTGTAATCAGGCGTCATCAACAATAATTCCAAATAAGGTTAACTGTGCTGTGTTGGGATGCAACAACGAGTCAAGGCGGAGAGCTGACTGTGGTGAAAACACGACGAAAGTAGTTTTTTAACACGAAAGTGTTTTATGCCGGGCTACACCAAGAATTTAGTGACGTATTTCCGTCACGGAAATGACGTCAAAAAATGTACACGATCAGATGGCAAAGAAAAAAAGTTCCGTCAACGGGCCTTGAACCCACGACCGCTCGGTCCGCAACAACAGATGCCGGGCGCGCTATCCACTGCGCCACGGTCACAGACTCTAGAGGCTTTACAAACGCGCCTTTTATATCTACCACTCTCGCGGTCGGCGGGGTGGTGTTGCCCTCTGGAAGCGGCAAAGTAAAGGAATTCATGCTAAAAAGACAGGGCGTGCAAACACGGACACAAGAAAGAAGTCAGGACACCACAAACGCCGACTAACAACTGAAGAGACGCACAACGGCTGAAAAGAAAGAAGGCACGAAAACTTATCTGCGCATGCCCATGCAACAGGCGAACATATCAATCCGGCACGCGTGGCGGTCTACGTGGAAGATAACTGTTAAGGCATTTGATTTCATCTTTATGCAAGTTAATCGACGGTTGGCTCACGCATGCGCTACCACTATTCTCGATATGCCATGCTTCTTTCTTGTGTCCGTGTTTGCACGCCCTGTCTTTTTAGAATGAATACTTACCAACTAGCTCAGCTCTCTGTTATTCTAAGGAATTCATGATTACGGTGGCCTCCGCGATTAGTACCTGCAACGCGTTACACGTTCGTCCCATTAGGCGCGTTTTCAATAGAAATGCAATTTTGTCATTGCATTAACACACCGCGAGGTGGCGACCTTAACCCAAGCGTCGTAAAAGCGTCGGCCTCGCTCATAGCATCGCGCTAAACAAACCAAAAATAGCTCTGCGACGCGCGCCTGTCTCACCTGGCTGTAACATCGCGTTCCCCGCATACGCGCTCGCCCCGAGAAAAATTGCGGCCAGGCTACCGAGGTGGCACGACGCGCTTTGCGTTTCCCTCTAGTGCGGCCGTAATGTTCAATCACATTTTAACATGCCGCACGATGGCGACCAAGTTCTGCGTCTACTATGCGACGCTTTTCTGGCTATCACACCTGGATCTCTGATTACGCTTTCACCGTTAATTGCCATAACTACCAGAAGGGTTTGTTTAATCATTTAACATGGACGTTAGTCGTCGGGATAGAGATGAACCACCAATCATCAAAGTGGGTGCATCCAAGTTAAACGGTGCTATAGCTGCCAGACATCAATATATATTGTGCAAACTCTTTTATATCAATGCACAGTAAACATTCAGTTAATTCTATAAGGGCACGTTTTACTTTCGTGTTCTTCCGATTCCTATGACGGAGGGATCAACCATGTTTTTTTCTGTTCCGACTGTTGTTCGTCGGCAGTGCAACCAGACCCTCGAGGTCTCAACGAAACGTCGGGCGGAATGGTTTCGTCGCCTCAACCGTGGTGACATTAATACCAAACAAGGTCTGCAGCGAGCACTTCGTTTCTGGTGAGTGCCTTTTTGTCGTTCTGCTACATATAGCGCAACATAAATATCATGGACTGGGCTTGCATAGGTTGGTCGACGCTAGTAATGCTGTAACGTTTGTAGTTAGCATAACGTTTGTTGGCTTGTTTGAGGTAGCGAGCTTAAAGATAGCTGTGTAAGCGTCATTGCTTTAAAAAGGCACGCGTGCACTCCGAAAACAAGAGCTGCGGAATCAATTGGCTATGTGCTCATTGCTTTTCCCCGTAGTGCTGGCGCCTGTGTCACCGTGTATCGTGAAGATGTCACGAACTCGTCGCAGTAATGTAATTGTCATGTCATGCAGTTCGTGGACGTATCCTACCGTTTACTGTAGCGCTTAGAGTGGCAGATTGGGGCCACTTGTCATTAAATTTCGATAGCAGGTGGAGGGAGAGCAATGAACATTAGTAAAGGGTGCTGCCCTGTCACGTTCCCCCATTCACCTTTTGTTTACCTTTTAAATCAAACTGACTTGATACCGCGTACTCGCGCTTCTAAGCGCGAGTTCGCGGTATTGATTTTCGGTCACAGCGGCAGCGTTTTCACGTTTTTGTTATGCAAAAGTGCCCGTGTGTTTGGTTAATGAACCCAAGCTACTGTAGAATCCCCCACTGCGGCGTGCTCGAAGTGATGTTGGCAAACACCAGAAATTAACTAATGCCCAGACAACATTATTCCTGTTGGTTGTTGTGAAATGGCTATCATTGTTCTGGAAACGAGCGACACTTGTGCTGTCGATTCCGTTGCTTCAAGTTATCTTGCGCACGACCCCTTAGAACAGTGCCTAATTCATTTGCGTAAAAGCTGCTTTTCGTGTAGTTGTGGCTCGACTCCAAGTAATGACTGAACTTCTTGCTACCGCAGCGAGTAGCTCGTTAGAAATCTGCCAGTTTTCTGCGAATTTGTGTTTGCAAACAGTCTTGTTTACACTTGCAGGAAGGCCATCCTACCTGATGGACGTTACAAACCCAGACTGGGCACCCAGCTTACACTTGGGGTATGACAGAAACTCAACTGCTAAATCTGAAGCAAGGTATGTTTGAATGTGCTACTTCTGACCTCCCTCAAAACGACACACTTGTCATGGCTGCCACTCAGCCAAAAAACCCTGGTGCCGCCCGTGCTGGTAATGCAGAACAAATTTAAGATTTCGAAACTGCCAAGCAAGTGAATAGTGTGTATGCAAGGAAAATATTAATGAGACAATAAGACCTCAGTGGGTGCTAGTGAATACAGTGTTGTTGATGGCAGCCACATTTTATGTTGCACTCCAAACAGCAGAAGTCTAAGAGACTGGCACGTATTCTTGCATTATTCTGTTGAAGGTTATCTGTTTGTTATTCAGGTTGCTTGTGACACAACTCAAGAGTTATGCAGCATATGTTATACAATCATCGAGTGATGAGCACCAATTTTACACAAGTTGTTTTGAGATTAGTTGTGTCAGGAGAGAGCAGACAGGTTGTAGCTTACAATGTCGTGAGAGACTCGGGGCAGCAATGTTGAAAATAGCAAACAATTGCAGAGGTCCAACCATCACTGTAAGTAGTGCCAAGGATTACAGCATAGACATTTTCACATAAAGGCTTTACATTTTATTTCAGGCACCAGCGACGTTGCAAGAGGGCTGCGACCTCAAAGGAGATCCAAGAGGGCAATAGCAGAGTTCTCCAGCCTTCAAATGTGTTGAACGTGCAGCACAGCGCTGTGTGCAGAACTGTCACGGGTACAATGGCTTATTCATACATGGGGACTATTTCCTTTAATGACATTCAGCATCTTTATAGCACCTTGATTCTATACAGGCACACCACTTGCACGCCCTGTTACAGCACATAACAAGGAAGCTGATGAGCCACATGCGCCTCATTGCGCACTCAACAGCGGTTCAGGTCAGTGCCCTAGATAAGCTGTTCATATAGGCTGGATTTTACACCACAGTGTGCTTGTAATGGAATTATATTGTTCCCGATGGTCTTTGAGCTAGCAGGCAGTGGCAAGTGGTGTACTTTTAATTTTTGCATGGTTGGTCTTTCTGACAAAAATTACAAAACCTCACTATTTGCTCATCCTCTACGCTATTGCTTGCAGTAAACAGTGTCATATATCCAACAGTCCTACAGCGTAAACTATTTGGTGCTTCCCTCTCTCTGGAGTAGTGGGCCCATTATGTGAACACAAAATTGGTGGTTGTGAAATAGCAGTGACAACACTTCAATGCAGGTCAATCCAGGCTGCAACAAGTACCAGCTTCAACCGTAGCTCAAGATGCTGATGATACTGTTGCTGACGTTCATTGTGAGTGATTTGTGTTTACACAGTTCAAACGGCCCGAGTACTTTAATTTAGGAGCATAACTTCAATGAATGACAACACCTCATTGCAGACCCACCATCTGTGCAATCACCCGAGGAAGGCAGGGCCTCAGCTGAAATGGGTTCTCCCGTTGGAGTTGTAGTGGATGCCTCATATTGTGAGTACTGCATTCGTTCAGTTGGAGCAAACCGGAAGTGTTTAACACAAGGGATTCTAAGAGTCACATTCCTGCATTTTTTATCAGATGTAAAGTTTTCTGAAGCTGGTGTTCAAGCCACCACTTCGACAGCTGAAGCTTCAGTAAATACCACTTCATGTCAGTAATGTGACAAATATCTCAAGCACTCTGCACCTGATTGGCAAATGCGTAGTAATGTATTGCCTATACATTTCTTTCAGTGCTAAAGGATGCTGAAACTCAAACTGACATCACAGGCAGTGTTCTGAAGAGCTTTGAAGCTGATAACCAGGTCCTACGCACCGAGTTACAGGAGGTGAAGGGCTCTCTGGACACACTTCGGCTGTCGAAAGCTTCTTTGGAGCATGACAACACCCGTGTGCAATTTTACACGGGCCTACCAAGCTTCACAGTTCTGATTTCACTGTTCACACTTGTCGAAAGTAGTGTGCCACACAGCCCAAACAATGCTCTTGCGAAATTCCAAGAATTTGTACTCACACTAATGAGGCTGCGATTGGGAGTGGCCTTGCAGGACCTGGCGTCCATTGAAGAAGCATTGACGGGGGTCTTCAATGACCGTAATTTCTGCCTCTGAAACTTGTACGAACTCCGAACGAAGTTTCAGACACCGATGCAGTAAGGACAAAAGCAGGAAATAAAGTTCATTTTTCTACCTGAATTTGTCTTTCAAAAGCGCTTTTTTAAGTCCTTAGAATCCCTTCTTGCGTTAACTGACCATATGTTTTCTCATGCACATAACGCACGTGCTGTGCCCATTATGTTGAAGCAGGAATCTTCCTAAAAATCCACTGTTTGCGCCAACAGAAACGAAACTGCTGGGAATAAAGTTCATCTTGCCCCCTACATTTGCCTTAAGCAACCATGTTTTTTGTAATGTAAATCACATGCCAAGCCACGCATGTCAAAGCAAGAATCTCCCAAAAGACCAGACATGTGCAGCACTGAAGGTAGGGATAACACTGCAACACAACACAAGCTGCTTCTAAATAGAAGAGCAGTGTCCCAATGTGCGAGCAGGCTTCACCGAGACCGGCCATACAGGTGCAATGCGCAGCTTTAACCATGCCATCCTGCTTGACTAGAAGCCATGGCTCTAGTGGCTGATGTGAAATCGCCTGAGAGTGGTTAACCTGCAAAAGGATGAAGTCGTTTATTTAACTGCTGGCTTTACGCACGCAGAAAACACAGGCCACCTAAACGCACACAAAGTAAGGCAAATTTCAGCATCAACAATGAGTGAAACTAATGTAGGTATCACTGCAACAGTACAGAAGCAAAACGCAAGCAAGCATCTTTCATGCATGTAGTCCATTCTAGGCACACTTGCGCGGACACATGCAACATCCGCTACCTCGCTGGCAGCGACAATTTGTAGAACGCAATGCACTTAGGCAGGTGACGAGTATTCGCAAACCAAAAAGAAAAAGATGCCACAGCAAGGTAATCGCTGGAAAGTGCAGTTACACTGTCACTGTTTCTAAAGCAGCAGCGCGATGGGAAATGACGTGTACAAGCAATTATTTTAGTATCGTTTTTCTTCTCCCTGGGCTCCGAAGAGAACTGTGTTACTTGACACTGTGCTGTGCAAAAAGGCACTCCTGGAATTTTCGCGTAGCGTCGTAGTGTAACGGTACAGAAGCGAAAATATGTAGGACCTCGCGGAGACACTTGTGAATGTTTCACGAGGTCTCGCTGCGCAGCGAAGCAAACTTCCAACATTAATCACACCACTGTCACACACATCGGCAAGCACTACCCGTTAGCGTTACAATGCGATCCAGAAATACAGTCAGCCTAGTCAAAGATTGTCTTACCTTGGTGCGCGCGATGTTTTGATCACCGTGTCTTCGCAGCTGGGGCTCTTTGCACGAATCCGCTGGTCAGGTAATTATGCGACTCGAGATTTTTTGGCCTTCAGTTGTTCGTGGGTGATGAAACTCGTCGTGTGCACAAGGTAATCCTTGATGTCCGAAAGTTCTACTTTACGCACGAGCGCGAGATCGAACGACGTTTCTTTCGAAGTAAGCAAAAGTGGATCGACGCCACCGCAAAGCTCCACTTTCTTAACGTAGCGGTTCTTCGCATTCGCCTCTAAATTCTGCGCGTACGAACTCAACTTTACTGAGGGGCCCGCATTCATGGTTGCAAAGCAATGGTGCTTTACTGCAACTCTTTTAAAGCAATGAAAAGGCAGAGATCACCAGCCGCGGAGCTGCAGAAACACCGCTTGTTCTCGTTGGCACCGTCCCCCCAAAAATATGGCGCTACCATAGTGGCCAACGCAGGTCGTGCCCTTTCCGCTGCTGCAGCCGCCAGCCTGCTCTGCCGTGACGTCACGTGAATACCAAGTATACAGAGCCCACAAGACCACCATCTCCGCCGAACGATTATACGACAATAGTGTCGGCAGTGCGCTTCTGTTTGAGGCCCGTGCTGGAGCGCTTCGCACTCGGGTGTATCGGCGTCACTTCGACCCGTCGTTGGCTGACGGCACTGTACAGTACAGGACATGCGGGAAGGACGAGGAGAGCATGGAACACCTGGGCCCGTATTCTCAAACGATCGCAAAAGGCGATAGTATCGCGTTTGGTGACGTAGAATTCGATGCGTTCAATAAGTTAAAAAAACACTTGCCTGTGACGTCATTGTTGCTACTGGCCGTTGGTGGTACGAATGTCTCACAACACAGGAGTGAGCGCACCGTGCGAGCAGAACAACCCGAGTGCGGCGTTTTCGAGCGTGTGCTGCTGCTTCTACGCAGTGGCCAGGCTTGGCCGACTTGGCTGTGGCTACTTGAGGTATAAGACGTGTTGAAAGTGCTTTCAACGTTTTTTTGTTCGAATATTTAATGCACAGTATAATATTTAAAGAATGCAACTTTGCGTGAAACGTACTTTCGTTGAGAGTTTAACACGGCGTACTCGGAGAGTTCAGCTGTAGCGTGCCGTTGCAGCGACCCAGGTGAAAATGTGTAACTGGGAATCCAACTGGTTTCAACTGGTTCCACTTCAACTGGTTTAAGGAACACATTTCCAGTTGGTAACTGGGACCAGTTGGGAATGCATTCCCAGTTGGCGACTGGGACCAGTTGGGTATACATTCCCAGTTGGCGACTGGTACCAATTGGGAATGCATTCCCAGTTGGAAATGCTTTCCCAGTTGTGAACAGGTCCGATTCCCCGTTGGTGCCCAAATGGGCATGCTTGTACTCCAGCTAGCTCAAACAATCTTCAACGTGCAAATAATGTTCATTCTGAGCACATCAAACACTCCAATGGAACACTTGACACTCCATGTTAAGTGTAGAAGATGATCATGATTTATTGCTATTACACAAAAAATTACACAGCTCTAGGCATTCCCTGCTGTGGCTGGTTTGGACCAGCACTGTGGTTGCACATTCAGTGCAAAGATATCCTCCGCTCGGCTTTCATGCAGTGCTGTATTTTCTCAACCAATATACTGGTGAAGTTTCGGGCTGCGCAGCTGATGAATCTGTGCCATTCACCCGTGACCAATGAAACAGCGTTGCTGCAAAATAAGAGGTAACATGTTTCATGAATGTCTCAGAACAGTCATATAAATTTATAGATATACACAGCAGACCTGCCTTCTAACAATTCACACGACAAACAGTGTCTACAGAGATCATGCGCTGCATCTATTCCGAATTTTTAGAAGTCGAGTTTATATATCAGCAGCAAAAAATAATAAAAAACACCATTATTTTCACTCGAATTCATATGCCTACACATGCAACAGGTTCAGGAATATTCATTTAGAGTGCAAATACGGGCCCTTAGCGCTTTCTTTGAAAGTCGCGGACAGAGTTACGAGTACACTTCATAGTTATTTAGCACGCCGTTCAAAGCACAAGTATTGCACGGCACTCGTTTTCTGTGATGCTCCCAAAGAAATGGCAGCAAGTTTGCGAGCACTCCGCACAAACCCATAAACAAACTTAGCTAGAGCAGTATAGAAAGCATTTGTTTACAATGCAACGTTCCATCGTCTCAACACTCAAAGCACTCTGCCTGCATTATATCTACATCTTCTCTAGGATACTGAACAACTAGCACTCGAAGCATAAATGGTATAATTACCTTCAAACGGCTGCATCGCTGACAATTGGCAGGCAGCATTCCGCACACAATGGGTCCATATATCCGTCTTGTCACAGGCGTAAAGAATTGTCCGGCGTTCGCCTGAAGTCAAAGTCTTCCAGAGATGAAGCTGCCGAACACTAATTCGACAAAGTCTAATTTACGCACGCCATGACTGCACGTTCCTTTTGAAAAACAGCACAACTAAGCAGCGCCACCACGGACCACCGAGCGCTCGGTAGCTAGCCCTCGTCCCATGTGGTGTACGAAACTAGCATCGCTGTTTTTCTAAATTTTATGTCTTTGTTATCCAGTTTCTTTCTTCCATTAAATATTGCCGAATTGGCACGAAATAATTCATTTCAGTTTATTTTATATGTAATCTTTATGCTTGATTACTTTACTGCTTCGTTCAATGTTTGAGCCTATGAGATACGGGACTAATGTGACGGCAGTCGATGTAGAGAGGCTGCGTTTGTGCAGCGGTTTGTGGGTTTGTGTCGGCAGGATGTCAGCAGTCTGTGGCAGTCTCAGCTGTGGTAGCTCTCGGCACTGGCACTACTCCATTTTTCGTTCTCGTACGGAAGTAACCGCTGTGCTGCACACAAGACTATTAAGCATGGCATGCTCCCAGCGAGACGACGGCAATATTAACACCCCAACGTCAATTGGGCCCGCCTCGGTTGCGCGTATTGTCACCGTGATGGACGTAAAAAGATTGACAACAGCTTTTAATGTTAGTTGAATGTACTGATGCTAAAACTAGCGTACGCTTGTGTGCACTGTGTTGCGCATTTGCGCAACGGAATAATCCACGATAATATGATTTTGAAAAATACATATATATCAGGTGAGGTAAGACTGTATATATTAATGTAATGGGGTCTAAACAACACGAAGAGGATGACGTCTAAACAAGAAAAGATAATTCATTCGCAAACCATGAGATGCTATTTTCTTATTCTCTCATTGTCCTAGGAATATTACTAGGCCAGTGATGGTACCCTTCTGCGAATAGGACACAAAAAGCTCTTAGATAAAACCCATTCGCTCAAGTGCAGCAATGCTGCGTATGCGTTCGAGTTCAATTATCTTTCTTCTTTCACTTTGAAGAACCGTACAACCAGGACAACTGGTCGCACTTCCAGTTAGGGCGCAACTGGGACCACTTGCTTCCAATTTAACTGGTTATGGTTTCCAACTGGGATCAGCTTCTTCCAGTTCAACTGGTCATGGTTCCCGTTGGTGGCCAGTTGAGCTGTAACTGGAACCAGCTACTAACTGGGACCAGTTGCAACTGGAATCAACTGGGACCAGTTGAGTTGTAACTGGGACCAGCTGCTAACTGGGACCAGTTGCAACTGGAATCAACTGGGACCAGTTGTTTCCCAACTGGAACCATTTGATCCCAGTTGAAACCAGTTGGATTCCCAGTTACTCATTTTCACCTGGGGACATCGTCTCAAGATCTCAACATGTTGCCGGCTCGCGATAAGCCACGCGAGCAACGCACGGTTCATGCTCCTGGGACGTTCAAACCACGAAAAAACACGCGCTGGCAAAGAACGAGTGCTGATAACACCCCAAGGTAATGCTTGATGAAAGCTTCAGCGTAAAAAATGCTGCGTATATCCACCGAGGATTGAATACTAGAAGCTACCGCCTACGTCACTGAAATGCTAGACTTCACCACGAACCGACGGTTAACGGTGCCTTCGCTTATTGCAAATATGTCGAGAACACCGTCGAGCACCATGACGCAAAATTGACGTCGGCGGAATTACCAGATGGCGCCCTAACTTTTCCGGTTTGCTCAATAGCCAATCAGCGCGCACCAAAGGCGATACTTTTGCGATTGTCGCCTTTTGGGAATACGGGCCCTGGTGCTTCACTGCGAATGCCTAGGCCCTCGTCAGACAGATGGCGCCACACTACCGGAGGCACTCGGCTTTGTGAAAGACTGTGGCGCACCGGATGGAGGGAGCGACTAAAAAGCCACCAAAACATGGACGAAGGAAAAACTAAGGAGAGGCCCTATCGTATCCCAATGCATTGCGAAAAGTGTGGCGGAAGTGACGTCAGATTTATGGGGCAAACAAACCGGTATGGGGCAAACAAAACAGCAGACGCCCCGCGGCGTGCTCTCCGCGCTGTTTCGCTTCTGCTCAGATTTGTAGTCCCGGAGTAAACTTAGCGCCTATTGTGCGGTTTGCACGTAGTAAAACGTTGCAAGCAGACGTTTACCCGGCTGTTCGTGCGTGGCAGGCCCGAGCACTGCGTGCTGAAATTTTTCGTGGAGCGTTTTTGTGCAACAGTACAGAAAGTACCGGTACGTGCCGTAATCAAAAACATTCAGCCCCTGCATCATCGTATTCGAACTCACCTAGCAGTGACTTACGCGTTCTACTGGGCGTTAGATCTCTCTTTTCCTTTCTCGTAGCCCGATTTCCCGATCTATTGCCCGATTAGCGGTTGCGGCGCAACGCCAACCTATAGTTGACGTAACTTCACGTCGAAAAGAGGACACCGCTGTATTGTATAAGCGATCGTACACGTAAAGTTTGCAATTCCAGTGCGCACACAACACAAGCACGCAGCGAGCGCACACCGAACAATACATACATCACGTAGTCCGGTAATAACAACAAAAGTTTATTGCCCTTTCGTTGAACGACACAGCCTCTAAAACGTACGATGCCCTCAGCGCATGTTGTGTACGACGCGTCAGACGCCAAAAACAAAAGTTCACATGAGTTCTGAGTTGACAGAATGAGTAACAAGCAACAGAGCGCACATCCGAGAGCTTCGCACGCAAATACCATGCCTTAGTGATCAGCAATGAAGCGAACGTATACGTACACATGAAAAGTGACACCCGGTACTGTCCGCAGTGCACGCGATTTGCACCGGGTATACGCAACAGCTGGGCATTGCGTAGCTTTCCTAAAGAACACACACAAAGGGCAGCATGCGTGAATCGACTACACCGCTTGCACGGCGAAAAACAAACAAACAAAAAGGCTGCAAAGTTTCGCGATGCGCGCATGCGCTTGCAAGCGTCGCGACGGAAATCGCGAAATGTTTCGCTGCACATTCGCTAGGAGGCGATGCGGTTGTTTGCGATGTGGAGGCTTCACGAATGTGACGTCAGGGCCTCTCCTTGGTATTCCTTCCTCCATGCACCAAAACATGCCCGTGTTGCCAGACCACTTTTTGGTGCTGTCCCTAGGAAATTTCAAGCGAGATGTACCTAGGGCTCTACGTGCGTGCGAGACGTTGATGATGCGATTGAACCATGGAAATGCTGGTGGCTTGATTTAATGGACGCACGAATAAAGGTGCATCCTTGCTGCTTTCTTTGGAAAGGGCCACTTTTTGACTAAGGGGCAAGCAGTTCGCAAGGAGGGGGAATCAGTTTTGTTTCACTTCAATGAGATGACTGCGCAGGCATAGCCGCAGGTTTCATTTTTGTGTTAACCTCGCTGGCGTATCAAGAGCATTAGTTTACGAAGCTGGTTCTTTTTGGACGACGAAGTTTGAGACATGATCGGAACAGCTAGCATGCTATGTATTCATATGAGCTGCTGTTTGGGCCTTGTTTTGTGGTTCCAGAAAAGCCAGCTTTTCCCAAAAGGTGCCTTGGAAAAACGTTTAGCTCCAATATTCCGTGATAGTCATCGAATAATCAATATTGCTCGCTTTAAGCAAATGCTTGTGGCGATCGAGCCACCACGCGAACGAGTGTCACGCCGAAGCCGGCCTCCCTACTTGGAGCACAGTATATGTGTGTACTAGGAGGCGCAGCGATGCAGATTGGTTATTTTCTCATCAGTTTAGTGGAGTTCCCGGTGCCTAACGAACACATCGTGATGATGGATCTAGGCCATCCTCAACCGATATATGTCGCATATGCATACATGGCTCACATCGCATGCGTGCTGTATCAAGCAGATATATGAAACACCATTGTGAATAACATTTTTCTGTTAATTGTATACGGACTTATATGAACTCTGCCTAGCTGTTCTTTATAAAACATATTTTTTCATTGCTGTGCTTTTCACATATCCTATCATCAGTGAAAAGGAATGGCCGGTGACAGAAGCACCATCTCCTAAATATCATATTGCCACGCCCACTTCTTGTCTTGTTTTGATGTATTCGGGTTTGACCGGCAGGGACGGTTATCAACGCTCGACGCTGTCCGCGAAGTAGTGTTCTAGAAGCGTCGCGATTGTTGTAGATCGGTTTGTTAAGATTGCGCGCCGCACGCGAATGTTCCAGCTTTGTCTAGAGATAACGCCGCCACCAGCGATATTGCTGGAAAGTTCGATAGCGCCTGTATAAAAGCCGACGCTCTTGATCGCTTGTCAGTTGATCGACGGACGACGCCCTGTTCGCCGCTATCATTGAACAGCGTGTATTGCTGTAGTTCTAGTTGTCATTTTCCCGGCCACAAGTTCGGCCAAATAAACAGTTTCATTCTGCAAACGCCGACTGCTGTCTTCGTCGACGTCACGACCACGTGACATCTGGTGGAGGTGCTGCTTCATGATCCGGACGCCACCGCGGAGCGCTGACCCAAGCCCAAGCCGCGAAGAAGACGACTCTAAGGACAACCCGGATCCTCGAACCAGCCGCCGGCAGAAGGGACTGCAACCAGAGTACGGGCTCCTTCCCGAAAACGCCAGGCAGCCGAAGATCGTCACATCGACCGCCGAGACGATGACTGACGCAGTGCCCCCTACGGCGATCGTGATGCAGCCACCCAGGGAGCCGCCGACGTTCCGTGGTTCGCCATGTGAAGACCCCGAGACTTGGCTCGAGACTTTCGAAAGGGTCTCAACATTTAATAACTGGAACTGCGAGGACAAGCTGCGCCACGTATACTTCTACCTAGAAGACGCCGCGAGGACGTGGTTCGAGAACCGAGAATCCGCCCTACAAACATGGGATCTCTTTCGGACGACGTTCCTAAGCACGTTCACGAGCGTGGTCCGCAAGGAACGGGCCGCGGCTATGCTGGAGACCCGTGTGCAGCTGCCCAACGAAAATATTGCCATCTACACGGAAGAGATGAATCGCCTGTTTCGACACGCCGACCCAAGTATGCCCGAAGAAAAGAAAGTGAGGTTCCTCATGCGGGGTGTCAAACAGGAACTCTTCGCTGGATTGATAAGGAACCCGCCGAAGACGGTCGCTGAATTCGCATCGGAGGCTTCCACGATCGAGAAAACGCTTGAGATGCGAACGCGGCAATACAACCGCAGCTTCTCGGCTACAAGCTACGCCGACGTTCAAGCCCTAGGACCCGCCGACCTGCTCGAGACGATTCGAGCAATCGTGCAAGAGGAGTTGCGAAAAATTCTACCTCCGTCGCAACCTCAAGTAGAGTCCATCGCCGACGTCGTGCGCCAGGAGATCCAGCATTCACTCGGCGCGCCTCAGCTAGCAGAGCCGCAGCCGCAAGCTATGAGCTATGCTGCTGCAGCCCGCCGTCATGCTCCTCCTCCACGCCCCCGCCAAGACGCCACACCGCCGCAGTACCGTCGCCAGACGCCGCCGCCTCCACCGACGCCCTACCGACCACCTGTCGGCCAGCGCAGCCCCCCGAGGAAGACCGATGTCTGGCGTGCCCCCGACAACCGCCCGCTCTGCTACCACTGCGGAGAGGCCGGCCACACGTACCGCCGCTGCCAGTACCGACAGATGGGACTACGGGGATTCGCTATCAACGCGCCGCGCCCGCAGCCAGGCGAACGGCCGCGCGACATCGACGACTACCTCACCGGAACACAGTGGCAAGAACAACGACCTTCCCGCTCGCCGTCGCCCGGCCGCTACATGTCACCGCACCGCCGGCCGTACACTGGCCCAAACCGGGGCCGGTCGCCTAGCCCGTATCCGGAAAACTAAGGGCAGCAACCGATGGAGGTGCGGTTGCTGTACGACGAACTCCCGAAGATCCTCCGCCGCCGACGACGACGCCGCGACGAAACCTTCAGAACACGACGCGAACCAGACAGACCCCTGACGACGAAATCTCGCGGTCTGAAGAAGACCCGACGACGCAAAATGGAAGCGGCGGAACACACCGACGCAGCCGTGACCCCACGCCACGACCTAACTGCAACGCGAGACGACGAACTAGCGACCTCGACGTTCTTATCGACGGCCACAGCGTCACAGCCCTCGTCGACACCGGAGCCGACTATTCTGTCTTTAGTGGATCGTTCGCCACCAAGCTGAAGAAAGTAAAGACCGCTTGGAGTGGACCCGAAATCCGGACAGCTGGAGGCCACCTGATAACGCCGATTGGTGTCCGCACGGCGAGAGTCACCATCAATAACCGG
The DNA here is from genome assembly GCF_013339695.2 of Rhipicephalus sanguineus. Taxonomy (NCBI): domain Eukaryota; kingdom Metazoa; phylum Arthropoda; class Arachnida; order Ixodida; family Ixodidae; genus Rhipicephalus; species Rhipicephalus sanguineus. Next base: position 166,454,912 of record NC_051183.1, read on the forward strand.
ACTTATCCTGCGAGCTTTGTAATCCTACAAAACTGCTCCAGGGATGTGATACTTGAAATGGACTTCCTAAGTGACCACGGCGCCGTCATCGATCTGAGGTCTGAGTCGATAACACTGAACTCGGACAAAGCGCTCCCACCCCACGCGATGCCAGGCAACCATGAATTGAATGTGATAGAAGAGCAGGTGACCATTCCGCCGCGCTCCAGCGTCATTATTTCCGTCGGCACCGAAAAACCTGCGAACCTTGAAGGCGTCATCGAGGGTGATCAGCACCTACTCCTGAACCGTCAAATATGCGTCGCACGAGGTATAGCCGAGCTGCGTGACGGTAAAGCAAAAGTAGTGCTGACAAACTTCAGCCACGAATATAGGCACCTCAACTTTGGTACGACGGTTGCCTACATCGACGAATGTGTAGCCGCCAGCGAGGCTTTCGCCCTCTTCGATGCTGCCGAACCTGCTTCGACAAATAGAGGTCCCGAACCGGATTTTGACGTCAACCCGATCCTTTCGAAGGCCAAGCAAGACCAGCTCAAAACCCTGCTCTTGCAATACAAGGATTGTTTCTCGTCGTCATCGCGGGTCCGACAAACGCCCCTCGCGAAGCACCGCATTATAACAGAAGAAAATTCTCGACCACTCCGTCAGAGCCCCTACAGAGTTTCTACTCGAGAGCGCGACGCGATAAAGAAACAAGTCGACGAGATGCTACGCGACAACATCATCCAACCGTCCAAGAGTCCGTGGGCGTCAACCGTGGTGTTAGTGAAGAAGAAGGACGGGACACTGCGCTTCTGCGTTGATTATCGGCGCCTGAACAAAATCACGAAGAAGGACGTGTACCCCCTCCCACGAATAGACGACACCCTGGATCGACTTCACAACGCGACGTACTTTTCGTCGATGGACCTCAAGACCGGCTACTGGCAAATCGAAGTCGACGAGAGAGACCGAGAAAAGACTGCCTTTATAACACCCGACGGCCTCTTTGAGTTCAACGTCATGCCTTTCGGTCTTTGCTCGGCACCTGCGACGTTCCAGCGTGTCATGAACACCGTACTGGCCGGATTGAAGTGGCAGACGTGCCTTGTGTGTTTGGACGACGTCGTCGTGTTTTCCTCGACCTTCGACGAGCATCTCCGGCGGCTTGAGGCAGTACTTCAAGCAATCAAGACCTCTGGACTGACTCTGAAGCCAGAAAAGTGCAGATTCGCGTATGACGAGCTCTTGTTTCTGGGTCATGTGATCAGCAAGTCTGGAGTGCGCCCAGACCCGCGGAAAACAGCTGCCATCACCGAATTTGCGCCACCCACCGACAAGAAGGCCGTGCGCCGATTTCTCGGTTTATGTGCCTATTACCGACGTTTCGTCAAAAACTTTTCACGGATCGCCGAACCACTGACGCTTCTCACGAAGAATAACGTGGAATTCAGGTGGGAAACGGCGCAAGTGCAAGCCTTTCAAGAACTTAAACGACGCCTGCAGACACCACCCATACTTGCGCATTTCGACGATTGCGCCGATACAGAAATACACACCGACGCAAGCAGCGTAGGACTCGGTGCCGTCCTTGTGCAAAAGACTAACGGGCTTGAAAGGGTTATCAGTTATGCTAGCCGGTCACTATCCAAGGCAGAAGCAAACTATTCCACAACAGAAAAGGAATGCCTTGCCATTCTCTGGGCTACCTCAAAGTTTCGCCCCTACCTCTACGGCAGGCCCTTCAAAGTTGTCAGTGACCATCACGCCTTATGTTGGCTAGCTAACTTGAAGGACCCTTCAGGTCGTCTCGCACGATGGAGTCTCAGGCTTCAAGAATTCGATATTACCGTCGTGTACAAGTCCGGACGAAAACACTCTGACGCCGACTGCCTGTCTCGTGCCCCCGTCGACGCGCCGCCGCAAGACGACGACGACGACTGCTTCCTCGGAACTATAAGTGCCGACGACTTCGCCGAAAGGCAACGGGCCGACGCGGAACTGGGGGGCCTTATTGAGTACCTCGAGTGCAAGACCGCCGTTGTCCCGAAGGTATTCAAGCGAGGACTGCCGTCGTTTTTCTTACGGAACGGCGTTCTCCTTAAGAAGAACTTCTCGCCACTTCGAACCGACTACCTTCTCGTCGTGCCCTCATCATTGCGACCAGAAGTCCTCCAGGCCCTACACGACGACCCGACGGCTGAACACCTCGGTGTTTCCCGCACGCTCGCCAGAATACAGGAAAAATACTACTGGCCACGCCTTGCTGCCGACGTCGCCCACTACGTCAAGACTTGCCGAGATTGCCAGCGACAGAAGACACCGCCGACTAGGCCAGCGGGACTTCTGCAGCCAATCGAACCACCTCACCGGCCGTTCCAGCAAATCGGGATGGACCTACTGGGGCCGTTCCCGACGTCGACTTCCGGCAACAAGTGGATCGTCGTAGCGACTGACTACCTCACCCGCTACGCCGAGACAAAGGCCTTGCCCAAAGGCAGCGCCGCCGAGGTAGCCAAGTTCTTCGTGGAGAACATCGTCTTGCGACACGGCGCCCCAGAGGTTCTCATCACCGACAGAGGTACGGCGTTCACGGCTGACCTAACTCAGGCGATCTTGGAATACAGCCACACAAGCCACCGCCGCACCACCGCGTACCACCCACAGACCAACGGCCTCACCGAGCGTCTAAACAAGACTATCGCCGACATGCTGGCCATGTACGTCGACGTCGAACACAAGACGTGGGACGCCATCCTTCCGTACGTGACCTTCGCGTACAACACGGCCGTACAGGAAACGACGCAGATGACGCCATACAAGTTGGTCTACGGACGGAGCCCGGCAACGACGCTCGACGCCATGCTACCAAACGTGACCGACGAGGAAAACATCGACGTGACCACCTACCTACAGCGCGCCGAAGAAGCACGACAGCTCGCCCGCCTACGGATCAAGAACCAGCAGACGACTGACAGTCGCCGCTACAACCTTCGACGACGCCACATGGAATACCAGCCCGGTGACCGTGTATGGGTATGGACGCCAATACGCCGACGAGGACTTAGTGAGAAGCTTCTTCGACGATACTTTGGACCGTACAGGGTACTTCGACGCCTCGGCGCACTCGACTATGAGGTTGTCCCTGACGGCATTACGAACTCTCAGCGGCGCCGTGCGCGACCTGAAATCGTCCATGTCGTGCGCCTTAAGCCGTTTTTTGCGCGTTAGCGAGCCTGGGGACTCTATCTTTTCCTTTTTATTGTAATTTAGTTGTGTATGCACTTGTTTTTTCCTCTTCTATGTTCTTTCACAAGCATCAGGACGATGCTTTTTCAGAGGGGGGCAATGCCACGCCCACTTCTTGTCTTGTTTTGATGTATTCGGGTTTGACCGGCAGGGACGGTTATCAACGCTCGACGCTGTCCGCGAAGTAGTGTTCTAGAAGCGTCGCGATTGTTGTAGATCGGTTTGTTAAGATTGCGCGCCGCACGCGAATATTCCAGCTTTGTCTAGAGATAACGCCGCCACCAGCGATATTGCTGGAACGTTCGATAGCGCCTGTATAAAAGCCGACGCGCTTGATCGCTTGTCAGTTGATCGACGGACGACGCCCTGTTCGCCGCTATCATTGAACAGCGTGTATTGCTGTAGTTCTAGTTGTCATTTTCCCGGCCACAAGTTCGGCCAAATAAACAGTTTCATTCTGCAAACGCCGACTGCTGTCTTCGTCGACGTCACGACCACGTGACAATATAATAAAAAAAAGTATTTGTTTACGCCAGGAAAATCAATGCTCCTCACCACATAATGCTTCGCTGAACCGACCAATGTGTTACGAATGCACACTGTCGGCTAAGTGTATATAAACTCGTATACATCGGAATCAAAGGGCATCGCTAAATAGCTCGATATACCCGTAATTAAAAATGCATAAAATGCCTGTCTGAAGCTTAAATATAGTTGGTACATGTCTTGATACATACTGAGTATAAGCAACCTCGCGATACTCTTTCCGGCAGGGGCGTAACCAAGGAGGGGGGGGGGGGTTCAACCCCCCCCCCCCCGAAAATTTTTAATTTTGCTTGCGTATATATACACGCACACATACAAACGCACGCACGAACACACATAAAGTATGGTTGAACCCCCCCGAAAAAAATTTCTGGCTACGCCCCTGCTTTCCGGCAACTAATTGCAGCCACAGGTAGCAAGCTTCACAGCGTGGCATTTAGTTTTCGTCGCATTACACCCCTGTGTAGCGGTAAAACTTACAAAGCAATTCCTGCGTTGTGGAACGCAAAGAAATCTGTGCTGCGCACGCCGCCCATATTTTGACTCGTACCCTGCTTGTTTACGCCATGCTTGCACTGCCCCTTGGATTCAATGCACTATGTATTTACATTATATATACGAGCTACAAGATGACAGATTCACTGTAGTCAGCTTTATGGCATTGCAGTTGTGTTATGCCACAAAGCATGCACTGTGCATCGACGATTCATTGTGCAGCGAAGCCCACCACAGAGAAATCTGCCACGTACGTTACCTGATGCTTTGTCTTCTTTGATTACAAAAAAGGACGCAGTCTCCAGTCACCGTACGAGCACCCAAACTTCTAACAAATGCGCAAGTGCATAGCAAAGGTTTATTCAATTCTTCTACCTGCAGCAACCATTTACATTAGATCTACAGACCAAGCCACTTCTTGGAATAGTGTCATGGAGAAACTTAATTATGCCAACAGAGATTATTACAAGATATCAATGAATCAGGTGGCCTGAAGCGAGATCGCATAGTGAACTTGCTGCACAATTAATTGCGACGAGGCGCCGCTACGGATGCCTACTTCAAACGCCAGCTGCTACATTTCAGGTCAATGCGCAGATGACGGATTTCTTAGCGCTGCTGATAGCCTTAACAATCTGTATAAATTCAAGCGAACACTCGCGAGGTAACATAAAGCACACAGACGTTTTAACGCAACGCGCGCTCTCGAGTGCCTCAGGCTTCACCTCACTTGACGACAGTCGGACACATCGGATTCGAAGGGGATCGCGAAATAGTTCGATATGTCCATTACTACAAATGGAAAGTACGCCTGTATGCTTTAACATTCACACGTCTCGGACGGTCTCATGAGATGACTGATTCCTTTAAGTTGCTTCGAAGCCGTAAATGTTTTATCAACGACTTTGCGGCAGCGAACCCTTCTCGGCCACGAAGGGCTAGAGCTTCACAGCGTGACGTTTAGTTTTCTTCGCATAACGCCACTGTGCAGCGGTGAAGCTTAACAAGGCAAATCCCTCATTCTGGAGCGCACTGAGTTATACCAGGCGCTTACATCGGAACACCACTGATACGTCGAAGAGTGAACTTGTTGGCTAGTTGGTTCAACATAACTTAAGGGAGCAGCGCGAAAGACAGGGACAGAAAGGCACACATACACCCACACGTAGCGCAGTATGTGTGGTTGTATGTGTGCCTTTTCTGTCCCCGTCTTTCGCGCTTCATCCAAGCTGACAGCAGAGTCGATGACGTCGTAATTGAGGCTGCTGGTAGTCTTAGCAATCTCAGTCACCCCTAAGCGAACACTCGCGAGGTAACACAACAAATTATGACACAGATACACAAAATCTTTAAAGAAGACACGCCATCAAGTGCCTCTAACTTCAAGTTTCAACTCGGCCTCTCGTTGCTCTCGTCAATTTGACTAGGGAATTTCTGGGTACACCACGGCGCTAGTTTAGGTCGGCAGCACAAGGTAGCCAACATGAAACATGCTTACACCGCTAACATTGGGCGATGTTTAGATGGCTTTTTAGTCTCGTGCCCGGATGGAGGCTGCAGCCGCGATACCAACGTGCACTCCCTGGCAGCGACAGCAATAACAAAAGCAAGGCTTCTACAGTGGTGGTCAGGGAGACAGTGAACAATTGTGATGTTCATGGACCTGGTGTGATTTTTCTTTCTTTCTCTGTTTTTAAATGCGAAGCATTTCTTGGCGAACCTCTGGCACTTTGAGCGTTTCTATCTACGTATCTATCTATCTATCTATCTACCTATCTATCTATCTATCTATCTATCTAGCCGCCTACGTCTGGGTGCTTTCATGATGGCCTCCTTAACTTGGTGTAGACCAAAATTTGCATGGGAGGGTAAGAGGATTTGACGAATATGACTGCCGGGTCGTGACATGAATAACGTTAAAATCTTGTCGCGTACGTCGTCAAACCCTTTCCACTAGACACGTGTGGCACATACCCTTTTACCACGGGCCGCGGTGTACGGGTATGCGCCACAGGTGATTGGCAGTTTATATCTACCCAGGAACGGCGAGAACAGACATTGGTAACTTAAATGCTAGAGCGTTAAGGAAAACCAACATCGGCAGCGTTGACTCAACGAATGGAAAGAATGAAAATTAGGATCCCAGCAGGAATCGAACCCAAGCATTCTGCGTGGCAATCAGGTATTCTACCACTGAGCCACGCCAGGTCTATAAACTGGTTTGGAAAAACAGCCTACGCAGGCGTAATAACGGTGCAACATCAATTGTGGTTGTGGTGCTGGCTATGTAATTTTACAAGAAAGCAATAAACACTACATGATACTGCTACGATGTGTACTCCTACGATACAGGCGTCATATGAGATTAACGTCTGTAGTTCCAGTGTTGGCTCCGCTTTTATAGCAGTCTAATAAACATTCGTTTGTATTCCTATGATTCAGCAAGCTATATTGCATTGCTCGACCCCGGAGGAATACATTAACGAAGGTTAAGTTACATATGATATCCACATCACCGTAAAGTGCACTTCGTCCACTAGAACGACGCAGTGTCCTCTTCATTTCTTACGAGGCTGAGCAATGGCCTCATGCTGACCGAGAATGATGCCAGATTGATTGACAGCCGCATTGTAGACTAGGCTACGTAGGCTACATACGCCCAGGTAGTCTACGAATACGACAAACACCATCCACTGATGTTGGTCTATGTAGCACTATCCAGGCCTACCAGCCTCGACGGCCTATACCTCACCAGCGCGAAGGGTGACTTCAGATTCCGACTTCCCGCCGGCTCTGTCGACAGACAATTTGTCGACGAAATGACCGAGGCATCCACGAATTCCAACAGCTCTACTATACGACATACTTCACTACACATGGACCCCTCGTCACCACGATCACGACCGGATCCTATAAGAAGTCATGGCCAGCTGCTGGTGCTCACTGATCACGGTGGTGATGACCTTGTTCAAGAACTGTAAAGAACTTCTTGCACACATGCACACGGGTTTGTGAAACGTGTGAAACGTGCATGCGTTCTGGGGACACGTATAACCACTACATATCAACTTACCGCTTCTGGTGATGGTAATACCCACGTTGCCATTGGCAGCGTTACCCAACCGTAAACAGCTGGTTATGTAACACATATGCGGCTCTTCAACATATGTATGTGTGCGTATAAAATTTATACAAACCTTTAGCGTCATTTTGTAACGTGTCGCTCAGTAAAAAAAACTTACGCCACAGTCACCTACCCGCCGCATGCTTCGCATAACATCGACTCCCACGGTACGTGGGATCTGCCGAATTTTTTTAATTTATTTGTTTCTCGTTCCGGTCAGGACACTAAAAGGTGCCCCCCCGGTATAAAGGGGAAGACCACAGACATCATCATCATCATCATCGTGTAGCCCGCGCGCCGGTTCGGCCGGCGTGTCTTCGTCTTAGTGCCTCCGCAGCTTTATAACTGCTCCGTGCCTCGTGTCCGAATTTCTCTGTTTTTGTCGTGTTTGCGCTGTTCTTTGTGTACGCACGTGTAAATGAGAACTGCAAAGAGTATTGATGCAGCGGGTGAAGCATCAGGGCAGGCAGAAAACATGCTTCGGGCCGCTGTGTCGGAGTGGCTATCGCATTTTCTGTTGATGTACAGATGAAGTTTTTCACTAATATTTTTGTATTAAGCAGTTGTGTGAGTATTTTCCTGCCCGTTAAACATTTTCCACTGTGTTTTCTCATTTAAGAACTGGTATTATGACTATTTGTATTGTGTCTCTTCTGTCGAGCGTTTTTTTCACATTTATGTGTGTGTTTTGAACATTACTTATGTTTCATAAGTTGATGGTTAAGTTGTGGAAAAGAGGGATTTCTCATAGTGAAGCTCAGATTATATTCCCAGTTATTAAGGTGGGGTCAAACTTTAAAAGTGAGTTTCGAAGTTTGACTGTACAGCAGGTAATGAAAGCTATGACTAAAATTTGCGAGGTATTTTAAGGTAGACGCAGGTTGCATTAAAACTCAAAGATAGTTTGAAATTGTTTAATGTTTTTTATTTGTGTTTGTTTTTCTACTGATGTACTTTTTAAATAGGATCTGCCATCTGCAGAGCATTGCAATTTTGTATAAAGGTTTTACAGAAGTGGAAGTAAAATTGTGAGCGTACAACAAAAACTAAATTTGTTGTTTTTTTACGTTTGTTGATTTATGAAAATTGCCACTTATGACTGATTTTTTAATACTAAAAAATACCAATGAGCATAGGCTACTGGTTCTAGTGCCAGTTATGTAAATGTCATTAGTTAAACGTGGAAATTTTTGTTTTCTAAGCCCACTAGTTCTCGAGAAAAAGGTACAGAAATTACAAAATGGTTCTGCTGAAAAAAAAAACGCAGAAATAACGTAGGTGTACGCGCGCATTACCTGTCAATGTGTCAAAGAAAAAGAACCAAAAATTCTTTTAGAACGCGAGTGCCGAAATGTGATATGTTTTCTGAAAGATAAATAAATTCTGTATCAGGTAATTTTGAAATCCCAAAATTGCATTTTTTTGCTAAAAACCCACCTTAAACTGTTCACTGCGGTTAAAAACAAGAACCCATATTCCCGAAGGTGCCTTGCACTTGATTTTTTCAGGCCATATTTCAGACAATCACAATGCTACAATAATGAAATTATCTAATTGAGATGTCGATCTTGACTAATGACCCCTGTTCGGTTTCTTTGAACTTACCTTTCCTTCTGTTAAAATGAAATTCAAGCTCCAGACACATTCGTAATGTTTTTGTGAAGTGAGCAGTGCCGTTCAAATAAAATGCTTGAGTAGTAATTCCTATTCAGACTGGCTTGTGTTCACCGCATGTGGTCTAGAAAATACGGGTGCCATGCTGAAAAACGCAGAACAGTGAAAGTGACCCCACCCCACCCTACATTTGCGTATAAACGATGCTCTGTTAACTACACACTTACTCAAGTAGTACAACAATGCAGTAGGCACAACTGAACTGCAGAAACATCGAAACAACCGATCCGAAAGTATGGGGCATATGCTGATATCTGCAGCACTGGATGAGCAAAATGCATCCTGTTTGTGGAAGCGAACAAAGTGCAAAGGCTAGTGTCATAATGTCTGCAAGAAATATTTGTGTAAAACCAGCGTGTGTAATATTTGTATTTGTGTAATACCAGCGTTACACGGAAATTTGCGATTACTGTCGACCCGCTCCGGATCAAATATCTGCTCGCGAGAATTATCGTAGCCACCGATCTGACGGCGCATGATACGCTCTGCAAGTCCATGATGGTGCATCATACCGAGTGTGATGCGCTGCTAATATAATAAAATATGACCGCGACTGAGAGGCGCGAATTGCAGTTGACTGGATCGACTTCGAGTAGAATCGCTGCGTTGAAAACAGCGCGCACACGGGATGAAGGCTAAGGAACACAGGCGCTTCCTTAGCCTTCGTCCCGTCTTCGCACTGTTTTCAACGGAATAAGATGTACCAACTGGCCCTTTAAAGCACCCTGCTGCGAGTAAAATCGCCAGCGAATATTCACGAGTAGCAGCGAAGAATCCGAGTCAGACAGACTCAGACTTGATCGCGATCGAAGTTGCCGTGAGCCATCCTTACGACACGGTGCGTCTAACGTGTCAACCTTAGCTGATTGTTTTCGACTGGCAAGTTTGGTGTGTCGTAGTATATTAATTGCGACTTTTCTACTTCGCTTTGGTGGTGAAGCACAGAATCGCGAAAACTAGCAGACGACGTGAGGTACGTGTGAAACGCTTCGTTGTTTTCTAGTGACCAACCAGTTGAGGATTCTCTGGCGGGCAATAATTTGGCAATAAGATTTCCTTCTTCCGATCGAGTGTTTTGACGACTGTGTTAAAAAGAACGAAGAACACTGTATTCGCAGCAGAAAGCGCCGTGCTACGCAGCTGCAAGCGCAGGAGCCGCCGACGCGCGATGGACGGATGGATGGATGGATGCTATGAGCGTCCCCTTTGTAACGGGGCGGTGACATGTCTGCCACCAGGCTCGGAGAAAAAAAAAAAATCCTTCCTTGTTTTATGTTGGCCTAATACCTTATTTACATTGATTAAATCTATGTTATTATACCAAATAAATATAAATTCACGGTCTATCTCTCTGCCTCTTAAGGCAGAATGACCTTATTTTTCCCCCCATTATTTATTTTTGTTCTTTATCTCTACTTTTCTGCCACCAATACTCTAACCGTCTCTTACTTATTTCTATCGCGGACGTGTTCGGCTTTCCATTGTTGTCCTTAAACCCAAGGCTTCATGTAGACTCGTGCCCACACGTATACCTGGGTGAATATCGCCACATTCAATCAGTACATGTTCCATCGTTTCCTTAGTTCTCCAGCAGCATGTACATTGTTCTTCTTCGTTACTGAATCTCGCTTTATAACTACGCGTTCTAAGGCAGCCCGACCTTGCTTCAAACAGTAAAGCGCTTCCCCTTGAATTATCATAAAACCTTTCCCTCCTTATTTCGTTTTTTCCCTTTCGGTAGTTACTCAGAGCCGGCTTCTTTTCCATCGCTGCCATCCAATAAGTCCTCTCCGCCTCTCTGGCCTTCCGCTTAATGCTCCTTGTTGCCATATCGCCCGCACTGCTAGCCGTATATTTACTGGTGAGCCTCCTAGTTCTTTTTCTCCACTGCGTGTCAACGCTTTTTCTATACAAATACCTGAAAACCTTCTCTGCCCATCTACTCTTCTTCATTTTCCTCAGCCTCTCTTCGAACCTCATTTTGCTCTGAGCTTCCCGCACTTCAAAGCCTGTCCATCCCATATCACCCTTTACAGCCTCATTTGTCGTCTTCCCGTGAGCGCCCAATGCGAGGCGGCCCACCGTCCTTTGATTTACATCCATTCCTGATTGTACCTCTGACTTCATGCACACCACTGAGTTCCCAAATGTAAGCCCCGGGACCATCACACCCTTCCACAGCCCTCGAAGCACCTCGTACCTATTGTACCCCCATAAAGCTCTGTGCTTCATAATTGCAGCATTCCTCTTTCCCTTTGCTACCGATGCTTTCTCTTGTACCTCCATATATCTATCCCCCTCATTTACCCATACTCCGAGGTACTTGTACTCGCTTACCCTCGGTATTTTTTGGCCCTGTATAAAAACCGCATGGTCTTCGTGATCATTGAATACCATCAATCCACATTTTGTTGCACTAAATCCTAGTCCTAAAGCCTCACATTCCCTTCCGCATATATCTGCCAGTCGCTGTATATCATCTTGACTGTCCGCAAATAAGACAATATCATCAGCATAAAATAGACCTGGAAGCTTCTGCTCAACCATCGTGCCGACCTGTTTGTGTGACAAATTAAATCCAATGTTGCTACCTTCTAGCGCTTTTTCCATCCTCACCATGTACAGCATGAATAACAGCGGGGACAAAGGACATCCCTGTCTCAGCCCCTTGCTGATTTCAACGCTGTCCTTGCTACTTATTCCTTCCCATTCTATACAAACTGTATTTTCTCGGTATATTTCCCTCAAAAGCTGTATACAGTCGTCACCTATGCCCACTTCTTTCAGTATATCCCACAAAATTTCCTGATTAACGTTGTCATACGCCCCGGTAATATCTAGATAAGCTACGTATAAGGGCCTGTTTTCTATTTTCGATATTTCTATACACTGGGTAAGAACAAACAGATTATCGTCTAACCGCCTGTCGATTCGAAATCCATTCTGAAGTTCTCCCAAAATATCATTTTGTTCTACCCACGCTTCTATTTTTAATTTTACTGCCTGCATCGCCAACCTGTATAGCACCGATGTAATGGTTAGCGGTCCATACGAGCGAATGTTATCCTTTTCTCCCCTGCCTTTATAGATTAAGTTCATTCTACTTTTTCGCCAACTGTCTGGTATTTCCCTCTCCTGTAAGCACTTTTCTACGGCTTTCAGCAGTGCTTCTTTAGTGTTATGTCCGAGTTCGTTAATGAGGCTGACGGGAACCCCATCTAAGCCCGGTGTAGTGCGCTTAGGAATTTTTCCTTCGGCTTTCTTCCAATTGAAATTCTCTAGTACTACATATTCGTCGGTTGCACTCCTTTGCGCACTTTTACTCACCGGGGGAATCCCCTGGGCGACCTTTTTAAATGAATCGGCTGTTATCTTTCGGATGTAACCTAGCGCTTCATACCCTTCCAATTGATTTCCTCCTTCATCTACCATACGTTGTTGCATTGTGACAGACTTCCTACCCAGCGCTTTTAGGTGGTTCCAAAATATCCTGGGCGCGGCCTTCTTCTTTTCGCGAATCTCTGTCGTCCAGCGTTCACTTTCACCTTTAATTTTTGCCTCGACTAATTTCTGCACAATGGATTTTTGCTCTAAATATATTTCCCATATTTGGTTGACTTCGTCCTGTGGCCGCTTCTCCTTTTTTGCTTGTCTGTGCTCCCGTGATGCCTCACGTCGCTTCTCGATCGCCTCCCGGATTTCTTTGTTCCACCAACTTTTTGGTTTTCTCTTTCCTTTCCAACAAATAGTTTTCTTCTCTTTTTCCATTTCTTTTGTGATTATATGTAGCAGCTCACTATACTTCCAGTCTTTACCTGGTAGTTCGTCTACTTTTTCCTCGACTCTTGCGGCTATATTTCTTATTTGTTTGTCATTTAGATACAAGCTGCCAAACTTTGATTCTATGTTCTTATTATCAGTTTTATATCCCATTTGTAATATTATGCGTTTATGATCACTACCCAAGCTGTTAATGCCTTCCTCGTCTATTCTCATCTCTCTAAGTTTGTCATATATTCCTTCTGTCATGAGACAATAATCAATGCTCGATTGCCGGTTTCCGACTTCCCACGTGATCTGCCCCTCACACTTAGGCCCCACGTTAACTATCTCAAGACTATGTTGCTCGCAGAGATCTAGCAATAACTTGCCATTGGTGTCTGAATATCCGTCAAGGTCATGAATGTGAGCGTTCATGTCCCCTAGAAGGATTATTTCGGCATCAGGACCAAATTCTTTAATATCGGTGCTTATGCATTTCACCATCTCCAGATTCTTTTCTCTGCAGTTATTCCCCGTCCACAAGTAAGCTACGCCTAGCCACGTTTTCTTTCCACCTACTGTGCCCGAAACCCACATGTGCTCTGAACACGTTTGTTTCACTCTATCCAATTTTGTTCTGCTATGGATTAGCATTCCAACACCCCCACCTCTCCTTTCTGATGTGATCCTGTTACATCCTTCCCAAATATAATTGTCAATATGTGGTGGCTCTTCCAAGTCTCTAAGGTGTGTTTCTGTAACCGCATAAACACCTATCTGTTCCTTGCTTAACTGCTCCTCAATCTCTAACCATTTTGCCTTTTTTCTGCCACCCTGCATGTTTATGTAACTAATTGCAACACGCGCCTTCTCCCTTCTTTTACCTTTTCTCTGGTTTTTCGCTATACTGCCTGTCAAAGAGTCCCCCTGGTTGTTTTCCTCATTACAAGCTACCCTGGGCACCGAGGGGCCCGCGTGCCCCCCAAAAAAGCTACTGCGCGACCTGCCAGTCGCCAACCCACCTCATGACCAAGCCTCTTATCGAAGTGAATTCTGTCTCTTTGGAAACCGCCCCACCTGTGCACCTCCCTGTTTATATCCACTACCTCGAAGCCCTTCTCTCGACTAATTCGCCATATCTCTTTGTTTGCGTCGACAACCGCTCTTTGCAAGTTGATATTCCTCACTGGTACTTCCGGTATTGTGCATACCACTATCTGCACCTGACGGGAAATGGCGCGCATGTCATCGACCCCTTTCGCCAATGTGGGCGCTAGTTCGGCTGATTCTTCATTCAAGACGTCGTTTAGACCTCCCGCGATTATCACGAGGTTACGTCCATTAGCCTTAGTTGCGAGTTTTGCGCTAGCTCGTCTCATCACTGATCCCAGCCTATGTCCCGGGAACTTCCCTATTAAAACTCGTTTGTCGCCTCTCACCCTTTCCTTGACTGCTTCTTCGCATCTAACTAAATTCGAGTCCCCGGCGATTATCACGTGCTCCGACTCTTCTGCTGGACCGTCCCGCACCTGGCCACTGCCTCGGTTATTAGCCCGTGTCACTGCTGCTTTGTCCCCTCCCCTTCCCAAAACTACTTCGCGGAAGCTGGGTCCTGTGACCCTTGCACCTGTCTTTTCCAAACCTGTTTCCCCCTTCGCGTCTACCACTGTGGGGGTCGATGCCCCGCTGTCGCTTGCTTCTTTGTTCACCATTACTACCTTTGCTAACTTCTCCTCGGCTGACTTAAGCCTTTCCCCCATGGCCATCGTTTTTTCCCGCTCTGTCGCCAACGCAAACTCCAGCTCGGCGATTCTTACCATGAGCTCATTCTGGGCAGCCATCATTATTTCCATTTTCGCCTCTAACTCGCATTGCTTACACTTGGCGTCAGCTCCCTCTGTCTTCTCATCCGTACAAACCTCTATTTTCCATCCCATTCCGCACCCTGTACACTTTACGGTCTTTTTGACCATGGCTAGATCGTTCACACGGCGGATTAGTTACACTTAAAGTCAAATGGTATCACAAAACTCCGCAAGTATGCTATACTTCAAAGCACACGTGTGCCTTTCAGCCACGTGGTGACCGAACAAAAAAAAAAAAAAAAAAAAAAAGACCCAGGCGACTGTCACACAGGAAACAGTACAAAATTGTAAGCCCTATTAAGCTTCAATCTAGTGGCTTATGTACTCATATAACTAAAAAAACAAGCTCGAATCATGCAAAAAAAAAAAAAACTTATCTGACGCTGTCATTCCGGAGCCCACGAAAAACACGTCCGTCCTCTCCCAAGTCCCAGCGCGGTACTGCGACCTTAGCGAGTCGCAGCGCCGCCATGCGGTGACTATGGGAAGGCATCAGCGCGGTGGCCACGCCAAAGTGCACGCTCAGCACACTAGCCAGTATATTCTAGGCACTATAGTATTGGGAAGGCGGCGGAAGTGACGCAGCCGAGGGCACCGCTAACTTCGGCACTTCGGCCGCTACAGCGAGCGTCTGCTGTGCACAAGGCGACAGACAGCGTTGGTTTGGCCGGCGCTTCGCTGGTCGTCCCGGCTGTCACAGTTTTCATACTCCGCGCCGGCGTGACCGGTATGCCTTGCACGACTTCCGGTTCGTTCGTAACAACGTCTACGTCATACGTAGACAGTACACTCGGTTGGGTTTCGGTTTCGGTGTTGCGCTTTTTTTGCTTATTTAAAATTATTCTCCAATTTGCCGAGTATTTCTGCTATCGGGCCCGTAAAAGGAGCGTCTCAGGAACATAAAAGCACCATTACTTTGACATGGCCAAAAAATCGCCGGAGTTGGCCTTTAAAGGGGCCCTGCGACACAATTTGAGCATGTCTTTTTCATCGGTTCTTCTGGTACTGTGGAATGCACCGATATTGTTGCTTAGTGGCAACGCCGGAATCGAAGCGGTTATAATTTTATTTCACGGGATAAACTACCTTGATTTCTGACTATGGCGGCACACATCGGCTATTTCTGTTACAGGAAGTGACGTGATGTCATGTGACAGTGACGACAAAGACCGTTCGTTTTTGATTGGCTTGACGCGACACGTGACGTGAATATTCATATTGTCACGTGGTTGTGACGTCGATGAAGACAGCAGTCAGCACGTCCCAGATGAAACTGTTTATTTGGCGAACTTGTGGCCGGGAAACTGAAGGTCAAACTACAGCAATACACTGATAGCGTCGAACAGAGCGTCGACCGTCGATCAACTGACAAGCGGTCAAGCGCGTCGGCTTTTATACAGGCGCTATCGAACTTTCCAGCAATATCGCTGGTGGCGGCGTTATCTCTAGACAAAGCTGGAACATTCGCGTGCGGGGCGCAATCTTAACAAAACGATCTACTACAATCGCGACGCTTCTAGAACACTACTTCGCGGACAGCGTCAAGCGTTGATAACCGTCCCTGCCGGTCAATCCCGAATACATCAAAACAAGACAAGAAGTGGGCGTGGCATTGCCCCCCTCTGAAAAAAAAGCATCGTCCCGATGCTTGTGAAAGAACATAGGAGAGAAAAAAAACAAGTGCATACACAAATAAATTACAATAACAAAGGGAAAAATAGAGTCCCCAGGTTCGCTAACGCGCAAAAAACGGCTTAAGGCGCACGACATGGACGACTTCAGGTCGCGCAGGGCGCCGCTGAGAGTTCGTAATGCCGTCAGGGACAACCTCGTAGTCGAGTGCGCCGAGGCGTCGAAGTACCCTGTACGGTCCGAAGTATCGTCGAAGAAGCTTCTCACTAAGTCCTCGTCGGCGTATTGGCGTCCATACCCATACACGGTCACCGGGTTGGTATTCCATGTGGCGTCGTCGAAAGTTGTAGCGGCGGCTGTCAGTCGTCTGCTGGTTCTTTATCCGTAGGCGGGCGAGCTGTCGTGCTTCTTCGGCGCGCTGTAGGTAGGTGGCCACGTCGATGTTTTCCTCGTCGGTCACATTTGGTAACATGGCGTCGAGCGTCGTTGCCGGGCTCCGTCTGTAGACCAACTTGTATGGCGTCATCTGCGTCGTTTCCTGTACGGCCGTGTTGTACGCGAAGGTCACGTACGGAAGGATGGCGTCCCACGTCTTGTGTTCGACGTCGACGTACATGGCCAGCATGTCGGCGATGGTCTTATTTAAACGCTCGGTGAGGCCGTTGGTCTGTGGGTGGTAAGCGGTGGTGCGGCGGTGGCTTGTGTGGCTGTATTCCAGGATCGCCTGAGTTAGGTCAGCCGTAAACGCCGTACCTCTGTCGGTGATGAGAACCTCTGGGGCGCCGTGTCGAAGGACGATGCTCTCAACGAAGAACTTGGCTACCTCAGCGGCACTGCCTTTGGGCAGGGCTTTTGTTTCGGCGTAGCGGGTGAGGTAGTCGGTAGCCACGACGATCCATTTATTTCCGCAAGTCGACGTTGGGAACGGCCCCAGGAGGTCCATCCCGATCTGCTGGAATGGTCGCCGAGGAGGCTCGATCGGCTGAAGGAAGCCTGCTGGTCTTGTGGGCGGTGTCTTCCGTCGCTGACAGTCTCGGCACGTCCTTACGTAGCGAGTGACGTCGGCGGCAAGGCGCGGCCAGTAGTACTTTTCCTGTACTCGTGCGAGCGTTCGGGAAAGTCCGAGGTGTCCAGCCGTTGGGTCGTCGTGCAGGGCGTGCAGAATTTCTAGTCGCAGTCCCGAAGGTACAACGGTAAGGTAGCTGGCTCGGGCCGGAGAGAAGTTCTTCTTTACGAGGACGTTGTTTTTCAAGGAAAATGATGCCAATCCTCGCCTGAATACTTTTGGGACAACGATGGTCCTGCCCTCCAGATATTCCACTAGACCCTTCAGTTCCGGGTCGGCTCGCTGTCGTTCGGCGAAGTCTTCCGTACTTATGGCTCCCAAGAAGCTGTCATCATCCTGGTCGTTGGGCGTTGGTGGGTCGACGGGGGCACGAGACAAGCAGTCGGCGTCGGAGTGTTTCCTTCCGGACTTGTACACGACAGTAATGTGAAATTCTTGAAGTCTTAGGCTCCACCGTGCGAGGCGACCTGAAGGGTCCTTCAAGTTAGCTAGCCAACACAAGGCGTGATGGTCGCTCACAACTTTGAAGGGCCTGCCGTAGAGGTAGGGACGAAACTTTGACGTAGCCCAGATGATGGCGAGGCACTCCTTTTCTGTTGTGGAATAGTTGACCTCTGTAAGACAGATAACTGGGCAAGTTGGTATGAATCCATAATTTAAACTTTTTTAGCGCGCACAAAAGACAAGGACAAGCAAGAGACACACGTGTCTCTTGCTTGTCCTTGTCTTTTGTGCGCGCTAAAAAAGTTTAAATTATGAGTTGACCTCTGCTTTAGACAGCGACCGGCTAGCATAACTGATAACCCTTTCCAGTCCGCCCGTCCGCTGCACAAGGACGGCGCCGAGTCCTATGCTGCTTGCATCGGTGTGAATCTCCGTATCGGCGTATTCGTCGAAATGCGCAAGTATCGGAGGTGTTTGCAGGCGTCGTTTCAGTTCATGAAATGCTTCGACTTGCGCTGTTTGCCACCTGAATTCGACGTCGGTCTTCGTGAGCTGCGTTAGTGGTTCGGCGATCCGTGAAAAGTCTTTGACAAAGCGTCTGTAATAGGCGCACAAGCCGAGAAATCGGCGCACGGCCTTTTTGTCGGTGGGAGGCGGGAAAGCGGCGATGGCAGCTGTTTTCTGCGGGTCTGGGAGCACTCCAGTCTTGCTGATCACGTGACCCAAAAACAAGAGCTCCTCGTACGCGAAGCGGCACTTTTCTGGTTTCAGGGTGAGCCCGGAGTTCTTGATTGCTTGAAGTACGGATTGAAGTCGCTGGAGGTGTTCGTCGAAGTTCGAGGAATACACAACGACGTCGTCCAAGTAAACAAGGCAAGTCTGCCACTTCAAGCCAGCTAATACAGTATCCATGACTCGTTGGAAAGTCGCAGGTGCCGAGCAAAGACCGAAAGGCATGACCTTGAACTCGAACAGGCCGTCCGGTGTTACAAAGGCGGTCTTTTCTCGGTCTCTCTCGTCGACTTCAATTTGCCAGTAGCCGGTCTTGAGGTCCATCGACGAGAAGTAGTTCGCGTTGTGGAGTCGATGCAGGGTGTCGTCTATCCGTGGGAGAGGGTACACGTCCTTCTTTGTGATTTTGTTCAGGCGACGATAATCGACGCAGAAACGTAGGGTCCCATCCTTCTTCTTCACTAACACCACGGGAGACGCCCACGGGCTGTTGGACGGCTGGATGATGTCGTCCCGTAGCATTTCATCGACTTGTTTCTTAACGGCCTCCCGTTCCCGCGTCGAAACCCGGTAGGGACTCTGACGGAGTGGTCGAGCATTTTCTTCTGTTATAATGCGGTGCTTAGCAAGGGGCGTTTGCCGGACCCGCGATGACGACGAGAAACAGTCCCTGTATTCCTGCAGAAGGCGTCGAAGCTGTTGCTGTTGGCGAGCGGGAAGACTTGGGTTTACGTCGAAGGGTGGCTCAGGGATCGTCGTCGTAGTTTCGTCAGAATTTGAAAAGGCAAACGCATCGCCGACGGCCAAGATTTCTTCGATGTATGCAATCGTCGTGCCCCTGCTCAGGTGTCTGTATTCCTGGCTGAAGTTCGTTAGCATCACGCTTGCTTTTCCTTCATGCAACCGAGCAATGCCCCTTGCGACGCAAATGTCACGGTCTAGCAGCAAACGCTGATCCCTCTCGATGACACCTTCGATGTCTTCAGCTTTTTCGGTGCTGACGGAAATTATGACGCTGGAGCGAGGCGGGATGGTAACTTGATCCTCGAGCACGTTCAGGGCATGTTGACATGGACTCGTATCCGGCGTTGTCGTTTTGTCCGACGATAGGGTTATCGATTTGGTTCTTAAGTCGATGACGGCGCCGTCATGGTTTAAGAAGTCCATGCCAAGTATGACGTCCTGGAGCAGTGTTGCAAGATTACAAAACTCGCAGGATACGTGCGATTATTGATTGTGACTCTTGCTGTGCAGACTCCAGACGGCGTTATTAGATGGCCTCCAGCGGTGCGGATTTCGGCGCCTTCCCAAGCAGTCTTAACTTTCTTCAACTTCGTGGCGAAGGGCCCACTGATGACGCAATAGTCGGCTCCAGTATCGACGAGAGCGGTGACGTTGTGGCCGTCGATGAGAACGTCGAGGTCGCTAGTTCGTCGTCTTGCGTTGCGGTTGGGTCTTGGCGTCGGGTCACGGCTGCGTCGGTTTGTTCCGCTGCTTCCATGTTGCGTCGTCGGGTCTTCTTCAGTCCGCAAGATTTCGTCGTCAGGGGTCTGTCTGGTTCGCGTCGTGTTCTGAAGGTTTCGTCGCGACGTCGTCGTCGTCGGCGGAGGATCTTCGGTAGTTCGTCGTACAGCAACCGCACCTCCATCGGTTGCTGCCCTTAGTTTTCCGGATACGGGCTAGGCGACCGGCCCCGGTTTTGGGCCAGTGTACTGCCGGCGCTGCGGTGACATGTAACGGCCGGGCGACGGCGAGCGGGAAGGTCGTCGTCCTTGCCACTGTGTTCCGGTGAGGTAGTCGTCGATGTCGCGAGGCCGTTCGCCTGGCTGTGGGCGCGGCGCGTTGACGGCGAATCCGCGTAGCCCCATCTGTCGGTACTGGCAGCGGCGGTACGTGTGGCCGGCCTCCCCGCAGTGGTAGCAGAGCGGGCGGTTGTCAGGGGCACGCCAAACGTCGGTCTTTCGGGGGGCACAGCGTTGTCCTGTCGGCGGGCGGTATGGCGTCGGTGGTGGTGGCGGCGGTGCTTGGCGGCGAAACTGCTGCGGCGGCGCGGCGTCTTGACGTGGGCGAGGAGGGGGTACGTTGCGTCGGGCTGCAGCAGCATAGTTCATGGCTTCCGGCTGAGCCTGCGGTGCTTCGGGAATTCCAAGCGATTGCCGGACTTCCTCGCGGACAACGTCGGCGATTGAATCCACTTGATGCTGCGGCGAAGGTAACAGTTTGCGCAGCTCCTCCCGCACAATCGCTCTGATGGTTTCGCGCAAATCGTCGGTGGCCAGCGAGTGCACTTCGGAATAGGTTGCAGACAGCGGAGAGCGGTTGTATTGTTTCGTCCGCATGTCAAGTGTCTTTTCGATAGTTGTGGCCTCGGTGAGGAATTCGGTGACTGTTTTCGGTGGGTTCCGCACCAATCCTGCGAAGAGGTCTTGTTTCACTCCGCGCATTAGGAAGCGGACCTTTTTCTCCTCAGGCATGGCAGCGTCGGCCAGGCGGAGAAGTCGCGTCATCTCTTCCGTGTAAATGGTGACGCTCTCATTCGGTAGCTGCGCTCTTGTCTCCAGCAAAGCAGCAGCCTTTTCTTTGCGGACGATGCTCGCGAAAGTATTAAGGAACGTCGTCCGAAAGAGGTCCCAGGTTTGAAGGCTCGATTCACGGTTCTCGAACCACGTCTTCGCGGCGTCTTCTAGGTAGAAGAAGACGTGGCGCAGCTTCTCTTCAGAGTCCCAGTGATTGAAGGTGGCGACTCGCTCGTACGTCTCCAGCCAGCTCTCCGGGTCTTCAAACGACGATCCACGGAAAGTTGGTGGCTCCCTTGGCTGTTGCATCACTACCGTTGTAGGTGGCAGGGGGTCTGTCATCGTCTCGGCGGTAGATGTGACGGTCTTCGGCTGCCTGGCGTTTTCGGGAAGGAGCCCGTACTCTGGTTGTAGTCCCTTCTGCCGGCGGCTGGTTCGAGGATCCGGGTTGACCTTAGAGTTGTCTTCTTCGCGGCTTGGGCTTGGGTCAGCGCTCCGCGGTGGCGTCTGGATCATGAAGCAGCACCTCCACCAGATGTCACGTGGTTGTGACGTCGATGAAGACAGCAGTCAGCACGTCCCAGATGAAACTGTTTATTTGGCGAACTTGTGGCCGGGAAACTGAAGGTCAAACTACAGCAATACACTGATAGCGTCGAACAGAGCGTCGACCGTCGATCAACTGACAAGCGGTCAAGCGCGTCGGCTTTTATACAGGCGCTATCGAACTTTCCAGCAATATCGCTGGTGGCGGCGTTATCTCTAGACAAAGCTGGAACATTCGCGTGCGGGGCGCAATCTTAACAAAACGATCTACTACAATCGCGACGCTTCTAGAACACTACTTCGCGGACAGCGTCAAGCGTTGATAACCGTCCCTGCCGGTCAATCCCGAATACATCAAAACAAGACAAGAAGTGGGCGTGGCAATATGGTGGTATCTAGGCCATATTACGGAGGCCTAAGAGGAACAAAACCCCTTTTTATGCTTTCTCAGAAACAAATGATTCCTTTTTCTAACTGATATATTTTCAAAACAACAAACACGACGCTAGGTGCGCTGTGGTAATGGTAAGGGAAAAACCGAAATAAGGAGGGAAAGGTTTTATGATAATTCAAGGGGAAGCGCTTTACTGTTTGAAGCAAGGTCGGGCTGCCTTAGAACGCGTAGTTATAAAGCGAGATTCAGTAACGAAGAAGAACAATGTACATGCTGCGGAGGAACTAAGGAAACGATGGAACATGTACTGATTGAATGTGGCGATATTCACCCAGGTATACGTGTGGGCACGAGTCTACATGAAGCCTTGGGTTTTAGGGACAACAATGGAAAGCTGAACACGTCCGCGATAGAAATAAGTAAGAGACGGTTAGAGTATTGGTGGCAGAAAAGTAGAGATAAAGAACAAAAATAAATAATGGGGGGAAAAATAAGGTCATTCTGCCTTAAGAGGCAGAGAGATAGACCGTGAATTTATATTTTTTTGGTATAATAACATAGATTTAATCAATGTAGATAAGGTATTAGGCCAACATGAAACAAGGAAGTTTTTTTTTTTTCGAGCCTGGTGGCAGACATGTCACCGCCCCGTTACAAAGGGGACGCTCATAGCATCCATCAATCCAAACGATACTATTCCGCGTTTTGCCTTTTGCGGCATCGAGCGACACCGGCCACACCGGCACCTGCGAAACACGCAACGCCCAGTTCGGCACGATGCTGTCAACGAAAAAAAAAATCGAAATGCTTACCGGCCGACGCCTTCCGCGTCATCGGGCGTTAGCGTTTCGTCTGGGCCCATGGAGCCATCCTCGCGTTGCGCGGGGCTCAGCGACGCACTTTCAATTTGCAATGGCGTGCACGACATGCAAGCAATCGCTGCGTCGCAAGAGCTCGCGCTCGCGGTCTGTGAGGTCTTCTAGACTCATTTTGTGCACTACACGACAAATCATGGGAGCGTCTGCTAGCTGAGGCACGTGGTTTGTAGTAAGCATGGTAACAACGCCGCCAAAAAGAGGGGTAGCAATGTATTGTGTGAAGGCCACCATGAGGGGACATTTTCGGCATAGAGTTTCCTACAATTAGGAAACTCTATGATTTTCGGTATGTCTTTATAGGACGCGCGCGGTGATTGGAACCGGCCTTCGACGTCAGCGGGAGAGTGAAATGCGAAAAAAAAAAAATGTTTCTCGTCGTCGTCTGCTTGAGTTTTGAACTTTGAGGACTAATAACTTCACTTTTCGTGCACCAATTGGCATAATTCTTTTTGCGTTCGTCTCGGCATTCATAACTACACGCATTTGCCGTGCTAAATAAGGCAGTCGCAATAGTGTCGCAGGGCCCCTTTAAAGGGACCCTCTAACACTTTTCAGACCTAATTGCTTTACATTTTTTTTTACTTTCGGGTTGCATAGACTGAAGACTGAAGAGATTAGTGCCGCAAGAACTGCAGCATAGGGGCACGCACTCTAAAGTTATTCAGCCTGGAGCACTCAAAATACAATAAAATGGAGGCCTACCCTCAACTCGATTTTCGCGGGGTCACCTGACCACGTTTCACTCGCCCTGTGACGTTTGATGGCGTCCCAATGAAATGAACTGAAAGATCCTACGTATGGGAAGCTTGCACACAATGTTGCCTGTTTTTCCAACGCAATTATGACGCCGTTGCGATAGTAACAATGTGGTGCATTAAGAGTGAACTGCACGTGCGAAATGAGGCAGATCGCGAACGCCTCTATCATGTTTTGTAGTTTTAGTCATCTTTCTTGTTGCGACGGCGTCTATATCAAGGCTCTTACATTTTGTCCCTTCAGTTTCTTCAAACAACGGCGCCTGGAGCGTCCCCAGCGCGTTTCCTCCCGCGCCATGGCGTTCGGCGCATTCTTTCTTAAAGTCACTGGAACGAGAAAAGTACTGCGACCATCCTGCCCGCCGCCATATTTGGTACAGCGCGGCCGAAGCTGCGGCGGCACGGTGTTGATTTCACGCGGAATAACGCATGTTTTACGCATTGCGTGCGCTTTTGCAGCCCCGAATGAAACATACCGTTGTTCTCTAACCGATTAGGAAAGAAATAGCGGCCGTTTTCACTTGCCTACACGCGCACGCACGCGCACTAACGCGATAAAGAAATGCGAACTGCGCGGCAATTACGCACTCGGCTGTCGGCAAGCATTTCTTGGCGAACTTCTGCGAGTTTGAAGTAGTATCTATCTATCTATCTATCTATCTATCTATCTATCTATCTATCTATCTATCTATCTATCTATCTATCTATCTATCTATCTATCTATCTATCTATCTATCTATCTATCTATCTATCTATCTATCTATCTATCTATCTATCTATCTATCTATCTATCTATCTACCTATCTATCTATCTATCTATCTATCTATCTATCTATCTAGCCGCCCACGACTATGTGCTCTCCTGGCCGTTTCGTTAAAGGGGTGGTGCCATCAAATTTCGAGGCTATAACAAGCCTGTTGTGGGTTTCCTCTGTATGCAAGGACATTCCACACAAAGGGTCGGACACAGCAAACGTTTAGAATATATTTTAATTCACTTCCAAAGTGTACCTGAATGCCCATTCTCCCGATGGAAACCCATCGCTAGCGCGCGAACACTGACGTAGATCTGTAGGATGGGCAATGAAAGTTGTAGTGGCGTCACACCGAATCTGCTGTAGTAACGTGAGTGACCTCCGGACCTCCGCCACTTCCGCAACGTACGTACCGGCTGTAGTGAACTATAATATATTCTAGTTCACTGTAGTACCGGCAAAGCATCGGTTGCTACATCACTCGCCGAGTTTCGATCGCTTCCTGGCTAAGTGCATCACAGCCTTGTGTGGTCACGTGACCACGCCCCCTACACTTCTACGTCGTGCCCAACCTCGGCGCCCAAAAACCGAAACCGAAAGTTGTCCACATCAGAAGGCGACATTAAATTATTTAGCGAGAATACGTGAATCTTGGTGCGTGCATCATGCTTCCTGGAGCTATAGGAAACGCTTACAGCAAAGAATGCGCAAGCCACAAATTTGGTGGCACCACCCCTTTAAAGGGACACTAAAGGCAAATATTAAGTCGACGTTGATTCTTGAAATAGCGGTCCAGAAACCTCGTAGTGCTGCTTTTGTGCCAAGGAAGTGCTTATTTTGAAATAAAATCACGTTTTTAGTGGTCCGCATCGCGTTAGCGCGCTTCAAATCTCCCGCCTGAAAATACGACTCTCATACGTCACTGCTGCCGTGCCCAACGTTGCCCGCTTTTACTGCGCGGCCGCCGACACTAGTAGCAGCCGAGCGGAAGTAGCGGGACCCACAGTAGCAACAACGGGCGCTGCGGCAAAGACTTGCTCGGATGGGCACATTCAAAGCCGTCACCAAGTTGCGGTTGGTCTCGTAATCCTCAGTACGAAAGTGCAGCGAGCACACACGCAGAGGTTTTGACTGTTTAGCACACTGGCGCAATGGCATGACACTAAGCCACTTCGAGCGTAAGGGTTCATTCCGCGGCACCCAGTGAAAAGACACACCGGTTTCCTTGCTGCAGCACTGGCGTTGTGCACCATTCGGGCATCCGGCAATATCACACGCATGCGGCATTTTGTCGAACTTTCTGTCAGAGCGACTTTCACGAGCGCGCAAAACACGCACGGCAGTACGCGATCCCGAAACTACCACTGAGACGGGCGAGGCACAGTTCGGCGAAAACGGAACCTTTGAACCATGTTTGAACCACGCGCGCCGTTCCCCATGGCAACGCCACGGAGGTTTTGTTTTCCATGAATCAAGCGGAAACGAACAAACAGCATTTTATTACGTCTCTTGTTGCTCGGAATGTTCTTTTTTTACTGCTGCTAGTTTGATTACTAGTGATTTATTGTACGCCGACTTCCCTACGTCATCGGGATCACTTCGAAAATGTCCCACTCGTGGCGCTCATCATATGATACATTTAGCTTAATTTCTCGGTAAGTAGGGCACTGCTGTTGATAATATTGCCGTTTTAGAAGTTGTCATACATTGGGCTTTCACTCTGACATAAATTGTTATTTGCCTTTAGTGTCCCTTTAATGGGATGTATAGCAAATTCGGTATGGCATAACATGACTGTATGACGAATAAAAACTACAGGTAATAATATGAAAATAATGACATGTACGCCATGTACGGCACGATTTACATGCCACGCTCATGGTGCGTTCGCGGCCGGTTCGATAGCGTGATATACACCAAAACTAGTATAGCGCTAGGTGACTGTATGACGAAAATGAATGACAGGTGGTACTGATAATCATGGCATGCATGACATGTACGGCATGGTCTACATTACACTGTCTTTTTGCGCTTCCGGCCGTTTTGTTTACTGGATGTATACCGAATTTGATATGGCAGGACATGGCCGCGTGACGAACATAAATTGCAGGTCATGCGTTGTATATACATTCTACATGCATGCATGCACGACAAACATGCGATATATTGTGAACTAGATGTCATGGCATGAATGACTTCATCTGCCTCAAAGACGAACAAGGCGATATATGCAGCTCTTTGCTGGCTGCTTCGCATTAGATTGATTCACACAATGCATAGGATCTGCCGCATGGACACAAAAGGCACAATTATACAGTCACTGAAAATAAAAGCAGAGAAAAAAGTTGCTTCGTGCCGCATCAGATTCAGATACAGTCACGTCACGTGCTGCCAATCTTGGTGCATGTCAAGCCAGCGAACCGGCCGCAGGTGCACAATGAGCATGGCATGTAAATCATGCCTTACATGACATGCGTGCCATTATTTTCATGTTACCACCTGGTATTTATGTTCGTCATACAGTCACGTCACGCAATGCCGATTTTGGTGCATATCAAGCCAGCGAACCGGCCGCAAGTGGACCATGAGCATGGCAAGTAAATGATGCCTTACATGACATGCGTGCCATTATTTTCATGGTACACGCTGTTATTTATGTTCTTCATACAGTCACGTCGCGCAATACCAATCTCTAGTGAGCTTTCATGGCACACTGATCGTTATATGTGAGCCCAAAGGCGTCAATTTTACGCCAAACATAATTAAAAGCTGCCCAGCGATGTTATTGGGCATGAACCTTCTGCGGCAGCTACGCGAAACAAGCTGCAGTAGTGCAGCGGAGACGCAAACATTCCCCGAAACAAAATTTGCGAATTCTCAACGAAGCGCTTCCTCACAGAGGCGGGTATCAGTTGTGGGAACAAATTTTTCGTGCCGTATTCTGTGCAGCCACACAGCACGTCGCTTGGAATCCTTTTTTCCGCTGGGTATAGCAAAGAGGGTTTTGCCCGTTTCTCGCCGGTTGCTGCACCGAAATGCGCAGCGCCCAGGCAATCTTCGATGCTTCGACAGGCTTGCGATGAAGTGTCAAAACGACACGGGATGTCGTAACGTTCCTGCACGCTTTTCTGAGGCTATAAAAACAATCGCCGTCCAAAGCGCCGTGCGCCGGCGGCCGGGAGACGCGAGGCGAGCGTGCTGGACGATTTATGTGGCGAAGCCGCGGAAAGGGCGCGGCGGTGAAGAGCACAAAAAATCTCCGTGTGCACAAAAAATCCCCGTGCGGCTGCGAAGTGTTTTTACTAAGCCTGTGATCTCCGATGGCCAATGCTCCTGCACTGCAGGTTTTTCGCAAAGTGCGAACACGTAGCGGCCGTTCATCCGTTGCTAGGTCAATCATGCTGTCACCGGCCGTGTTATTCAGCAATGCAGACAAACTGTGCGGCACTGTTTTGTAGGTAGGTGAGCTAACGCAGTCAGCTGTTGCCATTGGGCATCGTTTATCAAGTGCTGATCGCCTAGAGTACAGTGTAGCCTAAAGCATCATGTCGACACTTCAGTATTTTGAAGCGACTTAGTCTGCCGATTACTTCGTGAGGCGCGCGGTGACGGTACCAACGGTACACTGAGCGACATAAGATTTCGTGTTGCATATTCGGGGTTGCTGCAAGAAGCGAAGACAAACAGTGACTGCTAGCTGCTAAAAAAATGATGGCAGGAAACCTGTCCATCGTTATTTGTTATGGTTATCATCTACCAGTCATGCCTTGCACTCGGAACGCACACGCAATGCGATAGCGCCAGCCGGAGCAATATTCTAGCGCTACTGTGACGCCGGCCGAAAGCACAGATTCGCCCAGCGCTATTTGAAAGCATGCTGAAGTTCGACTGCTCCGAAGCCACGCTTTACGCAGTTCGCGTTTCTTTTCATCGCGATATAGTACGTCACCACGAGCCGTTCGCGAAATCTAGGCGCCCAGTGACTCAGTTCTGAGACCACGTCCTGTCGTCGGAGCCTTGATAAGCCGCGCAAATCAACATTCCTGACGCGGATGCCGGAGAAACCGATGCAGCCAGCTGCATCTGATCATCAAACATCCAATATCAAAGGGCCTGTAGACAGGCCCACCAACAGCGCAGCAGCAGTACGCAGCAGCAAGTGCGGATGACGGCAGGCCGACGGGGAGGCATACTCGCTTGCCGACTCGGCGATATTCAAACGGCGCGACTAACCGGAAAACGCATGACGTCACTTCCGTGTGGTGCAGGAGTCGTTTCTGTGTGGGAGCGGCTCGTGCACCGCGCGGCGCAGCAGCACACAGAACTGGCTCCTGCACCGCACGGAAGTGACGTCACCTCGTTAAAGTAAACTTAAAACAACTCAAGTGGACAGATTATTACTTTATAATGTGTTAAACCTACAAAAATATTAAACAAAACGTGTTTGACGACTTATTTAATGTACATTTGTTAATTAATGACATATCACAACCACCTTAAATCCAGGGGGCGCTGCGAAAGGTAACAGCAGGCGAACTTAGCAGCCGCGAGAAAATCGATGTGCGGCAGAGTTTGATGATCTGCGGATTGTTGCGTTGCTGTTGGAAGTACTGCATTTTCTAGTTTGCGATGTAACAACGTGGTGTTCTCGAGGGTGAAAGCGTCCTTGCAACCGAGTACCTCATTTTGCTTGTCGCAAAGGGTAAGGTTGACGATGAAATAAATGTTGTTGCACAGTTCGTGTGAACGTCCGGACGCACAAGAAATCCCAGTGCGGCTGCGAAGTGTTTTTACTAAGCCTGTGATCTCCGGTGGCCAATGCTCCTGCACTGCAGGTTTTTCGCAAAGTGCGAACACGTAGTGGCCGTTCATCCGTTGCTAGGTAAATCATGCTGTGTTGTCACCGGCCGCGTTATTCAGCAAGGCAGACAAACTGTGCGGCACTGTTTTGTACGTAGGTGGGCTAACGCAGTCGGCTGTTGCCATTGGGCGTCGTTTATCAAGTGCTGATCGCCTAGAGTACAGTGTAGCCTAGAGCATCACGGCGACACTTCAGTATTTTGAAGCGACTTAGTCTGCCGATTACTTCGTGAGGCGGTGACGGTGCCAACGGTACACTGAGCGACATAAGATTTCGTGTTGCATATTCGGCGTGGCTACAAGAGACGAAGAGAAACAGTGACTGCTAGCTGCTAGAAAAATGATGGCAGGAAACTTGTCCATCATTATTTGTTATGGTTATCATCTACCAGTCATGTCTTGTACTCGGGACACACACGCAATGCGATAGCGCCAGCCGGAGCAATATTCTAGCGCTACAGTGACGCCGGCCGAAAGCACAGATTTGCCCAGCGATATTCAAAGCACGCTGAAGTTCGATTGTGCCGAAAGCCGCGCTTTACGCAGTTCGCGTTTCTTTTCATCGCGATATAGTACGTCACCACGAGCCGTTCGCGAAATCTAGGCGCCCAGTGACTCAGTTCTGAGACCACCTCCTGTCATCTGAGCCCTCATAAGCCGTGCAAATCAGCATTCCTGACGCGGATGCCGGAGAAACCGATGCAGCCAGCTGCATCTGATCATCAAACATCCAATATCAAAGGGCCTGTAGACAGGACCACCAGCAGCGCAGCAGCAGCAAGTCCGGCTGACGGGATGCCGATGGGGAGGCATACTCGCTTGCCGACTCGGCGAATTCACGGCGTATTCAAACGGCGCGCCTAACCGGAAAACGCATCACGTCACTTCCGTGCGGCGCAGGAGTCGTTTCTATTAGCCCCGAGAACGAACACTGGCGGCGCGGCAGTCGCGGCGATCTGACGTCACGGCAAGGACTCGCTTGCGCCACGGCGGAGGATCGCGTTTTTCTGCGCCCGCCGCGCCCGCCGCGTACCCGCTCTTTCGCGATACGGTGGTGATTACTACTCATTCTTGCGATGCAAATCTCCCAAGGGAGAAGGTTGAAGTTTACACTGCTAGCGAAAGTTTAGTAAGCTGTAGAAAGTTTGGATAATATAGCTTATAATGGGCGAATCCCCGCCAAAACGGAAGCTTCACCGTGAAAATGGTGATGCACGAGAGCAAGACATTCGTTGTTTTCACCGCGTGCTCCAAGACATCGGTGCTAAAAAAATTTACGCTAATGGTTCTAACTTCATTACAACTTGGCGTAGACTCCACAGTTAGAACACGCGTCCTGAAGATTACAAATTAAATTAGGACGTTTTCAATTCACTAACTACATTGCGGCTTATCCTACAAGTTATGTATGCCTTTGCAGATGATCTAGATGATTTGACAGAATTGCGCTTTCTGCTACAGAAGACTTTAGATGAATCTGTCTATCGTAAATAATCACTTAATACATCCGGCAAATTAAACAAAATAAAACTGCCACGCACATAATGGTTTCGGAAATTCTGAGGAGTTAGTATACTTGGATTATGGAAACATTTCTTCTCAACACTCGTCTGGGATTATGTGGCCGTGTACCCTGATTTGCATGAACTGCTCGTCCGATCAACCGCCGGGTCACGAGCGGTAATGTTAAATTCTCGTGGGAGCACTGTTGATAACAATCATCTGCAAAACAAACATCTGAAAGTCGAAATGAGCGTTTTGAACTGTTTCGATGGCACTCTCAGTAATGTGGCCCACGTATTAATTGAACGTCCTTCGCTTTTATGAGTCAATTAATGGTCTCGCACGTCATGTCCACATAAAGGTTCATGATGCTCAGGGGTATATCAAATGCAAAAAGAAATAATTTATGAGCTGGCTATCTAAACTATAGTACTTATACAAGTGTAACAGCGCCGTTGCTACGATGCTGCATGAAGACACAATCTGACAGCAATAAGGAGTTTCCGCAGTTAACCTCAACTTTTTTATGTTGTGAAATGAAGCCCCGAAATTATTGCGATAAAAACGTGAAACTAAACAACATGATGAGTGAGCGAGTACACAAGAAAAACAAACACAACAACTTCAATCGCAAACCTTCAATCGCCCTCACTGAAAAAGAAATAGACTACCTGAGTTCATCCGGTCAGATAAGCTAGACATACTCCGGTTGCTTCTCCTGACGTCTTTTCGCGGTTTTGTGGTTTTAAATGCGAAGCATTTCTTAGCAAACCTCAGGCACTTTGCCCGTTTCTATCTACGTATCTATCTATCTATCTATCTATCTATCTATCTATCTATCTAGCCGCCTACGTCTGGGCGCTCTCCTTGTCGTCTCCATAACTTGTAATATACCAATATTGGCCTAGCAGGGGATCAGTGCATGTGGAACACGATCACTGGTCATGACATGAGTAACGCAAAATACCTGTTGCGTACGTCATGAAACCCTTTATCTCAGTCACGTGTGGCACATACCCGTAAACCAGAGTTAATGTTAGCGGGCATGTGCCACAGGTGATACAGAGTCTCAACCAACGAAGTAACCGCGAACACACACATTGGCACGCAAGGAAAGTGATAATAATTGTTGGGGTTTTATGTCCGAAAACCACGATGTGAAATGAGAGACGCCGTAGCGAATGGCTCCGGAAATTTTGAGCATTGGGTATTCTTTAACGTGTACCGAGATCGCACAGAACACGGGCATCTAGCATTTTGCCTCTATCCAAATGCGACCACCGCGGCCGGGATCGAACCCGCGACCTTCGGGTCAGCAGTCCAGCACCTTAACCGCTACACCACCGCGGCGAACGCAAGGAAAGTGAGAAAACGGAAGACAGAACACCCCTGGAAGACGCTCAAGTGCCATCCACTCGTCCACATGGTCCGCAACGTGGACCACGGGGATTACGCAAAAACCGGCGACACTGCTTCCTACAATAAATCTGCTGAGAGAACCAGGCCTCTCATCATTACCGGTGTCTTGAACGTTTATTTATCAAGACCCAAAAATGCTTGGTCCTTATATTGCGTGAAAGACGGATTGGATGTGGAGAGGGCATCAGAAGACCTCGCTGCCGCGTCCACGACAGGAGGCATCATAGATCATTTCATAGTAAGATGCATCCAGGATTTCCGCCAGTATACTATACCTCGCACTTAACTACACTTAGACCCCTCGTAACCACGATCACGAACGGATCCGATTAACAAGTCCGGTCCAGCAGCTGGTACTCACTGGTCACAGTGATGTTGACCTTGTTCGAGAACTGTCAAAAACCCCTTCTACACATACACACGGGTTCGTGAAACGTGCGTGCGTTCTCCGTCATAACGGACAAGTATAAGCATTACAACTGTAACTGTGCATGTAGCGTACGTGCAGTGCGCCTGCGCGTGCCATTCAGCTGTGTATATATCTAGGGAAACTTTCCTGAATGAAGATTAATTGTGACTTACGCCTGTCCTGTGCGTCTGTGTTCCTTCTTTGTCCTGTTCGGATCCGCGCTATCCAGTATTGATGAATATAAGCACTACATATCAGTTTACCACGCCTGGTGTTCGTAACACCCATGTGTCTGTTGCCATCGCTACGCAACTGTAAACAACTGGTTATATAATAGATATGCGACTCGTCAACATATGAGTGTGCGTATACCACTTCCATATTTCTCTAGCGTCATTCCGTAACGTTTCGCTCAATGTGTCACCACCCACGCATGCTTCGCATAACACGGATTCCCACGGTACGTGGGATCTGCCAAATTTTTTGCTTATTAATTCTTTTTGTTTCTTGGTTCCCTCTTCACGCCTGCCGTCATGCGCAATTCAAATGAGCGGTGATCACGTGCGCCTACTTGTTCTCGTTTTTCCATGTTGTGTTAATAAATTTCAGTTGGAAGTCAGCGCTAGTCCTCGTCGGTTCTTCGCCCTTGTGTATTACACGCGCTGTTCACGTCACTATGGAATACCAACTAGCCCGGTCACACACCTTGCTTCAGAAAATTACGAATAGGTGCGAAGATGCAGAAAATAGATCACGTCGGTCTAATCTTCTTTTTTTTGGCCTCGAGGAAGACCCTAATGAGAACTGGGCAGCCTCAGGAGATAAGGTAGTGAAGTTGTGCTCCGAGCACCTAGGCATTACCGCAACTATAGTCCGCAATTGGAGCGTGTGCACAGGCTGGGCAGATTTAACGCGGATAGACAAAGGCCAATTATTGCGAAGTTTACATTTTTCGAGGATAAAGAGCTGATTTTGTCAAATGCGCGCAAGCTTAAGGGAACAAATTTTTACATACGTGAAGATTTTTCTATGAAAACGCGACAAGCTCGCCGTAAGCTTCTTCAATACGCGAAGGCTCAAAACAAACCTTTTAAGCTATCCATTGATAAGTTGTGCATCGACACAAACACCTACGTTTTTGATCATTCTAGCAACGCAGTTGTGCTGTCCATGAGATAGCTAGAGGGTAACACGCGCACGCGTAAGCGGTGTACAGTGAAGTCACCATCTTTATCTGTGTCCTTTACTAACATTCGAAGCCTACTGCCCAAGAGGGATGAATTGTGTTCTTATTTAGATGATAGCGATGCAGACATATTAATACTCACGGAGACCTGGCTTTATCCTGAAGTAACCAACGAAGAACTGTTTCCAGATAAGGACAACTATATGATATATCGATGTGACCGTTTTGATAGAAGAGGAGGCGGCGTGTTAATAGCGGTGAAAAATACAGTCCCATCATTTCACCTTGATACTAACCCTTCTATAGAGATAACTTGGGCTGTATGCATTACAACTTATGCTAAAATACTTATAGGAGCATGTTATCGCCCACCTGATGCGCATTCCTCCTTCCCCGAGGTTTTGCGTGATAACGTACAGCGAGCTACACAACTCTATTCAGCTGATATAATATACCTTTTTGGGGATTTCAATTACCCGCTCATTGATTGGCCTACCATGTCCACCACATGTCGCATCTCATCAAATTTTTTAGAAGTAACTCTCGACTACAACTTATCACAAGTTGTTCAGCAATTCACCCGTGGTACCAACTTACTGGACCTGGTTTTCACTAATGCACCTGAGACTACTTGAGCGAATTCATGCACAGAAGGATTTAGCGACCACACGCTCATTCACTTCCAGATCAATTTACCTGTAATGTTTACAGGCGCAGTGACTAAAACTATCCGTGATTATAACCGTGGTGATTATGAACAATTTAGCACCGAATTAGAATTTTTTTATCACGAGCATTTTCTACCGTCATTTGCCTCACGGACCGTAAATGCCAACTGGATTCTTTTTCAAGAAAAATATTAGAGCTAGTACACCAGTTCGTGCCTCTAATCTCTATATCCAACGGTAAGACTAACCCTTGGTTTACGAAGCAGCTTCGAACATTACGGAATAAAAAAAAAAACGTTCGTATAATACCGCTAAGCGCAATGATTCTGCTTCATGCTGGGAAAAATACAAGGTGTGCTTGCAAGAGTACTGTAAAGCTCTAGGCGCAGCCAAGAAGTAACATTATTCACAGGACTTGCCCTCACTTATCAAAAATAATCCTAAAAATTCTGGCAAATAATCTCTCCTTACAATAAGTCTTCTAATCGCGTTACATTACATGATGCTAAACAAACTCCGCTTTCTGACGAAGCTTGCGCGATTGCCTTCAATGCATATTTCGCCTCAGTTTTTACAAACGAAGATTGTTCCAATGTGCCATTTATCCCTGATCAGCCCTTCCCTTTCATGGCTCCCATCACCGTCACTGCAGAAGGTATCGCGAACCTCATCACGAATCTTAAAGTCTCAACTTCATCAGGCATTGATAACATTAACTCTAAAATACTGAAGAACACCACTGATATTTCCAGTCTCTTTCTGTGTCTCATCTTTAACCACTCTCTGTCATCCGGTGAGTGGCCTAAAGACTAGAAGATCGGCAAGGTAGTCCCCGTATTCAAGTCCGGTGACAGGCACTCGCCCCGTAATTATCGACCCATTTCACTAACATGCATATCCTGCAAACTGCTTGAACATATTATAGCATCTCATATCTATGACCACCTTGAATCAAATAACTTCTTTTTCCCTAACCAGCATGGCTTCAGGAAAGGCTACTCATGT
The DNA here is from genome assembly GCF_013339695.2 of Rhipicephalus sanguineus. Classification (NCBI taxonomy): domain Eukaryota; kingdom Metazoa; phylum Arthropoda; class Arachnida; order Ixodida; family Ixodidae; genus Rhipicephalus; species Rhipicephalus sanguineus. The sequence goes on from NC_051183.1 coordinate 166,490,377, forward strand.
GACACTCAGTTGTTCGAATGCACTACTGACCTTCACTTTAATATGAACAGTAACGATCAAACCGATTACCTCTTTCTCGATTTCGCCAAAGCTTTTGACACTGTCCCTCATTGCCGTTTAATCTCTAAATTGTCTTCTCTCTGTATCGATTCATTAACACTGTCTTCGATACGCAACTTCTTGTCATCCCGTCAGCAATTCACGGAGGTTAACGACACTTCATCTAACATTTGCGATGTCACGTCTGGTGTTCCCCAGGGCAGTGTACTGGGTCCATTACTCTTTTTAATATACATTAACGACTTGCCTGCTAACCTTTCATCCACAGTTAGGTTGTTCGCGGATGATTGCGTCATCTACCGCAAAATTCAATCTATTGACGATCATTACACTCTCCAACATGACCTTAATCTAACCTACAGGTGGTGCGAAGCTTGGCAGATGTCCCTTAACGCCTCTAAATGCAAGTTAATCTCGTTCACTAGAAAGCGTACTAATTCATCCTTTCTCTATACTATTGATAATAGCATTGTTTCAGCCACACTATCGTACAAATATCTCGGCGTTCACCTTTCATCAGACTTATCTTGGTCTACGCACATAGCAGCTGTTTCTTCAAAAGCCTCCCAGTCTCTCGGCTATCTGCGCAGAAATTTGCGCAACGCTCCTTCTCACGTACGCGCATTATCATATCTAACTTATGTTCGCCCACAACTAGAGTATGCTTCATCCACATGGTCACCACATCAAGATTACCTTATCTGTACGTTGGAAGCCGTCCAGAATAGGGCCGCGAGATTCATCGCCGGTAACTACAACTATCATTCAAGCATCACCCTAATAAAACAAGACCTTGCATTCATGTCACTGGATCAACGACGCGTCATTGCCCTTTTATGTTTATTTCATAGGTACATCTACAGTAACAAATTCCACTGTTTGCCGCTTTATCTTCCTCTACGCACATCTCGACGCATTCACAATGCACGTAGTTTCATGCGCATTCATGGTCACACACAGGCATTTAACTCATCACCATTACCTCGAGCCATACACTCTAAGAAAAAAAAATTACACCATCTCCCGCTAAAGGGGACCATGAGGCGATGCGAAGCCGGAGCACTTGCACGATCGCGTTTCGTTGGCGTTCGTTGGGCATGCTACCGACCTCGCGTCGTGGAACGCGAAGAGGGACGCTACGCGCGAAGAGGGACAGGGCGAGCGGGGAACGCGTTCGACAGGCGGGCGAGAGGGGGGCAGCGTAGGAGAGGAGGGAGAAGGGGAGGGGACGCGCATGCGCTCGAGCTCATCGCGGCGTTGCGCAGGAGAGAATTTCGGCATGTCTAGCCCGCGTTTCAGTGGAAGAGTGGAAAGGGGGAGGGGAGAGGAGTATGGGAGAGGGGGAGGGGAGAGGGAAAGTGGAGAGAGGAAGGGGAGAGGGAAAGTGGAGAGGGGAGGGAGGGGAGAGGGAGGGAGAGGGAAAGTGGAAAGGGGGAGGGGAGAGGGAAAGTGTAGAGGGGAAGGGGAGAGGGTAAGTGGAGGGGAGATGTGTGGAGTGGGTATGCGCATGCGCAGTAAGGGTGGTCACGCCGCACACCACCACCACCACCACCACCACCACCGGATTGAGCTCCGCCTTAAGATACTTCGCATCTAAAAGAGAGTCAAAAGAGGGTCATGGAACCGTGACTCTCTTCGGGTGTCCATCTGACCCCTTTTGGAAGGTACAGGCAGAGAAAAAGAGTTCGCATTTGGGAAGGAGTCACTGGACCCTCCTGAAGCGCGTTTCGATTGGCTTCGGTATACGGAAGAGCCGCCATATACGCCATACATATCGCACGCTCGCCCTTTGGCGCCGTTGTGGCGCCTTGCTTGGCAACGTAGATGGGGTTGACGCCGGGGTGGCGCGCCGCTCTCCTCTCTCAGTCGTCTCAGTGTCGTGGTCTACTGGAATGCGTTGCATGGTTGCGTAGGTTGCGCGTCTTCGGTGGTGTTGACGCCGGCTCGAGCCGTGCACGAAGTGACGCTTGGAGGGCGGAATATTCATGGAGCCGCGGACACCGACAACGGGCGCCAGTTAACGGTGAGTGTACTGCTTTCGTAGGTACTAATTATACAGCTTTAGCTGGGCGTCTGCAGCAGCTCTGCGGAACTTGCCAGCCATTTCCAACAGTAGCCTGTATCCGCGGGTCTGTTGCGGATGCCCAACTAAAGCTGTCAGTTAACGAGTTGCCACCGTTATGCGCGTTGCTGTACAAGCTCCCATAAAGTGAGCGATGGAAACAATAATCGAGGGTCATTTCTTGCTGATCGCACGTCGTGTCTGCAGCACTACTGAAGGTGCAAGATGTCGTTTTGAGATGCACTTTAGTATACTTCATAATAACATTTCCATCGACCTTGAGTGTGGAGCGTGCTTCCCCGCGTGGGAACGTGAAAAAAAAAAGCCTGTGTACAGAACGCTTAGACGCACTATATGTAATGGTTTTTGTTGGCTTAAAGACGGTAGTTTGAGGTGCAGATATAGTACGGTGGCTTCCAGAACGTATGCGGTAGTCATTCAAGTTGGACACGCCTCGCCGGTAAAGTGAAAAAGCTCTAGACTTTCGACGGCGCGCGTTGTTGCGGCCGCCGGCGTGCACTCTTTTCCCTCGTTTCTGTTTGCTGTTTTCGTGGTTTGCATACACTGCGATGACGTTGGGCAATATAACAGAATCGAGTGAGTGTACGTGATTGTGGGAGTTATGTGCGCTAATTCTAGCATATGACATGTCTGATCTCGACGTAGACGGCGTACGCACGCGCTGGGTGTCGTTCGGGCCCTAGTACTCGCATCTGTTTATCTGATTATTTAAGGATGGGTTACGTTTGTAAAACATGTGGTCAATAGCCGCTCACGGCATGCCCCTGGCTGCCGGAGGATGTGCTTTCTTGTTTTGTTGTTAGCCTTTATTATGTCTGTGTGAACCACTTATCGTGTAGGTTTTGCAAACCTTTACTGCAATTTCATTTTCTCATCATAATATCACGTTCTGCTTTTCAGATACCGTTTTTCATTGTGCTCACGCTGGACAGGAGCGACAACCTAGCAAGTCACAAGTCTGATGCCTCAAGCCGTCACCACTTTTTGATTTATTCTTAATCACAAGGAATAAATATGGAAACATGATGGCGATCGATTTCTGCTGTTCATTTAGCACCATATGACACTGTGCACATCACAGTCACACATTTCAGTTGGCTATACTCACAGAAGCATGCAAATGAGGAATACCCAAACTTCTTAATTGGAAATCACAGACCATCTTTTCGCGCTTTCTATCTAACTTTGCTGGAAAATATGTGTTGTTTTGACGAGTTTTATTAAAATAATGCTAAAACTGAACTATTCTTTTTTACAGTCGCTGGGCAGAACGGCAAGTATTACTGGACTTGCTTAAAATGAATACTCCACTATTTTCAACAGTAGTCGCGCAAAAGTAGAGCAAGGATCAAATGAGTAGCTTAAAATACTTGTGGAGTCGCGTGATGCTTCGGTGTGGGTCCCTTGACCCCCCTAGGAGCGTTACCGGCAAGAGTCGTCTGACTCCCTATAAGTGGTATCGTGATCCTCCCGATGAGAGTCTTTGCACTCTTCCTAGAGGGTCAGGGGACTCTCCTAGAGCGAGCCGACCCTGACCCACCAAGAGAGTCACCGTGACTATTTAAAGAGAGTCCTATACGTGGCAAGTCAGAACTCTCCGAAAAGAGTCACGCATACTCTTTTTTTTCTTAGAGTGTAGCACATTGGAAGAGCCTTCCACATCACATCGTATCCATCTCTAATCGTGAAACTTTTCGCGATAACCTGATTTCGTTGCGTTTTTCTATTGTATAACTTTGTTGCACCTTGCTGTTTATCATTTGTATTTTTTTTGTTCTTTGTTTTTTACTTTTTGTCTGTATTTTTATTGCAATGTATATACTGATGCCCCCCTTACTCAATGCCCTTAAATGGGCCTTTAAGGCGTTTTGAATAAATAAAAAAAAATAAAACATGATTTACATGACGTGGTCTCGGGGCGCTCGCGGTCGTTTAATGAAATGCATATGTACCAAAATTGATATGACGAGATATTTCTGTATGACAAACGTTAGTGACAGGTGGTAACATGAAAATCATGACTTGCATGTCATGTACAGCATTACTTACTTGCCACGCTCATGGTGCGCTCGCGGCCGGTTCGGTAGCTTGATATACACCGAAATTGTATAGCGCGAGGCGACTGTATGAAGAACATGACAGGTGGTAACATGAAAATCATGACATGCATGACATGTACGGCATGGTTTACATTACACTGTCTTTGTCGGCTTCCGGCCGTTTTGTTAACTGGATGTATACCAAATTTGGTATGGCATGACATGGGTGCGCGACGAACATAAATTACAGGTCATGCGTTGTATATCCCAGATTCTACATGCATGCATGTATGACAAACATGCGATATATCATGAACGAGATGTCATGATATGAATGACTTCATCTGCCTCAAAGACGAACAAGGCGATATATGCAGCTCTTTGCTGGCTGCTTCGCATTAGATTGATTCCCACAATGCGTGGGATCTGCCAGATTGACCCAAAAGATACAATTATACAATCACTTCACGCGCTACCAATCTTGGTGCATATCAAGCCAGCGAACCGCCCGCGGGTGCACTATGAGCATAACATGTAAATCATGCCTTACATGACATGCGTGCCATTATTTTCATGGTACACACTGTTATTTATGTTCGTCATACAGTCACGTCACACAATAGCAATCTGTAGCAGTCAGATTTAATGGCGCACTGATCGTTATATGTGAATCCAAAGGCGTCAGTTTTACGCCAAACATAATTAAGAGCTGCCCGACAATGTTATTTTGCATGAACTTTCTGCGGCAACCACGCGAAACAAGCTGCACTAGTGCAGCGGAGGCGCAAACATTCCCCGAAACAACATTTGCGAATTCTCAATGAAACGCTTGTCTCACAAAAGGCGGGAATCAGTCATGGGAACAAATTTTTCACGCCGTATTCTGCGCAGCAACACAGCCCGTCGCTTGGCATCCTTTTTCGCGCTAGGAATAGCAAAGAGGGCTTTGCCCGTTTCTCGCCGGTTGCTGCACCCAAAAGCGCAGCACCCAGGCCTTCTTCGATGCCTCGACAGGCTTGCGATGAAGTGTCAAAACAATACGGGATGTCGTAATGCTCCTGCACACTTTTCTGAGGCTATGACAACAATCGCTCTTCAAAACGCGTGCGTCGGCGGCCGGGAGACACCAGCGAGGCGAGCGAGCTGGACTATTTATGTGGCGAAGCCGCCGAAAGGGTGCGGCGGCGAAGAGAAAACGAACGCGGTACTTTTCCCGATGCAGTGACTTTAGGATCGACGTCCCTTGAAATCGCGCTTCGCAATTGCTTCAAGAATTAATATGAGCCACAAGATGGGCTCCTTTATTAGCGTTCTTGTTGACTTTTTGTGCATATTCCCTGAGCCGCTCGTTGACGCATCTCCCCGTTTGACCAACGTAGGTCTTACCACATGAGAGCGGATGGCATAAACCACGCCGACGGCACACGGTACGAGAGAAACACCGTGTCAGATTTGGCATCCACCTCTGCTCACACCGCAGGTGCGGGAGCATAGCTTCGAAAGCTTCTTCGGCGCAGACAACGGGGAGATGCGCAAAACGTTAGCAAGAACACTGATAAAGGAGCCCATCTTGTGGCTCTAATACTTGCAGCAATTGTGAGCGCGATTTGAAGGGACGTTGATCCTAGGCAGAAGCGAGAATGAGTATGCGCGGCTGGCTTTAGAAGCTTACCACATAAGGAAAAGAGCTCAGCCTTGTATCAGCGATACATCATTGTCCCTCCATTCATCTTAGTATGAATTCATGTCTGCGCGTATCTAATACACCGACTTCATCTTTGTAACACGTCAGTTTTCAACTACTGTTGTGCGCATGTGCTGTAAGGCTGCCTTGGGCGTATATATGCATTTGACTTCCACAGAAATAAAGCAGTTGATAGTCAGCGCTTGTGTGTCTGTGTCTTTTCTATGTGGGCCGTGTTGTGTGTTTGCGCTGTTTCTTTTGCCTCAGGAATATGTACCAACTAGGCCCAAAAGAAGTATTATTGAAGTTTCGATGGTGGCCGGCATGTGGGCGTCCAGCTTTCTATCGGATGACGGGACAAATGCATCCTACTGGCCGAGCGCTGCCGAGGCGAAATAAAGCGCCCATAAGACGCAGATGGCGGCATGTTTCACCGATGGCATGCTCGAAAGCAGCACAATAGAAATGAGCCAGCGCTTAGTCACGCGACTTTCTTTTTAACACGAAAGTTTTTTATGCTGGGCTCCACCACGGCTGCACTGACCTATTTCCGTCACGGATATGACGTTGTAAAGTATAAAGACTAACCGATGACTAAGAAAAAAAGGTTCCGTCACCGGGAGTCGAACTTACGATCCCTCGCTCCGCAGCGCGTGGCACGAAACGATTCGGCCACAAAGGCACGTTCTTCGCCATGCTAACGGTGGGCTATATATGTACACCATTTGCTGGTGGCGATACTCTAAAATCGGTGATACATCAGCGTGTTTTCGTTATCGATAGCGAGATGGCGTGAAGGGCTCGAAGGGCGCGCTTTAAAGGTCGTCGCCTCACGCGTTGCGATGAGAGCGTGTCTCTACAGGGCGTGGTCGCTCGTGCGTGTGCGCGCTTGTTTCGTGATGGCGGTGGTTTGTAGTACGTTTTGCGCTCTCACCGGAAGCTCGCGTTGAGAGCAGGAAGGTCACTTCGCTCACCGCAGCGGCCGCTTTAGCGAAAGAAGCGCGCTGCTCACACAGAAATAAGTTAGAACTGTGACAATTCGCGCTCATCCTGTGTACGTTCGTTCCGTGCGTCCTTTCTGATTGAGTAGCGCGTTGCAAGTTTCGAGCTGCTTGCCGTTCTTCGCGTGACATCACAATTTGTTGCTATATAGCATTCATTCCTTCGCCCGTGGGGAGAAATAATGCACAACAAACGCTCAACTACGTCTGTGAACACACCTTTCACTTTCGCGTTTTATCGATTCCTGTGACATAGGGATCAACCATGTTTTTTTAAACATTTGCGGGCTTTCACTGCAACGCGGGAAAAAGGGCTGTATACGTGAGACGTATCGTATAATAAAATATTCACTCGGTGATTTCTGAAGGTGATCTCTAACATCTGCGCTGATACTTTGGGTCTTCAGCCAATGATTAAATAGATAAACATAATTAATGAGTTAATTAAAGAGAAAGTAAAAATAGCCTGAGTAACTATATAGGCATGATTGATGCAGAGCAAAATAGGGAGACGAAAGGGACACAGAGTGCACAGGACGAGCGCTCGTCCTGTGCACTCTGTGTTCCTTTCGTCTCCTTCTTTAGCGCTGCATCAATCATGCATGCATTCCAACTAGCCCAACTTTCCATTCTACTAACTCTATAGGCTGGTGCGAATAGGAAGCGTTCGGTTGAATAGGTTCGACGCGCCTTTCGTTTTTAATGTCATGGGCCAAGTTAGGAGGCGAAAAGTTCTGACTAACGTACCAGCTTCATAGTCGACGAAAACATTGTTGTCCGGGATTTGGACTCGGGGCGAGTGCCTGTTCTCGTCTTGTGGACCAGAGCGAATTCGCCTCAACTTGAAAGTTGAAATCGTATGAAATTGGGCTTGCTGGTACGCGAGTATAATGCAGAAAACAGCGCAGTACAACGAAGAGAAGAAAGACCACCATCGTTGACTATGAACGAGGGCATTCATTTTTGCTGTTCCGGAAAGGGGAAAGACGGAGGATAGAGGGAGGATTTTTCCACCTCACTCGCCCTGATTTGTCGACCTTTGCCATCCATGCTGGCTAAATCGCACCAACAGACGAAAATATCTCCGCAGATGAGCGTTTCTTTGGCAAATAAAGGCACGAGTTGGAAAGCCCTCTCCTCTGTCTTTCCGCTTTCCTGAATGCGCATATATTTCTGCAGCGAAAATGAACGCACCTGTCAGCGCTGGTGGTCTTTCTTGTCGCCGTTGTATTGCACCGCTTTTTTTTTTGCCATTTGTGAACTTGGTTTGTTCCGTGAAAAGGTCTCTTTCTGATAAATCCGTGTAGTAGATTTCCTATGTGGCTGCAAACTGCTGCATGACAGCTTTGATCGGGTTGCGACATTTGGCAGGCGTTCGTTTATTCAGGGTATGGGCTCGACTTCGACGGCCAGGCTCTCGATGCCGCACTCGTCGTTACCGCGGCGTATGCGGAAGAAGCCGGACTCGCCCCATTCGGGTCCCCAGGAGTTCTTGACCGTCCAGTAGGGCAGCTGCGAGTGCTCGTCGAAGCCGTAGCCGACCACGAGCACCGCGTGGTTGGTCAGCTCGAACGGGTCGAACGGGGCGCCCAGCTGCCGGTGCAGCGTAGTGTGCTGGTAGACGCCACCAGAGTACGCCTGGAAGTCCGGGTACACCTCGAAGCCCACGGCGATGGGGCCTCCGTGCACCAGCGCCAATCGCATCACTTCCTCGTTCGAGCTGCGTCATCCATGAAAGCGTAAGATTATACTGCACTCACAGCTAAGCTCTAATCGAAGCTAGGCATACAACAAAGCGAAATATGTTCGGAAGCGAAACTGGCTACATTCTCTCTTGCGCATGCGCACAATTAGCGTTTGGAAAAATACGAAAAGGAAGGTTTCATCACCGCACGAAGATGTGGGGCGGTGTGTCGAAAAATAAAAATTAAAATATATAACGGACAATGCGCCAGCAAGATCTTGCTGGCGTATTGTCGCTTAAGTACAGAATAATCAGAAAATCTTAAACCAAACAATCAGTAGCGCGAAGCAGCACTACTTTAATCACACGCTGCCTAGTTTCATTCCTGGTTCACCACAAACGTTCTGGCAATTTGTTTGGAAAAGTAAGAAGTTGATCGACGGCATTGTACAGGATGATGTTGTCATCGTTGATAAACAAGACATTGCTGAAAAGTTCAATGCCTATTTTTACGGTGGCTTTTCCAACCCTACTGAACCCTTACACCAGAATCATGTCAGCTGTGCCGAAACAAACCTTGTATCATTATCCGGTGTTATATCAATGTTGCTAAACCTTGAGGCAAAATCATCACCTGGCCCTGACAATATACACAATCTTTTCTTTCGCCGATATGCTGAGATGCTCGCTCCACCTCTAGTACTTATTTTTAAGAAATCATTGACGACAGCTATCATTCCTGAGGACTGGAGGACGGCAAGAATTGTACCAGTGCTAAAGAAGGGCGACTCCTCATTACTAACGAAGTATAGACCGATATCTTTAACCGCGTCTTGCTGTAAGCTCCTTGAACATAGTCAAGAGTTCGACGAAAGTTCGTCCGGTCAGGTATCATGATGAGGATGTAGATGCGGTCACTGACCAAGTCAAGGTGAAGAACACAGAGACGTTTCGGTACCCATACGAGTTCCTTGTTCATATTAAGCAGGCAAGAACCGTGTGTCGCTTTTTTATGCCAAAATGTGACGTAATGAACGGGTGTAACTGGCAGGTAGATTCCCATCTGTCCTGTTGATAGTGTCCTCAGTCGTCTGGATAAAAACAGATTCCAAAAGTAGTCTCGTGGTCGAATTCTTTTCCTTGGCTGTTATAGCGGCGTTGTCCCAATCGATGAAGTGACCGCGTGAATATCAGCGTGCTCAGCAAGGGCTATTGACGCTTTCTTGTTGTTGCTGACGTCTCTTTGATGTTCCTTTAATCTCCTGGTGAAGTTACCAGTTTCGCCGGTGTAACTGCAGCTGCAGTCTGCGCATGGGACCTTATAGACAAAACCGGGGTATCGCTTGCTGTCTAAGCGATCCTTCACGTTCACAAGCTGATTCCTAAGCTTGTTGGACGGCATGTGCGCAACGCGAAGGTCATATCTTGAAAAGATACGGCTTAGGGCTTCGCTGACCCCAGCAACATAAAGGACGCCGGCCCGTCTTCGAAACGACCTGCCCTGGGATGGCTCGGGATGGAGGACACGATCTTCAACATTTTTAATAAACTTCTTCGGGTACCCGTTCGTCACTAGTTCTCGATGTATTGTTTGAAGCTCTTTCCTCATTGCATCGTCACTTGAGAAAATGCGTGTTGCCCGCGTCACCAGGGAAGAAACAACGGATTGCTTGTGGCAGGCTGGGTGGAACGAATTGAAATTCAGGGAGTGTCCGGTATGCGCTGCTTTCCTGTGCACAGTAAACGAAAGGCCAGTTCCGGTACGGCTCACCTGGACATCGAGGAAAGGAAGGCCGCTGTCACACTCATATTCTGCGGTTAACTATATGGCGGCTTCTGTAGAGTTGAGCAGACGCAGGAGCCGTGGGGCATCACTCTTATTGACAATGCAGAAGCAGTCGTCCGCGTAGCGGACGAATATCTTGGGCTTGGGAACAAAGTCGGCGAGTGCCTTCTATTCAATGACCTCAATGACCAAGTTTGCCGTAGTAACGGAAATGGAAGCCCCCATGGCAGTTCCGTGGATCTGCTTGTAACACTGCTCGCGGTAGGTGAAGTACGTGTTGCTTAAGCAAAATTCCAGTAACTCACATAAGTCCGCTACCTCCAAAGGCGTGCGCTCCGCGAGCGTTTCGTCCGCCAGCAGGACCTCTCTGCATGTTGCTACGGCCATGTCGACAGGGACCGAAGTGAAGAGCGACTTGACGTCGAAGGACACCATTACGCCGTCTTCACCCACGGCAATGTCGCGCACTTTTTCCACGAGAGCTGAGGAGTTGGCAATGTGTGTAGCTGTTTTTCCGGTCTAGCAAAAGTACACAAGCCAGGGATTCCGCTACGGCCCATCGTCGACTTCACAAGGTCACCGCTGCGCCGACATTCGGGTTACCTACACCAAGTGTTGGGCCCACTCGCGGGAAAAACAGCTACACACATTGCCAACTCCTCAGCTTTCGTGGAAAAAGCGCGCGACATTGCCGTGGGTGAAGACGACGTAATGGTGTCCTTCGACGTCAACTCGCTCTTCACTTCGGTCCCTGTCGACTTGGCCGTAGGAACATGCAGAGAGGTCTTGCTGGCGGACGAAACGCTCGCGGAGCGCACGCCTTTGGAGGTAGCGGACTTATGTGAGTTACTGGAATTTTGCTTAAGCAACACGTACTTCACCTACCGCGAGCAGTGTTACAAGCACATCCACGGAACTGCCATGGGGGCTTCCATCTCCGTTACTACGGCGAACTTGGTTATGGAGGTCATTGAACAGAAGGCGCTCGCCGACTTTGTTCCCAAGCCCAAGATATTCGTCCGCTACGTGGACGACTGCTTCTGCAATGTCAATAAGAGTGATGCCCCACGGCTCCTGCGTCTGCTCAACTCTACAGAAGCCGCCATACAGTTTACCGCAGAATATGAGTGTGACAGCGGCCTTCCTTTCCTCGATGTCCAGGTGAGCCGTACCGGAACTAGCCTTTCGTTTACTGTGCACAGGAAAGCAACGCATACCGGACACTCCCTGAATTTCAATTCGTTCCACCCAGCCTGCCACAAGCAATCCGTTGTTTCTTCCCTGGTGACGCGGGCAACACGCATTTGCTCAAGTGACGATGCAATGAGGAAAGAGCTTCAAACAATACATCGAGAACTAGTGACGAACGGGTACCCGAAGAAGTTTATTAAAAATGTTGAAGATCGTGTCCTCCATCCCGAGCCATCCCAGGGCAGGTCGTTTCGAAGACGGGCCGGCGTCCTTTATGTTGCTGGGGTCAGCGAAGCCCTAAGCCGTATCTTTTCAAGATATGACCTTCGCGTTGCGCACATGCCGTCCAACAAGCTTAGGAATCAGCTTGTGAACGTGAAGGATCGCTTAGACAGCAAGCGATACCCCGGTTTTGTCTATAAGGTCCCATGCGCAGACTGCAGCTGCAGTTACACCGGCGAAACTGGTAACTTCACCAGGAGATTAAAGGAACATCAAAGAGACGTCAGCAACAACAAGAAAGCGTCAAACGCCCTTGCTGAGCCCGCTGATAATCACGGTCACTTCATCGATTGGGACAACGCCGCTATAACAGCCAAGGAAAAGAATTCGACCACGAGACTACTTTTGGAATCTGTTTTTATCCAGACGACTGAGGACACTATCAACAGGACAGATGGGAATCTACCTGCCAGTTACACCCGTTCATTACGTCACATTTTGGCATAAAAAAGCGACACACGGCTCTTGCCTGCTTAGTGTGGACAAGGAACCCGTACGGGTACCGAAACGTCTCTGTGTTCTTCACCTTGACTTGGTCAGTGTCCGCATCTACATCCTCCTCCTTGAACATAATATTGCTGCTTATATGACGAAATTTCTCAATGATAACAGTGTACTGTCTCCATTTCAGTATGGTTTTAGGAAAGGTCTTTCCACAGTAACTCAACCAATCACAGTCATCCATATTTTGCCTCTACTCTAGATAAATCAGGCAAGGCAGACGTAATATTTTTAGATTTTAGAAAGGCTTTCGATCTTGTTTGTCACACAAAACTAATTTTAAAGTTAAAAACCATAGGACTACCGGAATTCATCGTTGCTTTGGTTTCCGCATACACTTTGTAAGTATTGACTGGCAGCGTTGACCAAAGTGATGGAATTTAAGGCAAGGTTCGATTTAAAGAAGAAAACTGCATTCAACTGAAGGTACAAGGGTATCGGCGGGGTTACATGTGAAAGAAGAAAACGGGATTCGGTGCTGGAGCTCGTTCAGCTGCGTCCCACGCAGCTCGTGTCTCGGCTCTCTTCCTGCTCTTCTCCGGCGATGCGTTGCTTCGCGTTGCCGGGTCGCAAGCTCACTTTTGTTCTTTTATTGCGATAGCAATTATATGGACAGTCTCGGCTGATTTGTGCCGTCGCCGCCGTCACGCACCGTGTATATATATATATATATATATATATATATATATATATATATATATAAGCAACAAAGAAAATAATTCAGAAAAACTTTTTGACGCGCGGAATCGAACGGGCGACCTCTCGCTTTCCTGCGAGCGGCGTTAGACGGTTACGCCACCAACAGTACCGTCTTTCAGGCTCCTAACGGCGGGCTATTTATATGGACCATTTCCATCAGCATGCTTTCTTATTCGCCACATAGATGGCGCGATGTGCGCGCGTTGCGCGCTTTAAAGATCATGGCCCCGCTCCTGCGAACGCCGTTGGTCTTCGCGCTAAAGGGCGTGGTCGCCTTCATGCGCTTATCTCGAGGAGAGAAGGGGGCGGCCGGGGGGGGGGGGGTGGAGCAGGCGGTTGTATGTCTTGCGCTTTCCCCGCAATATCCGCGCTGAAGCCACAGAGCGTACGAAGGTCACTTCGCAGCGGCCGCGTTTGCGAAAGGAGCGCGCTATTCAAACAGAAATAAATAACAATTGTGACAGTTTGCGCACGTCCTGTTTGTACCTGTTCGTTCGTTTCGTGCGTCCTGCTTTATGTTTGAGCAGTGCGCTTCAAGTGTCGAGCTGTGACGCATGATAGTTCGCGCTCGTCCTGTGTGCGTTCTTTTCGTGCGTCCTTTGGGCTCGAGCGACGCGCTGGCAACTTCGAGCTGCCTTCCGTTCTTCGCGTTACATTCCACTTTATTGCTATCGCATTCATTGCTTCGCCATTGCGGGGAAACTACGACTTTTTTTTTAATGTTCGTCGATCCAGGCCTCGCGGCAACCGCGCGGGGCGAACGTGCTGAAGGCTCGAAGTTCGCGTTTACGTAGTGTAGTGTTTCTTGTGCGGGCGCCGAAATGCTGCCGGTGAATTCGAGCGGCAGGCAGCGCTTCCCGGACCTTAGCCCATCGTCTCTGTTTGGGCGCCAAGCACGCACGTTGTAAACACAGCGGCCTTGTGAACTCGAGTGCCGCTGACACGGCCCTCCCGAAAATTGCGCCTGTCCTCCGGCGCCCGTGTCGTTCGGTGGCGATGGTTCCGTAACCTCTTTGGTCCCTCTCTGCCTCGGTGGCATCCTTTGTTATGCTCCGTGTGACGTCTTCAAACAGACTCGTGAAGTCTTCGTCGGGTGCGGGGCATTTCGTGTTGAGGCGCATGAACCCGTCGTCCTTGAAAACGTTCTCGTTCGATTGCCGGCAGAATGACGCGATAAGCGTTTCCCCGGTGCGGTGTGGTGTGCCTTGTTTCGGCGGTGGCACTTCGGATGATGAAGATTTTCCGGTGGGCTCGACAGGGACGATGGTCACATCGTTTGACGTGTCAAACGTTACGTCAACGCTGGCAACTCGTCGCCAGTCCGAGCCCAGAATCAGGTCGACGACGCTGGGCAGTTCCGTTACCACGACGTCTTCGAGTCACACATTCGTGGGGCCCAGTGTCACATCAAGCGTCGCAGCGAGAGTTGGACGTATGCTGCGGCTGAGCACTTCAATGTCCTCGCGCGAGACCCATGCTTGCGTGGGAATGTCGTCAGTCAAGGCGTTGGCACTCATGATGGATATGTTGGCGCCACTGTCAATGCATACGCGGACGGGTCAGTTGTAGCAGTACCGGACCCAATTGGTAATGTGCCGCCCGTCGAATGCAAAAAACAGTTCGCTTGCATGTAGTCCCTGTTCCGTGGCTGCTGTTGTCCCTCTTCGCTCGTTTCTCGTCCGCTCTGATCGTTGCTGGCGTTTTCGGCTTGCGACAATCATGGGACAGGTGACCGATGTCGCCGCAGTTGAAGCACGAACGAGCAGTGGTGGGCCGCGGCGCTGAGCTCCCGAAGAATCGCTGCGCGAGTTGGCCGTCGGCAAGTTGACAGAGCTGCTGGCTGGTACCCGCTGGTTCGAACCCTGACCACGGCTCGTTGTCGACGGTGGCGGCTTCTTATCGTTATCGGCACACACACTCATGCGACGCCTCGCGTCAAGCAAAGCCGCTCTGTCGATAAGTTCAGTCACGGTGCCGCAGAGTTGGGCTGGTAGTGGGTTGGCCCATGTGTCGTCCTCAATGCCGCTGAGAATGAGACAAATTCTTTCTTCCTCTGCTAGAAGGTACGGCGCCTTGTTGAGAATGGCGTTCTTTGAGTACATGTACTCGACAATGGTCTCGTGGCTCTGAAGGCGTCGCTTCGTGTGCAGGTCGAGGAACTCCTGCATTGTCAGCTTCCGTTTAAATCTATGAGTGAGCGCTTCCTTCCATTGCTCCCAGGTGTCATGCTGTGAGCCGTAGGCGCTGTGCCAATCCTTGGCAGATCTCGTCAGGCGGCTCGCTGCCATCACCAACGTGAGCGATGGCGTGCAGTGGGCGAGCGCTGCGATTCTCTCCACTTGCGCAATCCATTCGTGGGCACTTTGTTGCGGTGTCCCACTGAACGTGGGGATTGAGGATGACGTATCGCTTGTGAAGTGAATCTGGATCGGGCTTGTCGTCGGTGTACCTCTCTACAGCGAGTTGGCGAGCAGGGCCTGCGTGTTCACAAGCGCGGCGAGGATCTGGGCCATGGATGGTTCTCCCCCATGCGTTGAAACAGTCGGCGCGGCGGGGCGTTCCGCGTCTTGGTTGGTGCCGTCGTGCAGTGACGGATGACTGCGTCGAACCCGAGGGCATCGTTGTGTCAGCGGGGACGGAATGATGCAGCCCGTGGGTTGGTGTCGTTAGCCGTTTTGTTGGCAATAAAGAGTTGTGACTGGCGTTTTACAATGTCTCACGTTGTTCACTCGCGGTCGCGCAGTTGAGTTGGGCTCGCAGACTGTTCAGCTCCGCACGAAGCCTCGCGTTATCGGTGGACAGCATCTCCAGGTGCGCCTGGCTCTCGTCGTCGTCGGCAGCCTGGTCGTTCGTTGATGAGTCCGTCGGCTCTAGGGCTTGGCGAGTGGTGTTGGCGCGGATGAGTCGTGCGATGACCTCGTCTTTTCGTGTGGAACATCGTAGACCTCGTACTCTGAGCTCGTCGAAGAGTCGCTTTTTCGTAGCGGTGGCCATCGTGCTGCTATCGAGGGTCGTGAGCAGGCTTTCGACGATGGTCGCTTCCGAGTCTGATGACGATGTACGGGGTGGCGTCGCTCCGTCTCGCGGCGTTGTTTCTCCTTCCCCATGCAGTTCGGTCGATTCGCATCCTGTCGGCTGCGCCATGTCAGCGTTGACCAAAGTGATGGAATTTAAGGCAAGGTTCGATTTAAAGAAGAAAACTGTATTCAACTGAAGTTACAAGTGAATCGGCGGGGTTACATGTGAAAGAAGAAAACGGGATTCGGTGCTGGAGCTCGTTCAGCTGCGTCCGACGCCGCTCGTGTCTCGGCTCTCTCTCCCTGCTCTTCCCCGGCGATGCGTTGCTTCGCGTTCCCGCCTCGCAAGCTCACTTTTGTTCTTTTTGAATGTTCGTCGATCCAAGCCTCATGGCAACAGCGCCGGGCGAACGTGCTCAAGGCCCGAAGTTCGCGTTTACGTAGTGTAGTGTATGGGGTACATTTTAGCGCAAACTGTGAAAGAAAGCACGGGAAAAGAGTAGAGGAAAGCAGAAAGGTCGAGCGCTAAACATCAACTGTTTATTCGAAAGGTGAGGCCAACAAGTTGTGGAGTTGTGGATTTGTGGAATCGGAGTTGTGGAATCAATTCAGACTCTGCTGGGACCATTTGCGAGTTTTTTGCTACGCCTCGCACCCTCCCTGAATTGCTGAGCAACAGTTTCGTAATTTCAAACGCCAGGCATCCCAGGCAACCGAATTCTGGTGGTCAAGATGCATGAGAAGTCTTCTGCAAGTTCCAACTAACAAGAGGGTGGTCCGAAAAGCAGGTGTCTTGGTGCCTGAAGATGTCGCTATCCCGGAGGACATCACCTGCATTCTTGACAAAGGGCCAAAATACAGTCATGAGCCTGTAATACCAGTCCATGAACTCCTAGCCTTGAATATACGAGTATCGAAGAAAGCCACTAGTGAAGACCAAGAACGTTGCCTTTTGGAGGGAGTGGATGCTCTAGGTCGGACGGCCAACAAGGTTGGGTTTGGGAAGGCCAGAGACCCAACAAGATCGGTTGTGTCCTTCTTCCAAGAAAATGACTTTCGACTTATGCAGTCGGACAAGGAAGGGCGCTTTGTGGCGCTCACAGGAGGCCTGTTTTTACGACAAGGCGCAACAAGCAATAACAAAGAACTTTGTACCTGTGAAAGCAAAGGCCACAAGAGTTAAGAAAGAAGCTTTAGCGCTGTGTAAGGAACTTAACCTTTCGGACTTAGTGAAGCCAATATGTGAATGCAAAGGTGATTCATTGGAGGTTTTTTCACCGCAAAATCGCACAAGGAAAACATTCCTTTCCCTGCCATCGTAAGCGAAAGAGGTTCGTGGCAGCAGTTAGTAAGCCGGTTTCTTTTAAAACACCTAAAATGCTTGAAGGTGGATGATCCTTTTATCACCAAATGTTCTAAAGATGTGATCAGTTACTTGCAAGGAAACGCATCTATCGCCCACGGTTTTTCTGTAGACGTCACAGATTTGTTCTACTCTGTGCCTCAGCAGCAAATGTTCGCCTCTGTTAGGGATTGTATTGACCGCAATGGGGTAGTAGATTTTCAGAATTTAGTGGGCATGTCTCTTGACAATTTTATGGTTTTATTAGAATTCCACTTAAAGTCTACCTTTATTTCTTTTAACGAAGAGCTGTACGTTCAGCGTTAGGGAATATGTATAGGCTCATGTGTCGCTCCGGTGTTCTGTGACATTTTCTTGGCGTCTGTTGACCGTGACCTACTGAGTACGTTTGACGATAGGTTGTTCCTTAAGGCTTTTAGGTATGTTGACGATTTTTGAATCATTTTAAAGACTAACCATGCTTTTACATTTGACGAGTGCCTTAGTGAAGTTTTAGCCGCCTTTAGGCTGCATGGGAAGGGCATGCTCTTTACACACGAATCCCCTTCCTGTAACTCTCTCCAGTTTTTAGATCTGTTATTAACCTTTGACAAAAACCGTGTTTGTTGGCAGTACAGCCCACGTGCACAGAAAGAGATGCTCCCGTACGATTCTGCCCACTCGAAATAAGTAAAGAGAGCTATCGCTACCAACTGCCTTGAGTCCGCCCTTATGAAGTCGTGTCCTCACGCCATGCAGGTTAGTTTTGAGAACCAATTGGCAAGGCTATATGCAGCCGGCTTCCCGAGCTCGGTCGTAGTGGCCGTTTCGAAAACCCTTCTTCAGAAGGTGAAGGGCCTAAAAAGGAAAACGCCTAGCCCTGTCCAAAAAGGAGGCTAGCCCGCAGTGGTCCCGTTCGTCCACCCACTTTCCCACAACCTCAAGAAGGTTGCCAATAGATACGGTGTGCCTGTAGTCTTCTCGGCTCCACGCAAATTGGCCGGACTGTGTCCGCGAATTAGTCGCGTTGACTGAAAGTTCGGTTGGCAGAAGAAGCACACCAGACCTTATGTGAAATGCACGACGGGCGTTGTATATGAGATACCGCTGTCGTGTGGGAAGACGTATGTGGGCCAAACTGGGCGATGTGTCAACGACCGAGCACGGGAGCATGAATTATCCTTAAAGAATAAAGAAACGAGCACTTGCCTGCGCATTGCGTGGCCTGCAATTGTGAGCCTCTGCTTCGTGAGATCCAGATAATAGGCAGGAGCAGTGACACTTTAGCGCAAGAGTTATTGGAGGCGTTCCATATTAGGAAGAGAGGCACGAGTTGTATCAGTGATACGTCTGTTTGTCTGTTCCAAAACGAGATGCGACTATTTGATATGAAAGTGTGATTTTTTCCCTTACTGGCGCACGCATGCGCACATGGTTATTTGTTGTTGGCCTCACCTTTGGAATAAACAGTTGAAGTTTAGCACTCGACCTTTCTGCTTTCCTCTACTCTTTTGCCGTGCTTTCTTTGACAGTTTGCGCTAAAATGTACCCCATAGATTTCAACCAACTCGCCCAGCAACAAGTCTTACTCAAGTAGTGTAGTGTTTTTTGTGTGGGCGCCGAAATGCTGCCGGTGAATTCGATCGGCAGGCAGCGCTTCCCGGACCTTAGCCCATTGTCTCTGTTTGGGCGCCAAGCACGCACGTTGTAAACACAGCGGCCGTGTGAACTCGAGTGCCGCTTACAGACAATTATTTTTCACGACATTTGCCTGTTAACTCATGAGTCCTGCAATGAAGCGTACTAAGCCCGCTTTTGTTTCTCATGTACATCAACGACATTGTCCAGGTCATTATTGAACCAGTTGAGATTAGTCTTTTCGCAGATGACTGCTTGCTTTTTAATGAAATTAAATGTCCGGATGATCAAGCCTTGCTGAATACTATCCTACAGAACATACATATGTGGTGTCAAGAGTGGGAAATGCAACTTAACGCTGACAAAGCGGGTTTCATGAATATGAGTGGAAGGAAAAACATTTTACTTTTACTGTATAGTCTCTCTTCAGAACAGCTAACACAGGTCCCTCACTACAAATACCTCGGCGTCACAATAACTAGTACACTAAGTTGGAACACACATATTTCGAACATTTCCACATCCGCCTTCCGTAAGCTATGCTTTTTGCGACATAAGTTAAAATACACCACCTGATGTCAAACTACTCGCATATTCGTCCATTAAAAGACCCAAGTTCGAATACCCATCCATTGTCTGGGACCCTCATACGAAAAAGAATGTCGAAGCATTGGAGATGATCCAATAAAAATCAGTTAGATTTATTTATTTTAAATACCGCCAAACAGACTCTCCGACTCAACTAACGAATCTTTATGGCATAAACTCATTGCAATTGCGAAGAAAAATTGACGGAATCAAATTTCACTTTCATTTGAAGAATCGTCAATTGCTACTTCCCCCTGAGCCCTACGTGACATCACTGGCCTCACGAACTACAAGGCATCGACATGAAGAATCACTAACCCCATACAGCACCAAATCTAACCTGTTCAAGTTCTCATTTTTTCCGCGCACAATTAACGAGTGGAACTCGCTGCCAATATCAGCAGTGCAAAGTATAAAAGTAATTGAGAGTCTTCAGGATTGATGTTAGGTTAGTTTACTTATGTTCCTTTTTTGTGTGAATATTGCTTTTTTTTGTTTTCGTTTCCTTACACTTTTTGAGATATTCAAAGTGTTATTACTTTCTTGCTTTGCTGTACTAATCAGACACTGACTTTCTTTTGTTATCAATGCACTCTATGTAAATGTGTCTATGTATCGCCTTTTCGAGTACACTTTTGCCCCTCCTGCTAGGGCCCCAGTCGGGCCTGCAGTATCTTGTAAATAAATAAATAAAAACATTTGCAGTGGCTTAGCTCGGCTATGCCAGGATATACGTAGCGTTAGAAAAGGTTCAGCTGATTATTCTTAGCTTTCGAGATTGTCTAGGATTATTAGCCTTCTTCTATTTATTCTTCGTACGCTGAACCGCTAATTGCCAGGCAACTACTTCGGCATCCAATGAGATAAGCTTCTCGGCTCATCTGCGCCGTCGAGCAGCATTTGCGCTCTCCTTCTCCATGGCGTTACCCACCTGCAAACGCCAGTCGGAGGCGCTATCAAGCGGCCCCAGCGCAGTGTCAGACGGCGGCTGCATAGTGAAGGCGAATAGCTGCGCGCGCGCTGGCGCCAGTGCGTCTACGACGTCACTCCTCTCGAATGCGGCGCAGACCAGCAGCGGCGAGCCGCGCGCGGCGGTGTCGGAGAGCGCGTGAGATGCCAGCTCCGGTGACCCAGCTGTGTGACATCACTGATCCTCGCGCATGCGCAGCACGGCTCATGACACTCCACGCGAAATCGGCTCCGGCTAGGCAAGTGTAGCTAACGCTACAAAAATAAATACTCACGCTCCGTAGTATCCACCGCAGTATCGGTACTTGGCCACGTAGTGCCTGGTGCAGTTGGGGTTCGTCTTGCAGGGCCCGTCTCGTCCTGTATAAGGGTTGCACGTTTCGTCCACGACGCCGTAGTCCTGCGCGTACTTGCCGCCGATTAGGTACGGGAAGCCTCCGCTGCAGCCTGCGGTTCATTTTGATTTCGTCGCTTATTTATTTGAGGGTAGATATTTGGCCTTGTTGGTGATCAAGCGCGGAACTGAAATGACGAGGACGGGACACACACTAGCGCTGCCTTTCAGTTCCGCGCTTCACAATATGATTATTTATTTGGCCTTCAAACAAGATACATTGCGGGATAGGGCACATAGACATGTGATTAATGCGTGCGTGAACGAAATTTGGCTCATACAGCCACGCGGAAGTCGCTGACAGCCAACCAGTGTTATGTGGGACAGGCAACCAACCACTATTATGTAAAAAAAAAAAAAAGTTCCACGCCCTGAAAACCGTCGGGCAGCTAAGCGCGCGAGTGCGCACGTGGTGGGCTAGCGAGATCGCGTGGTGTCGTAAATCCGCCGCTAGATTTGAAACGAACGCGTGCACGCGGCACACCTGATTGGTCAGAGTGAGATCACGTGACCGGCCGATGGCGTTACGCTCTGTGTAACGTGACTGGCCGCCGGCGCAACTCGTGTCCTGGCAAGCGTGCGCTCCCCGTTATTTGCATGACCCTTTTGCGCGCCCAGGTGCCTTGCCTTGGTGTATTAAAATCAGTCTAAGTCTCTAAGAAAATAGCGTCTCGGTACTTTGTGCCAATAGTACTGCGAGGTTTATGCCTTTATCTTAATTCTGACAAAACGGTTTCAGGGACGGTAAACAGAAAAACCATTTTTGTCATATATCAGTAAATCAAGATACCAAGAACACCACGCTTGCTGCGAGAAGGCACTTCGTAAGCGAGAAAACGAGCAAAAAGAAAATGAGGATTGAAGCTCTCGCACGAGTCACCGTGACGTCATATATTTTGACGGCCATCTACTAGGGCCTGCGTAGTTCCCAATCGGTAAAAATGAAGTACATTATCTTCTCAGGAAGCCAGACTTAACATACCAAGTTTCAGGAAATTTCTTTAAGGAAATGTATCCAAAATACAGAAAAACACACCATGAAATCTGTGACGCCACCGTCGGGGATTTCGGCAGGAAATTTAAAAATGAGACTTTGAACGTCGAGTTTCTCATCCATTCGTAAACCTATGGTGGTGAAATTAAAGGCACCAGAGTTTTCAGAGTATAATTTATCAGCCTAAACTAAATTATAGTTTTACTTATTCAGTGTCCCTTTAAATGAAGCTCTCGTAGCAATAAATTTCATAGCAAGTGTCTTGCTTTCACGTTGAAAATGTCTGAGGCCCGTTTACTTAGATTTGGTGCACGTTAAAGAAGCCCAGGTGGTCGAAATTTCTGGAGCCCTCCACTACGGCGTCCCTCATAATCATATCGTGCTTTTGGGACGTTAAACCCCACATATTGTTATTGCTTTCATGTTACATTTGTCGGTACAGCGCATTCGTATGCTGCCGACCAATTCGTGTCCTGCAAGCGTGGATGTATCGCCCAGTGATTACGACATTTGCCTTCGAGCCACGGGGGTCCGGCTTCAAACCCCGTCTCTCAAACAAAATTTATTAAGCGAAGCTTTTACAGCTTTCAGCGGCGACGGCCGCGTTCGTGAAGAACCCAGCACCAGCGAGTATCCAAGGGGCGCCGGTGTATTTGTTTTTCAATAATTGCGATCGTGTCGGCGATAAGGCGTCTTTGCCACATTTCATTGTTGCTGGATATGAGCGTCGCTGCTGCCTGCTTCAACACAAGTGTCGCGCTGCTAAGCCCGAGTATGGAGCTCCCTTTCCCGGCACAGAGGGGGGAGAAACGGGTGAGGCATTCCTTTCGCTTCACTTATCTCTTTATTCTGTTTCAGCGAACGCCGTTAGACAGTAGCGCAGGGTTGTAAAAGACGGTACCCTATTTTTCGTTGTACTTAAACACCGATATTTGCCAACTGCTAAACACTGATAGGCGAATGCAGGCTTTTTGACTAAACAAGCTTTGACTTACATGCAGGAGCAGCCACTTCATTTCACTTGCATGGTGAATTTTTGTAATACATAGACTTCTGGCGAGCGACTGAAAATGCGTGCACTGCTCAGTCCATTTGAGTTCTGTGCTGTCACCTTTGCTATGATATTATGGTGCAGTGAAACATGTCCGCTACTATCAGGTGAGCAAAAACGAAAAAAAAAATGAGCTGTTCGTGATGCTTTCAAAGGTAGAGGGCCGCAAGGCGCCAGTCGGATTTATTTTCATTGATTTAGATTTGCAGTCAGTAGAAGTAAGAAAAATTCGAACAGTAATGAAAAATTGGAGAAGTCTTAGAGGCGCCTCTTTATCCTTTAAAAAAATCTACTCTTCCTGTTCGCATTGATCTTTGGTATTT
Source organism: Rhipicephalus sanguineus (assembly GCF_013339695.2). Lineage (NCBI taxonomy): Eukaryota > Metazoa > Arthropoda > Arachnida > Ixodida > Ixodidae > Rhipicephalus > Rhipicephalus sanguineus. The sequence continues at coordinate 166,513,703 of NC_051183.1, forward strand.
GCCTATTTCCGCACACAGAGATAGGTTCTTCATTCCTCGGGGGGCGCCGGCGGCGACAGGGGAAGGTATTATTGTGTATTAAGAGTGAGGCGCGCAATACAAATCTCCCATTTCGAAGAACGGGACAAAAGGAAGAAAATCACACTACACGAGCGCTTGTTTAGTGCGCCCCATTCTTTTGTTGCGCCCTCGAGGTGTTTTTCTTCAAAGTAATACGTGCACCAAATGGCCCCGCAGCAAGGCGTTATGCAAATGTCACTGCCTCACTGGTGCGGTCAACATTTGGAAGTTATTTGTGCAAAGTTTATTCCATCATTATACTGCTTGGCTCTAGAATATAATGCGGCACAGACTGCTAGGGTGTGTGCCCCCAGGGGTGGGGACGAGGACCCCCAATAGACGATTGGGAGTGTGGGACTAGTACCTTTCAATCGGCAATTACTGATATTAAAGAGGCACTCATGCACATCTGTGGCAGACTCGACCGCCTAGAAAGACCAATCGCTCAACTTAAAGCCAAGAGAACAATGTCCACGGCGGACCCGGGACCCCAACCTGCGCTTTCCACACCCTCCCAACCACCAGGACCAATAGGTGAGGTCGACATACACGGGGTCATGCCAAAACAACACCATGGATAACGCACCGCAAGTTTTCAAGATATGGCAATGGAACTGTAATTCATTCAACAAAAAGAAAGCTAACCTAACGCAATTAGTCCGATCATGTAAAGAAAAGCCACACGTGATCATCTTACAAGAGTGCGGGGCCGAAAAGAACATTCGAAACATGTCCTTCTCGGGGTACAGGGTTTCCAGGCCGACCCTGGACCCCGACTTCAAACAAGCCAGGGGAATTGCCACCCTCATCCGCAAAGACGTCAGCTTTATGGAGAGGGGCATCCCGACATACAAGAAAGGCCTGGAATCCCTGCTAACAGAAATCATTCCGAGTCGAGCCCTTAACGCACACCTTTACATACTAAACGTCTACAGTTCCCCGACTGACCGACTCAGGAACTTTACCAAACTCCTCACATCGGCCGCGTCGCAAGCCAAGAACAGACCGTTGATGGTTGCCGGCGACTTCAATGCGCACAACAACGTCTGGGGCTACGCCACCAATGATAGGAAAGGGATTAACCTTGCCGAGTGCGCAGACACCCTCGGCATGAAACTAATCACGGACTCAAGATTCCCGACACGCAGAGGCAATTCGGTTCAGCGGGACACCACCCCGGACCTGACGTTTCTAGGAAACGCGGAAGGGTCGTGGGACAACCTGCAAGAGGACCTTGGTAGTGACCATTTCATCCTAGAAATCAACGTTCGCATCACACCCGCTCCTCCGAAGACGTACAAGTACGTCGACTGGGACCTTTTCCGAAGCTTGAGGGGTAGCGAGGACAGACAAGGAGAAACCTTCGAAGAGCTCCTGGAAAATCTAAAAAGTACTGTGGCTAATGCCACTAAAGAAATAAGCTTGGACCTGGAGGTGCCAGCCATGGACTCCAGACTCGCACACCTCCTGGAGGCGAAGAACGCGTTGAGAGAACGATGGAAACAGCAAAAGCTAAACAGGAGGCTGCGATCTAAACTAACGGAAATAAACAAAAAGATCGAAGAACACTCCAGAAAGCTGAGTGCGCAGCAATGGGACGAGGTTTGTAATGAGGCGGACGGTAAAATGAGAAGGGGAAGCAAGTGGAGCCTTCTCAAGAACCTATTCGCCGACAGCAACAAACCGACCCAGAGCAATGCGCGGATAATGGTCGAAAGGCTCGTCCATCTGCACACGAATGAAGGCACTAGTCCCCGGGATTTTGCTGACACCCTGGCAGATATATACCTGCCGGTAGAGAGTAAATCTCTCCCCTGGGACGACGCGACACGCGAGTACAAGGGGACACCTCAACCCTCGCTGGATCGTCCTTTCGAGGTATCGGAGATTGTGCACGCCCTTCACGACCTAAACGGCCGCTCGGCCCCCGGTCCAGATGGACTCACAAACAAACTGCTCAGAAATCTAGATGACAAAGCCATACAAATCATTACGAGCAAAATCAACGCTGCATGGACTGAAGGCCGGGTACCGGATGACTGGCGAACTGCTAATGTAATTAGAGAAGCGAGTTGGGCTAGTTGGTGCGTATTAACTGTGGACATATCTACTAGCGCTAAAAACACGAAGGACGAGGTAAAGACAGCAGACAGGACGCAGCGCTAACGTCCTAGTGTAATCCTTATTCCGAAATCCGGAAAACCGCTCCATGAAGAGAATTTGAGACCTATCTCCCTTACTTCGTGCCTCTGGAAGGTCGCCGAACATGCTATTCACAACAGAATTGCTGAGCACATTGAAGAAAACAGCCTATTCCGCCACAATCTCATAGGCTTCCGAAAATCGCTCTCAACGCAAGACGCAATGCTCCTCATCAGGAGCGCCGTCATTGACAATAAATCCAGAGACGTAAAAGGCATCCTGGCGCTCGACCTAACCAAGGCCTTCGACACGGTCAGGCACGAACACATCCTCAACGAAATCTCCACTTTAGATCTCGGAGTAAATTTCCACAACTATGTACGATCGTTTTTGGCTGACCGAACGGCCACCATAAACATTGGACAAATCAGAAGCCGAAAGCACAAGCTAGGCAACATCGGCACCCCGCAAGGGTCAGTGCTTTCGCCGCTTCTTTTCAACATCGCTATGCACGATCTGTCCAACCAACTCTCAAGAGTCCAGGGGGTAGGACACGCGATTTACGCGGACGACATTACCATTTGGTCTGCCAGCGGCCCACTAGGCGCTCTGGAGCAGAACCTGCAGCAAGCGCTGAACACCACAGAAGCTTTTCTTAAAAATACGGGACTGAAGCTGTCTCCCAGCAAATCAGAGCTCCTTCTGTGCAAACGCGGCCCCAGGAAGGGACAGCCCCTTAGCTGCCTCCCCGTTCACCTAAGTACCAGGGACGGAGGCAGTATCCCCAGGTGTAACACAATCAAGGTCCTCGGTATGGTCATTGGGGCTTACAGCGGTGACAACGTGGAGGCACTCAAACGCATAGAAAAGAGTGTCCTCAACTTCACCAGGGTTATATCACGGGTCGCCAACAGAAGGGACGGCGTGAAAGAAGACAACCTCATGAAAGCATTTCACGCCTTTCTCATCAGCCAAGTAACGTACGCCGCCCCTTTCCTCAACTGGAAGAAGACAGAGCTCAATAAAATCGATACACTAATTAGAACAGGATCGAAAAGGGTCCTGAGCCTCCCTCGAAATACTAGTACGGAACGACTCCTCCAATTGGGCCTGCACACTACAGCTACCGAACTGTTTGAGGCACAGCGGCACGCCCAAATTAGTCGGCTCTCGCTCTCAAGGGCGGGCAACGAGATCTTGTTGGAAGCCGGCATTCAGCCCCTCTTCATGCCGCCAGAGAAGTCACAACTTTGCAAAAATGCCACGCAAGCGATAACAGTTGATCCGATTCCCAGAAACATACACCCGACCCACAACGAAGGACGGAGAAAAGCGAGAGCCAAGGCCATACTCGCCAAGATCATGCGCAACGAAACGCAAGTCCTCTTTGTTGACGCTGCAAGATATTGGAATCGAGGCGCTTACGCCGTCTCCGTGGTGGACGCCCATGGCTCGCTCGTCAACGCAGCCACGGTAGTTACCAACTTCACCCACGAAGCAGAAGAAATGGCCATTGCGGTGGCCCTTCAAAGCTGCACGGGAGCCTCTATCATTTACTCGGACTACGGGAGGTACAGGGAATTCCCGCGAACCCCAACGAGGTCGCGAACGAAGCCGCGCGAGGAATGACGGACCGCGCCGCTTCCAATCCCGTCCCTCACCCAGGCCACAGGGACGCGCCGTACACGTATAACGAAATCACTAAATTCTTTTACCTGGCGCGAAGGGTTTACCCTCCTCCGCACCCTAACCTCAACAGACCCCAAGCAGTCTCCCTTCGACTACTCCAAACCAAATCGCATCCCAGTCCTGCGTATCTTCACGAGACATACCCGGACGTCTTCCCGAACGGACTATGCTCGGCATGCGGCGAGACAGCCACATTAAAGCATATCCTCAGCATGTGCCAAGCCATGGACTCAAGCTTCACCTTGGAGGAGTGGGAGACGCTTCTACGCAGCCCCGCTCCCAATGATCAGCTCACGGCTGTCCAGCGGGCCCGCGAGGTGGCCGGCAGGCTCGGCTTGCCGGTCCCTACGTGGGACTGAGCCGGGTGCGCGACCCAGTCGCGTTCTGCAGGACGCAATAAAGTTATTTTCCTTCCTTCCTTCCTTCCTTCCTTCCTCCAGAACAGCAATAACAACTTTTTCGGCTGCCCTCGTCTCTTCGAAGGCAGCTACAGTTGTCAACAAGCTCTTCTACCAAGAAAGGGGCGAAGATAATTTCCCGTCCTCACACATTACATGGTTCCCGGCTCACATGGGAAACATTTCCGGATCTCCTTCCTGCAACCCAAACGAGCGGGCACACCAACTGGCGCGAGAGCTCACTTTGCGCGCCTGCGGTCCACCCCCTCGCTTCAATGCAGCCTGCAGGAACCTCGATAACAAAGACCCGCTCGTGTCATACCACGAACTCACCTCTCACCATAGGTTAGGACGTCAAACTTTTCCTCCTCCTCACACAAAGCTCAACAGAGCACAAGCAATCACTTACAGACAGTTGCAGACTCGAACATACATAACACCGACGACACTAAGCAGGAGCAATCCTGACTTTCCTGCTGTATGCTCGCACTGTGGCCACGAATACAACAATTTCGAGCACATGCTCTGGCTGTGCCCTGCCAACGCGGGTACAGATTTTTCTGACCAGTCGTCATGGGACTCAGCGCTTCAAAGCACAGAGCTCATAGCTCAGCTCAAGGCTGTCCAGAGGGCCCGGGCCGTCGCCGAAGGACTCTGTCTACCGGCCCCGACCTGGGTGGAGCCGCCGGATTGATGACGGGGCCTTCGGCACCGCTTTCTTTCACCTCAGGACCTGAATAAAGTTCGTACTCACTCACCGCTACATGGATCTCTACGGTTGTGACACGTGGTACGCAGCAGTTTAAAGGGGAACTGACACAAAATTTCGCGGCCGAGATAGCCTGCGGGATCGATTCCAGTGAACATGCGTATATCATCTGCAAAATACCAACAGCGAATTTAGCTTAGAAGTTATTTTAAATGAATTTTGAAGTTTGCATGAGCGATCGACACCCTCGCTAGAGTGACCTAGAATAGGGGGAGTGTCCAAAGCGCCGGCTCCCGCGTGGGCCTTTTGCCGTGAACTCCCGCGCCGCGCCGCTGCTGCGCCGGACCCGTGGGCTTTCCGCGCTCGGGAAGCGCGCGGAAAGCGAGGGGCGTCTGCTACGCGCTGTAGTTTCTTGCGCCGCGTTTCCGCACAGGGCGCTTGAAGTCTCCTTAAGTTTTAAAATGCGGTGCGGAATGGAGCTTATCCATCTTTAAGCGTTGTGTTAGTGCTGGGGCAACAACAGAATGCAAAAAATCATGTGTCAAGCGGCATCAGCGTGGCCTAGTTCCGGTCACAGAGTTCGAGAACGTTGGTGCGTGTGTAAAAACGCGCAAAACGGACACGCACTAGCAAAGAACGAAAACAAGAAACCTTACTCGCACGAGTAATCGGGCAATAGCATCACGCATGCTCGAATTAAGAGTAATAAAAAAAGTAAATTGCACGCACAGTCAGCTGAAATACGGGTAAAGCAAGCCTCCTTTGTCCCGCAGACGCATGCAATCAGCTGCTCTGAACTGAGAATCACGTTTGTTTTCGGGCGATCGCTCGTAACGTGAAGTGAGGCATACACGATGATGCACTGTTATCGTTTCATTTACTTTGTCCTGATTTTTTTGAGGTAGAGCCTTAGATACCTCATCAAACACGAAAATTGACCGTCGGCGTCCCGCATAGCCAACACGAGTGATGCATAATATCATCACGCGATGACGTCGACAGAACTTGTGACGTTACTTTGACGTCATTCAACGTGACCGCATATCATGATGCCATCACATGAGAGAGAGAGAGAGGGAGTACAGCTTTATTAAGAGTCCAGTGCAGACGCAGAGGTTGCCCCGTGCCACCCGGCTACTCCCACGTTGGGACCGGCAGGTCTAGCCTAACAGCCCTGTCGCGGGCGCACTGGACGGCCAGGATTTGGTCCTGTAGGTTTGGGCTGCGCAAAAGCGCATCCCACTCGGCCTTGCTGTAAGTCGGACCGAGCGACCCGCACTCCCAAAGCATGTGAGCTAATGTAGCGGCCTGCCCGCAAGCGGTGCAGGCGGCGTCGGGGAACTGCGCTGCTCTCGACATGGGCGATGGCTGCAGCGCCGACAACGCAGGGCATAAGGACACTCCAACCGCACACAACGAGATCACCAAGTATTATTACATGGCGAGGCGGGCTTTCCCGATCCCACATTCAAAACTCAATTGAGCACAGGCAGTCTCGTTACGCTTACTTCAAACCCATTCGTACCCATCTTTAGCATACTTAAATGAAATTTATCCACACAAATCACATGACACGGTCGCTTTGCATTGCCTCCGTGATCGGGGGCCGAACACAGAGGCAATGTAAAAGCAGGTGAGGTGCAGAAAGCTTGCAATGCCTTCGATCCTGCCGGCAGTCCGAAAGCACGTTATGTACTAAAGAAAGCTTTCAGAGAGGGGCGAGGGAGGATCAATGCATCGACTGACGAAAAATATGGCTTTCGTTTTCGAGTCGTCTCAGGCGAATGCATAAGAGACCGTGTTTTTTTTTCATACAATTTTTTCGCATACATTTTACCTATGCGGTCAGTTCTTCAAAATGTATGGGTAAGTCAAACATGTTTACATCGATACAGGTGACCACCACGTCTTTTATAGCCTGACGGAAACAAGTCGTCAGACCACACATCGTCAGAATTATTTCTGGCTACAGAAAGTGGGTTTGCGCGCCACACACCATATTATTATTGTTAGTCGTTGCGCAAATGGCAAGCATGTCAAGTTAGTGATGCCGTGACCTATCGGTCGTGTTGGGCATACGTACATTCGTGCCCCTCCGTGCTAATTTTCCTGTATACCACGTGAACGAGACGCGAGTAATTTTTTACTTTTGGTACCGCGGCCACGCCGACTGACACATTCGGCTTCGCATGAAATGGCTTGAAACAGCAGAGTGCTGTAGGCAGCCTTGTAAAACAAATCGAATGCACGAAATAAAAGATAGGATATGAAGGGTGCAAACGCGTTAGCATGCATGAGCTATAGTTACTACGTGCATTATGTGTCACGTTCTCCTGGTTATCTCCAGTTTATTCTTTCCTGCAGCAAGTTTTCTTTCGTCATTCCACACGAAAGTAAGTTAAGCGCCTTTTCTCACGCTGAAGTGCACGCAGGATGCGTTCCTCAAACAGCCGCGGAAATGTGGACCAATGCGGTGACAAACCAGCTGAAAGAATATATACAAAATCCCCGTTTCACAACACACAAACTAACAAACGTGTTTTCTGTGTGATGAGTCGCTGCTGTATTATGTTGCAGTGACGTATTATTAAATATTGCCCAAATTTCCGTAATTTTAGCTAATAGCGGCCAAAATATCACGCGCGTAGCAGACGCTCGCCGCTTTGACGCGGCTTCCGCCGCAGAGAAAGCCCACGGGTCCGGCACGGCAGCGCCGCGGCGCGGAAGTTCACCGCGAAAGGCCCTCGCTCCTCCCATGTATTCGCGCGGCGCTTTGGACACTCCCCCTATTCTAGGTCACTCTACCCTCGCGCTACTGACACCCTCAAAGAGGACCGTTGGGGACCCCCTACTTCCCTCACGTGACCACGCTGCAACAAGTTATGATGACGTCAAAGCCGCCATGTTTTTTTGCCGCGTTGCCTTCGTTCACCCTTCGTTCCTTCGCGTGACGTCTCTCCTCTAGCTCCGCTCCTCTTCCGTTGTCGGGCCCGGCGAGAAGAATGTATGCCGTCTGTGACCACAGGTAACATCAGCGGCTTCACCTACCCCGCTGCCGCGCAGTGAGCCTTCTTCTAGGTCAGTGTAGCCGTGCAAAGGACGACGTGCGCGCGCTGCTTCTACCTCTCCGACAGCGGTGGTTCGCCTACGTGCGTAACCGCTTGCTCTTCTGGGTGTGAGGAAGAAGAAGAGCGGCCGTGGGCTCACTGACATGCTCACTGACATCGAGCACGTGTCTGCTTGGCCGCTAAGAAATACACGAGGGCACACGAACGCCGACGTCACTGCTTTAAAACCTCGTTCAGGTCCTTTTCCATAGTCGTAAACCGCTTATCTCTTTTATTGCGATAGCAATTATATGACACTCTCGGCTGATTTTTGCCGTCGCCGTTATGCCCTGTATATGTATATGCATGTATATATATAAAAAGTCGCAAAGAAAAATAAAGCACAAGAAAAAGAAATCCGAAGCACCCGACCGGGGATCCGAACCATCGACCCCTTGGTCCCCAGCCCGCTGCATTAGACAACTGAACCATGCTCCATGCATGCGCCGGCGAAATAACGGCGAGTTATTTATATACATTATTTACCGCTGGCGGTAAGCAAATCTCGGAGAAGCTTGAGCGTGTTTTCTATCACGCCACGCTCCTAATTTTCTTTCAGTTTGAAAACTGCCCCTGAGACGCGCACGACAAAGCGGCCCTTTTCTGTACCCACTCGTGATGTGGAAGAGGAAAAAAACAAAGATCACCGGGCACACCTAGAGTTACTGTATTTGCTACCTTTAGGTAGCAGAGTTGCGCATCTGTCTTCCGAACGGCGCTAGCAACCATGCATTGCGGAGAAGCTAACGCTCGGTCCAATTTTTATATTTCTGGACGCCGCCGCTGCAGCGAACTGAATTAACACTAGTCATCAACAGCCAATGTTTATCGCCGGTCTTCGACACCCCAAGCATGTTAATCGGCGACACAGTAGGCATGTCGCCTGCAAAAACGGAATGCGACTTCACCGCATAGATGTGGTTGCTAGCCGGACCTATGCGCAACCCTGCTACCTAAAGGTAGCATATTGTAATGCACAATTCAGGCAGTATGCGAATAACTATTTATTGAGGGGCTAACTTGTGCCCGAAAAGTAAAATGAAAGATGCTCACAACGTTTTTCGCAGGAGACCCAAAAAAAAAAAAGAATCAATCTCCGAGAAGTCCTCGAGCGGCGCGTCACTTCTTCATCGCATCATGCGCTGGGAAGTCGCGCGCCATGACGGCCTTTTCTTGTTTTAACATCGGGCCGCTGTTCTCTTGGAGGGCGCACGAACCTGCGCGCTTAGTTTGAACATGTGTGTCTTGCGTCATTATACAGTAACTCTAGGCACACCTTGCATCAGACGCCCCCGTGTGGCAAGAAACGCAGGGGGTCACTCCACGCGCCGCAGTTCAAAAGAAAAAGAAATATCTAAGAGCATCTGATTTTCCATTGTCGACACTTGCAGACGCAACGCTCCTAATTTTCTTTAAATTTGAAAACTGCCATTGAGACGCGCACGACAATGTCACCCTTTTCTGTACCCACTCGTGATGTGGATGAAAAAAAAAAAACAAAGAGCACCGGGCGCACCTTGCATCAGACGTCCCCGTGTGGCATGAAACGCAGGCGGTCACTCCACGCGCCGCAGTTTAAAAGAAAAAAGAAACATCTAAGAGCATCTGATTCTCCATTGTCGACGCTTGCAGCGCGTTGCTCAAGCACAAAGACGTAAGAACTGTGACAGGCGCTGCAAGTATCGAGCTTCTTCTCGTTCTTCGTGTGACATTCTAATTTCTTGCTATCGCATTCATTGCTTCGTCCTTGCGGCGAAACTGTGAGTTTTTTTTTTCATAGAATTTATCATCATCCGGTTCTCTCACCTTCAGCCATCTTTCCGCGCCGTGATCACCATCTCAAGATCCAACGCATCGCATGCCGTACTTCATTTTTTGGTTCAATCCAAAAACCCTAATTCAATGGAACCGGCTGCCTCGTAAAATCGCAACGGAAATCAATGCTTCGAAATTTAATGACCTTCTAAAAAATTACCACAAAGTGTAGTCTTCATTCACGTTGTGTTCTCGATAGCCCATTCACTTTTATCTTGAGGTCTGTTATCATGTGATTCTGTTATTTTGTGTTGCTTTGTTGTGTTGCTTTTTTTATTACGCTTAAGCGAGTCTTGCTATTTTTGCCATTTTTTATACTTGCTGTGTCTCTATTGCATTGAATCCTTTTTTCTCCTACCCTCCTATGTAATACCCTCCAGTGAGGGCCTTTACATAGGGGTTTCTTGAAATGAATGAATGAATGAATGAATGAATGTGCCTAAGTCTCTGGTATAGCGATAAACTTGAGGTCTCTTTGCAGCCACAGTAAACCCATCCACTGCAATCAATTGATAACGTGGGAATCATCGAAACACTTTCTGGTATTCGTGCCCGGTGCGACATCACTACCAAGTCGTCGTAATACTTACCGCATCAGAAGACGACGGTAGGACAGCGATGGCTGTGACAACTTCGTTCGTCAAGACTCGCAGTCATCTTTGAATGCCACGAAAGTTGGCCAAGAAACGAAAGCTTAATTTGTCCCCTTTAAGAAATGCGATCTTGCCCCTCGAAAGTAAGGGCGATGCAAGACACTTGTTGTAGAACTACCACGTTCAAACGTGAATTGCGAACCTTGTGAGTAGGGCGAGCAGGAGACGATATCTTGAGGCGAGAAAACACGCTTCACTTTGTTGTTGGTTGCGATGCGTAGCCTGGACTCCAGCAGGGCCATCGATGAGAAGGCGTAGCAGCTACCGCAGCTTCCTGGTGGTGCAGAAACATCACTGTAAACAACTAGCTGGCTCTGACGTACGCTTAATGATCAGGCAGATTTCTGCAAACACAAAAACAGGAAAAATAACAAGTATTGGTGAAGAGACAGATACGGGAGCGATCGCGGCGTTTGTCCTTTAGTTATAAGAAGCGGCATTGAAACTTTGCACCTGACTTCAAATACAGCGTATTGCATTGAGCAGCGGTAAACATTCCGTAAAAGCGGTCAGGCTGAAAGGGTCACGGCGATGTAGCTTACTCAGCATGTCTCATACTTGTTTAATGCACAACTTTTTGTGTATCCTGTAGCTGCGTAATAAATAAATGAGCTTGAAATAAAAGTTTAAGAACACAGGAGAAACATAGGCGCGCGTGGGGTTCCCGATTGGGGGCGAAGGTTCGTCGCAGGGCCCCCTCATGATGGTAGGGTCCAGAAGACAACATGCTTCACAACGGATGAAGAAACGAAGATGAAGCGATGACATGCTTCTTTGGTCCCTGGCTTTCTGAGGGTAAAGGACGCGAAACAAAAAGTTCTTGGCATGCAACATCAGGGGCCTTCGGCCGCCATTATCGTCAAAAACTTACGTGGCCATAACCCAGTTATCAAGAAGGGGGGGGGGACATTTTGCTGTCCTGCTACTTCCCTTACTCCACCTCTCCTCTATTTATCACTCTCCCCCTTGCACAAAGGCGCTGAGACTTGTACCACCCACATTGTTCGCTGCCGGTGCCCTTCGGATTGGTTGTAGGAACCGTAGTGGGAGCGGAGCGCCTTGAGAGACGCGGGCGACGGCTAGCATGGTTGACACGCCCGTTCCCGGGTACGTTAAACGTCACCTTCTCTAGACACGGCAGTTTGTGAATTCATTATTTTCTTCAAGTTTCGGCCTCAACGTCCCTTTAACGAGTGACGAGTACGAACCTTGATTGCGGACGGGTGAGACGTAGTTGACGCCGCTGACATTTCTCCAGTCGAACTCCTCTGGAAGCGCACTGGCGAGCTTCCGCTGCTCCTCGGTTACAGCTGCTGGTGGCGGATTCCTGAAACGAAGCCGACGCATTCTTATCTCCTACGAGAGATTCTCTTTTCTAGCGTGAAACGACACCGCAAAAAAGAAGACAGGACAAAGTGCTACTCTCAACTGACAACGTTTATTGCGCCACTCTACTCTTTATGCAGACCAGATACCAGAAGTACATGCGTGGTGTACACCATGAACAGCGACCAGCACAACTTGATCAACCGAGCGCACACGTGAGAGCGCATCCAAATAAAGAGAATTCAGCGCTAAACAAGGTTAAAGAAGCAACACTAATGCACTGCGAACCCAGTGACTGTATGAAAAAAGCTTCCGGTAATTCCCGGCTGGTGGTGGTCTGTCAAACAAAATAGTGGTCTGTCTAAAGAAAGCTTGACAATTGTACTTTTTGCACTGTTGAGCTAAATGGGAGCCTGTACCAGTCGGCAGACATCGCTCACGTTCTTTAAGGCGCTCATTAACAAAGCGGCCTGACTGACATGCGTACACTTTGCCACAAGAGAGTGGAATCTTGTAGACCGCACCCAATGCTGCATTCTACAAACTTCAGGTGTTTCTTTGCACATTGCGGTTTTTTATTTTCTTTATAAATACGCCTGCACAGCATTGAGAGTTTCCGGGGGGAGAAAATGCTACTTGAATTGGGCACCTAGTGGCCACATTATTAAGATTGTGAGCCACTCTTTGGCAATAGGGCACAACTGCAGGCCTCTTCTTTGTGTGTCACTGTTACACCTCTGGCCTTTGACTTTCAGTTTCTGAAGCAAAACCTCAGACTGACGTCACTGCCACACTTAGGAGACGCGCATCCTGCAACCTTTTTAACTATCTTAAACAAGAGCTGTGACACCACCGCTCGGGAATTATCAGAAGCTTTTTCTTCATATATACAGGCATTCGGTCCGCAGTGCATTAGTGTTGGTTCTTTAACCTTGTTTAGTACTCAAGTTTCTTTATTTTTGGATGCGCTGTCAAGAGTGCGCTCGGTTGATCAAGTCGTTGTAGTTGCTGCGCATGATGTACACCACGCATGCTCTTCTGGTATCTGGTCTGTGTAAGTGACGCAATAAACGATGTCAATTGAGAGTAGCGCTTTGTCCTGTTTCCTTTCTTGTGGTGTCATTTCGTGTTAAAATTTCTCTATGGATTCACACCAAATAGCCCACCAACGCGTTGACACCGAAGAATACAGTTTTATTACACCCTCCTGTTTCCAGTATAAGTCAATGTGTTGTTCAAGGTATGCACGCATGCCTAATTGCGTTATTTTCTGCTCAATCGACGACAATGCTGAGGAATGTAAACATCCGCGCGAGTTTGTGATGCATGATAAACCACATTGTTCGGCCCCCCTTTTATTTTCTGACGCACCTGTCTTGGCAGTTGCGCTGTGATTCATAATGCTGACGAAATAACTCATTGGTAGAATTTACACGGCGTTGGAAATCACAGGTCGACCCCAATTAATGATGCACAACTTCTAAAGACGTGTCGATTTCTCACTTTTCTTTGTTCAACTCATTGCGATATTTAGTTGTCTAATATACATGTCACCTCTGTATTGCCCAATTAAGGGGAATCCTTTCGAGGTGCTCGTTTCTTTGTTAGACACAAGCAAATGAATCTAACAAACAATTAGGCCAATCATAGGGTGCATTAATGGATGTATTTAACAGTAGTTGTAATTTTGACGTCAAGTGAAATCATTAATGCGGACGAGAAATCACCCTTTCCGTCGGTGGGATCCGAACCCGCAACCTAAGCCCTTGGTTTGAATACTGTTCAGTAGAAGAGCTTTCTTACACCAAAGCAAGAGCGCTACACAACCACTTTTCACTGCTGCTTTCATGAGATGTACTATTTTTGCGAAGAACTACATTTGTGGTGAAAACAATTCTTCCCCACTCCGGATTGCGAAACCACCCGCCACGGTGTCCTAGTGGTTAAGGTGCTCGACTGCTGACTCGAAGGTCGCGGGATCGAGTGCCGGCCGCAGCGGCCGCATCTCGATGGAGGCGAAATGCTAGAGGCCCGTGTGCTTAGATTTAGGTGCACGTTAAGGAACACTAGGTAGTCAAAATTTCCGGAGCCCTCCACTATGGCGTCCCTCATAATCATTTCGTGATTTTGGGACGTAAACCCCGACAGTTATTACTGTTGCAATAGTTGGTTGGTTGGTTGAAAAACTTTATTTTGGTCCTGCAAGGCGCGTGCTGAACTTTTATTCGTCTGCACCTTAGCACGCGTATCAATACTTTCTCTTTGGGCGAGTTGGTCCACTATGGAGCAAGGAAGTAACATCGCGAACGACACGTGCACACAAGCGCTGACTGACAACACAATTTATTGCCCACGTATTTGCAACAGTGCCCATTTTAGTTCCCGCGTTTTGCAACACCAGCGAACGTGGATGCCAGAAGAAGAAGATGTTCTACGTTAGCGAAGCTGGGCGCTGTCTCAACGACCGTTTGGGCGAACACGCACAGAAATTGCAAAATCTAGATGACACGTACGCCCACATAGTTGCGCATGTCAGTTTTAGTGCAGACGGTGTGTGGCCCGGTTTGAAGGGACGACGATGCTAGGTCAGAGTGAAGACAAGACTGCGCGCATCAGTTTGGAAGCCTACCGTATTAAGAAATTTCATAACGAGTGCGTTAGCACCCCTTCTCTTGCCCTCTTTGATGCTGAGTTCTTATCTTCTGGGTGCGGCTGTAGGGCATCAGATGTCAAAGAAAAATCAAAGATCACGTTTTGTTGCGGTTTTTTCCTTGGTTGGCGCTGTGCGCTGTGAAACCTCGTTATCCCATTCCTCTTTTTTTTTTTTTTTTGCCGTGCTTCGCTCTGGCATTTATAAGGAGCGTTATATGCCAATACGCTCAGTTGTCAGCCAGTTGTCAGCCAGGCAACACAGTTGTCTGCCAATAAACACAGTTGTGTGTCCGTGTAATTTCTCGTGTGGGTGCGAGTTCCCGTTGCTGCTTCCTCACATAGAACACGTAGGCGCCCTTTCTTTACAATAGGGAGTTTTAGCTTGTAACGTATACTTCTTTACGTTACCGTTACCGGATTACGTTGACCGCTTTACCGGAACTCGAGTTTTAGTAAAGCTTTTTAGCTGCCCAAACTTAAACCTTTACGTACGTACGTAAACTTTTACGTTTGCGCAAACCACTAAATGGTCATGATAACTGCATTTAAACTGCACTTAAACTACCTTTAATTTAGATAATATTGAATTACGCTGCGGAAAAATCATGAGAGGTTTTTAGCGTGTGGAGTATTTCGGTCCCGGTATAAGCGAAGAGGTGTAGCAATACCGGGTTCGGGTTACCGGACGATGGTGTCGACATCTTGTGACGCTTCGTGCAACCAGAATCATGAACACGTTTGTTTTCGCTTAGTGTTCTTGAGGGGACAAAATGATTAAAAAGGCAACTCATTCGTAATTATGCTGCTGCAAGGCATTTGCATTGGAAGTAGAACGCCCAATGTTTCTGCAATAACAATTTTGTGCTTGCCTGGTACACCATGGACCCGCTAGATGGCGCCACCTATCCAGCCTGTCAGCGTCTTTAGGCCTCTCACGTTTGCGGATTCGGTATTCTAGGTCGCTCTAGCCTCGGTAATCCGGCTGAAATAAGGTGATCGTAAGTGGCGCTCGCACTTCGGCTTATTTTCACTCGGCGGCTGGAGTCTCCGCGAAGCGGATATCGCGAGTAGCCACGAACGAAGGTGGATTTGCGAGATAAGGCCGTGAACCTAAAGCCTATCCGGCGAGTAGTTTACGTTCCGCAAAAGTTTACGTTCCGTAAAGGTTCGCGCATGCGCAGATTCTATCCGGTATCCGGTAACACGGTAACGTAAAGAAGTATACGTACAAGCTAAAACTCCCTAATAACCCCCATAACATTCCGAGCATAACGCTTTTGACGGTGCATGCCTAATACAGCTAATTGAATTACTAAGCCTACCATCATCACGTGGTAATGATGACACCAGCTAAAGGATACAAATAACAAACAACAAATCATACATTCAGAGGAATTTTCTGCCACGTTGTTGAAGTGTCAGTTTGACCAAGATATCTGTTCGTGCTGATTGGACGATATAGGTAATACCAGCCATGTCACCCAAAAATTATGTCTCGTCATCCTGTCGGAGCTATGCCCTCCTGTGCAACACCACGAACACAACCCATTATTTAGTTTCACGTCGTTAAACTCATAAGCGTGCGCACAGGGGGGGACAGGGGGGGGCGGCCGCCCCCCCTAACCATCTAAGAGGGGGGGGGCGCAAAATTCGACCCGTACATTGACCCTTCTAGTCACCTAGGAGGGGGGGGGGCGCAAAATCTTCCCCATACATTGACTTAGTAGGGTGGGGGGGGGCGCTGCGATGAACCTTTGCCCCCCCTAATCGGGAACCCTGCGCACGCCTATGGTTAAACTGATGCTGTCTGTACCTCGACTACATTAACGAGCCCGTTTTTCTGAGAGGCTTCCCATCCCACAGTCGTGCAGCATCTTTCTTATATTTTGTACAATAGCATAAGTCGTAACGTACCCATTGATACGTTCTGTATGCTCGGGAAAGCGTTTCACAATGTGCCTCACGGAAGTTTCCTGATAAAGCTCCCACGTATAAAAAGAGCCTGACTGTATAGCTTTTTTGTCTTACCCTGTAACACGCATTCCGACACGCATTGCCGATGATTGTGCACTACATCGTCCCATTCCGAGAGCCACAGCTACACTGAAATCGTTGTATTTTGCTTCCATAATAGTTATTTATTTATATACAGTTTATGCAAATGGCATATGTACGTATTTACTTTCTATATAAACAATAAAAAAAATAATATCTAGGGTTTAACGTCCCAAAACCACGATATGATTATGAGAGACGCCGTAGTGGAGGGCTCCGGAAATTTCGACCACCTGGGGTTCTTTAACGTGCACCTAAATCTAAGTACACGGGCCTCAAACATTTTCGCCTCCATCGAAAATGCAGCCACCGCGGCCGGGATTCGATCCCGTGACCTTCGGGTCAGCAGTCGAGCGCCGTAACCGCTAGACCACCGTGGCGGGGCAATACATAAAAATATCCAGGAAAATAAATACACATGCTGCAATTACTTATGCTTGCTGCACTTCGATAAGGTGTCGTTACAAAGGGAGAATTTTTGTGATTTCTCCTCGATCGCCCTCATTCTCACACATAAAGTAAATGGCGTTAATTTAAATTATGTTCAGCCAACCGTCCCCTGCAGTGCCGTCGAAGCGCTGCTACTGCCATGCTAAATGAACCGCAGTTACTTGCACAATCTGGTCAATCAGAAACGCGTAAATGTAGTAAAAAGCGCAAATGCTACGCGGTGCGAGGCACGCCTTCTATACCTGAAGTTTCTGTTGCGGTGCCCACCGCGGATGCTCATCATCTCGTTGAGGGTCTTGCCCCGGAACGGCTCGTGCACCTTGGCCGTCCAAGATCTCTGTGCCTTGTTGATGAGCACCACGAACTCCTCGCTGTTGAAAGGGTCCACGGCGTCGCCAATCTCCCGCCTGTCACACGAGGAACAGCAACTTCAGCCGTGGGCATACGGCACGCAGTCCCGTAAGCAAGAATAATAGAAACGATGTCTCAATTGGAAGCACAAATATTCTTCGTAGAAGGCAGCACTTATTAAGGCGAAAGCACTAGAGGCCTCATCAAACGCGAAAATTGACCGTGAGCGTCCCGCGGCAGCGTCGGCGCCAACAGGAGGGATTCAAAACATAATAACGCGATTTCGTCACAGACAGCAGAAATTTGTGACGTCATACGCATGACATCGTGGCTTGGTAAAATGTGGGCTGGTCCAGGAGGAAGTGCGAAACCGCGTTCGGTGCAGAAACCTTTCGGAGGGGGACGGAGGAGGAACAATACATGGACTGAGAAGACGTCTTAGGCTTGAGAGATGCTGCGAGTTTTTAGATAGCCCGAGCCAGCTGGAGCTTCGTCGAGTTGCTGCTTCAGCGGTGCAACTTTCTCTCGCCTTATCGGCCCTGTTACCATTGCACAATCACCTGCACCGCCACTGCACCTTAGAAAACAAACAGATGGAAAGGAAAAGGAAATTAATATTAGCAGTCGCTTCGTAACGAAATTCTGCGCTTCGAAACAGACATTTGTTGTGGCCGGCACCATTTGCAGGTTCATCAAGTAATTTCATGTTGAACAGAGTGGGTCTTTGGCACACACCCTTAGGGCGACACGTAAGCCGTTACATCTATATATAGAATGTTTTTCAGATGGTAAACGCTTTTAAAAGGTCGCCAATGACTGACGGCAATATTGTGTTCCTCGAGCACAACTACTCCTTTAAATGTTTTGGTCAGTGGGCATGCCTTAATACAAAGAAAAGGCGCCAACCAGGCCAGGCAGCGTTTCGTATATACGGCGCCATTTTATGCTGCTCACGGGTGCTTTCGATGCCGACTGCCTTAGCAGATCTACAGGGTTGTAGGTACAATGTGTCTTCCACACTGCCACAGCTGTCACGTTAAAGGGGCCCTGCAACACTTTTTGAGCAAGGTCAAAAAGCATTGCCAATCGGTAGTGGAGGCTCCCGAGAACACGCGAGCCAAATATTAGAGCAAAGCGAGCGGCCTGGAATCTACAATAAATTCTCAAAGTCAGCTGGAAATCGCTCCCTCTTCTCTCGACAAATGATGTATTAGTCCGCAAAATATGACGCGATTGTCGGCAGTTCCACCATTGGCTGATGTTAAAATCACTATAACACCCTCATTATTACCTTCGTTGTTAATTTTGAGTTCAATAAGTAGATAATATGTATGTTTATATTGTGTTATGCCGTTAAAACACCGAACAAACATTAATATTAGCACTTCCGGTCTCACCGACAGCTCGTCTGCTCGTAGTTACGTGGTTGAATTTTCTTCACCATACGCAGTGCCGAAATCGTGAATATTTCTGTGCTTTTGACCATCGCCGGTTGCCGTTGAGAGCGGCAGCCGTTCGAGTGTTGCCTCGTCAGCTGGAAACTGAATCGTCGGCACGTTCTCACGAGCGACCGAGGCAGCCGTGCAGCATTTCTCCGATAACAATGCTGGCGCCGGCTAGTTTAGGATACCTGTGTTCGCTGTATGGCGAGAGTTCCGTTCGCTGTCGGTTCAGTATGTCGTCGAGCCGTACTTCGACGTATCCTCACCGTAGTCTCAGTTCCCGAGAAACCGCGACACAGCAACCAAGCAGACTCGCATTTTCACGGTAGCTGCAGACAGCCGGGGGATGGGTCCGCGCCGGCCCTATGCCCCACGATCCTTTCTTCTAGTCTTTAGTTCTTTGTTGTCAGCCCGCACTCGCTGTGCGCCCGCATTCGAAGAGCAAACAGCATCGAAGTACCGCCACTGGGAGAAGGGTGCACGCAGCTTTACCGTGTTGTATACGATTCAAGCGCGAGCAGTGCGACGAGGCGGTGTATCGGAGTGTGGGTCGAAACCCATCTCAGCTGTCATTCGTTCCAAACGCGCACGCAGGTTTGCGTCCATGTTTGGCAGAGCGATGAAAACACTACGGCAGTTCGAGGTGCACACCCAACATTACCAAAGCAACTCGCAGTTTTCAAGCACGCGCGATACACGGTGCGATGGGCTCCGCCTGACGAGGACCACGCGAGCCGACCGGAAGTGGCGCCACAGACCACGTGGTTGCGCCGAGACGCCAGAGAGAAAAAAATGAAGAAAACAAATGCCGCCGGCGCTGACGTAACTCTTCGGCGCCTCCTCGCACCTCCGTCCTCCCTCCCTTCACGCCCCGCGCAGCTTTCCGCGCGCTCGCGGCGTTGAGTAGAGGGAGAAAGCTGCGGAACGTGATCTCTATAATTTGGTAACACCACTTAGACTTGACAGATTCGAAAAATTTTTGCGGCATATAACTCGTGAAGTCATACGTCAATAATTTGACTATTCCAATATAACTAAGAAAGGTGTTGCAGGGCCACTTTAAGAAACGCGATCTGACGACTCATTGTGGTTCTCAGTATTCATTGGCACAGGTGGTGTTGAAATATCTTGAGCAAAATAAGGAATGCCACAGCAAGTGACAGAAACAAAGCCTCAGGAAGCTCATCCGCAAACTTCGCGCCATGTAAGCAGTGCTCTAGTCCAACGAAACTTTCACGCTTCACTCCCAATACTACGTAGAAGGGCAATTGTTCGAGGGGCTCGTTTCTCTGTTGGACACAATTAAAGAAACGAACAGACAATTAAGGTAGGTAACGTCCTTCAAAACCGCATTTTTTGAAAAAAAAATTTTTTTTTTTGGTTCAGCAGTTTCACGTTTCCTGTCTATTCAAGGATATTTACCAATAATAATTGTGTAGTTATCTTTAGCCGCTCGAAAATTATGACCATTCGTCCAACCCCTCCTAGACAGATCCGAAACCGAAACTGAATGTTTATAATTTCACAACACCTGCCATCTGGTCATAAATGTCTCTTCGTATGCATACTACGTAATGCTAAGTTGTCTAAGTACGTTCTAAAGCTTGTGGGACATGGTATTTTGTATCTATTTTAAAAGTTACACTACACGGCTGCGGCACACGGTTGTTTAAGTTGCGCGCATTTTCGCTTGCTGTCTGTTTTTTCTTATGACATTTCGAGCTCTTGGACTTAGTTGTGGCCTTTCAAGGAGAATGTTAGATTACTCCATGAAATATGGCAAAGTATCGACGAAAAAGAAGCATCAATGCAAATTAAGGAATCAACTCTATATTTAACACTCGTTTAATTAACATTTCATAAAGAAATCAAATTTGCCACTAACATTTTTGGTTTACTATAAACTATCTTTTTTGCATACGATTCCTTTTGTTTTATTTTTTTCACAAATTCTGCTGCCGCACGTTTCGTGGCTGGTCCCCCGTAATGGGTTGAGCTATTCCCCTATAGGAACCAACAAACCAACCAATATGCAAAGCGTGGACCCGCTGTGGATCACGTAGATGACAGTGAACTGGAGACGCAAAACGAGCCAGAAAAAAAAAATACGCGCTTCTTCTCACCTAAAAGAAGATTGTGCCGCTTCACAGGAGGTCTCACTCTATGAGCCTGGTGACTTACAAACATTTGAATATTCCTTTATTACATTGGCATTCACTTCAAATCTTTAAAGCCATTTTTCTCAAAACATGATTTTCTGGATCCCACAGTTACGCGAACAGTGAAAACGTTCCTTCTAATCAATAATCTGGTATAAAATGTTGCCTGCTATTTTTTTATAAGTGGTACTGTGCATTCAAGCAGAATTATTGAAATCGGGGGGTAACTTTTTGTACTATGACCAATTGTGTGAAAAACGAACCTGCCAAATATCACCCTTATCAGTATTTTTGTGATAATGCACTTTAGCTTAGAGATGTGGTGATAGTGGAGGCTAGATGCACAGGATATTGTCCTCACTACGTACCTGCCAAGTCGCGTTTGAATCGCATCGATCATGCTGTAGGTATGTCTGTTGGTGCAACAAGGATATTTTGGCACATCTTGATTTTTATAAATTTCAATTTTCACATTTTTAGCAATTTCATCATTTCGAAGTTTAAGATTACTTAAGCCCTACAATCTAAAACCATAATTTTAACTTTTGGAGTGCAAATGTAAATTTTTTCCTCGAAGGTGGTGACCCACCTTAAGCCAAGCAAGGCATAGCTGCCATTATTTGTTGTTCTCTTAACTATAATATTTTCGGCTTAAATCGAAATGAATTAAAGTGGACCCATTCCGTCGTTGAGATGTGAACCCACAACCATCGAATTACGAGTCCGATGCTCCACCAATTGAGTTATGATGGAGGGCGCTGCATCGTCCACTATTTAGGGTATTTATGTGCGTTTAATCGCAAGGCGGCGATTGTGGAACACTCTTTTAGCCAGAGTGTGTCAAGTGGTCTTTGCACGAGGTGGCGGCTGACCATTAAACCCTCAAGTGTGCCGGGAAGAAGTCCTCGCAGTACGAAAGAAGGGGAATTGTTCGAGGGGCTCGTTTCTTTGCCAGACACAACTAGTGTTGGTGGTAACGAGTTGCAAGTAACGCCGTCACCCGCAACGCGTTACTTTTTTCGGTAATTTAGTAACGTCCGCGTTACCATTTCGTAACTGTAACAGGTAACGTACTTACGTTGACATTTTGCGGCAACGTGAGGTGTCGCGTTACTCGTTACTTTTTATTTCAATTATCCCGGGAGCCTCACCACAGAACTGCTTTGTCTCGTAGGCGCCACATTCCCAGAGCTATCATTCTGCCGCAGGGGCCGACCGCCATCGGCCTGCCAGGCGTTGGCGATAGGAGCATCGTCTAATGCGTCCGTCGACCACCTACGTATTTACCGCAGCTGCGGACGTATTGCATAAGAAGCGAGCAAGCTGTCCGACGACAGCTTTCAAATAGAGCTGTTGCTTAAACTATTCAAGTCGTAGTTGCCAGCAATTTGTCACCGCAATAGTACAGCGCTGTTTATCAGTTCTGATCTGCCGCTAACTGCGGGTATGCGTTACTGGTTGTTGAATTCCTGAGCGAGCGAGGCTGACCTTGAACGCCTTCGCATAAGCACTCGCAATTTTCGCGGCAATCATATAGGCTGAAGGGGCAATAATGATTTATGAGGAATATTTTTTTAACACGAAAGTGTTTTATGCCGGGGTCTACCAAGACTTCAAGGACGTATTTGCGTCACGGAAATGACGTCGCAAAAAGGTACACGATCAGATGGCAAAGAAAAAAAGGTTCCGTCACCGGGCTTCGAACCCACGACCGCTCGGTCCGCAGCAACAGATGCCGGGCACGCTATCCACTGCGCCACGTTCACAGACTCTAGAGGCTTTACAAACGCTCCTTTTATATCTACCACTCTTCCGGTCGGCGGGGTGGCGGGACCGTCTAGGAGCAGTAAGGTAAAGTAATTCGTCATTACTATGGCCTCCGCGATTAGCACCTGCAACACTTTACACGTCCGTCCCATTCGGCGCGTTTTCAATAGAAGTTCAATTTTGTCAATGCCTTAACACCCCGCGAGGTGGCGACATTGACCCAAGCGTCGTAAATGCGTCGGCCTCGCTCATAGAATCACGCTAATCCAAACCAAAAATAGCTCTGCGACGCGCGCCTGCCTCATCTGGCTGTAACACCGCGTTCCCCGCTCACGCGCTCACCCCGAGAAAAATCGCGGCCGGGCTACCGGGGCGGCACGACGCGCTTTGCGTTTCCCTCTAGTCCGGCCGCAGTGTTCAATCACATTTTAACATGCCGCGGGGTGGCGACCAAGTTCTGCGTCCAATATGCGACGCTCTTCTGGCTATCACACCTCGTTCTCTGATTACGCTTGCACCGTTAACTACTACAGCTACCACAAGGGTTTGTTTAATCATTTAACATGGACGTTAGTCGTCGGTATGGAGATGTACCACCAGTTATCAAAGTGGGTGCATACACGTTAAACGGTTCCATTAGCTGCCAGACATCAATATACATTGTGCAAACTCGCTTATATCAGTGTACAGGAAAAATTCACTTACTTCTGTAAGGGCACGCTTTACTTTCGTGTTATTCCGATTCCTATGACGGAGGGATCAACCATGTTTTTTTTTCCTGGACTATGCAAGTTAGGGATTTCTTTATCCCTACAAGATCTGCGTATATGCTTTGTAGGCTGATAGAAGCACGCTGTCAGAATCACCGTAAATTTGTTGAGAGATCAGTGATGTTTTCTTTCCAGAGAGCGTTGATGATGAAATCTCATTGTATGTTTACTGTCACTTTGAGAAATGGAATTACCGTGTGCCACAAAGTTATAAGTTCGAAAGAAGAGGGATCGTCAGAGGGGCTCTTTTTTTCTGTATTATACGCAACCAATGAAAGCGACAGACAATTACGCCGATGAAAATATAGGGGACATTATTTATGGTTTCTTAACTGCAATGTAATATTTCTCGCATAATTTGAAAGGAATTAAAGTGGACGAAAGCTACCGACGAATTACGAAAGTTATAAGCCATCACATGCAAATCTGCAGTAAACATTAGGCCAGTGTATAGCGAAAGTCCGGCACACGTGTGCCAAGTGTTCTGCTTATATCAGTAATTCCGGTAAAATCTCTGTTTTTGTTGTTGGTTTTATGTAAAATATACCACGGGGTTCATTAAATTGTTACTCCGGTTTCTGCAGCGAAGGCGCGCTGATTAGAATTTCTGACTGTGGAGTAACGGCAGAAGTAACGCGCGTTACCTGTTTTCGGTAACAGTAACGGTAACGCATTACGTTGTTTTTGTACGTAACGTAGGGCGGTAACGCATTCCTTTTTTTTGTTAGCGGAACGAGTAACGTATTTAGTTACACGCATTTAGTTAACGCACACACTGGACACAACTAATGTAGACAACCAAGTCAAGGAAAGCATACATTGCAATGGTTGTTGTTTTCTTAACTGTAGTGAAATAATTTCGACCTAAATTGATATGAATGAGTGGACGAAAATTCACTCGTTCTCTCAGTGGGATGTAAAACCACAACCTCCGAACTGCGCGTCCGAATTCTAGGGCCACAGTGCGTGCTACTATATAACACGTTTGCGGACAAGAAACCTCTCATAATTTCCCTACAGAGCAGTTTATTTCGAACAATAAGTGTACCACTTTCTGGTATACTGTACGCTCAGCATTCGGTATGTATGCTTTACATAATTTTATTGCGAATAACTATTTTTGGCACCACTTTTGAAAATGAAAGCTTTATGTACGGTGTATTTATGTTAGCTCGAATAAATTATTTCTACGCAAAGCAATTTCATACTTCCTCAGAACAACAGAGAGCTGAGCTAGTTGGTAAGTATTCATTCTAAAAAGACAGGGCGTGCAAACAGGGACATAAGAAAGGACACCACAAACGCCGACTAACAACTGAATAGATGCACGACGGCGGAAAGGAAAGCAGGCACGAAAATTTATCTGCGCATGCCCATGCAATAGGCAAACGTATCAATCCGGCACGCGTGGGGGCCTACGCCAAAGATAACTGTTAAGGCATTTGATTTCATCTTTATGCAAGGTAATGGACGGTTGGCTCACGCATGCGCTACCACTATTCTCGATATGCCATGCTTCAATCATCAGGCGCTTTTCTTGATTTCTATGCCGGTACAACACTGCGCATTCATCGAATTTTGGCGTGCATTTACACTCTCGACAATGTAACGATAGATTAGAAGGCGAGCCTCCGGTTAGTGATCTTTTATGTTCTGATAATCTCTGTTTAATGCAGCGGCCCGTCTGTCCTACGTAGAAGCGGCCGCAACTGAAAGGGACCTTATACACCACACTTGTACGGCAATCAGTGAATTTGCGTGTCTGTTTTACGAAACAAATATCGGTTCGCTTCTTGTCTTTTACTCCCTTATTCTTCCTCTGCACAGCGGCACAAATCTTACCTAGCTTATAGGCAGCCGTAAAAACAACATTAACGCCGTATCTACTTCCCACTTTCTTTAGCCTGTGAGATACGCAATGAATGTACGGTATACCTACGACACGTTTCTTCCTATCGCTTTCTGCAACCATGCTCGGACTGAACATAATGGATTTCTTTAAACGCTCAGCGACAGTGGCCACTGCATCACGGGGATAACCTACATCTAAAAGACGCGTAAGCTGTGCGTTAAAGCTATCACTGATTTTGTGCTCACACGACTTGGTGAGGGCAGACTTAAGGCAAGACATGGCGATACCGTTTTTTATAACCTTCGAGTGCTTCGACGAAAAATTTAGTAGCCGTTTTGAAGATCTAGGAGTATATTGCCAGCACACGTGGTTATTCTGAAACCTTAGGTAAATGTCTAGAAATTGTATTCCGTTATTTTGAGGCAACTCTTTAGTAAAGTTCTAAAGTAAACCTTACTAAAGAGTTGCCTCAGAATAATGGAATACAATTTCTAGACATTTCCTTAACGTTTCAGAAGAACCACGTGTGCTGGCAGTATGCTTCTAGATCTTCAAAACCGCTGTTAAATTTTTCGTCGAAGCACTCGAAGGTTGCAAAAAACGGTATCGCCTTGTCTTGCCTTAAGTCAGCCCTCACCAAGTCGTGTGAGCACAAAACGAGTGATAGCTTTAACGCACAGCTTACGAGTCTTGTAGGTGTAGGTTGTCCCCGTGATGCAGTGGCCACTGTCGCTGAGCGTTTAAAGAAATCCATTATGTTCAGTCCGAGCATGGTTGCAGAAAGCGATAGGAAGAAACGTGTCGTAGATATACCGTACATTCATTGCGTATCTCACAGGCTAAAGAAAGTAGGAGGTAGATACGGCGTTAATATTGTTTTCACGGCTGCCAATAAGCTAGGTAAGATATGTGCCGCTGTGCAGAGGAAGAATAAGGGAGTAAAAGACAAGAAGCGAACCGATATTTGTTTCGTAAAACAGACACGCAAATTCACTGATTGCCGTACAAGTGTGGTGTATAAGGTCCCTTTCAGTTGCGGCCGCTTCTACGTAGGACAGACGGGCCGCTGCATTAAACAGAGATTATCAGAACATAAAAGATCACTAACCGGAGGCTCGCCTTCTAATCTATCGTTACATTGTCGAGAGTGTAAATGCACGCCAAAATTCAATGAATGCGCAGTTTTCTACCGACATAGGAATGAAGAAACGTGTATTATGATTGAGGCATGGCATATCGAGAATAGTGGTAGCGCATGCGTGAGCCAGCCGTCGATTACCTTGCATAAAGATGAAATCAAATGCCTTAACAGTTATCTTTCGCGTAGGCCCCCACGCGTGCCGGATTGATTGGTTCGCCTGTTGCATGGGCATGCGCAGATAAATTTTCGTGCCTTCGTTCTTTTCCGCCGTTGTGCATCTATTCAGTTGTTAGTCGGCGTTTGTGGTGTCCTAGCTTCTTTCTTGTGTCCGTGTTTGCACGTCCTGTCTTTTTAGAATTCATACCTTCGGAAGTAACTTTATTATTGCCAAGGTAAAATGGCGCTCGAAACCTGTCAGTATTTTAGCGCATTGTTTTGCGTCCCCATCTTTGCTGGAGGGACGAGAAAAGAAAGAGGCGCTCGAGCCAACGTTTTGGGGTAGGACTTGACCTCGGCTATGACGAACAAAAGTTCTCTCGGTGTGATTGAAAGTTGGCGGAGTCGGTTCGGATTTTGAAAATGCGCGGAAAGAATGACGGAGGTTACTGAGATTGCGTTCTATAAATGTGCGTTCTGAAGAGGAAATTGTACTCGGTGAAACACGAACGACATCACTTCAAGCCTCCATCGCGCCCTCAACCTTGACCTTCTTTCAATTCCTGTTTTTCTTCGTGTGCTTAGTGCGAAATCTACATAACGGGTCGAGTGCAAGCAAATCCTTGCGTCATAATTTTTTTCTTGGCTTGAAATGGAGATGACGCGCTTACAGAAGAAATTCGGTTGCGAACGCTCATTTCATCCGATTTATAGTAGCTTTCTTTTTTTTTTTTTGCTGCCTGCTACCCTTCCGATCACTGGAAGCACCTCGTTCACGAAATGTGCATACTTTCAGGAGCAAATCAGGACTTGGTATTCGGCCAGGAGACGCAGGCACGAGCTGTGCCAAAGAACAAGTAATGAACTTTGTTTATCAACTGGTGGTAAGGGGTGCAGCAAAATACTGCGTATTTTCTTTGCTTGACATCCAATTTTATTGAGATAGCAATTATATGGACAGTCTCGGCTGGTTTTTGTCCATCCCCGTCGCCGTCATTCACCGTATATATATAAGTATGTATATATATATATATGTATATATATATATATATATATATATATATATATATATATATATATATATATATATGAAAGTCCCAAAGAAAAGTAATTCAGAAAAATGCTTCCGAAGCGCGGAATCGAACCAGAGACCTCTCGCTCCGCAGCCCGTGGCGCTAGCCACTACGCCACGAAAAGCCGATCCTCTACGGAGCTAACGGCGAGCGTTATATACACACCCTTTACCGCTGGCCGGAGTCAGAGACGGCAGGCGCTTATAAGCGTTTTTTCATTGAAAGCGAGATGGCGCGAGGAGCGCAACGAAGGTCTTTCGCTCGCCGCAGCGGCCGCGTTTGCGAAAGGAGCGTGCTGTTCAAACAGAAATAAGTAACAACTGCGACATTTAGTTCGCGCTTGTCCTGTGTGCATCTGTTCGTTCGTGTCGTGTGTCCTGATTTATGTTTTAGCAGTGCGCTTCAAGTATCGAGCTGTGACGCATGACAGTTCGCGCTCGTCCTGTGTGCGTTCTTTTTGTGCGTCCTTTGGGCTCGAGCGACGCGCTGGCAATTTCGAGATGCTTTCCGTCCTTTATGAGTGCAAAACAGCGCAGCCGACAGGAGGGGACAGAAGAGGACACAGAGTGCTGAACTTCCAACAGTTTATTTCTTTTGAATGTCTTCGCTTTCATACAGTTACACACTGTTACAGCAGCCATGCGCGGAACACAATGATGTTACAATACATCACGTGGACAAACCTTAATAGATCTTTTCCTTATCAGTGAGAGCGATCCTCCACAATCATCCTTTAAAGAAAAAATCTTACCAGCTTCGGTGATTTCGCGTGTGATGCGATCTCTGCTTTTGGCGACAATGCTACAATCTGAATATCTTGGTCGACACCGACACGTGCTACAGTGAGCGGACAGCCACCCTTGCTTTACCGATCAACTTTATACAAATGCTCTTTCAACCTTTCATTCAAACACCGACCCGTCTGACCAACGTAATATTTTCCACATGACAACGGCAGCTGATCAACTACGTTACATGGACAATCTCTAAATTTATTTGCGTGGTTTGTAGCACACGCCCGATTGGGTCGGGACGCTGGGACAGACATTTTGCACAAACTGCTGAATTTTTGTGGGGCCGAAAAAATCACTTTTAGATTCACTCGCTGTGCTACTTTTTTCAGATTGTGTGCTATATTATGCATATATGGAATTACAGCGAAATTCTCTCTCTCTCTCTCTGGCAGGTTGGCCTGCGTTAGTGTGGCCACTTGATTGAAGATCACGCAACAACCTTTCGGCGACAGAGACTTGTACATGATAAGGGTAACCGGCCATGGCCAGCCTTACAGATTGCTCCTGAAAACTTTCTAACATCTTGTGTTCACAATACTTGCGCAAAGCATTGGTAAAGCAGTATTTTATAATGCCTCGCTTATTACCTGGAAAAAGCGTCCCGTACGGTTTGGTCCTTTTTTGACCGCCATGACCACGTTTCCGTGAAAAAGATCACAAGTAAAGCTAAGAGCCTGCTTCGCAGGTTAAATCTTGACTGCGTACAAAAAACCGTTTCAAACGCCAAGGAAGATTGCCTTGAAGCGTTTTTTAGTGCAAAAACCCACAAAGTCGACATGCCTTTTAGACTAATAGTCTCCGAAAATGGTACCTGGCAAAAATGTGTCGCGCTATACCTGCAGAAAACTTTGAATTGCTTGAATGTAAATGATCCGTTTTTGGTGAAAAATTCATGTAAAGTACAGGAATTAATTTCCTCGCGATATAACAAGAGCTTATTCGCATTCTCTCTTGACGTGAAAGACCTGTACTATTCTATTCCGCGCGGTCCTTTATTACACTGCATTGAAGAATGTATTGATGAGTTTGGTGCCTCCAATTTTCAGACTCAGTCTGGCATTAGCGTTGGCGGGTTTTTAGAACTTCTGAGTTTTTACCTAAGGTCAACGTACATCCTTTGGGATGGAAAACCTCACCTTCAGAAAGCCGGCATTTGTATCGGTTCTTGCATTGCTCCCATCATCAGTGATTTGTTTTTAGCTAAACTTGACAGGTCCGTTTCGGAAGCTTTCGCACACGTTTTCAGATACGTTGACGATTTTTTAATTTTTATAGATAGCGATGTTGCATCGTACAGAGCTGACGCACTTGGTGTTTTAGATCTGATGCGGAATAGTTTTGAACCTTTTGAGCTAACCCATGAATTGTCTGAGAATTGCGAAATTAGGTTCCTTGATGTCAAGTTATTCTTGAATGATGGCCGTTTTTGCTGGATGTATCAACCACGTGGGAATAAGCCAATTTTTCCATTTCATTCTGCGCACTCTAAACTAGTTAAGCGAGGCATTATAAAATACTGCTTTACCAATGCTTTGCGCAAGCCTTGTGAACACAAGATGTTAGAAAGTTTTCAGGAGCACTCTGTAAGGCTGACCATGGCCGGTTACCCTCACCATGTACAAGTCTCTGTCGCCGAAATGTTCTTGCGTGATCTTCAGTCAAGTGGCCACACTAACGCAGGCCAACCTGCCAGAGAGAGAGAGAATTTCGCTGTAATTCCATATATGCATAAGATAGCACACAATCTGAAACAAGTAGCACAGCGAGTGGATGTAAAAGACATTTTTTCGGCCCCACAAAAATTGAACAGTTTGTGCAAAATGTCTGTCCCAGCGTCCCGACCCAATCGGGCGTGTACTACAAACCACGCAAATAAATTTAGAGATTGTCTATGTAACGTAGTTTATCAGCTGCCGTTGTCATGTGGAAAATATTACGTTGGTCAGACGGGTCGGTGTTTGAATGAAAGGTTGAAAGAGCATTTGTATAATGTTGATCGGTCAAAGCAAGGGTGGCTGTCCGCTCACTGTAGCACGTGTGGGTGTCGACCAAGATATTCAGATTGTAGCATTGTCGCCAAAAGCAGAGATCGCATCACACGCGAAATCATCGAAGCTGGTAAAATTTTTTCTTTAAAGGATGATTGTGTAAGTACCCCCTCTGTCGCTCTCACTGATAAGGAAAAGAGCTATTTAGGTTTGTCCACGCGAGGTATTGTAACATCATTGTGTTCTGCGCATGGCTGGTGTAACAGTGTGTAACTGTATGAAAGCGAAGGCATTAAAAAGAAAAAATTCGGCAGATCCTACGTATCATTGGAATCCATGTTATGCGAAGCATGCGCGGGATGGTAACTGTGGCATAATCTTTCGTATTGAGCGAACGTTACGGAATGACACTAGAGAAATGTGGAAGTGGTATACGCACACTCGTATGTTGAAGAGACGCATATGTATTAGATAACCAGGTGTCTACATTCGCGTAACGATGCCAACAGCAACATGGGTGTTACCAACACCAGATGCGGTAAGCTGCTATGTATTGCTTATGTATTCTTCAATACTGGATAGCGCGAATCCGAACTGAACAAAGAAGGAACCGAGATGCACAGGACAGGCGTTACTCGCAACTACGCTTCATTTAGGAAAGGTTCCCTAGATATATGGCACGCAGCGGAGTGGCACGCACAGGCGCACTGCACGTAGGTGACAGTCACAGTTGCAGTTGTTACAGTTGCGTTACAGTTGTAATGCTTATCTGTCCGTTATGGCGGAGTACGCATGCACGTTTAACGAACCTGCATGTATCTGTAAGAGGAATTCTTAACAGTTCTTGAACGAGATCATCATCACCGTGATGAGTGAGCACCAGCAGCTGGACCGGACTTGTGGGATCCGTTCGTGATCGCGGCGACGAGGGGTCTAAGTGTAGTGAATTGGGAGGTAAAGTGCAGCTGGTGGAAATCTGGATGCCTCATACGATGAAATGATCTATGATGCCTCCTGTCCTGGACGTGGTAGCGAGGCCTTTTGATGTCCTGTCCACATCCAAGCCGTCTTTCACGCAGTATAAGGACGAGGCGTTGTTGGGTCTTGATAAGTCGATGTTGAAGGCACCGGTAATGATGAGAGGCCCGGTTCTCTCGGGAGATTTATTGTAGCGAAGGAATCACCCCGGTTGTTTTTTTTTTTTGTAGTCCACGTTGCGGATCACGTGGATGAGGGGATGGTAGTTGAGCGTCTTCCACGGCTTTTCTGTCTTCAGCTTCCTCACTTTCATTGCGTCGGCCGCGGTGGTGTAGCGGTTACGGTGCTCGGCTGCTGACCCTAAGGTCGCGGGTTCGATTCCGGCTGCGGCGGAAGCATTTCAGTGGAGGCAAAATTTTAGATGCCCGTGTAATGTGCGATCTCGGTGCACGTTAAAGAATAACAGATAGTCAAAACTTCCGAAGCCCTTCGCTATCGCGTCTCTCATAATCATATCGTGGTTTTGGGACATAAAAGCCCAATAATTATTATTATTATCGCTATCCTTGCGTGTCGTTGTGTGTGTTCGCCGTTACTGTGTTCGTTGAGACTCATTATCACCTGTGGCACATACCCGCATGACATGAACTCTGTTATGCGGGTATGTGCCACACATGATTGAGAGAAAGGGTTTCATGACGTACTCGACAGGTATTTTGCGTTATTCATGTCATGACCAGTGAATCGTGTTCTTCATACACTGATCCCTTGCTATGCAAATTTTGGTATACTACAACTTATGGAGACAACCAGGAGAGCGCCAAGACGTAGGCGGCTAGATAGATAGATAGATACGTAGATAGAAACGGCCAAAGTGCACGAGGTTCGCTAAGAAATGCTTCGCATTTAATAAACTGTTGGAAGTTCAGCGCACTGTGTCCTCTTCTGTCCCCTCCTGTCGGCTGCGCTGTTTTGCACTTATAATCATGTTGTACCAACACGCCCAATCCTACAGTCTTCTAAGTTTCCTTTATTGGCGTTAGATTCCAATTTATTGCTATCGCATTGATTGCTTCGCCGTTGCGGCGAAACTGTGACTTTTTTTTAACCCTTCTACCAGGCGTTACAGATATTTTTCAAGCAAAGTTTGTTATGAGTTACAGATTTTGAGTGTCAGCATTGCCACACGCGAAAATCCCGGCGCCGGAACGTGTCAATAGACAGTTATAGTTTAGCGGGCTTAGCGGAATAGCGGGCTTACCGGAATAGCGGGACCGAAATGCGCATGCGCAGTACCGTACGTGACCCGTAGCGTTTACCGTACGCACGCTATTTTTCAGATTTAGCGTTAGCGTGTTTGCGTGGTTAACGTAGTGTACGTAAAACATGGCGGCGGTTTTCGACGCCCGCTTCGAACTGAATTTAGCGTTGATGTGGACGGATCCACTTCTTTCGCAGCAAACGACTGGGCGAAATTGCTTCACTTGCCTTCAGGTAGCTTCGACGACACGGTATTACGGATAACTTAGCGTAGTTTTTGAGATCGCTTCCCATTTCGAACGTCCCTAGGCCTATCTAGAAGATCGGTGTAAACAAGTCTGTAACATGAAAATTTTCGCTTTTAGTGCTTAGTTCATATTTATTGACTTTTATTTTCACTAAAAAAAGGAGTAATATTGCTGCGTGCGGGGATACAGGCAAGCATTCTCGGTTTTGTTCTTTTCACTTTTTTTAACGCATTCACCCTTCGCTAGGTGGCGCCACCGTCCCGGCTTGGGCACGTAAACGCTATTCCGCTAAACTAAAACACGCTTTCCGCAACCAACGTTTGCGGCACGGTAACGCTATTCCCTTAACCCCCGCTATCACGCTAACGCTAAACTATAACTGTCTAATAAATGCGGCCTTCGACGTTGCGCTGGTCACCTGCCCATTAGTATGTGCCGTTTACCAATTACTGATGCTCTCTCGATAGGTAGCTCTTCTGCAATCAATCGCTTCTGATATTGCAATCTGATCTTCTATCGACATCCTTGGTCATTTCACATTGTCACATTTCATCGTTGCCTGGATATGAACGCATGACCTCACGTTCCGGCGCCGGAACGCGAGTCATTATGCGCGATGGCAACTGCGTAGGCGCGCCCTCACACCACGATCGCAAACAATCAGAGCCGTTTCGCTTCTGCCGGGGAGGGAAAGGGCGCATGATCGAAAAAAAAAAGGAAGAAAGAAGTAGGTCAGGCCTGCGTTGGTCAGGCATGCCTAGCTTCGTTCGTTCCCCGGTAGGGCAAGAGCTCCTGAATTTCTTCGTGGCCACCTGAAAGGCATGCAGGGTGACCGGCGGTATACGTTAAATGCAGAGGGTCGCACTAGTACTTCGATGTCACTTTGGTCAACATCCCGGTGTTGAAAGTAATCCGCTAAGTTCAGTGATTTGGTAAGCAGGTGTTCTTACGCATCACTTTCCTTAAATAAAAAATAATTTCTAAGACCGTATCTAAACGCTTACTGTAAGAAAAGATTTAGCATTTGTTGTGCAGGTCTCCTGACACGCTGAAACATAACTTATCATACGCTCTTCACACTTCCTGAGCAGGTTGAACACACATCGCATTAGGCTAATTAGAGCTGCCTTACTGATGATCAGTGACCTCTTGCGTATCGCAGAGTTAGTGAAACCGGGCGGAAGATTGGCGCAGTGGAGGGTGAAAGAAAGCTAGCGAAGACGGGAGAGCAGGAAAGCGGAGGAGGAGAGTGGTGAACGAGTAAGCAAAGTACTGCATGAGTGTATCTGCGGCGACTGCTTTGACAGGCGCCTACGCATCTATGCCAAACACATTGCCACGCTATGTGGCCTCTGCGGACGGGATTGGCGTGTTGCTCGTTCGGACACGTGCGCCGTGTGACAGTGGAATTACATACAGCACTCATTACGTACACAACACTTTCTGCGTTTGATTTCGCGCGTGGCGGAAGACCCTTGAGGGGCCTGGTTAATTTAGCACCGCTGACTAATTACATAGCAGTGGTTCGTTATAAACACAGCGCACGAGCGGTGGTCTTCCCGTGGCATCGCATGCCCTGGAGACGTTCTCCTGCCCACACGCATGGAATCTCCGTACCTGGGTGGAGCAGCCTGCAGCGGCTTTCCTCGATGGGCTTCCTCTTCTCGGTGTCCTTCGAAGCATGCCCAGTTGTGACCCAGAATGTCGTGCGCCCATCCGGCCTTGGTGCTGCTGCAGAAGCTCTCGCTCTGGCTGTAGTTGGAGAAGGCGAAGTACCTGCACCGAAAGGGAGTCCGCTCAATGCGGTGAGTGCCTGGATTTCTACAGCGTTTCAAGTTCAGCCTTAACACTTGTCTAGTTTCATTTCTCTTCGGCTTAAAGGGACATTAAAGGCAAATAACAATTTATGTTGGAGTGAAAGCCCAATGTATGACAACTTCTAAAACGGCAATATTATCAACAGCAGTGCCCTACTTACCGAGAAATTAAGCTAGATGTATCACATGACGAGCGCCACGAGTGGGACATTTTCGAAGTGATCCCGATGACGTAGGGAAGTCGGCCTACAATAAATCACTAGTAATCAAACTAGCAGCAGTAAAAAAAGAAGATTCCGAGCATCAAAAGACGTAATAAAATGCTGTTTGTTCGTTTCCGCTTGATTAATGGAAAACAAAACCTCCGTGGCGTTGCCATGGGGAAC
This sequence comes from Rhipicephalus sanguineus, assembly GCF_013339695.2. NCBI lineage: Eukaryota > Metazoa > Arthropoda > Arachnida > Ixodida > Ixodidae > Rhipicephalus > Rhipicephalus sanguineus. The sequence continues at coordinate 166,548,941 of NC_051183.1, forward strand.
GGCGCGCGTGGTTCAAAGGTTCCGTTTTCGCCGAGCTGTGCCTCGCCCGTCTCAGTGGTAGTTTCGGGATCGCGTACTGCCGTGCGTGTTTTGCGCGCTCGTGAAGGTCGCTCTGACAGAAAGTTCGACAAAATGCCGCATGCGTGTGATATTGCCGGATGCCCGAATGGTGCACAACGCCAGTGCTGCAGCAAGGAAACCGGTGTGTCTTTTCACTGGGTGCCGCGGAATGAACCCTTACGCTCGAAGTGGCTTAGTGTCATGCCATTGCGCCAGTGTGCTAAACAGTCAAAACCTCTGCGTGTGTGCTCGCTGCACTTTCGTACTGAGGATTACGAGACCAACCGCAACTTGGTGACGGCTTTGAATGTGCCCATCCGAGTAAGTCTGCCGCAGCGCCGTTGTTGCTACTGTGGGTCCCGCTACTTCCGCTCGGCTGCTACTAGTGTCGGCGGCCGCGCAGTAAAAGCGGGCAACGTTGGGCATGGCAGCAGTGACGTACGAGAGTCGTATTTTCAGGCGGGAGATTTGAAGCGCGCTAACGCGATGCGGACCACTAAAAACGTGATTTTATTTCAAAATAAGCACTTCCTTGGCAAAAAAGCAGCGCTACGAGGTTTCTGGACCGCTATTTCAACAATCAACGTCGACTTAATATTTGCCTTTAGTGTCCCTTTAAATAATTGAAGGAGTCTTACAAGTGTCCGGGGATACTAAATTTCCCGTGGTACTTATAACTAAAACGAAATCATGGTAAATACAAAAAGAAGTCACAGTTTCGCCGCAATGGCGAAACAATGAATGCGATAGCAACAAATTCAAATTGAAATTTCCATCGCGTCGCTCAAGCGCAAAGGACGCAAGAAAAGAACACGCACAGGACGACCGCGAGCTATCAAGTGTCACAGCTCGACACTTCAAGCGCGCTGCTCAAACATAAAGAAGGACGCACGAAGCGAACGCATAGATATACACAGGACGAGCGCGAACTAATAAATGTCACATTTGTTACTTTTTTTACGTTTGAACAGCGCGCTCCTTACGCAAACGCGGCCGCTGCAGCGAGCGAATTAAGTGACCTTAGTACGCTCTGTAACTTCAGCGAGGACATCGCGGTGAAAGTACAAGACACACAAACCTTCCCCTCACGAGATAACCACGCGTGCAGCCGACCATGCCCTGTAGGGCAAAGTGCACCTGGTGAGGCAGGAGGCGCACGCGCATCGCAAGGAGCGGGGCGACGACATTTACAGCGCGCCCCTCGCGCCCTCTCGCTGGTTACCAAGAAAGCACGCTGAAGTATCTGGTGTATATAAATAGCTCGCCGTTAGAATGCTGGAAGACGTACGCCTCGTGGCCTAGCCGTCTAACGCCGCGCGCTGCGTAGCGAGAGGTCGCCCGTTCGATTCCGTGCTTCGGAAAGAAATTTTTGTGAATCATTTTTCACTGTGGATTTTATATAAAAGTCACAGTTTTGCCGTAAGGGCGCAGCAATAAATGCGATAACAAGAAATTGGAACGTCACACGAAGAACACAAGCAGCTCGTTACTTGCAGCGCGCCGCTGAAGCAGAAAAAAGAACGCCCGCGAAGAACACACAGGTATACACAGGACCACCGTGAAGTAACAACTGTCACAGTTGTTACGTCTCTGTGTTTGAGCAACGTGCTGCAAGTGTCGACAATGAAGAATCACACGCTCTTAGATATTTCTTTTAACACGAAAGTGTTTTATGCTGGGGTCCACCACGGCTCCACTGACGTATTTACGTCACGGATATGACATTGTAAAATATAAAGGCTAACAGCGGACAAAGAAAAAGACCACAAGAAAAAGTTCTGTCACCAGGAATCGAACTTACGACCCCTCGCTCCCCAGCGCGCAGCGCGAAACGATTCGGCCACGGTCGGCACGTTCTCCGCAATGCTAACGGCGAGCTATTTATATACACCATTTGTCAGTGGCTGTACTCGGAGATCGGCGTTACAGCGTGCTTTCGTTATCACTAGCGAGATGGCGTGAAGGGCTCGAAGAGCGTAAGAAGAGCGCGCTTTAAAGGTGGTCGCCGTTGCGACGAGCGCCCGCCTCTACAGGGCGTGGTCGCTCGTGCGTGCGTTTATCTCGTGATCGCGGTGGTTCGTACGTCTTGCGTTGAGAGCTCGAAGGTCACTTGGCTCACTGCAGCGGCCGCTTTTGCGAAAGGAGCTTGGTGCTCACGCAGAGGTGATATATTTCGCTCTCACCCTGTGTATGTTCGTTCCGTGCGTCCTTTCTCTTGAGCAGCGCGTTGCAAGTTTCGAGCTGCTTGCCGTTCTTCGCGTGACATTACAATTTGTTGCTGTAGCATTCATTCCTTCGCCCTTGGGGCGAAAGAATGCACAACAAACGCGCAACTGCGTCTGTGAAGACACGTTTCACTTTCGTGTTATACCGATTCCTATGACAGAGGGATCAGCCATGTTTTTTTTTCTTTCAAAATATGGCGCGTGGAGTGACCCCTCTGCGTTTCCTGCCACACGGGGGCGTCTTACGCAAGGTGTGCCCGGTTTTCTTTTTTTTTTCGTTCCACATCACGAGTGGGTACAGAAAAGGGCCACTTTGTCATGCGCGTCTCAAGCAGTTTTCAAACTGAAAGAAAACGTAGGAGTGTGGCATGATGGAAAACACGCTCGAGCTCCCCCGAGATCGGCTTACCACCAGCGGTAAATGGCGTATATAAATAGCTTGCCGTTACTTCGCCGGCGCATACATAGCGTGTGGTTGAGTTGTCTAACACAGCACGCTGAGGAACGAGGGGTCGCTGGTTAGAATCTCCGGTCTTGTGCTTTGGATTTTTTTCTTGTGCTTTATTTTTCTTTGTACCGTATATATATATATATACATACATATACATATCTGGGATATGACGGCGACGGCAAAAATCCTACGAGAGTGTCTATATAATTGCTATCGCAATAATATATATATATATATATATATATATATATATATATATATATATATATATATATAAGTATGAGAGGTAGCACTTCAAGAAAACTTCATTTATTGCGTCGACCTTTCGGTCAGAGCCTGATCTTTGAGAAAGGTCAGGCTCTGACCGACCTTTAGTTGCCTTTGGTTGCCGTATAAGTATGAGAGGTGGCACTTCAAGAAAACTATATATATATATATATATATATATATATATATATATATATATATATATATATATATATATATATATATATATATTGTAGAGGAACGAGACAGAGAAATAGACACAACGCCTGTTCACTAGCTGGCTGTTCTATTCTCCCAGCTTCGTCGTTCTCTTCTTCGCGCCAGCCGGTCTCGCGCCCGTGCCCGAGCGCCGCTGTCTTGGCCACGCTGCGAAATTACATGGCGAGCTGCAGAAATGGTTTCGGGTGGACGACATTGGCTGTGCAGCGCTGGTAGTCGCAGGCTCACAGGCCCTAGACGCTGAAGTGAAAACGTCTCTGCCAGGCGGTACTGGCTGTGCCTGGGTGGTCGCTCTTTTGCACGCCACGACATGTCTTGCAGAAATGCCGAAGACTCAGGCGGTCGACTATGGCCGCCTCGTTGTGGCCGCCGGTCTCGGCCACACTGCGATTTGGTTTGGGGATATGCGAAAAGGGTGTCTGGAAGGCGAGACTGGCTGCATCGCGGAAGTGGGTCTCGGCCACGAAGCGACTTTTTGTGGGCAGGTGCCAGCCATACATCCGGCAGTCGACTCAGGTTGTGTCGCGGAGTAAGCGGCGGACGCGGCATGCTCGAAGAAGGTTGCCGGAAGAGCATCGGAGGAGGCACAGTGGGTGGCGTAGCTTCTCGACCCCCCTTTTCCGCTTCTTTGAGGAAGTCGGTCACATTCGTATCATTGTCAACTCCGGGAGGATGGTCACGTCCTTCGTCAGCAAAACGAAGTTTCAGTGGCTTTGTGAAAACGGAGAAGTCATTTTCCGCAGATACAACCTCCACGTTAGTATTAGGGGGCTCATCGCTCATTTTCCTCTTCTTCATCATCGTCCGGCACTTCTGGAGGTGTCCGGGCGGCATACCGGGTGACCTGGCTGTGGAGTCCGTCGCAGGCTTCTTACGAATATTTGATGGTACGTCAACGGGCAGTGGAATTAGCAACTCGGTAGCTTCCTTATGCTTGTCCGGGAGACCATTCTCGCTGGGTGGAAGGCGATCGAGTGCGAACGACTGCTGTCGAATCTGTGGAAGCGGCTCCGGCGAGTCTGTGGGCATGTTTATGGTTGCCATATGCTCTCCGAGTTCTGGTGGCGTGTCAGGCACGACAGGAGCTGGCATCTGCACGTGCACCTGCAGCAAAAGCGAAACTGGGGGCCCATTCTCTGAGTCGAATGAGGAGTGCAAACGCAGGCCGCTCTAAGGTGGTGGTGAGCTTTATCTCTGAAGGAGGGCAGGTTGGTGGACGCCCGAGCGGCACCGTCGTTGTGGTGTGTCGCAGAGTTCCCATCCGCGGTAGAGTCTGGGTCGGCAGGGATAGGGTCGGAGGGATAGAAAAGCGGCAAAAAACATAAGTCAACCTGGCGCACCATTCAGTCCGGAATTGTTGTTTGACGCCTTCGTAGTTGTGCCATGCCTTGGCAGCACCGCAAAGGCGGTCGATGGCTACCAGCCATTTCTGATGGTTCGGCGAGGCATGGTACGCGGCGAGGTCGTTTACTGTTTTGGTCCACAGGACGGCATTATCCTGGAATCCTCGGAACTCCGGTAGTTCCGATGCAACCGCTGATGGTAATGTGGACTGCAAGGATCTGGAGGCTCTCGCGACGAAACGGTCTAGTTCCTGGGCAAGCAAGGATGTCGCCTGCATGACGTCCGTGGGAAGGTTGAGCAAGGAGCCCGAGGGGCCCGAGAAGCTCGAGGAGCCCGAGGAGCCAGGGGCGATGGCCGTGGAGAATACGGGGCCCCGGTACTCACGGCGGCGGTTGAGAACCCGCAGTTTGAAGGTGCCAAGCTGTGAAGCTGTTCGGACAAGTGCGTGGCTGCGCGGATGATCCTCGTAGCATCGTCAGGTGAGCCGCCTGGAGAACCATTGGCTGCGGCCGCGGGATATGTGGTCGTCGCAGCAATGAGTGTGGCGATGTCCTCAATCAGGGAAGCGTGGTCAACACGATGAATGGAATCATCGGTACAATACCGTCGAGTCGCCGAGGAGGCCTGGACGCCTTCCCCGGACGTAAAGCCCCTTGATCTTGGGAAAGTACCGCCATTCAGTGTACTCGCCGCCGCGTGCGCGTCCTCCTCTCTCCCTCCTCGCCCCTTTCGCGTCCTCCCGTTCTCCGCCGCTTTTCCGCGTCGACGATTGGTCTCCTTCGCCGTTGCCCTTGGAGACGCGTGGATCTTGCGTTTTGCTGATATTTTTCTTTTTCGCTCGCGCCATTTTACGCCGGGGCTCCGCGTAGCAAACGTTGCGCGCGCTTTGTTTTCTGTGCTTTGTGTCGGCGCTATGCCGTGCTGTTGTGCCTATAACTGCCACAATGAGAGTGCAAACGGTTATGCACTTTTTACGATTCCCCATGGTAAGCGTGATGGCTGGCGCAAGAAGCAGTGGCTGCAAAACATCGGCCAAAGAAACTTTGTTCCGACAAAGAACAGCGTTCTTTGCGAGGTAAGGCGCCTGTCCTATTGCTCGTATCAAAGCACCGCCGAATGCTACATTTTAAATATCGATCCGGCCTGCACATCAACGTCTTTTTTTCGCAGGCTATTCGCGCGTTGCTTAAAAATGGGGTTGTCCTCAATATGATGAATATTCAGCTGAGAGTCCATCACCTCTCACGGCGGCAACTCTCATTCAGTCTAAAGTGCACAGCTATAGGATCTGCTTTCCGCTGCGAACGATTACGCGCGATCATACAGCTTCTCGATCGCGCTTGTCATGATTGTTAGATTCCGTTTATTGTGAATGTTTGGTGTAAAAAAACAAACGAATGGACGAATAGAGATGACACTTACTGGCGCTGGTTCCCAAATGAGGGTGTTTTTTTTTGGGGGGGGGGGGAGAATTCACGCATAAAAATTGTGACACAAATGCGATCAGTCGCAAGAACAAAAGAAGCACACAAGCACAACGCACAACAAATAACATTCTGCTAGCGAAAGTAAGCCGGCCCGTTATCTAGCAGGCCGCGACCGAAATGGCTCGTCTTGGTCACGCATTATCATGTCTTCCGTTCACTAATGAAAAACTGGATCATCTCTTATACCGGTGTCACACGGGTAGTTTTGATCGCGATCAGAATCAGTCCGGATCGGATTTCTTGATCGCGATCAACAATCATCGCTGCTATTCGGTCCAAACTAATCCGGATCGAGTTTGGCGCAAACGCCAGTCAAATTGCAATCTGGGAGCCAGATATCGATGAGCAGATCGCGTTGATCTTGATCCCGATCGGGCCTGATCGCGATTATAAGTGACAGCGTAGCAGCACCTGATCTAGAACGCCCCTGATCGCGATCAAAAGGGCCCCTGTTACACCGGTATTGCTTTGTTGTCTTCTACATGACGACTCACTTTAGTGATCAGTTTTGTTTCCGTGCCGTGTTTCTGCTTTCCTTTTTTTTTTTTTGCTCAGATTTGCATTTGTGACTCTACTAATATGCATGTTTTCCCAAATAAACCTCAGGTACAATTCAGCGCTTATCCGTGTGGCCTCTACTCGCCCGTTCGTTTCTTTTTCCGCGCTGTAACATTCTTGCAGGATACGTTGTCTGTCTTACTGAAAATTGGAACAGCGGCTTGTAGAGGCGTTATTCTTCCAGCTTACTCTGATATGCGCTTCAGTCACACAAATGCAACGAATGCAGGCCCTGAAAGAATGAAATGAATGAAAGAATGAAATGAGAGAACGCAGGCCCGGTATTGTACATGAGCGGCGCCAGCTAGCTAACATTGCTTTTTTTTTTTTCAGTTCGTCAGTTTGCTTTTGAATTTGGATGCCACGCACGCATAACTGGGAGACGATCATAATTTGGTTTTCTCGCGGAGACGACGTGCAGGGGTGTTCTACTGATCGCGCTCGCTTGCTGTCGATATCGGCTTCGAGGCAGAGGCCGAAAATTCTCGCTCTGGTAGCAAATGCTTTAAAATCACCCTTCTGCTGTTTTTCGGAAAGCTTCTTTCTGTTGATGTAACACGAGCTAAAATCATCGCACCGAAGTGTTTTTATATTCGTGCGGAATGTCTCCGCTCACAGGTAAACCGAGTGCTAGTTTCTTTGACACGAACGTCAAAATACTATTCTGAAAAATCTTTATCCGGCGCTTCTGTCATTGCGGTAGATGAGTTGCTGTTGGCGCTGCTTGATCGTACTGACACTGCGCAAGCGTCTTGTTCAGTTTGGAGACCACCGCGCAAGTCTACTTTCACGTCAGATAACACATGGATGAACAATATATTATCCACGATGTCATTTCAAGATGCGACGCTGTAAGTACCTGAGTTGCACATGCGCGCACTGGAAAGAGACAAAAAAACCAGACACAGGCGGACATGACGCAAGCTAAATTATTTCAGATGTAAGTGTAAAGCATGTTATCATGTGGCAGAAAAAAACGTCTGCATGATGGAACGCTGCATAAAGCTCTTTTTAAATTAGCATGCCCCATTTTCACGGCTTTCGAAAGAAACTAATATTTTATTATAACGTTCATTTCAGTGTTCTCGATCTTGTTATCACCATTTTTCAAAGTTTTCTACAGCACCGGGGTGCAAAAGTGGCCCGACATCATGCGCCTCCGTTGATTTCTACGGCACGCCCGCGGGAGCGCCGGCGAAAAATGGTGCCGTGCGCAGCGCGCGCCGGCGGCTTGCGAGGAGAATCGAGGAGGAAACTCGCGCGCGGAGGAGAGTGTCGTTACTTTCCTAGATCAAGGGGCTTTACCCGGACGGTGCTTGTAGCGCCGGCAGGTAAGCGGGTGTCGAGGAGGCTTGGACGCCGTCCCCGCCGAACTGTGCTTCCTGCGGCGGCAGGCTTGCGGTTTCCATGCCCTAGGAAGCGTGGACGGCATTCCTTGGCTGGCGGCTCCGCAAAGCCGAAGACAGACGAGCACAGGCGGTTTCTGCCTTAAGGCTCCGTGTTCGACGACTGCGCCATTGTAGAGGAACGAGACAGAGAAATAGACACAACACCTGTACACTAGGCCGGCTGTTCTATAGTAGTAGTATCCTCTACTGCATGGCTCATACCCACTCTGGGGGATTGCTTGCTTGCTTGTTCCTTGCATTTGGCTCACACCCACACCGGGGGATTGGCCAAGGAGCCGGCGGTTACAGTCAGTTGGAACATTGGGTTAAAAAAGAAAACCAGGGAAAGGGAAAGGTGGCATTTTTCAAGTAAAATAAGGTGATTCTCGTGATACGAGAAAAGGAAATAACGAAATAAATAAGATTTTGTATTCGGGAAAAGGGGATGGGAAACCATAAATTGATAAACAAAGGATTAGCAAGGTAATCTCATCGTGTCAATCAGGAATTCGCAGAGGGCCCCGCAGACGTTCCTTTTACTGAATTCCAATGAAGCAGCCCCAAAGGAGAGGATATTTAGAGTACTTAGTGATATTCCTAATTTTTTAAATAAATTTTCAAAGCATTTTTTTCTTTGGTTTTTAAAACGGTGGCATCTTAGAAGATAATGGTCGATATTTTCGGGTTCGTTACAGTTGGGACACAAAGGGGATGGGACCAGACCAGACCTGTTTAAGTAGAAATTAAGCGGTGGAATACGACATCTTAATTTAGTGATGGATACTTCCAATTTACGCGTGGGACACCATTTATTATCCCACGCAAATTGCAAGTGTGAATATTCTGAATTTGGTATTTTAATCTTTTCTGAATCTTCAATAAGAGAAAATTTTCTGAACCTCGCCGCTGTGACATAAGCTGTAGGAGGCATAACTGACAAAACTGGGCCTTCAAGGGATACTTTCGCGAGTGAGTCAGCCATCTCGTTTACAAATATTCCACGATGACCTGGAACCCATATGAGCCTCACTAGTCGAATGTTTATGGGGATTAATGACCTGAATGTGTTTAGAATAACTGACTCGGAAGTTGTAGTGAGGGACGAACACACAGATAATGAATCGGTCACTATAACAGCTGTCGAATGATTTGCGGGAAGTTTTTGAAGGGCTAAAATAACTGCCATTAACTCCGCTTCAAATATAGGAGTATAATCTGGAAGGCGTAATGAATATGACCAGGATAATGATTGGGAGAAGATACCCACACCTGCTCTCTTATCATTCATGGATGCATCTGTTGCAATTACATTATTAATTCCTAATTGTAAGAGGTGATTTTCGAATATGCCAATTAAATACTTAGAGGGCAAGAGTTTCGCATTTGCTGGGAATATGTCGTCAAATTCTATTTTTACATTGGATAGGGATTTATCTAATGGAATGATTTCGGAGATATTAACATTTAGGGGTTCCAGCAATGTTTGAACAAACAAAATCTGAGGTTTATGAAGACGGGACCAGTGCTCATTGAAAAAAGCACTCGATTCAGCAAAAAATACGAATTGCAACCGTCTTGGAGTAGCTTCATATAATTTTAAATATGTTTTAACTGTCAAAATACGGAATCTGCAAGCAAGAGTGGGTACCCGAGCTTCTTGATACAACACGCTATTAGCTGTAAATTTAGGAACACCAAGACAACTCCGAAGAGCTTGGCGCTCTAAGAGAACCAAAGGAGTAATCTTGTATGCTGGCCCACCAGAAAAAAGCACGCAACCAAATTCAAGAATCGGGCGAACGTACATACGGTAAATCATGATCAGAGTATCTCTGCGTAGCCCGGAACGGAGCCGACCAAGTTTAGTTATCATTCCGACAGCGCGTGTAGCCTTAGCTTTAACATGTTCAATGTGCCTACGCCAGCTCAGTTTTTCATCATATATTACTCCCAGATATTTAATACAGTCCACTTGGGGAATTCTTTCTTGCCGATAGTGAAGAGAAATGTTAACAGGCATATGTAAAGGAAAAACAATTATGGCACTTTTGGTAACGTTTAGTTGCATTCGAATATCTTCAAACCAGGAGTCTAATGTTGCTAAATATGATTGCAACGTTGAATGGAGTAAATGTATATCATAATCAGATGCGAAAAACGCAATGTCATCTGCGTATACATACACTTGTACCTTATCACACAGTGGAATCGAACTTAACAAGATATTAAATAAAACAGGTGAAAGAACAGAGCCCTGGGGAACACCTCTCGTTTGACTATGCTTAGACGTAGAAACGCCTCGTTGGGAGCAATAAAATTTTCTATCTTTTAAAAATTCGTACAGCCAATTTGTAATATATTGCGGAAAATTTAATTCGTTGAGGGCATTAAGGAGAATGATATGTTCAACGCTATCATATGCCTTGGCTAAATCTAGGGTTACTAAAGCCGATAATTGTCTTCTGTGCCGGGCAAGCTTTATACGAGCCTCTAAATCGACATGTGCACACCATATCGAGCAACCGGGTCGAAATCCAATCTGGCAGGCGCTCAGTATTGCTTTATCTGTGATAAACTTTATAATTCTTATGTATAAAATTCTTTCTATTAATTTAACGACATGGGACGTTAGAGCGATTGGTCTAATGTTGTCTATCTGCATTCCCGCTCCCTGTTTTTTAAGAAGGGGAACAATTTTTGCAAGTCTCCAGTCAGGAGGAATCCAGCCATTTCTAAGGGAGTGGTTGACGACGTTAAGAAGATCGTTTGGAGAGATATCAAATAATATCTTTAACATTTCTGACGTAACTCCATCTGGGCCTGGAGCTGAATTAGGGAGAAGGCGAATGACATGCGCAAGTTCTTCCATATTTACTTCGATAAAATCGTTCACACATGAATGCTTCACAAACTTTAGTTGTAACTGTGATGTAAATCGCTTTTCAAGGCCCGATGCAATTTCAGTTAATAAATCTGCCAATTCCTTAGGTGAAAGAATAACCGAGTCAATGTTTACGGGCGCTGCAATAGCCTTACGACTACGAAGAAATCTAAACAGAGCTTTTTTATTACCACTCTTGGATAGAAAATTATATCGTTTTTCGTCATATTCATCTTTTGCTAATGATACTGTTCTTTTGAACATAGCTTTAGCGTACAAATAATTTCGCCAGTTAGTAGGACTTTGGTTTATAAGATGTTTCTTCCAGGCCGCTTTTCGGCGTCTATAATCTCTTGCACAATCCGAATTCCACCATGCACACGCTGAATTTCCTTTTGCTGACGATATAGTGAACTGTGATTTTGTTATGGTACGTTTTAAAACTGAGCAAAGACTCATAGCTTTAACATTTCTCTCCATACTGGGCAATGATGACAAAGTTCACTGTAAATTCTTTTTAAATTTGGAGTAGTTTACAAAATTTTGCGCCTGGTAGTCTACCGATAATACTGGGATCTTGACTTCAAATACAAGTGGACGGTGATCACTACTTGTAGCAGCATCAAGCACAGTCCAAGACGAGATTAAAACGTTTGAGCTAGCGAATGTTAAATCTAGGACGGATCTCGACGTACATCGAACAAAAGTCGCAACTTTGGAATTTAGACATATAAAGTTGTTTGTATTAGTCCAGTCAAATAGCCGTTTTCCCGATGTGTCTGTGCGGAAACCCCACGACACATGATGGGAGTTGAAGTTTCCCGCAAACAGAATGTTCTTTTTGCAGAAGCTCAGAGTGACATCAAGAGCGCTTTCATCATGTATCCCAGTCGGAAAATAGTTATTAACTATGGATAGTGGAGCGCAGCCAGGAAGGTTTAATTCCACTACCAAAACTTCATAGTCAGACGACATTGCTTTATAAGCTATCTTCGCTCTATGGCAAAATTTTGAAGAAATGAAAACAGTTAGACCTCCACCACGTGAGTTTCTGTCCAATCGAAAGCATTGATAATTTTTTAAATAAAAGTTTTGATCAGCTGACAACCAAGTTTCTTGTAAAAGTACAACGTCGGGAGATTGCTGAGTAGTAAGGTATAATAAATCTGTAGCTGCAGATTGGCCAAGAAGTCATCTTATTCTCCCAGCTTCGTCCTTCTCTTCTTCGCGCCAGCCGATCTCGCGCCCGTGCCCGAGCGCCGCTGTCTTCCTTACATTATATATATATATATATATATATATATATACACGGGACATGACGGTGATGGCAAAAGTCAGCCGAGGGTGCCCATATAATTGCTATCACAATAAAAAAAGTCAAAGCCAGTTCCACCGCAAGTGAAAGCTGTACGAACTGCAGTGCATCGATTCGCCTGTGTTCGATTGCAGGCCTGTATGTATATGTTGTTTATCTGCTCTTTTCTGTTCTTTTCTTGTGTTTATCCGTTGTGTCTGCATATCTTGTATCTATACGCTCTTCTATGTCCGTTTCGTTTGATTATGTGATATTTTATATGCTTTTCTTGTGATTACCTGATTTGTTTTGCATTCATCCATTTTCTGTTCTATGGTCTCCTTTCTACTGCTTTCCTTCTGTTTGCTGCTCCGAGCCCGACGCGACTAACTCTCGGCGCTGGCTTTTCGCTGTCGCTTCGCTGGCTCGGACAGACGAATGAGCCCTTCGGCGACGCTGGCGTTCATGGGCAAGCAAGCGCTGGCGATGCAAACGCGCAGCCTGCTCGGCTTATATGTGTCAAACGTGGGACCTGCGTTACCTCAACGCAATACAAGAGACGAAGATCCCTTAAACGAAGGTCCCTTAAAGTGACCCGCAGTCTGACTGATTTTTCTCAGGGAAGCTTTCGTAGAGCGCGAAGCCTTCAATGGAGGGAGGCAGAGCCATAGTATTGTAGCACTTATGTACTATTTTTCAGGGCGAATAGCCAAAAATTAACAACACTAGCGGTGAAGATATTACGCGAATAAGTACAGTAGGCTAAATTCACACTAGCACACTTTCTTTAAAATTAATAAAACTTCTTGTGCATATTTCGGCTTCATTAGAGTTTACACCGGTAGTTGGCATGTCCTGCCGCTCTAGAGATGACTCTCCCTATTTTAGCTCGCAAGACGATTCTTATTTGTAATGATTAAAGACCGGATTTCAGGCGAATGCCTATTTTGTTCCTTGCGTTTTTATCGCCCCATTTTTATATATGAGTATGAATTAGAGTTTAAGAAGCTCTTTAATAGTGTTTTCATAGTGCCTACGTTTGGCGTTTGTGTCTAAATGCCCATAACTTCTATGAATGCCTATGTTCAAATATATGAACACTATTTAACATCAAATTTCGCTTTCGAGTGCAGTGTGGAGGCGTTGATCAAGCAAACGGCAAACGCTAGGTAATGTGCTGCCATCTGTGAGGCATTGTGAGAAATATGTCTCGACTCTTTATAGCTTCCCAGATGGCGGGCGCGCGGCGTCTATCTTGGAGGCCATGCCACTCTTGCTTTAGATCGAAAACCTGTACAATTCGCGCGCGGCGCGTGCGTCTGTGTGTGTGTGTGTGTGTGTGTGTAACAATATACATTATACAATATACATTATACATTATACAATATACATTATAAACAATATACATTATACAATAAACAATATACACTACAATATACAATATACAATAAACAATATACATTATACAATAACAATATACATTAATAAGTATGCACTTAGTGGTTGAAGTGCGCACGAGGGGCCGGATTTCGCTATCGCGTTCAACTCTTAAAGGCGATGCTGAAGGGTCCCCCAATTTTTTCAGTCAACCAATGATGCCATAAACCGTATATCCACGGCTATTGGCTTATTTGAGCGTTGTAAGCTGCACAGTTACCGTGGCCGCCGGGGGATGCCGCCACGTGCCCTTGTCATCCACCTCCCGGCGTACCTTTCAGCGCGCTCACTGGTACGAAAGGAGAGAGAAAGGGCTTGAAGCATGCGACAGATCCCTGTAACTCGGCTCGTACTTGACGGATTCTGAAAATTTTTGTAGCACTCGATTTGTGAGGCAATAAGCTCTTCTAATGAATCCATTGGACGATTACTAGGTAAAGCGTTGCAGGGTGCCTTTAAAGTGTTCACCGACAGAAGATAAATTGACCATACGCGATTAGATCCGACCAATAAGAGGTATCCTTCCCTTCTGGTCTTTTAGCGGTCTGGCTATCTGCCTCTGTGCTGCCCTTCTCAGCCATGACGAAAAGAAAACCAGGAGTTAGTAGGTTCGACAGTGGACACTTTACTCACCATGCTACAGAATAAAAAGAGAGACCATATTCTGCAAACCGTGCGGGAAAAAAGCCAATTCCACGGCCATGTTCAACTGTTGGCGCCTTCGTGCCATCATAAACAATAACATTTTTCGCTTTTCCGTCATATGCAGGTCGTGCACGTCTTTGTTTTGAAATTATTTGCATTTATGTAAAACTTTATTGTGCCTACATTTACGACGTCGAAGGCCTAAAACGTGTTTTGCCTGCGTATATGTAGCGCCTAAAGCGTTGCTTTGTCTGCCTATTCTTGGCGCCTAAAACACACTTTTTAGTACCTAAAAATCCGGCCTCTGGTAATGATCCACGAGCAGCTTCGGAAAGTTTGGTTCATTTACCCTAGGGTGTTTCGCATTAGAAAGCAAGCACTAAGAAGCACATATAATCGTTAAGAACTAGAACGGAAGAAATTAAACATAAAAAATGCTGCCAGCTCCACTCGTCAGAGCCGTCGAAACAGCGAAACTGACGCCCCACAGTGTTTCGTGAGCCTTTCTGTGTTTTTGCGAGTCTTTCTAGGTATTTAAATGTTTTGCAAGCATTTCTGTGTTGCGAGTAGTCTTGGCCATCCTGGAAGAGCGAAGCCGCCTTTGTACTGAGTCTACTTCTAGCAGACAGCTGTGTTTTGACACGTGTCCAGGCGCGCATCCCCATTAGCCCACTTTCCCCAACGAGCATATGACAATCCGTCAGATGCTCAAGATCTCGCAGCCAGCGCTGAGCGAACGCCGGCGGATGGCGAAAGGTCGACTAATTATACCTTCGCTGTTAAAACACAATAATGATTGTTGGGGTGCTACGTCCCCAAACCAGGATACGATTATGAGAGACGCCGTAGTGGAGGGCTCCGGAAATTTCGACCACCTAGGGTTCTTTAACATGCACCTAAATCTAAGCACACGGGCTTCTAGCATTTTGCATCCATCGAAAATGCGGACGGGGTACGATCTCGCGACCTTCGAATCAGCAATTAAGCCCCTTAACCACTAGCCCACCGCGGCGGGTTATCCAATACACAGTTGAATGGATATGTGTAAGGATATCTGTAGATTAATTAAGCAATGGCGGGTTGTTTTTTGCAAGTAAGATTGAGGAGAAAAGAAAGAGTGCTGTAAGCGTCTAAGAGAAAGTGCCAACATAAGGCGAGCCAAAAGGAGAAGCAAATCGTAGTTAATTGCATTTGCACACACACACACACACACACCACACACACACACACACATATATATATATATATATATATATATATATATATATATATATATATATATATATATATATATATATATATATATATATAGAGAGAGAGAGAGAGAGAGAGAGAGCATCGGACGCGTTATTCGACAGTCGCAGGTTCGGTCCCCGCCCGCGGCAAGCTATCTTTTCGTCCACCTTTCTTTCTTCACATTTACCTTACATTTACTACTAAAAACATCCCCTATACTTTCCTTGGCATTATTGTCTGTTAGTGCTCATTAATATTGTGTATAACAAAGAAAACGAGCCCTTAGAATTAACACTTCTTTCCTTCACATATATATATATATATATATATATATATATATATATATATATATATATATATATATATATATATATATATATATATATATATATATATATATACACAGCTTGTCCCACATAACTTCAGCCAAGAGTTTGAAAATGGAAGGCACTTCAGGGGCTAATTGGACCAAACGTATACTACTCGCACTGGCCTATAGATACTCAGGCCATTTTTTATTTTCCACTAAACAAAGTAGTTCATTATTTTTAATTAATTAACCTTTTAATTATTGGCTGAAAATCCAAATTATGGACACTGAGCTGTACAGCAGTTTTAGAAACCACGGACTGAGTTATTTCCTGTACGATACGTCTCACTGTGTTATTTTTTCCGCGTTGTAAAGAAAGCCCGCGAAATTTGAAAAGAGGCCACGTGACGGACCGCGAGTGCACTGCTATAGTGCTGCTCTCAAGCGTGCAACCGGTGAACGAATATATATTCATTGTCCATTTTAGCAACATGTCAAGTGCACTCTTGAACTCCGCCATTTAGACCGTGCTCACGGCCTAAATAGTGTCATACGAACTACACATGCCGGAGCTTGTCTGCCTCACACGGTTGTGCAAGATGAACCTGTTTCTTGTTGGAAGTTTCTTTTTAGAACATGGAAATGCGATAACATGGCATGAAAAGCACTTCTGACAAAGAATCAAAGGCAGATATTGAGCGCGTTACTAGGCAGGAATGGCTAAAGTTGTGCATTGGCACATCGACAGAATGGTGGAGCTTTCGACACATATATATTGCAGTGCTTGCTCTTTGGATATTGGGGCAAACGCGCGTATATTATGACTTGTTTTATCAGACGTGGAGTACAGAGTATGTGAGAAGGAGAGCAATAAACTTCATTGCGGCGACCAGGCGTGTTGCCCTACGCGAGTAGACTCAGTCCCGGGACACATGGCTCTGTGCTGATAGCACTGGCGCAGCCAGGGAGGAGGGTTGGGACTTGCCTCCCTTCAAAATAAAAGACAACTGCATGTGTATATATAGGCACACATACAAGCACACGCACGAACATACATAAAGTATTGTGTATGTTTAGCTGCTCCCCTCGAAGGGACTCACTTGTCGTGGTGGCCCAGCCCCCCCCCCCCCCCCCCTCGGCCAAGAGATCCTGGCGCCGCCCCTATTTGAATACTCGCGACGCACGCCGGCTACGTATTTTGGAACGCACCGGGGCGGAGAAATTGGCCCACAGTACCCCTGCTGCCACCTTGAGGAGTAGGGGCGGCAACTCGAGCACTTTCGTGGAACGCGTGGCGCATTGGTGAAGCGGCGCCGTTTGGCCACCTCTCTTATTCTACCACCGTCTGTCGCTTAGTGTGAAGTTTGTGTTGTAATTCGATGTCTGCATGCTGAAGGGTGCAGATGTAATACGTCGACGAGTGAGCAAGATGTATGGCAAAACTTTCATTCGTGGCAGCAAGGTGCAGGACGCAGAGTCGTTCGTGATGCAGGCGGACAGGGAAGGCAGCGACTGTCAGCCGATGACCTTGTTCAGCGAGTAGATCAGGCGATTCGAGAAAATCACCGGTTCATAGTTTCTGTGCTGAATGATTCCTTCCCCGAAATTTCGCAGTCAGCTCTCTATGCCACTGTGAGTGACAGACACCAGTACCGCAAACTCTGTGCGAGGTGGGTTCCCAAGATGCTGACTGGCCATCACAAAACGCGGCGCATGGGCGCCGCCTTAACTTTTCTCCAGCGCTACCATGATGAAGACTTTTTTAACTGAATATAATCACAGTGGACCAGACATGGGCCCGTTCGGAAACTGCAGAAACTAAAGCGCAATGCAAACTGTGGAAGCATGTGATTCCCCGAGAGCACTGAAGTGCAAGCGAACGTTCCCCAGCAAGAAGTGCATGGCTGCTGTGTTCTGGGAGGGAAATGGTTTTCTCTTGGTGGAATTCATGGAACCCAGCTGGCACGACCTTCACTCCAGCCTCGGACAGTATGACTCTTCAACGTCTATGAAGGGAAATTCAGAACAAGCGAAGAGCAATGTCGTCATCAGGCGTTGTCCTTCTTCATGACAATGCGCGGCCGCACAGTGTAGCTGCAACAAAGAAGCTCCTGCAGTGTTTTCGGCGGGAAGTATTCGACCACCCACCGTAAAGCCCGGACTTTTCTCCCTCTGATTAGAGAGATTTAGCTAGTTACGGAAATATGGTACGAAAATACGCTACCGTATGACGGTACCGCTCTCCTTTCCAGGTCGTCGACCTTTTGCCGGTGAAGGTACCCCAACACCACACAGTGGGCACGGCGAAACGGCTGCGACCACGCCGCTAAACAAGAAGTTCTCGCTGTGCAGGTTTTTCTGCTAGCGATCGCCGGCGTACCAACTTCGTGCAACGTGTGCCTCGGACCCATTGCGACCAACGCAAGCTGAGACAGACACACGGCCGCAATAAAGATCAACATTCACGCCAGGCATGTTGGACACCGCTCTTCAGGATCTGCGCATGTTCGTGACGTCATGCGCCACGGACAGTATAAAACCACTACCACAGAACTTCACCAGTGGGCACGGCGAAACGGCTGCGACCATGTCGGTAACCAAGAAGATTGTTCTCGTCAGTTGTTCATTCTGTACAATTAGGAGTGGAGATGAGGTGTTTTTATTGGTTTTGCCTTGCCCAGGCGTTTGTTTGAGTATTGCCTATGACTCTTACGTAGCTCTTGGAATTTTTATATGTGGTGATGTTGAAAGCAACCCGGGTCCCTCTACAGCTGATATGTTGGAGAATGTACTGAAGGAAAGGGAATTCACGCCGAGGTTACTCAAATGAAAAACAAGTTTAGCGAGTGTGTACAGCTCATTCGTGATCTTGACTTACGTTTAGAATCACTAGAGCAATTTATTAAAGAACCAAAGGAAAGCTCGCCGCTAATTACAGCGCTTCAAGCATCGTCGCTGTCCCTTCAAAATTGGGTGGCCTTGCAAAGCAGAAAACTTGTTGACCTTGAAGATCGCAGTCGAAGGTCAAACATAATCGTTTATGGTATTTTGGAAAATAGCGGGGAAAACTAAAGTCCCTGAAACTTCGTAAAGTGGCGACATACGTGCATAAAAGCGCGCCTCCTCTCTTTTCTGCCTCCTCTGCCCTCTCCGAGGCTGACGCCGCGTTGGCATTGGCCAACTGCCGTCACGTGGGACCGATCGGAGCGTTCGTTTGTTTACAGTCGCTCGCGATTGCCATCTTTGCTCTCGAAGCACGGGCTCATTGGTTCTCAGCGCATGTGTTTTATGGATACGCACTTTCCATTCTGCGTGCGTTGTGCTCTGAGATACCTTGCACACAAGACCGACGTCACAGTTCGTTGCCATGGGCTTATGCTGCGCTTTCAGATGCCGAAACAAATCAAGTGAAGGCAAAAAGCTGTTCACGATGCCGTCCAGGAAGCGCAACGAGTTACGAAGGAAGGCTTGGTTACACCGAATCGGAAGATAGAACTTTCGGCCGACGTTTTCGACGCGACTATGCGAGTTAAGTTGCTGTCCTCCCACTATAAGTACTCGTCGAGGTTCGCGCAAATCGCTGCGTGCTATAACGCCGTAGACACGTCTCAGTTAATTGTGCAGTACGGCGCTATTCCTCACACGTTTTATTGCTGCTTCTGCGGGGTCTGTACTAAGTGTTTTTTTTTTGAATGCGAATGCATTTCTTAGTCGGGGGTTGTCCTGCGTCCCTGGCCGGCGTGCGCACAGGTGTTATCTCTCCGCGCGCGCTCCTCCTCGCCCCTAGCAACAGCTGCGCTGCGCCTAGCAACCGGAGCAGGTGGTGAGCGGCGGAGGGTAAGAGAGGAGGAGCGCGCGGGCGTGTGATGACGCTCGCATCGCGGAGCAGCGGAGGGTAAGAGAGAGGAGGAGTGTACCCAGTGAGGGCGCTCGCATCGCGGAGCTCGCTCGGTAGAGAGAGAGCTCGGGCGCTCCTCCTCTCCGCGCTCGGACCTATATATATCATGCAGGGAGCGCGCGCTTTGTTGTCTTGATAGCGATGGAAGTCGGTGAAGTCGAATCTCTCGCGGCAACGATACCACTAGGACGAAGTGTAACACAATGCAACTCGAGCATTACGCCTCTACGTGCACGCTCTCGTCTCTCTTCATTAATTAATCGCACACTCATCGGGTGCACCCAAATGCATTCGCATTTCCTCACGATCCCCTTCGGGGAGGTGCGGCTTTTTTTCAAGAATATGGGGTTACGTTTTCTGCTTGACGTGATGCGCCTACTGGTTTGAGTTTGCGGTATTGGTTTGTGCGCCTGGCATGGCACGCCGACTGACGATCGAAAAGGTGATCGCGAAACTTCATAGATTCGGCGCAGTTCTTTCGAAGAAACAAAGCTGCAGTGTGAAAGCTCACATTAGGAGTGCTATTCTCCGTTTTTGTTGCATGCTCGTTTTTTTTTTTCCTGGAGCAAATAGGTTTCTATGGCTCTTTTACGTCGACAGATCCGCCGGTGGACTTGCGATAGAAGGTAGGTAGGCAAAACGTGCGTGCCCAACCGAGTCGCAGGGTGCGTTCATCGTTTATGAACCTCATGTACACGTGTTATTTAGCGCGAAGGTTTACGTGCCATTTTGTGTGGAGGTTTATATCCGCGAGTTGCTCTCCGCCGCGGTGGAGCAGAGGTTATGGTGCTCGGCTGCTGACCCGAAGGTCGCGACCGAGCGGTCACATTTCGATGGAGGCGAATAGATTGAGGCCAGTGCGCCGTGCGATGTCAATGCTCGTTAAAGAACATCAGATGGTCAAAATTTCCAGAGCTCTCAACTACGGTGTCTCTCCATCATATCGTGGCATTGGACGTAAAACCCCAGATGATATTATTATCCGCGAGTGGAGCTCTCGCGACGTTTACGGTGGCAGGCTAGTTTATTCGTTCGCTTGCTCGTTCATTGAACAGCGAGTATAGTTAGTATGTCCAGTACGTCTATGAGGCGCACTTGCGCATATGATTGGTGCGTCTAATCTCTTAACGAATCAACCAACGCTGTCTAAAGGTATCGACTGGAAATGATGTACGCCTTCTGGCGCATTCTTCTTTCAATGAAGCTCCGAGCTGCTGCTTGCACTGACAGTCATTTTCTAAATAAATAATAGTGGCCACTCTTTAACTAGCATAATACCGCCAACACCCATTGCCCATGTGTTTCTTGCACTCTAAAAACTGTTCGCACCCTTTCTGGAGTCTTCTTGCGTCTCACCAATAACCTTCCTCTGGCTAGTTTGCGCTTCCTTTCTTAAAAACTCTGCGCTCGCCACTCTCCTATCAAGGATGCTTTTTAATAATACGCACGCCATTCGTGACCTGGAAGTACGGCGCACCCGGCGATAATGCAAGGAAAGACGCGGGAGATTGATGGTTATTGTTTCGGGAGAGGAATACGCCCTATAGCACGCCCTTTTTTTGAAGTTGCTGTACATTTAACAGGAAATAGCGAACGCAAAGATTTGCTGAAAAAAAAAAAACAAGCGAGCCAGATGGTGGACAGTGTTTTGCGGGAAAGACATGTCTCAAATACGCCCTTTTGTACTGCAGTGTACAGTGCTACATAATAGAGGCACGTATAGCGGCGTTAACTATATTTACCCAACCGATACTTCGGAACGGCTACCTCTAGTGTGTACTGGCAGTCTCAGTGCGTCATTGGTATGCGCGGCGAATTCGCCTCGCGAGGACGACGTGTACAATGTGTAGGTGTCATAAGGCTTCATGTAGAGCGGGGCATTAACGTTCAACATCACACATGTCCTTTACAAACGTGTCCTAACATGCCCTAAACAACATATAATTTAAAAAAAGGATACCAAGAGCTAGACGGCTAATGCGAATGCTTAAAGCCTGGCAAGCAAGCGCTCGCTTTGCGAAGCGTCGTCTGCTACGCAGGAGCAAGCTAGGTGGCGCCATGCTCTAAAAGAGAGTGCGAAGGAGAGGAGAACGAGGAGGAACGCGAGCGGAGGAGGAAAATGTCGCTACCTTACGAAGTTTCAGGGGCTTCAGGGAAAACGAGCCATCTTTAAGAAAAAGTGTTGTTGGAGACATTTTTGAGAAAAAAATTGGAGTTAAATGCGAGTCTATTGCCCGTATTCACCGCCTTGGCCGCCGTACCGGCCGACGCCAAGTAATAGGCTACTTTCAAGATTACAATGAAAAGCAGGCTGTCATTCAAAATACGAACAAACTTAAAGGGACAAACATTTTCATTCAAAATGACTACAGTCACGAAACACTGCGCGCGCGTAAGCTTCTTTGGATAGCGCCAAAGTGATCGAGTGAATAAGAAGCGCGTATCAGTTTTGCATGATAAGTTGAAAATTGATGACGCCCTCTTTGTATGGGACGACACCAGAAATGAACGTGTAGCACTTCCAAAGCAGCGGGATGCCGCTCATTGACGTAAACCGCAGAACATATAGAGGCAGAACATATAAGGATACTAAATTTTAATGCTCGGAGCCTTGTAAATAAAATTGGCGAACTTGAACTGTTACTTCTTGAACATGATCAACATATGACAGTAATCACGGAAACCTGGCTAAATGACAAAGTTTGTAATTCTGTTTTAATACCCCCAAACTATAGCATTTTTCGTTGTAATCGGCCAAGTAGGGCCGGCGGCGTAGCCATTGTTTTACGGCATCCATTGACAGGTGTTGTTGTTAACCAAATCGATCGTCACGAAAGTTTGTTCCTCAGAGTAAACTGCTGGGACCATTTCTTTATTGTGTGTGCTGTGTATAGGCTCCATCGGCTTCCCCTGAATACATTTCCAAACTGTGCGATCATACGCGCTGCATTTTCCAACAACAGGGTGATACTCGCCGGTGATTTTGATATTTAGTAGAGCGATGAATTGGGCTAGTTGGTGGTCGTTCATGGTTTCTTTGCTGCGCTGCAGATGACGAGACGAGGACGATAGGACGATACAGGAACATCAGTAACCATAGCGCAATAAAGAACACGGGACAAGGAAGTGATCAGGACAAGCGCTCTGTCCTGGTCACTTCCTTGTCCCGTGTTCTTTATTGCGCTATGGTTGCTGATGTTCCTGTATCGTCCTATCGTCCTCGTCTCGTCATCTGCAGCGCAGCAAAGAAACCATGATTTTAATATTCCTCGCATTGATTGGCGTGACCCCGTGTCCTTTTTCGATGTGGACATAAACCCTCTTGTGGATAACATGATCATGTGTGATCTAAAACAAACTGTTACCGAGTATACCAGAGAAGCAGGAAGTGCCCGCTCAGTAATAGATTTAATTTTTATTAGTAATGATATTTCCACATGCTCCGTGGAAGTGAATGATGGTGTCTCGGACCATAAGGCGGTGTACCTTTCCTTTCCGCTTGGTGATACGAAGTCGCGCAAAAAACAAGGAAAAAAATTAAGAAAGGATTTCGCTAAAGCCGATGACCATGCAATGCTTGACTGTTTGTGGGAATTTTGTGATAACATGCCGGGCAGCGTCACGGCCCTCTGGGATGCTCTGAAAGACACTATTCATTATTGCATTGAAAAGTTTGTCCCTTCCAAATATGCTCGCACTAACAAAAATGACCCGCGGATGACAAGAGAAATCATTCATTTAAACCGTAGGCTAAAACGAGCCAAAAAACATAAAAAGCCCGTTAATGCGATATCTCAATTAAAAGTCAGTCTTGCTTCCAAACTCTCCGCTGTAAACATTAGGTATTTCACTCATTAATTACCTGAAGTTTTGACAAAAAGCCCTGAAAAATTCTGGCGATATTTAGAACGAACGAATGCTACGCCCAGTCAAATAACCGTTGATGGTTCCATCGTAAATGATGCGTCGATTGTCGCTGATCACTTCTGCTCCGTATTTTCTGCTCCCCAGCATGAATCACCATATAGAAGCCTTCTTCCAGTAATGTCTTCGGAGTTCATACCTTAGGGTATATTTTCTTTGCTGCTTAACCTGAAAACTAGATCTTCAGATGGTCCAGATAATATCCCTAACACATTCTTGCGTAGGTACGCCGAGCCAGTTGCACACATTTTAACAAACGTTTTTCGTCTCTCCTTCGAAAATTCCTTCATTCCTGATGATTGGCGCACGGCACGTGTAATACCGGTATTTAAGAAAGGGGATCGTCTAAACATTGCAAACTAAAGGCCTATTTCCTTAACGTGTACGTCATGTAAGCTGTTAGAACACATAGTCACGCATTACATCACCACATTTCTTGAAGAAAACAGCCTGCTGTCGCCATTACAGCACGGATTTAGAAAACAATTATTGACCACAACTCAACTAGTCACAACAATTCACATGAATTGTGACTGACGACGCGAACTCATGTGTGT
This sequence comes from Rhipicephalus sanguineus, assembly GCF_013339695.2. Taxonomy (NCBI): domain Eukaryota; kingdom Metazoa; phylum Arthropoda; class Arachnida; order Ixodida; family Ixodidae; genus Rhipicephalus; species Rhipicephalus sanguineus. Next base: position 166,573,122 of record NC_051183.1, read on the forward strand.
TCACGTCATCGCTTCGTACGGGAAATCGAATTGATGCTATTTTTTAGATTTCAGTAAAGCCTTCGATCTTGTCACGCACAGCAAAGTCATTCCTAAATTACATATGCTAGGTCTACCTGTTAACCTCATTGACTGGATCCGTTCTTAACTTCACAATCGCAAGCAGTATGTTAAAATAAATGACTGCATGTCTGGTATCCTACCAGTATCATCCGGAGTTCCTCAAGGCAGTGTTTTGGGACCTATTCTCTTTTAGTGTATATAAATGACATTGTTAAATCAATAGACACATCACAAGTACACATAAAGCTTTTTGCAGATGACTGCATACTTTTTAAAGCAATTACTGCTCCGAATGACCAGAAATGTCTGCAATCCAACCTGTGTGCCATTTCTAAGTGGTGTGAAGATTGGTCAATGAAATTAAATAGTGATAAATGAGTTGTAATGCATATAACAAATAAAAAACACCGTTTTGATTATATGTATTCTCTTAACAACTGTACTTTGACTGAGGTTGACGAATATAGATATTTAGGTGTGACAATTACAAACCACCCAACAGGGTCAAGTCACATTAATCAAACATGCTCGTCTGCTTCTAGAAAGCTCGGTTTTTGAGACAAATTAAGAACAGCGCCCCCAGAAATCAAACTTTTGGCCTACAATGCTTTTATAAGACCAAAGTTAGATTATGCTAGTATCGTTTGGGACCCACATCTAAAGAAAGATATAAAGAAGCTTGAGATGGTGCAGCGAAAGGCGGTTCGCTTTATCTTTATTGCCTACCACAGAAATGACTCACCAACAACGATCATGGCCATTAACAACATCCCTACTTTACAATACCGAAGAGCAGTTGCCTGGCTGAAATTTCTACACTCACTTTATTTGCGTTAATTTAACATTAGTCCAGAAACTTATATAATAAATCGAATTTCAAGACAAACTCGACATACACATACTTACGATCTTTAACCTTACTTCGCACGTACTAATTTTTTCATGAACTGATGCTTTCCTCGGACCATCAATGATTGGAACGCGTTACCTTTTGAAGCAATTTGTGATAATGAAAATCCTGACTTTGATAAGTACGTATCTTTCTGTTTTTAACCGTACAACTCAAGATCTCAGACTGTCTCGGGTTGTATTTGATTTGCATTTTCTTGTTGCCATTTCACTTTGTTGAATTGTTATCCTGTGTTTTACTGCCTTAACATATTTTTATTGCCTGAACTTCCTTTTTATATAAGTTACATAGTGAATTACCTTTTATTATGCCCCCTGCTTGGTCTTTCGACCGCATTATTCTGTAAATAAATAAATAAATAAATAAATAAATAAATAAATAAATAAATAAATAAATAAATAAAACCTATTTCAAAAATTGTTGTGGTGTTGTCACGCCTCATTGTTGCCAGTCAGCCTACGCATTGTTAACGAGACACCTGTCGTTTGGGGTACGCATTGTCACTGGAACGGGGGGCGAGAAAAGCACAACCAGCGGGAAAGGAGGAACGCTACCGTACTGCCGTACCGTATTTGCGTACCGTATTTCCGTAACCTGCTAAAAGACTCTATTATCGTCTCTTTGATCGCATGAAACGCTGACTAGGAGGACATTAGACTCAGACAGCGAGCTGCAGATGGGCGTACACAACTGGTTGAAAGCACAGGCGGCAGCCTTCTACGATGTTGTCTCAGAGCACCTGTGATCAGGCAGCGTGGAGAGGGGTCAGCACCTGCGTGCTGCTGTGCCAGAGCACCTGTGTTCAATCAACATGGAGAGGATCAACACCTGCACTTCAGTGGAACTCCTGCCTATCGGTCAGCACCTGCCTGGAGAGGACATGTCACGATGAACCGATACCTCATTTAAGACCGTGCCGGTCCGTTGTTAGAGAGTCGCCCCAGCCGAATTGGTCGTGCTGGTAAGCTCTGTACTGCTATAACCTGCTGTACCTGCGATAAACTTTGTTACTATTTTGTCTCCTTGCTGTGCTCCCTAAGCGAAAGTCCGATCTTCAGCTACATCGGCTCGCTAGTCTCCCGGCTTACAACGACACGCAGCCTCCAATACCCCGACCCGTATTCTCAGCTTTGCACCAGAGGGACCCCCTACTTCGCCACAGTGGTTAGCAGAGCTGGGATACCTCGACTCGTATTCTCAGCTGTGCACCAGAGGGATCCCCCTACTTCGCAACAATGGTTAGCAGCGCTGGGATACCTCGACCCGTATTCTCAGCTGTGCACCAGAGTGACCCCCCTATTTCGCAACAGTGGTTGGCAGCGCTGGGATACCTCGACCCGTATTCTCAGCTGTGCACCAGAGGGACCCTCCTACTTCGCAACAGTGGTTGCCAGCGCTGGGATACCACGACCCGTATCTCGAGCTGCGCACCGAGGGACCCCCCCCCCTACTTCATGACGACGAGGGCATAGGAAAGTTGGTGTCATGCTACGACAAATGTGTCAATCAAAACAGAGGCTATATGCACAAGTAGCTGGTGTGTTCCTACATGTTCCAAATAAAGCAGTTTTAATGTTCACTCTCATTTTCATTTAGCGACAGATCGGTCCTTGGAAAAAAATTATGGCGGCTTCGCATTAGTGGTGCCAAGCCAGAAGGAGCAGCGCGGCTGGCTGGCCTTCCTTGTTTCTCTCTTTCCTTGCCTCTCCATACTTCTCTTTCTCTTTTGCTCTCTCTTTTTTATATTCCGTTTGGGTCTCTTTCTTTCAATGTGTTTCTCTCTCTTTCTTTCTATCTTTCTTTCTCTCTTACTCTTTGTTTTTCCTATCTCTTTTTCGTTCAGAAGGGTTGCTGAAGGGTTTCGTGCCCGCTTCTTTCTGTCTTTCTATGTTTTTATATCTTTATTCCGTTTATTTCTCTCTATTTTTCTTTTTGTATCTTTTTCTATAGCTTTCTTTCTGTCCATCTCCTTCTTCCTCCCTGTCTATTTTTTCTTTCTCTATCTTTCACGTGTTTCACGTGCTCCACCTCGCCGAGCAGAGTTTGCGTTCAACGCTCGCACCTGCTGTACTCGGTAGTGGGGCTTGCACAATTCCTGTGGCGTGTACCCACATGTGGAGTTTTCTGCAACACCGCACGAACCACGGCGAGTTACAACAGCTTGACTGTTAAAAGAAGGCCCCGTAGGAATAATGCAAAATGTTTTTATGCAGATTACAAGAGTTGAAGCAAATAGACCTAATTTAATACGATTTAAAGAAAAAAAATATCGAATGTCTTCCAAAAAGGCTTCAGTGCAACTCGCCACTAATGCACTATCACTAACGTAATCGATACTTGGCCATGTGTGAATTTTTGCTACCGCCAACGGATTTTCAAGCACAATCGTGACGTAGGCTGACAATATTTTCTTTCGACACTAAGACTGATTTCGTTGTCTTTTTCGCGTAAAGAGCACAACAGATTTCTTTTTCATGCAAATTAAATATCGTCACCAGTCGTTCCCGGACCCGGATTTGTGAACACAGCCCGCAGCACTTAAGCGACGCAGGCAAGAAATAGAGTAATTGACAAAGATGTATCCACGTGCGTGGGCGTCTCGAAAGCCTCGTGATCGCAGACAAGGCTCACGTTCAGTTACAAGTTACTAGTGCTACGGTCCCTAGAATATACTGGCTAGTCTGCCGTCTCCGCGCCGTCCCCATGCAAGGCCGCGTCCGCGCAACGGATGCTTGCGCAGGGGGCGCTGCGGTCCATCGGAGCGCCTGCACGGTGCATGTCACGCAGGAGGAATCGGTGGAGTATCGCGCCTTGCCTTTTATTTTGCGCTCCCGCATGAACTCCACGTTTTCGTTCTGTTCGTGTGGGCAGAGACTGGAACATCTTGAACCGACCAAACATTGCATTCAACGTCGTCTCTTGTCTGGACACTGCCGTGATCACACTAAGATCAGTGGTGGATTCAGACGCTCATTTAAGAGCGCGCAGTTACTCGAAGCAAAACCAAAGGGCCAAAAATTGGCTTTTATTTTTTTTTTCTTAAGGAGCTACTGTTATCACAGGACTGCCATCATTTTATATATGCTGTTAAATTGTCCTTACGAAGGTACCAAACATTTCTAAGATCAGTTTTTAATAAGCAAACAATTCTGAGAGTAAGAACGTTACTTCAGATATATTTAGTGTGCTAAAAGTCTCATAATTATAAAGGTTGGTTCTCGATGTGTTACGGAGACAATAAATGCAATGCAGTTCTCAGAATGGGTGAGTATATTAATCACAGACATTGTAATGTTGGAGAAGATTTTTTTTAACGACAAGCTAAGTTCATGCGATTTCGCTCAAAGTGTTATTAGATCTATTTACTCTCGTACAATATGTATGTATATATATATATATATATATATATATATATATATATATATATATATATATATATATATATATATATATATATATATATGGGTCATTCCATGCCAAGTGTCCCAGACGTGGCGCTCGCACATCGCAGATTTTGCTGATAAAATTTGTGCCTTTCTCCTGTGCCACATAGAGTATTGTGGCAAAACATTTTTGCTCGAAAAAAATTTTGACGATCATGGCGCCCCCTCGAATTTCGCTTGTATTTGTTAAACCGTGCCTTATAGAAAAATGTGTATGAAATCCATTTTTTGTGTGCTGAGCTTCGAAACCACGTTTGCGCCATCGCAGAGGTTCTGTTTAGTTGTCCTATTCTTTAATTCCGAAAATTTTGTGTTTCACTACCATCTACGTATCTTCAAAAACTACGAAAATGTTCAAAGTTCGTGATTTTTCCTTGAGCTATCTGGAACTCTCCCTAACCAATATAAATAATAGTATGATTATCAGGAAAGTGTATTTTAGTACAAAAATGTTTAGGGGTAAAATAGACTTCAAATCTTTCCGAAAAAAATTGTGAAATTAGAGAAAATATGCAATTTGTCGCATGTTTGACCGTATTTTTCATACTGATGCGGTCCAAGTAAAAATCCTCGTCATGCGGCGTTTGATAGTAGACTACATCGTTAAGTAATGAAGAAAGTCTAACCAAATCATTTTTTGTTTTAAGGAAGAAAATAATTTTTGAATTTGGCCCTCCGAACGCGTCCTGCATTTCTTTTTGTTGGTGCTTCGCCGCAAAGCACGTGGTCGCCCTTGCAGCTGACACTCGTCACAGGCAGAGGCAAGATGCGAGGTGTATGTCAGTGACTCTTGAGTGGTCGAAAGTCTTGTCGCGTTGATGTCAGGGCGACGAGTAATGAATTCGCGTTACAATGGGAGCTTGCTTGGCTAGCCCAATGGTAAGTATGGACGCCCGAGAGCAGCCTGTGGCGTCGTTTCCACAATGTGCTAGAGGGCCGTCTGCACAACACTTATACCAAGACAAACAAGTGTATACAATGTGCATTATTTCATTCAGTATGCGTATGCTAATTGTGCAGACGGCCCTCTAGCACATTGTACCAACTGCGCCATAGGCTGCTCTCGGGCGTGCATTCTTACCGTTGGGCCCGCCAAGCAACCTCCCATTGTAACGCGAACTCAGTACTCGTCGCCCTGACATCAACGCGACAAGACTTTCGACCACTCAAGAGTCACTGACATACATCTCGCATCTTGCCTCTGCCTGTGACAAGTGTCAGCTGCAAGGGCGACCACGTGCTTTGCGGCGAAGCACCAACAAGAAGAAATGCAGGACGCGTTCAGAGGGCCAAATTCAAAAATTATTTACTTCCTTAAAACAAAAAATGATTTGGTTAGACTTTCTTCATTACTTAACGATGTAGTCTACTATCAAACACCGCATGACGAGGATTTTTACTTGGACCGCATCAGTATGAAAAATACGGTCAAACATGCGACAAATTGCATATTTTCTCTAATTTCACAATTTTTTTCGGGAAGATTTGAAGTCTATTTTACCCCTAAACATTTTTGTACTAAAATACACTTTCCTGAAAATCATACTATTATTTATATTGGTTAGGGAGAGTTCCAGATAGCTCAAGAAAAAATCACGAACTTTGAACATTTTCGTAGTTTTTGAAGTTACGTAGCTGGTAGTGAAACACAAAATTTTCGGAATTAAAGAATAGGACAACTAAACAGAACCTCTGCGATGGCGCAAGCGTGCTTTCGAAGCTCAACACACAAAAAATGAATTTTATACACATTTTTCTATAAGGCACGGTTTAACAAATACAAGCGAAATTCGAGGGGGCGCCATGGTCGTCAAAATTTTTTTCGAGCAAAAATGTTTTGCCACAATACTCCATGTGGCACAGGAAAAAGGCAGAAATTTTATCAGCAAAATCTGCGATGTGCGAGCGCCACGTCTGGGACACTTGGCATGGAATGACCCATATATATATATATATATATATATATATATATATATATATATATATATATATATATATATATATATATATATATATATATATATATAGACAAAACTTTCTTTTTGTCCAAGCTTGCTGGCTTGCTGCGGTCCAGGGAGGCGGCAGCCAGGAGACTATATAGCTATAGTGCCTAGAATATATTGTACATTCTAGGCACTATAATATAGCTCTACAATGACGCCACAAATAAGTTGCCCCTCCAACAGGCTGAGACATTTACAGCAGAAGCTTGGCACATCAGAACCATGTGTATCAGCCGAAGAACAGACATATGGTATCTTTACCACGAGTACCTTGCCACAAGGTTCGAAATTATAAAATGAAAGGGGTGTTGGCTTTCATAATGTGCGTTGTATTTGGCTTTTGGCTCCTCCACTGAAAATATATAGGTTCGTTCTTTAATGACACTGTTGCATGCCGAAATGAGCGGGAAATAGGCTCGAAGCGCAGCACAAGAACACATTCGTGGCACAAGAAATACTCATTCGCGGCACTTCTTATGTCAGTTTGTCGACTGCTCGCCCACCGCACATGTTTCGCGCTGCTTATTTCTTTCGTTTGCTTTTTTTTTGAGGTATAGGGATATATATATAGGTATAGGGATAGGAGCTATCTTTTATCTGGCAATGACATAAAGTCACACACGCCTGCCACAATTGACGTCGTAGCCTCATTGATGGTGGAGACTTCAGTGGCGCGGAGACTGCACTAGCGTCAGGCACAGACCACAGTGCATACGTGGAAAAAAAAAAGCTACGATATGCTGACTTACTACATTGCTGGTTAGGTGGCGCGTAAGGAACTAAAGAAGACACAGTGCGAGACTTGTGCAACATGTCTCACATCAGACAGCAGGGGCGTAGCCAAGGGGGGGGGGGGGGGGTTGGGGGGGTTCAAACCCCCCCCAAAATTTTTCAGTTTTGCTTGCGTATATATACACGCACACATACAAACGTACGCACGAACATACACAAAGTATGGTTGAACCCCCCCCCCCCCCCCCGAAAAAAATTTCTGGCTACGCCCCTGTCAGACAGAAACACAGCTACGGGGAGTGATCAGACCTCCCTATTCACAGCGCACTTTGATAACGGAGGCCTGATGTACCCCTCCGGACCTCTCAAAGCAGCTATTGCAAAACTTGAAAATAGCTTTACCACTTATTTCAGCGTGAGTAAGCTGCATGGAAAGAGCATTGTGGATTTCAGCGCTTTCTTGAAAAAGAAAACAACAGATTTGCCTCATCTGGGATGTGAAGAGCATTCAAATTTCATCACAAAAAGCCTCCATGAAGTTCTGCATTTTACTTTGATTCCGCTTCTTTACGAAATCACTGAACAGCGAAAGAGATCTCTTTAGTAAAGATCTCTTTAGTAAAGCGGCAAAGAATTAAGCTGCTAAAGATGAGAAGATGCAATTAAATGACGCTGACGAAACCCATGTCAAGGAACCAATAAAGATTAAAAATTCTGATGCTCTCAATTCTGTCTCGAGAAGTGATAAGCAGGACGGATGCACTGAGGGATGGTGGTCATCACTGGGAAACTTGTGTGACGCCAGACTTCGTGCTCTTCTGCAACTTTAACTAGCGCTAAGGTATTCTTTACTTATTTGTACTCAATGTCACGTTCTGTAATAAAAGCAAACACCGCAGGCTTTCGACGTGAAAAGGTAAGCAAACGTGAGAGCGCGGTTGTAAACGGCTCCCCCAGCCCACCCGTAAGCGAGAGTCGCGGGCGGGGCGTCTGCTCAAGGAACTCCGATTGCGCGCAGCGCCACCGCCGCAGGCATCCCCGAGAGGACGCGGCGGAGAGCGGAGACGGCAGACTAGCCAGTATATTCTAGGGACCGTACTAGTGCTCACTCCGACTGATAACGGACAGGCCAGGGAACGCACGCGATATGTTCAGTCACATGAGCAGGCACACATTTCTAAAGACAATAACTGATAACGGTCTTCCACTGTGATGGCCCCGCCACGGCGCTATAGTGGTTATGGCGCTCGAGTGATGACCCGAAGGTCGCGGGATCGAATCCCGGCCGCGGCGGCTGCATTTTCGATGGAGGCGAAAATGTCTGAGGCCCTTGTACTTAGATTTAGGTGCACGTTAAGGAACCCCAGGTGGTCAAAAATTTCTGGAGCCCTCAACTATACGGCGTCTCTCATAATCATATCATGGTTTTGGGACGTTAAAGCCCAGATATTATTATTATTATTATTATTATTATTATTATTATTATTATTATTATTATTATTGCGATGGCGACATGGTTTGTTCGAAGAAGGCACGATTTTATTAGACCCATTGTTTGATCATCTCGACTTCCTTCTCGGAAGCACTGGAGCTCTTGCAGTGTCGTTGAGCCAATGACATATAGGTATGGATGCGCCGTGTGACATAGAAATGACGTCCGAACATGCGAGAAAACGGCTAGTCAGTTGAAAGATGTTGAAAGATGGGAATTATTCAACAAACTTGCACCACCGTAAAAAAAAAACAGAAAAAAGAAACGCCCGATTAGCAGTCGGATGATCAAGGTTAGTAGCTGGCCCGGTGATCATCGCGACAAATCTGAAGTGTGCAACGCGAGCTTCGCGCGTTAGGGCTTTTGTAGTAAGGTCGTTATGGAAATTCCCACTAAATACAGATGTAAAAATAGTTATTGAACAGAGTTCAATAAGTTTCCTATCGTTATATTGAAGGCATTGGAAACGCCTTTATTATCCTAAATATTGTCAAAATGATGCTACTCCTCTTGCGAAGAGCTTTGGCACAGCGGATGTGCGTCCCTCCAAGAAACCAATAATGGATTGCAGTTCCGGGTCGTCGCGTTGTTGCTGTGCGATTGTAGTCGTGTTGACAACCCCGACAAAGGCCGCGTCGTCGTCATCTTCAGAATTTGCATGTTCAAGTGGCGCGCGAGAAAGGCAATCGGCATCCGTATGTCGCTTCCCTGATTTGTACACAATAGCCATATCAAATTCTTGAAGCTTAAGGCTCCAGCGCGCCAATCGTCCTGATGGGTCTTTTAGGTTCGTCAACCAACAAAGAGAATGATGGTCGCTGACAACTTTAAACGGGCGGCCGTACAAGTATGGGCGAAACTTAATAACAGCCCACACCACCGCAAGACACTCTTTTTCAGTGGTGGAATAATTCTCTTCCGTGCGGGAGAGGGTCCTGCTCGCATAAGCAATTACTCGTTCGGCGCCATCTTGCCACTGCACGAGTACGGCTCCTAAGCCGACATTGCTGGCGTCGGTGTGGACCGCTGTCGGAGCGTCATTGTCAAAGTGTCCCAGGACTGGCGGCTTTTGGAGGCGTTGCCGCAGCTTGTTGAACGCTTCCTGCTGCTCTTCACCCCACACGAATGTGACGTCTTCTCTGGTGAGACGTGTCAACGGCGAGGCAATGCGTGAAAAGTTCTGAATGAAGCGTCGGTAATAGGCGCACAGTCCTAAAAATCGTCTGACTGCCTTTTTGTCAGATGGTGCGGGATAACTTGTAACGGCAGCTATTTTGTCGGGGTCAGGCCGCACACCTTCACTGCTGACAAGATGCCCCAGAAACAGAAGCTCTTCGAAGCCAAAGTGACATTTTTCTGGTTTAAGCGTTAGTCCAGCAGATCGTATCGCTTGGAATACCGCGTGTAGTCGCTTCAAATGCTCGTCAAATATGGCAGAAGATACAATCACATCGTCCAAATATACCACGCACGTTTGCCACTTGAGGCCTGATAGTACGGTATCCATGAGCCGCTGAAACGTTGCCGGTGCGGAGCACAAGCCGAAAGGAAGTACCTTAAATTCATAAAGGCCATCGGCTGTCACGAATGCTGTTTTTTCTCTGTCTCTTTCGTCGACTTCTATCTGCCAATATCCGCTCCTCAAATCCATCGACGAGAAATAACGTGCATGCCGTAGTCGATCGAGGGAATCGTCTATACGAGGTAGCGGGTAAACGTCTTTTTTAGTAACCTGATTGAGCTTGCGGTAGTCCACGCAGAAACGTAAGGTGCCGTCTTTTTTCTTCACCAATACTACCGGCGATGCCCAAGGACTCTTCGACGGCTGAATAACGTCATCCTGAAGCATCTTGCGCACCTGACTTTCTATGGCTTCATGTTCCCGCGGAGCTACTCGGTACGGGTTTTGCCGTATGGGTCTGGCCGTTTCATCCGTAATTATGCGATGTTTCGTCAAAGGCGTTTGACGAACTCTGGACGTCGAAGAGAAACAATCCTGAAACTGATTAATAAGGCCCAGGAGGCTTTCCTTCTGCGTAGGCAGCAAACTTGGGCCAACATCGACGGATAGGGGTACGGGCAGCAGGTCGGTGTGATCGTCTTGCTCCACAGTTAAGCAGCTTGCGACCTCAGTGAGCTCCTCCACGTACGCGACTGCCATACCTCTCGCAAGATGTCGTCGCTCAGGGCTGAAGTTTGTTACTAGAACTTGCGTGTGTCCGAAATTTACGCTTATGACGCCTCTTGCAATGGATAGGCCATGGCTGAATAGCAATGTTGGGATTTGTTCGGCGATGTTGTCGGACTTGCCTAGTAGGTCGCATGTTACAGCCACGAGAGCGCTGGACCGCGGAGGGATGGTCACGTCATCGTCGAAGACGCGCAGATGTTTACGTGGCTGATCTGCACAGCGTATATCCGAAACTTGATCTGGGGCCATCCAAAATGTAACCGACCTGTCCGGAATGTCTATAACGGCGCCGTATTCAGACAGGAAATCCATTCCTAAGGTCAGGTCCTTGCAGCACTCCGACAAAATGACGAACGTGGCAACGAAAGCCGAATTACCGAAGTTAATTCTGGCGGTACATTTGCCGGTCGGCGTCATCAGTTGACCACCCGCGGTTTTGATGTTGGGCCCCGTCCATGAAGTCTTAACTTTTTTGAGGCAGTCGGCGAGCTTCCGGCTTATAATTGAGAAATCCGCACCAGTATCTACCAGCGCTGTCACTGGGCGTCCGTCTACGTAAATAGCTATGTCGGCGCTTACGATTTCCTTCGGGGTCGGCGACGTCGCATCGTCCGTCGTATCGTTGTATCGTACGGTTGGGGGTGTTGTAGCGTCTCGACGGGCGGCAACCTTCCCCCAAAGGTCGCTGCTGTTAGTTTCCCTGACGGGGGCTGGGGGATCTGCCCCGGGCAGCGTCGGCGTAACTACGACGGTGCGGCGAAGAGCTCGGCGCAGGTGACGGAGAACGGGGTCGACGATACGGACCGAATGGCTCTGCTTGCGGGTGCATGTTGCTGTCGCGGCGGTTGTCAAAACGAGGACGTGGAAAGGGCGGCGCAAAAGTCTGAGATCTCTGGTCACGGTAAGGGCAAATGCGGTAAACATGGCCGGCTTCTCCGCAATGGAAACAAAGTGGACGGCGGTCGACGGTGCGCCACAAGTCCGTCTTACGAGCAAATGGTCGACTGGTGGCCATCCTTTGCGACCAGGCTGCAGACGTTGGCGGAGGGTAGAACGGCGACGTTTCCGTATGCGCATTAAGCTGTGGAGTCGGCGGCGGCGGCGGTGGAATGTACGCTGGAATCACCGGCTCGTGCGGCGGTGGAATGTACGATGGGAGTACCGGCTCGTTGCAAGGATGAGCCAGAGGAGACGAGTTGTGCGACAATGGCGTTGGACGACGGACGGCCGACGCATAGTTAACCGATCGCTGGTCTGGTAGCGATTCGGGCAAAGAAAATGCTTGCCTGATCTCATGTCGTACGACTTCTGCAACCGAAGCCATTGCAGGTTCTTGCGGAGTCACAAGGAGGTTGCGGATTTCTTCACGAACAACCTCGCGAATGAGCTCACGTAGAGAACCCCCACTGCCGGCCGTCAGAGCAGAGACGCTTATCGAGGCGTTGTTTGGTCGGTCGTAATAGCGGCACCGTTGCTGTAGTGCTCGCCCGATAGTTGTAGCCTCTTGGACAAATTCCGCAACGGTTGTCGGCGGGTTGCGAAGAAGACCGGCAAACAGTTGTTCTTTGACGCCTCGCATCAAATGTCGTAGTTTCTTGGCTTCAGGCATCTCAGGGTCAGCTCGTCGAAATAGGCGGGTCATGTCCTCCGCAAACATGGCGACACTCTCATTCGGTTTCTGTATACGAGACGCGATGAGTTGCTGAGCCGAATCGCGGCGGTCGTTGTTTGCGAAGGTGCTGCGAAGCTGCTGCCGAAAGGCATCCCAAGAAGACAATGTGGCCTAGCGGTTCTCATACCACGTGCGAGCGCTGTCCGCTAGAGCAAAGTAGACGCGCGCGAGCTTCTGTTCGACGGTCCAATGGTTCGCCTTGACGACTCGCTCATACTGGTCCAACGAATCCTCGACGTCTTCATAAACCTCGCCGTGGAAGGTCTCGGGAATCCGAGGCTGCTCAACGGTCACCTGTGAAGCGCTGCCAGTTGCCATTTCTGCAGACGGAGTCCTTGGCTGGAGAGGTTCCAGGGGGATTGCCTCGGGACTGAGGCCTCGCTGTCGGCGACTGTAGCGGTGGACAGGAGTGTCCACTGCAGGAACAGGTTTCGGTGTCGGACTTGAAGTGCCGGGTCGTGGCGGAGTCCCGAGCACCAGACGTAGAAGTCCAGCACCTCCACCAGTGTCGCAACGCGGAAATAACAAGGTACAGGACCACGTTGCGACGAGGAAATACAAGTCTGTATTCCGATAACAAAAAGAGCAGACGCCTCAACGTCGTCCTCCTCAGAAAACCCACAGCTGCAGCTCGTGCTGCTCGCTCCTTTGTCCTCTATCGTCCTGTCGGCTATTGATCGTGACAATATGTTAGTTAATGCTTTGAGATCACTAGTAAACATATTTGTAGCGCAAAAAAACCAGACGTAGACACAAGTAAGGAACACATACACAGGACGGGCGCTAGACATCAACTGATTAATTACTACAGACAACATAAAAAGCCAAAAAACCGTCGGACATGAGCGCATGCGCACCATCACACTCCGAGGTGCTTCCTTATACCTGCGTCACCACGTTTTACCACCTTACATGCGCAAGATTTCCTTTCAGATAGTCAAGCTCTTTACGAGACAAGGCTATCGACGCAACAATGACACATTTTCTTTCATTCTCACTTATAGCAAACGCCTCTATAATTTCTCGCGTTGCCTGGTCCTTGCCTTTCTTAAGCACACGTGTAGTGGTGAGTTCTGGAGCACAGCCACACCGGCGGCAATGGTCCGCCAAATGTCCCCCCGCTGCCTGCGCATCAATTGCCGCACGGTGCTCTCGCAATCTGTCATTAAGACAGCGCCCGGTTTGTCCTATGTAGCATCTGCCACAATTAAGGGGTATCTTGTACACGACAACCGTCTCGCAAGGTACAAACGGTGTCGCGTGCTTTTTGGAGCACGCACTTTTTTCTTTGCGACCATTCACCACAGGGCACATACGGGCCAGCTTCTCTGGAGCAGAGAAAACCACCGACACACCGCATTTTGCTGCCACCTTCTTTAGCCGATGGGAGTAGCGGTGAATGTATGGCAAGGCTACAGGCCACGCACTTGGCTTGCCAGAGGGCCTGGATCGAGCCCGCCCTTCAGTCTTCGCCTCATTTAGGAAGACTTCTGCCACAGAACTGATGATTTCCTTGGAAAAACCCGCCCTCTCGAGGCGTTCTACTTGGCGCTGCAAACTTTGACCAACAAGGTGGTCACATGACTTTGCGAGGGCCGCCCTAAGGCAGCTGACAGCAATTCCCCTTTTTATTAGTTTCGAATGTGCCGAATCATACCTGAGCATTTCCTTTTTTGAACGTGGTTTGTAGCTCCAGCACACGTGCTTCTCAAGCATCTCAAAACACACATCGAGGAATTGTATACTCCCCCCTTCCGGCATTTCATGCGTAAACTTGAGGCCTTTTGCACATGCACTAAACACATTCAGAATACTTTGGACACATTTTTCTCGTGCAATAGGTTCTACCCCCCTTATCACCACCAGGTAATCGTCAACATATCTAAAAATTACTGCTCTGGGAGCCTGGTCAATGTGCGCAGCAATGCGTCTGTCACAATCGGCTAAAAACAAAGTCACAGGGTGGTAAGAGATGCCATCGAGGAGTCGGACCCTTTGAGCTTCCACAGCTCCTCCGGGCTATCGACTGAGAGTTTTTTAGAATTACTATTCTTTTATCTTGCGAACACATATGTATCTTTTAATGACCGGGTTTTTATACAGAGGGAGGGTGTTTGTATTGGATCGAGCATAGCTCCGATTTTAAGTACTTTGTTTTTAGCCGATTGTGACAGACGCATTGCTGCGCACATTGACCAGGCTCCCAGAGCAGTAATTTTTAGATATGTTGACGATTACCTGGTGGTGATAAGGGGGGTAGAACCTATTGCACGAGAAAAATGTGTCCAAATGTGTTTAGTGCATGTGCAAAAGGCCTCAAGTTTACGCATGAAATGCCGGAAGGGGGGAGTATACAATTCCTCGATGTGTGTTTTGAGATGCTTGAGAAGCACGTGTGCTGGAGCTACAAACCACGTTCAAAAAAGGAAATGCTCAGGTATTCATTCTAAAAAGACAGGGCGTGCAAACAAGGACACAAGAAAGAAGTCAGGACACCACAAACGCCGAAGGGGTTTGTGGTGTCCTGACTTCTTTCTTGTGTCCTTGTTTGCACGCCCTGTCTTTTTAGAATGAATACTTACCAACTAGCTCAGCTCTCTGTTATTCTAATGCTCAGGTATGATTCGGCACATTCGAAACTAATAAAAAGGGGAATTGCTGTCAGCTGCCTTAGGGCGGCCCTCGCAAAGTCATGTGACCACCTTGTTGGTCAAAGTTTGCAGCGCCAAGTAGAACGCCTCGAGAGGGCGGGTTTTTCCAAGGAAATCATCAGTTCTGTGGCAGAAGTCCTCCTAAATGAGGCGAAGACTGAAGGGCGGGCTCGATCCAGGCCCTCTGGCAAGCCAAGTGCGTGGCCTGTAGCCTTGCCATACATTCACCGCTTCTCCCATCGGCTAAAGAAGGTGGCAGCAAAATGCGGTGTGTCGGTGGTTTTCTCTGCTCCAGAGAAGCTGGCCCGTATGTGCCCTGTGGTGAATGGTCGCAAAGAAAAAAGTGCGTGCTCCAAAAAGCACGCGACACCGTTTGTACCTTGCGAGACGGGTGTCGTGTACAAGATACCCCTTACTTGTGGCAGATGCTACATAGGACAAACCGGGCGCTGTCTTAATGACAGATTGCGAGAGCACCGTGCGGCAATTGATGCGCAGGCAGCGGGGGGACATTTGGCGGACCATTGCCGCCGGTGTGGCTGTGCTCCAGAACTCACCACTACACGTGTGCTTAAGAAAGGCAAGGACCAGGCAACGCGAGAAATTATAGAAGCGTTTGCTATAAGTGAGAATGAAAGAAAATGTGTCAGTGTTGCGTCGATAGCCTTGTCTCGTAAAGAGCTTGACTATCTGAAAGGAAATCTTGCGCATGTAAGGTGGTAAAACGTGGTGACGCAGGTATAAGGAAGCACCTCGGAGTGTGATGGTGCGCATGCGCTCATGTCCGACGGTTTTTTGGCTTTTTATGTTGTCTGTAGTAATAAATCAGTTGATGTCTAACGCCCGTCCTGTGTATGTGTTCCTTACTTGTGTCTACGTCTGGTTTTTTTGCGCTACAAATATGTTTACTAGTGATTCAAACCAACTAGCCCGCATCACCGCCTTGACTGCTTTGAGATTTACGTTTGATTAGAATGGCTTGCATCTGGGCTAGTTGGTCATCTCGCTTGTTCAGTGGTTGACGTCAGACGCACGAAAAGAAAGACACACGAGGACGCGGCTGACTGACGTTTTATGGGAATCCTCTGCAGAATATATAGGTGCGACTATCTACAGGTTGAGGTCAAGTTTTAAGAAAAGGGTTAAAGAAGATTTAAAAAAAAAATAACGCAGCTTGCACTAAGCAGCGCAAGGCTTGAAACAAGCGAGACTGGACGATTCTGAAGACTAATCTGGTTGCTTCTAGGTTATTTCTAGGCCTTAGCTAGGCGATGCTACGCTATTTCTATGTTGATTCTTAGCGCAGAGAGGTTCGAGTTAAACCACAAACACTCATAGACATGACACAGGGCAGGCGCTTGCAGTGCCACAGGACAAAAAGTTGTGCGCTCCACACGCACACATACGCGCACCAGCTCACACACCGAGTTTCGTTTGACCACAAGGAAAACGTCCCCAAGGCCAAGTCAAGCCAAGTCTATCCGGTGGTACCATCGCTACAGTCGTGTTGTCAACCCGTCGCTGCGTCGGACCAGCCGGCACAGTTTGTCCAAGAGTTTTAGGCGTCGCTTGGCGCTCTCGGTGTGTTCGACTCGGGTGTAGACGGAATCGTCTGAGAGTCCCAAGTATTCAGCGAGACTTAGCGTGAGATGCGCCTCTGTTCCGAGTCACGAGCAGTCCATCATGATATGTTAGAGGGTTTCCTCGGTGGCCCTGCATAGGCGGTACGACGGGTCTGCGTCGAACAGTTCCCATCGCCATTGCTGCGTGGTCATTGCTGGCTTGGAACAGCAGAGCGCTTTCGCGGTCGTCCCTGTAATATGGCTCACAGCCTGGAGCCAGCTTATATTTGACGTATAACTGCTGCAGGCTCCGTTCCCTTGCCGCCGACGTGGGCCACTCCTCTGTGCTGGCTTCGGTGATAGCGTTTTTTGTTATTTGACGTCGTTCTCGTTCAGATTTTGCTTCTTCTAGTTTAGTGTTGTGGCCGAATTTATTTTCTAGGGAAGCCAATCGTTTCACCCACCGTGTTTTTATGCGCCTGTAGCGAAGGTGCAGGTGTATGCGATGACTGTAGTTGGTCTCTGGCAGGAACTTTAGCCTGCCTGCGCACTGAATTTTCGACCTTGCTTCGCGTGCTTCGAAAGTTGACCAGCTCTACTCGCCTGTTAGGGGAAGCGTCTGCTGTTGAAAGAGTGTAGATAGCTGGGCCAGTTGGTATGGATCCATGGAAGTAAGCAGCGCGAAACGCAAGACGACGCACACAGGGAGGAATGACAAGAACAAGCACTTGTTCTTGTCATTCCTTCCTGGGTGCGTCGTCTCGCTTTTCGAGCTGCTTACTTCCATGGATGCTGTTGAAAAGCTGCCTCCCAGTAGCGAGCGCCCTAGCTCTTTTTGGAGGCTGTCCATAGCTGTCACTGTTTGTGTAGATTATGCAAGTGTGTTGCCGTTGCAGGCACAACAAGGGTCTTCCAGAGTGTGCAGCCTACCCGGTAGGAATTGTAGGAATGCCGTGACAAGACCCTACCTTTCAGCCAGTTGCATTGTTTTAGTAACATTCCTTCGTGTTTTCAAGGCAATTCCTTTGGTGAGATATCGTTATTACTGAGTATCTGTATGTTGCTGTTTTTCTTGATGGTGCTGCCTTGAATAAGAGTTATGTCTTTGTCATTGTCAATGTTTACGTCAATCCATTGTGTTTTGTCAGTATTAAATCTGAGGCAATCTCCGTGAACACCCGAGAACCCGAGAACAGAATTCTTTCTTGGAGGTGAATACCAAGCATGAAGTTTTACTGTGGATCTTCTTGGCGCTCAGTTGTAATGGTGGAAAGGCGTCGCCCTGGTCCTTCTTATTCTGTCTAGCAGGCTGTTAATGTAAGCGTTGAATAGTTTTAACGATAGTGGGCACCCTTGTTCGGGTCCAATATTTTTTTTCACCTGTCTAGATTTATATTTGCGAAGTTCATATACTGCCGTAAGCTCTGCATATAATGCTTTTAGTAATTTCATGAAGTCTTCCTCCATATTAATTTTTTCTAGCTTTTCCCACAGTCTTGAATGCGGCACAGAATCATGCGCTTGTTGTAAATCCCGGTGTGCCAGGTATACGTGAGATTTGCCCTTGTTTTTCATTTCTATTGCCTGGGTTAGGGTAAAAATATGGTCACTTGTCCGTCGGTTTGGGCGAAATCCATTTTGCGATTCTGACAAGACGGGTCTTTTCACGGTAATTCTGTAGCCTGCGGATGACGACTGTATTGAAAAGTTTTAGAATGTTACTCAGTATTGTCATGGGGTGGTAAGCCTCAATCTCACTTGTTTCCTTTCCCTTGTGGATCAGCTTTACCCGGCTTCCTTCCCAAGTTCATGGCATTTATCTGTTTGACACGATATCATCGAGGCAGCCTTGTAGCCTTTCCTTTGCCTCTGTTTTGAATACTTTCAGGCATTCATTTCGCATATCATCTATAATTCCTGATGCCTATCTGGCTCTGTAGATCATTTATGGGTCTTTTTAGTTCTAGTTTAGACATTGGGCCTGTCAGCTTCTCTACTCGCCACTGGGTGCCGCCACGTGCCGGCCTCACGCTCCCTATAGTCTGCTAACACTACAAAGTAGCCACACTAGCGCCCACGGGAATCACAACGGGAGGAGCGATCCCATTTCACCACGGCTTCTCAAGGTCATAACGCGTAACTTCTTTGCCCCGTGACATCACCTCTCCCTGTGGAGCTTCCAGCGCGCTTGCCTGGACGAGAGAAGAAAGAAAGCACTGGAAGCGCACGGAAAATGCCTGTAACTCCACTCATTCTTGACCGGGATTCGAGAAATTTTCGCAGCAATGATTTCTTGAGGCAATAAACTCCGGTACTGAGGTCAGTGGATGACTGCTTTGCAATGTGTGTGGCTCAGGGCCCCTTTAAGCTGCCCCTGCCATGTCTCCTTTTTTTCTTGGTCCGCGTAAGCCGCGCTGCTAGCCACGATGCTCATATCTGTTCACCCGTGTTACCGAATCTTTCAACATCCGCCACTTGGTAGCAGAACGAAAGTCGCGTGGAAGTGCACGTTCTTCTATACGTCCTTCGACCCGCCACGTTGGTCCAGTGGCTAGGGTGCTTGACTGCTGACCTGAAGATTGCGGGAACAAATGCCGGAAGCGGAGGCCGCATTTTCGATGGAGGCGAAAATACTTGAGGCCCGTGTACTTAAATTGAGGTGCACGTTAAAGAACACAACGCGGTCGAAATTTCCGGAGCCCTCCACTGCGGCGACGCTCACAATCATATGATGGTTTTGGGACGTTAAACCCCAACGACAATATTATACATCCTTCGCGGCAATAGTGTGACTAACGCTGACGAAGAAAAGAAGTTGACGCACGACACAGCGCGTCTCCTTTGTTCGCGTTGTACCGCCTTACGGAACTACAAAAAAATTATTCGCTGTGCAGATGCACACGGTTATACACGTGTTCTCGTACCTTCTGAAATTTATCACAACTTCAAAGCCCTGGTTGTAGATCAGGGTCCAGGTTCCTCGGTTTCCAAGTTCGTCAGTGGCCAAGTTCGGGAATTCCAGAAACACTCGTACCTTGGTGGCATCTTTACCTGTAAAAAAGACAAGCAAAAAGGGGAACGCATATTCTGTCTATAAACACGCGAAATTCGCACAATTTATTGGCAACGTTCTGGAAACTCAAATTAAAAGGAGGGGGAGCGTTAGTATAGTTATTGCATATTTGATAGCAAATGATTGCAATGGCAACGTCATTACCGAATTATCAAATTTCTTCACATGTCACATTTCGTCATAAAACAAGTTCAACGACCCACTCAAATCACATGCAATGTTTTATCTGCTGGCGGCATGCATTCCTAGAACGGAAACAATTACTTCGAATTCCCGTGCGAAACGCCCCTCTCGTTAGTCGCGGCACTGCCCTCATCAAAATGATCACGTGTAGCAAAATATTTCGCTTACAAGCTATGTAAAAAGCTTTAGGCAAGAAGGACGTTTAGTTTACGAGAATCTCAGAGCTCGTGATCTCTTCCTTAACTATATGCTACACAGAAATGGCAAGAATAAGCCGCCTGCACAAACGAGGACGCCCTGTCAGAACGGGCTAATCATATCTAACGTTTCTGCTGGAATCTATGGGAAGCGGAGCTCTCATTCATCGGTTGATTGGAGGATCTATACTAAATGACATGCGTACAGTAACAATATTGTGTCTACAATATTGTGTCCTAGCAAAGAAAAACGAGCCCTTAAAACTCATCTTCTTTCCTACATCCATAGCGAGGGTCTCGTTCTGGAAGACTTGATTCCTTTAGGTAGTATGCGAGGGATTATTGGTCAGCTGCCGGCTCGTAAAAAGATCACGTGCTACGTGACGCCAACAGGCAGAAAAAGAGTGTCCCGCACTCGCCGCCATGGCTGCGATTGGCGCTGACTAACACTCCTAGGTTTAACTGCACATATATACCCCATAAAGTGGACGAGAAGATGACCGCCGCCGTAGTTCAGTGGAGCATCGGACGCGTTATTCGAAGGTCACAGGTTCGGTCCCGGGGAGTAGGAGCTGAACAGCGCTGCGCCCTCTGTCAGTTGCGATTTGCTTGCACAAGTCATGTGCTAGAGCAGGGCTCTCAAACACGCTAGCGGCAGGGCCCGCACATGACTGTCTTGGTCCCATTAAAGTAAAAAAATTTTGACGGGTATTTTAATGAGCTACGCAGACGTGACTGCTCTCAAGCATTCTTTTGGTGAGGCATCCCATCCGGTCGCCATGTGCTGGAACGTAACCTTAGAACAAAAACTCGATATTTTACAATCGGCGTTCACAGTACAGTCGGTATGAAGATCTATATGGATATGTTTCTGGAAACCTGAAGTTGAATCCCCTTCAAGACTAATTCATATATAAGATATGGAAAAGGCCTTCTCTTTCAAATGGCAACGAGCTGACAATTTGCTCAAACTACACCCCCCCCCCCCCTCTAATTTTCTTCATTACCCCGGCCCATCAGGTGTTTTGCGACTGCGGCCCGCTAGCTAAGGTGAGCTTAAGGTGAGACCCCTGGGCTAGACCATTGCACATTCCTCGCTCTGTGGAAACTCATACGAACGTAGAGCTCAGGGTGCCAGCGTTGCACAGACTCATGTGTGTCTTAGTTGGTAGCCTCCGCCGTAGTACTGCTTTTTATTGCGTGAGAGAGTTATGCGGTAATTTTCAGACGGTAGTGCTAGAGGATGTGTGCTTGTAGGTTAGTGAATTTGGCGAGAGATATATCGCTCGTCGCACTCCCGTCGCAGTTGTAGAGATGGAAGCTTTTTAACACTAGAGTGCGTTAAGCGGGGGTCCACCAAAACATCACTGACGTCTGAACAGGGAAAACCTGGGCTAGTTGTTGATAGTTCATTTTGACCAGCTTACAGCGCTAAATGGAACAAAGACGAAATTCAAAGAAGGTGACAACCCTTGATCTTCGGCCTCGCCCCTCTAACGGCGTAAGCTGGTCTAAAATGAACTATCACTAACGTCATTTCAGTGACGGAAGTGACGTGACGAAAAACTTGTTTATATTTTGCAGTGCGGAGATCCTTATCGAATCGTTCGTGCGTGTGCATGCCAGCTGATCCGCATGCGTGAGCAGAATTGCGATGCCCTGTAATTCTGCTGTGTACGCACTCTTACAGCTGTGTATCCTTATAGGTAGATGTAAAGTGGCCCTTTAGTAGCTCCCTGAACCATAAAGTGCGACATCGGCCAAATTATTCCACGTGCGTGCCCACAAGTCAAGAAAGTCGAGCACACAACGCCTGAAGAGATAGGCAGAAACCTACTACTCGTCCTAATGGAGTAAGCATCCGTGGAAGTGACGCCCTCCCCACTGACACCACACAGCAAGCGCATTGACATCAACGCTACGAAGATTCTGATTTTGTCCGCCGTGATGGTACAGTGGTTACGGTGCTTGACTGCTGACGCGAAAGAGGCGTTAGAGATCCCGGCTGCGGCGGATTTCACTGGTGCTTCAGTAGTCATTAAGACTCATGGCAAGCAAACGGCCGATAAAAACGGCATGCGTAATTTGGGGTGCAGGGCCACCTTAAATACTGGATAGCGCAGATTCGACCCGGGGCAAAGAAGGAAAAACTGATGCACAGAAACACCGTGCATCGCTGTTTCTTTCCTTGTCCGGTGTCGAATGTACGCTATCCAGTATTTAAGATTACCAACCAACAAGCCCAGCAACGAAATTTAAGTTTTGCAACTTGAAGAAAAGCCAGCAAAATCACGGCACACGAGAAAGAGGCAGACGCACACAACGCTGGATGTGTGTATCGTACTCGTGTCCCGTGCTTTTGTTCGAGTAACATGAAGCAAGTGGCTAAGATATCAACTCTTCTGCAAAGCTTTAGAAGCGTGCCTTGTCATTGCCGCTTAATTAAAATGGATCGCAAGAAGAAAGCTGTCTATTTCTTTCTCGTAAAAGTGTTCACACGAAAACGTGCAGTACCAGTGGCGGGGATAGGGGGGGGGGTGGGGGCTAGCATGTTAACATTAGCGCTCGATTCGCAATTCGCTCACAGTTCCAAACTATACGCTTAACAGTGGCTAAATATAGCAACCCTTCAAAAGTAAACAGAACAAAAGCTGGTACACAAAGAGCCAAGCAGTCGAGCAGTCCCGCAGAGTGCTGGCGAGTCTTCTTGCATCGGATGGGACTGCAGAGCAGTTTTTTCCCGGGAGTCTGGTTTCGCCACCTATGCAGGTGCCACTGGCACACTGGCAACAAATGATTGGAGATGGACTAGTGTCACATAAGACCTTGTAAACGTCCGGTAGGAGGCCGCAGTTGTTGCAAGCCGATGATTTAGGACGAACCGGCCACGTTTCCAGGAGTTTACTTTTGCGTTATCTTCATTCCCGAGCCAACATCGTCGCATCATTCAGGTCGAAGCCTTCATCTGCGCATGGGTGCATCGGTGGCGAAACATCTTTGTCATTTTGCTAATGATTGTTTTGTTAAATCGGCGTAAACCTACTACAATCATGAATTCACCCGTCTTGTGGAACATTTTTGCACCTAAAGAGATGTCTTACGCATTCGGCATTTGCAATTTTCTCATGGAAACGGAGCGACAGGGGCGTAGCCAAGGTGGGGGGGGTTGAAAATTTTCAACTTTAGTAGCGTATATATACACGCAGACATACAAACGTACACACGAACATACATAGAGTATAGTTGAACCTTCCCTCCCCCCCCCCCGAAAAAAAATTCTGGCTACGCCCTGCCGAGCGACGTCTTCGTTCCCGGCCCGCGCGGCACACGGTCATTTCATCGTTTTATAGCCCTGATACAAGGACATTCTAAAGTGCTTTAAGTGAGGAAACAGCTTCCGAAAAGGCGCTCATGTGCAGTGACACAGGACAAAGGAGTATTTCTGTCCCGGCAATGTTCATTTTCGGGAAAGCAGCTTCCGCATCGACTTTCCGAACGTAAAGGTTGCTCTCGCACACGGCGTGCACAACTCAACAATGCAGCCTTTCAACGAAGGCTCCGTAGGTGCCGCCTTACCCGCTTTGTGGTGGATGGATGTATGAAAGAACTTTATTGAGGTCCAATAGGTCGTGCTAGTTTCCTAGCCCAATGCGGGCCGCTCCCACCATGCGACCTTTCGGCTGCTTCACGGGCCCGTTGGACTGCCCATAATTGTCCCTCTAATGTCGGTCTGCGGAGAGCTGCGTCCCACCGCTCTTTAGTGTTTTCCTTGTCGCTGCGTAACGCGGAGCAACGCCAGAGCATATCAGTGAGGTCTATGGTTTCGTGGCATTTGTGGCATGTTGCAGGAGTAGAGAACTCCGGATAAAGCTTGTTAATTAACAGCGGGTGTTGTAAATAAACATGCGTGACCCCCGAAAATGCACTGCCGAGGCAGTGACGTCCCCCTTTGTACGCCGGCATCAAGTCGCTAGCACTGCCATGTTGAATTCCGGCAGTGTCATTTGCTTTCTAAATAGTGTAGTGCATTCCTAGGCGTGCGCAGGGTTCCTAGTCAGTGGGGCAAAGTTTTATCGAAGCACCCCCTCCCTGTTGGTCGAGACCAAAGAACAACATGCTTCACAATAGATAAAAAAAGAAAAAGAAGCGATGGCGTGCTTATCACAATGGCCTGGCTTTGGTACCTGCCTTCATGAAGTAAGTATGGAAAATAAGTAGTTCTTGGAATGCAATATCAGGGGCCCGCCATTACCGCAAAAAAACCCGCGTGGCCATAATGGATTAAACCTATGGGGCCCGGCTACTCCATTGATTAAAATCGCAACTACTCTATGGTAAAGTGTACCCAAAAGTGTGCAGAATATTATTAGCCTTGGCTTTGCTGCCAGTAAAATGTGAGCCGCAATGTATACACATTTACCCCGTTTACGAAGAGATATGCTGGAATGTTTCTGTTTCACTCTCAAAAATAGCCTTCTGGCACGAGAGGTCATGGCGCGTCTCCTTAATTCGCGAGAATAGAGCACTGAACATTTTCAGCTTTTCCTCGGAAGGTAATCGAGATTTCAGACACAAATGCGCATTCTTCGAAGTTTACACGAGAAATTATATGTCTATTGTTGAGTTAGTGGCTACACCTGACAACGTCCTAGAAATATAGTTTCCCCGGATCCGAAGACGCGAGTTCTTCTTCTGGCTCGGTGGATGACGCATGATCAGATATTTCCTGAAGGTGCGCCGTTTCTATAGACAATCTACGTCGCTCGAGTGGTCATCGAGAGGTGCTTTACCTGGAGTCCAGTTGTCGCAGCGTATGCTTCTATCGCCGAGGCGAGGTCCTTCGGTGAAGGTCCACCACCCCCGGGTCTCGTCGTACGTGCAGTTGGCGGGCGTATCGGCGGCCACTAGGCCTAGTCCGCACACGAACAGGGCTAAGCAGGCGGAGGACCACATGTCGGCTGCAGCGGGGACGGCCGTCTGCTCGTCCCATGTTGCCCGCGCACGGTTTATCTATCGCCATTGTTATCTCGGCACCGCCGTGGCAGACGGGAAACAAGGGGTGCGGGCAGCCCAAGCCCCGCCGCCGCGCTGATATGAAGTATTCGATTACAAGTGCACGCGCTGGCGATAAAAAAGAAAAGAAGCACTCGAAAACAAAAACGCGTACTGCAGGATAATTTCGAAAAACTCCCTATGTGGTTCGTTTTTGATAAGGTACAAAGCAATGGGATACGTTGAGATTATAGAGTCCCCGTACTTGAGTCCACAGAAGTGCGTCATAACGATAAGTGCTAACGAAACACAAAAGCTGAAAGGCCTTGCGTGAGACTTTTGCAACCAGCCTGCGTTTCAGGTAGAGCATTCATATGATGGCAAGGCAACGCACGTGATACGAATAGCGAGGACAGGCTACAATGAGCAAGCGCGATATCATATATCTGCTAAGGCGGAAAGTCGGGCTAGTTGGCATTGAGCATAATAGGACATGATTACTAGAGTAGAGGGGACGAGGACGTAAAGGAGGAACACGGGACCACGTGTTCTTGTAATCATGCCCGATTATGATCATATCTGCGACGCAGAATGCGACATACTTCATGCCTAAATTGCTGTGTTCATCTGGCAGCCAAATTTAGTACACACGCCAGTGTTGGGATTATCAAAACAAAGTGATTGTGTGAAACCAACGAAGATATCGCGAAATAAACACAGCACTCCACACTCCTTCACCGTATCATTTCCTCTGCCATTCTCCATAAAAAAACAAATAACAACACAAACACAAACACACCCACACACACACACACACACAACACACAAACACACGCGCACCCACACATGCACACACACACATGCACACACACACACACGCACACACACTTGCGCACACACGTACGCATACACAAACACACAGGCACACACACTTGCGCACACACACGCGCACACGCACACACACGCACGCACACCCGCACGCACACGCACACAAACGCACGCGCACACACACACAAACTCTCTCTCACACACACACACACACACACACACACACACACACACACACACACACACACACACACACACACACACACGCACAGGAAGATTAGAAAGTGGTGCAGGAATTTTTTTCGGGGGGGGGGCCCTCGGCCCCTCCCCTGGCTACGGGCCTGGGTGCAGCAATGTCTAAACAAGATATAATTTTCAATGAAGAACTTGCATATTTCTTTGGGACAAGATCTCACAGTTTCCTTGGATGGTTTGGCAATCAACGCACTGTATTCTGATAACCTTTCTTCCAATTCATTTTCTATAGCATCTACATGCTTTTTGACCTTTTCTTTTTCCGCGTACAAAGGGTATAGAATAAGGGGGGGGGTGCATTTCAATAGTGAGCAGCAGCTAAAAATAATAGTTTGATGGTGATCAGAACGATTTCACATTCGTCTCACTCGTTTTCGTTATGTATTTTTTATTGATTTATACAAATACCTGCAGCGCCACGAGGGCATTATTGCAGGGGGCAACTCGAGAAGATATACGCACATAACAAAATATATGTACACACAAATACAAAGATCAAAATTTGAGCTAATTACAAAGCGGTGTATGCAGCATGGAAAGGTGTACCTGCCCTTTGAAGCGTTTATACTTACTGGCTGGAGCGGCATTAAACTTTTGAATAGGATAGGATTCTCTATATTTTCAGTCTCTCGGGGAACGGTAGTTTAACTGAAGTATGTAGAGTTTGAGCTCATCGAAGTTGTGACCTGTCAAATTGAAATGCTGTGCCCCTGGAATCGCTTGACGCAATTACAAGGCCCAAACCACCAAGAGAAGCGAAATGAAAGAGAGTTGTAATTTCTTGAGGTTATTAGCCCAACAACAAGTTTTACTGACGTAATTGGGTGTCCTTCAACCAGCCTTGAAGAAGACAAGTCCGCTTCTCGAAACGTCGGCTCCAGCACACGTCCCCTGCTTACGGATTTTTTTCTTCATAAGCTTCCATCTTCCTGCCGTTTTCTTTGTTTTGCGACAAAGTGAACATTCGAGCAGGTAAATAATGTTTGAGCACTGCAGGCAAACTTAGATTTTATATTGCCAGCCCGCTTCTTGTTTTAGTTTGATGTTTTTTGGGTTTGACCGGCAAGGACCGTTAGCAGCGCTTGACGCTGACCGCGCCGCAGTTCGAGAAGCTTCGCGATTGTTGTTGATCGCTTTGTTTAGATTACGCGCTGGACGCGAACAGTGTAGATTATTCCAGAGCTTGCGCACCCACCTGTGATACGACCGGAAAGTTTGATGCGTGATGTATAAAAGACGGCGCGTCCCAGCCATGAGCAGTGTTTCGACGGCCGACGCCCTGTTCGGCGCTAACAGTGTACAGCGTGTATTCCTGTAGTTTGACTTTCAGATTCCCGGCCACAAGTTCGGCCAAATAAAGAGTTTGATCTTGGACAAGCCGAGTGCTACCTTCGTCGACGTCACGACCACGTGACATCTGGTGGAGGTGCTGCTTCCTTGATGTTCCGGACACCCACGAAGAGCCGGGAACCAAGCCCACAGCGTGAAGAAGACGTTGAAGACCTCGTTCAAAAGCGAGCTAGCCGCAGGCTACAAGGCTTGCGAACCGAATACGGTCTCCTACCCGAGAAGCGAGAAACCACGGCGACAAACACGAGGGCGACGATGACCGCCGCTATATCACCTGCTACAGTAGTGATGCAACAACCCAGGGAGCCGCCGACTTTCCGTGGATCATCGATTGAAGACCCAGAAAGCTGGCTGGAGACGTAGGACCGAGTCACCAGCATCAAAAACTGGAACTCCGAGGAAAAACGGCATCACGACTACTTCTACCTAGAAGACGCCGCGAGGACGTGGTTCGAGAACTGAGATTCCGCCCTACAAACATGTGATCTCTTTCGGACGACGTTCCTAAGCACGTTCACGAGCATGGTCTGCAAGGAACGGGCCGCAGCTATGCTGGAGACCCGTGTGCATCTGCCCAATGAAAACATTGCCATCTACACGGAAGAGATTAATCAGCTGTTTCGACACGCCAACCCAAGTATGCCCGAAGAAAAGAAAGTCAGGCTCCTCATGCGGGGTGTCAAACAGGAACCCTTCGCTGTATTGATAAGGAACCTGCCGTAGACGGTCGCTGAATTTGCTTCGGAGGCTTCGACAATCGAGAAGACGCTTGAGATGTGAACGCGGCAATACATCCGCAGCTTCTTGGCCACGAGCTACGCCGACGTTCAAGTGCTAGGATCCACCGACCTGAGTGAGACAATTTGAGCAATCGTACAACCAATAAATTATACCTTCCTCGCAACCTCAAGTAGATTCCATCGCCAACGTCGTGCGCCAGGAGATCCAGCAGTCACTGGGCGCGCCTCAGCTAGCAGAGCCGCAGCCGCAAGCTATGAGCTATGCTGCTGCAGCGCGCCGTCATGCTCTTCCTCCACGCCCACGCCAAGACGCCAGATCGCTGCACTACCGTCGACAGGCGCCGCCGCCGCCACACACGCCCTACCATCCGCATGTCGGTCGATGCTACACCCAGAGGAAGACCGATGTCTGGCATGCCCCCGACCACCGCCCACTCTGCTACCACTGCGGAGAGGATGGTCACACCTACCGCCGCTGCCGCTACCGTGAGATGGGCCTGCGTGGATTTGTCATGAACGTGTCACGTCCGGAACGAGGTGAACGGGCACGTGACATCGCCGAATATCTCGCAGGAGCGCAATGAACTCCCCGAGAACCTTCCCTATCGCCATCGACAGGCCGCTACGTCGCTCCCCAACGCCGACCATACACTGGCCCAGCGCGGGGCCGGTCCCTTAGCCCGTATCCGGAAAACTAAGGGCAGCAACCGATGGAGGTGCGGTTGCTGTACGTCGAACTACCGAATATCCTCCACCGCCGACGACAACGCCGCGACGATGACCTAAGGACACGACGCAAACCGGATGGAGCCATCACGACGAAACTTCGCGGCCCGAAGAAAAGCTGACGACGCAACGTCGAAACAGCGGGACAAATCGACGAAGCCGTGATCCGACGCCACGACCTAACCGCAACGCTAGACGACGAACTAGCGACCTCGACGTTCTTATCGACGGCCACAGCGTCACAGCTCTCGTCGACACCGGAGCCGGCTATTCTGTCATCAATGGACCGCTTGCCACGAAGTTGAAGCAAGTCAAGACCACCTGGGAAGGCCCCGAAATCTGGGCAGCTGGAGTAACCTAGTAACGGCGGCAGGAATCTGCACAGCGAGGGTCTCAATTAACAAACCGATTTATCCCGCAAGCTTCGTAGTCCTACAGCATAACTCCAGAGATGTCATCCTTGGTATAGACTTCTTAGGTCTTCATGGTGCAGTCATCGACCTGAGATCCAAGTCGATAACACTATCTACAGAAAAAGCATTACCACCACACACGCCACCAGGAAAGCACGCGTCGAATGTGCTGAAATACCACGTCACTCTCCCCCCTCGCACCAGCGTCGTCATTTCCGTCGGCACTCAAAAATCAGCAAAACTTTAAGGCGTCGTTGGAGGAGACCAGCACTTGTTGATCAACCGCGAGATTTGCGTCGCAAGAGGAATAGTCGAGCTGCGTGGAGGGAAAGCGACAGTGGTGTTCACGAATTTTAGCAACGAGTACAAGGACGTGAACAAAGGCACGACGGTTGCCTACATCGAAGAAACTGTGCAAACCACCAGTGATTTCGTTCTCACCGATTCTACCGAATTTACTCCGACGAACCGAGCTCCTCAACCAGCTTTCGACGTCAATGCGAGCCTCCGAAGCATAAGCAAGAACAGCTCAGAACCCTGCTCCTGCAATACGAGGACTGCTTTTCGTCGTCAAGAATTCGGCAGACCCCAGTCGCAAAACACTGCATCGTAACACAGGAAAGTGCCAGACCACTTCGCCAGAGCCCATACAGAGTTTCGACGCGAGAACGCGAGGCCATAAAGAAACAAGTCGATGAAATGCTACACCACGACAACCTTCGAAGAGTCCGTGAGCGTCACCCGTGGAGTTAGTGAAGAAGAAAGACGGAACCCTGCGCTTCTGCGTCAATTATCGCTGCCTGAACAAGATCACGAAGAAGGACGTCTACCCTCTCCCACGGATAGACGACACCCTGGATCGACTCTAAAACGCGAGGTACTTTTCGTCGATAAACCTCGAGACCGGCTACTGGAAAATCGAAGCCGACGAGAGAAACCGAGAGAAGACCGCCTTTATAACAACAGACAGCCTCTTCGAGTTCAAGGTCATGCCCTTTGGTCTTTACTCGGCACCTGGGACGTTGCAGTGCGTTTGGACACCGTGCTCGCTGGACTGAAGTGGCAGACGTGCCTTGTGTACTTGGATGACGTTGTTGTGTTTGCCTCAAACTTCGACGAACACCTCCGGTGCCTTGAAGCTGTATTTCAAGCAGTCAAGGCCTCCGGACTCGCCTAACGACAGAAAAGTGTCGCTTCGCGTACGACAAACTCTTGCTCTTGGGCCATGTCAATAGCAAGTCTGGAATTCGCCCGGAACCGCAGAAAACAGCTGTCATTGCTGCCTTCACGCCGCCCACCGACAAGAAGGCCGTACGCCGATTTTAGGGCTTGTGCGCCTAAACAGACGTTTCGTCAAGGAATTTTCACGGATCGCCGAGCCACTGACGCAACTCACGAAGACCGACGTCGAATTCAGGTGGGAAAGCTCGCAAGTTGAAGCATTTCAAGAATTTAAACGATGGCTGCAGACGCCTCCGATACTTGCGCTTTTTGACGACTACGCCGATACGGAAATCCACACCGACGCAAGCAGCCTAGGACTCGGCGCCGTCCTTGTGCAGAAGACCGGCGAAATGGAAAAGGTTATCAGCTATGCTAGCCGGTCGCTCTAAAGGCAGAAATCAACTATTCCACAACAGAAAAGGAGTGCCTGCCATCATCTGGGTGCCATGCCCGCTTCTTGTTTTATTTTGATGTTTGCGGCTTTGACCCGCAAGGACGGTTAGCAACGCTCGACGCTGACAGCGCCGCAGTGTTCGAGAAGCTTCACGAGTGTTGTAGATCACTTTGTCAAGATTACGCGCAGGACGCGAACGGTGTAGACTATTCCAGAGCTTGCACGACCACCAGTGATAAGACTGGAAAGTTTGATGCGTGATATATTAAATACGGCGCGTCCCAGCAATGAGCAGTTTTTATCGACGGCCGACGCTCTGTTCGCCGCTCTCAGTGTACGCGGTGTATAAGTGTATTGCTGTAGTTTGACTTTCAGTTTCCCGGCCACAAGTTCGGCCAACTAAAGAGTTTCGTATCGGACACGCTGATTCCTGCCTTCGTCGACGTCACGACCATGTGACATCTAGTGTGGGTGCTCCCCCGTCCATGTACCGAACGCCGCCCTCCAACCGTGAGCCAAGCCCTCGCCGCGAAGAAGACACCGACAACATCAGCGACAGTCGAGCCAGTCGCAGAGTGAAAGGACCCCCCCCCCCCCCCATTACGGACCCCTACCGGACAAGACAAAAGCCACGGCGACAAAAACAACAGGCACGATGACGGCTACAGCGAACCCTGCCGTGACAGTGATGCAGCCGCCCAAGGAGCCGCCGACATTCAGTGGTTCGCCATGTGAAGACCCCGAAACCTGGCTGGAGACGTTGGAAGGGGTCACAGCCTTTAACAACTGGAACGCCGACGACTAGCTGCACCACGTGTACTTCTACCTGGAAGAAGCAGTAAGGACATGGCTCGAGAACCGGGAGTCCGCACTTCGAACCTGGGATCACTTTCGCAGTGCTTTTTGGAGAGGTGCACGAGCGTCGTCCGAAAGGAAAGGGCCGCAACCTTGCTGGAAACACGGGTTCAACTCGCGAACAAAGACGTGACCATCTTCGCGGAAGAAATGACCCGGCTGTTCCGCCACGCTGACCCCAACATGCCTCAAGAGAAGAAGGTTCGTGTCCTCATGCGAAGAGTAAAGGAACTGCTCTTCGCTGGACTTGTGAGGAATCCACCGAATACTGTCGAAGAATTTGTCTCCGTATCAACAAACATCGAAAAGACGCTCGAGATGTTCACCCGGCAGCACAATCGCCGCGCATTTCAAGACAGCGCAGCTGATGATACCCTCGGCTCCGAAGACTTGCGCGAAACGATCCGAGCCATCGTGCGAGAAGAGCTGCGAAAGCTCGCACCTTTTGTACAGCCCGAGCTGACGTCGAGTGCTCACGTTGTACGCGATGAAATCCAACAGTCAGTGGGTGTTCCTCAGCCGGCCCCGCCGCAGCTGCAAGCAATAAGCTATGCTGCTGCAGCCCGACGCAACGCCCCCCCCCCCTCCTCGTCCACGTCAAGACGCCGCACCGCCCCAGCAGTTCCGCCGCCAGGCACGACCACCGCCACCACCGACGTCACACTGCCCGCCAGCCGGCCAGCGATACACGCCGAGGAAGACCGACGTTTGGCGCGCCCCCGGCCACCGCCCACTCTGCTATCATTGCTGAGAAGCTGGCCACAACAACCGTCGCTGCCAGTACCGACAGATGGGACTGCGTGGCTTCGCCATTAACGCGCCGCGTCCACAGTGGGGTGAACGACCACGCGACATCGGCGACTACCTCGCAGGAGCGCAGTGGTCACCCCGACAACCTTATCGTTCGCCGCCATCGCCAGGCCGCTATATCTCACCGCAGCGCCGCCAGTACACTGGTCCAACCCGGGGCCGGTGGCCTAGCCCGTATTCGGAAAACTAAGGGCAGCAACCGATGGAGGTGCGGTTGCTGGACGACGAAGTACCGAAGATCCTCCGCCCCCTACGACGACGCCGCGGCGAAATCTATATAACACGCCGCAAGTCGAACGGAGCCCTGACGTCGAAACTTCGCGGTCAGAAGACCCGACAACGCAACGGGGAAGCAGCGGGACAAACCGACGTAGCCGTGACCCGACGTCACGACCTAACTGCAACGTGAGACGACGAGCTAGCGACCTCGACGTTCTTATCGATGGCCACAGCGTCAGAGCTCTCGTCGACACCGGAGCCGAGTATTCTGTCATCAGTGGACCGTTCGCCACGAAGCTGAAGAAAGTTTGGACTGCTTGGGAAGGCCCCGAAATCCGGACAGTTGGAGGTCATCTAGTAACGCCGGAGGGAGTCTGCACAGGGAGACTCACCATTAACAACCGGATTTATTCCGCGAACTTCGTTGTCCTGCAGTGTTACTCGAGAGATGTCATCCTTGGCATGGACTTTTTAAGCCTTCATGGTGCAGTCATCGACCTGAGATCCAAGTCGATAGCACTACCCACAGAAAAAGCACTACTGCCGCACACTCCGCCAGGAAAGCACGCCTTGAATGTGCTGGAAGACCAGGTCACGATTCCCCCTCGCTCCAGCGTCATCATTTCCGTCGGCACTCAGAAATCAGCAGACCTTGAAGGCGTCGTTGAAGGCGACCAGCACCAGTTGTTTAAACGCGAGATTTGCGTCGCCAGAGGAGTAGCCGAATTGCGGGGAGGGAAAGCAACAGTGATGCTCACGAATTTGAGCAACGAGTATAAGCACGTGAGCAAAGGCATTCTAAAAAGAGACAGGGCGTGCAAACACGGACACAAGAAAGAGATCAGGACACCACAAACGCCGACTAACAACTGAAGAGACGCACAACGGCTGAAAAGAAAGAAGGCAAGAAAACTTATCTGCGCATGCCCATGCAACCGGCGAACCTATCAATCCGGCACGCGTGGCGGTCTACGTGGAAGATAACTGTTAAGGCATTTGATTTCATCTTTATGCAAGCTAATCGACGGTTGGCTCACGCATGCGCTACCACTATTCTCGATATGCCATGCTTCAATCATCAGACGCGTTTCTTCATTTCTATGCCGGTACAACACTGCGCATTCATCAAATTTTGGCGTGCACTTACAATCTCGACAATGTAAAGATAGATTAGATGGTGAGCCTCCTGTTGGCGATCTCTTATGTTCCAACAATCTCTGCTTAATGCATCGACCCGTCTGTCCTACGTAGAAGCGGCCGCAGCTGAAAGGGACCTTATACACCACACTCGTACGGCAATCAGTGAATTTGTTGGTGTGTTTTACAAAACAATTATAGGTCCGCTTCTTGTCTTTTACTCGCTCATTCTTCCTCTGCACAGCGGCACAAATCTTACCTAGCTTATTGGCAGCCGTGAAAACAACATTAACGCCGTATCTACCTCCTACTTTCTTTAGCCTGTGAGATATGCAATGAATGTACGGAATACCTACGACACGTTTCTTCCTATCGCTTTCTGCAACCATGCTCGGACTTAACACAATAGACTTCTTTAAACGCTCAGCGACCGTGGCCACTGCATCACGAGGATACCCTACATCTAAAAGACGCGTAACCTGTGCGCTATAGCTATCACTCATTTTGTGCTCACACGACTTGGTGAGGGCTGACTTAAGGCAAGACATGGCGATGCCGTTTTTTACAACCTTCGAGTGCTTCGACGAAAAATTTAACAGCGGTTTGGAAGATCTAGGAGAATACTGCCAGCACACGTGGTTCTTCTGGAACGTTAAGGAAATGTCTAGAAATTGTATTCCATTATTCTGAGGCACCTCTTTAGTAAAGCTCAGCCCTCCTCCATTTAATTCAAATTTTTCGCTCACGGAAGTTACCACCTTTTCAAAGTCCTCATCACTACAAAAAATCAAGTAGTCGTCCACATAACGAAAAACCTTAATAACCGAATTACCTAAGGCGCCTTCCAAAAGATTGTCAATCTTGCAGTTATCTTAACAGTTATCTTCCACGTAGACCGCCACGCGTGCCGGATTGATAGGTTCGCCGGTTGCATGGGCATGCGCAGATAAGTTTTCGTGCCTTCTTTCTTTTGAGCCGTTGTGCGACTCTTCAGTTGTTAGTCGGCGTTTGTGGTGTCCTGATCTCTTTCTTGTGTCCGTGTTTGCACGCCCTGTCTCTTTTTAGAATGAATACGTACCAACTAGCTCAGCTCTCTGTTATTCTAAGCAAAGGCATGATGGTTGCCTACATCGAAGAAGTTGTGGAAGCCACCAATGCTTTCGCCCCCACCGAATCTTCCGAGCCTACTCCGACAAACCAAACTCCTCAGCTAGCTTTCGACGTCAATCCTAGCCTTCCGAAGCATAAGCAAAAACGACTCAAAACCCTGCTCTTGCAGTTCAAGGACTGCTTTTCGTCATCGTCAGGAATTCTGCAAACCCCAGTCGAAAAACATCGCATCATTACGGAAGAAAGTGCCAGACCACTCCGTCAGGGCCCGTACAGGGTTTCGACGCGAGAACGCGAGGCCGTAAAAACAAGTCGACGAAATACTGCGCGACCACATCATCCAGCCGCCCAACAGTCCGTGGGCCTCACCCGTGGTGTTAGTGAAAAAGAAGGATGGAACCCTACGTTTCTGCGTCAATTATCGTCGCCTGAACAAAATCACAAAGAAGGACGTGTATCCTCTCCCACGTATAGACGACACCCTGGATCGACTCCACAGCGTAAAGTACTTTTCGTCGATGGACCTCAAGACCGGCTACTGGCAAATCGAAGTCGACGAGAGAGACCGAGAGAAGACTGCCTTTCGACACCAGACGGGCTCTTCGAGTTCAAGGTCATGCCCTTCGCTGTTTGGTCGGCGCCTGCGACTTTCCAACGCGTTATGGATACAGTATTGGCAGGCTTGAAGTGGCAAACTTGCCTTGTGTACTTGGACGACGTCGTTGTGTTTGCCTCAAACTTAGACGTACACCTCCGGCGCCTTGAAGCTGTACTTCAAGCAATCAAGATCTCCGGACTCACCCTGAAGCCAGAGAAGTGTCGCTTTGCGTACGAGGAGCTCTTGTTCTTGGGCCACGTGATTGGCAGGTCTGGAGTTCACCCGGACCCGCGGAAAACAGCTGCCATCGCTGCCTTTCCGCCGCCCACTGACAAGAAGGCCGCACGCCGATTTCTGGGCTTGTGCGCCTATTACAGGCGTTTCGTAAAAACATTTTCAAGGATCGCCGAGCCGCTAACGCACCTCACGGAAACCGACGTGGAATTCAAGTGGGGAGCGGCAGAAGTCGAAGCATTTGAAGAACTGAAACAACGCCGGCAGACGCCGCCGATACTTGCGCGCTTCGACGAATACGCCGACACGGAAATCCACACCGACGCAAGCAGCGTAGCGCTCGCAGCCATCCTAGTACAGAGGACTGACGGACTGGAAAGGGTTGTCAGTTATGCTAGCCGGTCGCTATCTAAGGCGGAAGCCAACTATTACACAACAGAAAAGGAGTGCCTTGCCATCATCTGGGCTACACCAAAGTACCGCCCCTATATTTACGGCAGGCCTTTCAAAGTTGTGAGCGACCAACACGCATTGTGTTGGCTAGCTAACTTGAAGGGCCCTTCAGGTCGCCTCGCACGGTGGAGTCTGCGACTTCAGGAATTCGACATTACCGTCGTTTACCAGTCCGGACGAAAGCACTCCGAAGCCGACTGCCTGTCCCGTGCCACCGTTGACCCACCGCCACCCGACGACCAGGATGGTGACTCTTTCTTGGGAACCTTAAATGCTGATGACTTCACGAAACAACGGCGAGCCGACCCAGAACTCAAGGGTCTTGTGGAATACCTCGAGGGCAACGCCACCATTGTTCCACAGGTATTCAAGCGAGGACTGGCGTCTTTTTTCTTGTGGAATGGCATGCTCCTAAAGAAAAGCTTCTCGCTACTCCGCGCCAACGACCTCCTCGTAGTACCTTCAGCATTACGTCCAGAGGTTCTGGAATCTTTACACGACGACCCGACGGCTGGACACCTCGGAGTTTCCCACACGCTCGCTAGAATACAAGAAAGGTACTACTGGCCTCGCCTCGCTACCGACGTCACCCACTACGTAAAGATATGCCGAAACTGTCAGCGACAGAAGACACCGCCGAAAAGGCCAACTGGATTTCTTCAGCCGATCGAGCCAACTCGCCGGCCGTTCCAGCAAATCGGGATGGACTTACTGTGGCCGTTCCCGACGTCGACCTCCGGAAACAAATGGATCGTCGTAGCTACCGACCACCTCACCTGGTACGCCGAAACAAGGGCCCTGCCCAAAGGCAGTGCCACCGAGGTAGCCAAGTTCTTCGTTGAGAACATCGTCCTGCGTCATGGCGCTCGAGAAGTCCTCATCACCGACAGAGGTATGGCCTTTACTGCTGACCTTACTCAAGCGATCTTAAATACAGCGAAACAAGCCACCGCCGGACCACAGCCTACCACCCACAGACCAATGGCCTCACCGAGCGTCTAAATAAGACCATCGCCGATATGCTGGCCATGTACGTCGACGTCAACCACAAGACATGGGATGCCATCCTTCCGTACGTGACCTTCGCATACAAGGCGGCCGTGCAAGAAACGACGTAAATGACGCCATACAAGTTGGTATACGGAAGGAACCCGGCAACGACACTGGAGGCCATGCTACCCAAAGTCACTGACGAAGGAAACCTCCACGTGACTGCCTACCTTCAGTGCGCCGAAGAAGCCCGACAACTCGCAGCAGCAGAATCAGCAGATGACCGACAGACGCCGTTAGAGGCTTCGACGATGCTTCGTGGAATAGCAGCCCGGCGACCGTGTTTCGGTCTGGATGCCGATACGCCGACGTGGGCTCAGTGAAAAACTTCTTCGGCGATACATCGGGCCATACAAGGTTCTTCGTCGTCTCGGCGCTCTTGACTACGAGGTTATCCCGGACGGCATTACGAACTCCCAGCGACGCCGCGCACGGACTGAAGTCGTTGATGTCGTGCGCCTTAAGCCGTTTTTTGCGCGTTAGCAAACCTGGGGACTCTACTTTTCCTTTGTTAGTGTAATGTATTTGTGTATGGACCTGTTTTTTCCTCTTCTGTGTTCTTTCACAAGCATCGGGATGATGCTTTTTCAGAGGGGGCAATGCCACGCCCGCTTCTTGTTTTATTTTGATGTTTGCGGCTTTGACCCGCAAGGACGGTTAGCAACGCTCGACGCTGACCGCGCCGCAGTGTTCGAGAAGCTTGGCGATAGTTGTAGATCACTTTTTCAAGATTACGCGCAGGACGCGAACAGTGCAGATTATTCCAGAGCTTGCGCAACCACCAATTATAAGACTGGAAAGTTCGATGCGTGATGTATAAAAGACGGCGCGTCCCAGCCATGAGCAGTTTTTATTGACGGCCGACGCTCCGTTCGCCGCTGTCAGTGTACGCTGTGTATTTATGTGTTGCGGTAGTTTGACTTTCAATTTCCGGGCCACATGTTCGGCCAAATAAAGATTTTCGTCTCGGACACGCTGATTCCTGCCTTCACCGACGTCACGATCACGTGACATCGACTGCCGTCACGTGGTCGCCGCGCGTCTTATTTTTGATGAGTTGAAGCTTCACCCTATAAGACTGTGGGCAATGCGCTGCGCAGGCCGCGCTGCGATGTGTAAGAAGCTTCGCGATTGTTCTGGAACGTTCCGTTGAGACTGCGCGCCGCACGCGAATGTTCCAGCTTTGTCGAGAGATAACGCCGCCACCAGCGATATTGCTGGAAAGTTCGATAGCACCTGTATAAAAGCCGACGCGCTTGACCGCTTGTCAGTTGATCGAGGGACGCCGCTTTGTTCGCCGCAATTCGTGCTCTTTGTGGATCGCTTGTAAAGTGACTATTTCGTTTCTTGGCACAAGTTCGCCAAATAAAAGAATCGTTCTTACCCTGCTGACTTCTGCCCTCGTCCACGTCACGACCACATGACATCTGGTAGAGGTGCTGCTTCGCTCATGTTCCGGTCGCCCCCGTCAGGCTGTGAACCCATTCCGCGCCGCAACGAATGCATCGACGCCTACCCCGAGCAGCGAGCAAGCCGCAGGAAACAAGCACTACCTCCAGAATACGAGCCTTTACCCGACAAGACGAGGAAGGCGCCGACCATGACCACCACAGCAGCGAGAATGACAGCAACCATGCCGCCTGCACCCGTGCTGCTAAAGCGCCCAAAGGAACCACCGACAATTCACGGATCATCTGCTGAAGACCCGGAAAGTTGGCTGGAGAAGTACGACCGAGTCGCCGTTTTTAACGAATGGACCGAGGAAGACAAGTTACGACACGTCTACTTCGCCTTGGAGGACTCTGCCCGAACTTGGTTCCAGAACCAAGAGCGAAGCCTCACGACGTGGGACATTTTTCGCACAAGATTCCTTGCCACATTCACGAGTGTCGTCCGCAAGGTGAGGGCCGAAGCTCTGCTGGAAACCCAAGTGCGGCTTCCAAACGAGAACGTGGTGCTGTACGCGGAAGAGATGAGCCGACTGTTCCACCACGCTGACCCTAACATATCCGAGGAGAAGAAAGTTCGCCTCCTCATGAGAGGAATCAAGCAGGAGCTATTCTCTGGTCTCATGAGAAACCTACCCAAGACCATCCAGGGATTCGTGGCAGAAGCGACCACCATAAAAAAAATTGGCCGCGTGTCTGCGTGCTTCGCTGTAAATGTCGTCTAAAGACGATAGAAGAGGCGCTGCGTGAGATATGGACGCCATCTGGCAATACGTCGGGAAACATGAGTGCTGTGTTGCGCGCTGGTAGTCCCGGCGCAGCAGCAGGCCAAAACCGGCGGTGACCAACGCGACCAGCGGGGACGCCAGCCAGCCCGAACACGCGGTTTGGCGCGAAGCGCCGAAGCAGAAGAAACGTCCGCACTCAACGAGTACTCTCCACACACTCTTTTATTTACACGTCGCCTGGGTAAAACAGGAATGCCAGAGCGGCGCCCCATGGCATTCGTACAGTGCAATGCTGAACCGAAACCGAAACACAACAATGAGCTCGTGCAAAGGGCACGGAGGAAGGCAAGTTTCAGCGCAGTCGCAGTTTCAGCGCAGCTTAAGAAACTAGGGTCTCTAGAATTACGTATCTATGTATTTTCTATTAAAGGAACACACCACCTAATACTTACCTAGTGATGTTGCGCCTCAGGTATGCGTAATGTTTGCTTTTTGATCAACAATGTACACAAGTATGAACCTAGTCAGCCGTTCAAGAGGGCTGGCCCTTGGGCAAGTGGTTCAACTTTAGCCGGGTGGCCATGCCTCGTAAAGTCTCAAGTTCCAGCCATCGCCTAAGGGGAGCGAAAAAATCGACCCCGTCGAAGCTCAAAGAAAAAAACCATAGTGGCTCCGTTCAAATCTGCCCTCGGGGACGCGAAGAAATCCGCCGGAGGCGCTGTAATAAAAGCAATATTTAAGAGAACGAGAGCTATCATTTCCGCATAAAAGTGCTTTTTCTTGCGTCACTGAAAGTAAAGTTTGAATTTCTTGCACGCCCTTGTGAGGAGTAAATTTGTTTAGTTATTGAAGACATGGAGTGCCACGTGACTTCTACCCTGGATTCCTCGATTCAAACATTTTGGCGCGAGATTTTCGGTCCCGGTGGCACATACGGCCCCGACTTTGTAAGCTGTGGTGCAAACTTTGTAAGTCGTGGTCTAATGCTTATGGTGTTCGCCTGCTGACCCGAAAGTCGTGACGGTGGAGACCGCATTTAGATAAAGGCGAAAATGTGCACGTTTCGTCGCCCGTGCCGTGCCGTGTATGCTCTATACTGAAGACTTCCAGGTGGTCGAAATTGCCGGAGCCCTCAACTATGATGTCCCTTACAATGACATCGTGGTTTTGGAACGTAAAACCCAAGAAATTATCGCTTTACTTTGTTAGCTGCAACACTGAAGTGTGTGGAGCATTTTAGGGCAACATGAGTTTAAGTGTTATTGAAGCGGTAGGTTGAAGTGGTGTTTGCTGGCGAAAATTTGCCCGTATGAGAGAGCGGCGTTCGCTGTAAATGGCATGAAATTCGCCGAGGGACAGGCGTATAAGTTTCTGAGGTCTTACGAGCCAAAACAAGGCCGCCGTAGTTGAGGGCTCTCAAAATTTCGACCATATTGGGTTTTTTACCGGGCACTAGCGCATGCACACGTGTCTCTGACGTTTCGCCTCCATCGTAATGCGAATGCTTAGTAGTGTGGTAAACTCAAGGTAGAGTTGGGTCGGTCAACAGGGCAGCTCTTGGCTGAGCCCCACAACGACGCTGTCGTCTTCATCCAATCGGTGTAATTTCGTCGCCCGCGCCAGAGCGACATTCTCATACCCGTGACCATACCAAAATGGCAAGCGGGTTCTGCTACACACACGCTCATTAATTAAAATGTAGAATTCTGCAAAAACGTCTCTGGTGGTCGGCAACGCCCGGCTGTCCCTCCCCCACTATCAAGCACCTGAATGCAGTTTGCTTCACTTCATTAGGGGTAATTTTGTATATTTAATGAGTGGCACGTACGTATGCCATGCTAGGGAAGATGAAATGTAGTCTAATGTGGATTACGTCTTGACACGAATGATGGAATAATAAATATAACCGTGCACTCTAAGAAAAGATCGAGTAAAAAGGGCGTCTTTTTGTCCCACAACAATAATCGTCATTTATTTTGCCTTCCTTTCCTTGCACTATCGCCGCGCGCCCGGCACTTTCTGGTCGCGAACGACATGCGCGCTATCAGCGTGACATGGCATTCTTGGCAGGAAAGTGGCCAGCGCCGAGTTTTCAAGAAAGGAAACGCAAGCAAGCCAGATGACGATTATTGTTGTGGGACAAAAAGACGCCCTTTTTACTCGATCTTTTTTTAGAGTGTGGTTAATAAACTTCGCCATGCGTTCTTGAATATAACGAAAGTGCGTGCCGTTTTTATTTTTGACGTTAAGGAGCGTAACGGTGGTGTGTGCATGTACAGCAGACGTTCCGCAAGGTAGAGGTACAGCGGCAGCCGTGAATTGGCATATTTGCCAATGTGACCGCCGTTGAATTCTGGGCATCGCCATGGCAACGCTGGAGGTCTCTGCCTTGTCGCTCACCGCTGACGGCCGGCGCTCGGTAACGAGCAAGCGGACCGTCGCCGTGACCAGTGACGAAGCGCAAAAAGTGCGCCGCTGCGCTTCGGGTGTCGCAGATAACGCGCAGAATATGCGCAGTTATCGTCCGATGATTGGCAGCTGGTTTGCTGCTCCCCGTTTTCTTGCGAATTGTATTGCTAATGTTGCCTAAAATACGCATGAAAGTTTTTTATATCACCGATTTAATCAACTTGAAATATGGTGGGCAGTCGCTGTGCTGCTGTATGGTGCCGCAGCAGCTCTGATACCGGCGAAGGCATCAGTTTCCACAGGTTCCCCGACGATGGCAGGTACACATACTTTCAAGCTCAGCGTTTTTCTTCCTGCTTTGTCACCTTGTTAACATATCACACTTCGCTGTTCTCGCTTTTGAGTTGTATACTAACACGCGTGGACGAAGCTGCGTGTGTTTCCCGAGTATTTTCGAGTTTCTGTTTGTGTTAATGAGTACGGGTCATTTTTTTTCTACTATATAAGCGGCTCAGCGTTGTGTGACAGGCTTGCTGAAGTGATGATATTTCTCTTTGCTATCCCACTCCTTCTTGATCTGTTTATCATGTGGGTAGAATGCGGTGAGAATAGCCTTTCGACATGACCATTCCCTTTTGAAGATATGAGAGCATAGGTTGCTTATTTACGCATTACGAAAGTGGCGCGTCTAGTAGGATTTCTCACAGCACCTCTTGCAGATGTTGCACTGGTGTGTCTATCAGCTGTGGGTTTCTCCTTTGTGCACTGTAACGGAGACCAGCACACATGCTTAGTCAAAAGTGTGCAAATTTTATTGCCGCATGAGTGAAAACACCCTCAGACATTGCAGGCGTAAGGCCAATCTCACGAAATGGGCTATGCTTGTTTGCTAAAATGTCAGCCAAGCAGCAGAGATCCACCAGTGGTCCCCAAAATAAAATTTAAAAAATGTGAGCATTTTCAGCGCATAGTTTATTTCCTTTTCTTATGTGTGGATATTTATTTGTTGGCATTCGCATTCTGATGCTTTCATTCATATCCAAGTTCGTGCAGTTATGTACGTTAGCTTAGATTCTGCACATGTGCAAGGGCTTGTGCTTTCTGTGCGCACATTGTTTTTCGTCACTGATTGTGTGCTGATGAATTTGTGTTCATTGCTGTCCATTTCTGTATATTTGTATTTATCGTGCACGTGTTAAAATGCTCATGTTTTCTGATACTCTGTCGACCTCCGCTATATTGTGATTTATTTGCGTAAACCTGCTTGGTGTTCTCAGCCTGACCGCAATAAGTTGTAATAACAAACCCGGCGGTCTTCAGGCGTACTCGCTGAAAGCAAGTACTGAAACTGTGGCAAAAAATGCTGATGCTTTACGCCGTCATACAATACAAGTTGCTTATTGTGAGCGCTAGCTGACGGTGGAAACGGGAAACACACGCCGTGTAATTTGTTTTATCTCCTTGAAGTACGGCGAAGGCTAGTCGTTTACGAGCTCACGATGTCTCAACAAGGGACTTGTTGAGACCGCTTGCTCACTGCCAATAAAGATTATTGTTCGTTCTACTCACTCGCGAATTGTTCTTACTGGTGCCAGTTGCCAATGTACGCCTTTCGGTTCCATGTAACCTTCGTACGCACATGTACTGCGTTCCGAAGGGCGCTTTGGCGTGCTGCTGGGCGTATCGAGGCGCTCAAAACAGGCGGGCGAAAGATAACGAGACATCCGTAGCCCTACGCGAGTCCCGGCTTCTTTCGTCCACTTCTGTTTAAAAAGGATAGCTATAGAATAAAGAACCAGCCGAGGCACCCGCGTAA
Organism: Rhipicephalus sanguineus; assembly: GCF_013339695.2. Classification (NCBI taxonomy): domain Eukaryota; kingdom Metazoa; phylum Arthropoda; class Arachnida; order Ixodida; family Ixodidae; genus Rhipicephalus; species Rhipicephalus sanguineus. The sequence continues at coordinate 166,617,083 of NC_051183.1, forward strand.
GCGCATACGCACTCGGTACGGAATAAAAAAGGCAGCCATTTGCTTTTTTTCTACCTAAACAAAAAGCAATAAATTTTGTTTTCCGCTGCCTGTTTACGCAGCGCCATCTCTTGGGTGCCTTCGGTAGTTCCATGCGCTACCGCTGCTTATCTTTCGTACCGTTGTCAAGGCTACAGTTTCCCTTCTCTAAACTGGTTCTTTATTCTATGGGGTGACTGAATCGACTGACGTGCCGACAAACATAAAGACAGAAAGACAGACCAAAATTTCTGTGTTTAAGTTCCCCAAGAACGACTGTCGTCTTTAAAACGCTTGAAATCCGAAACCGCCAGTGCAATCGGCTATCGGTTCATGACTGTCCAGGGGGGCGATCGGAGATCTCTGTTCTGCGCCGTTCGTTCGCGTTCGTTCTGATGATCGCACGCGATTGGCTGAAGCCGGACAACTCACGCCACTCTAAGGGGCGTGGCCATTTCTTTTTTTTGCTTGATGTTTTCTTTTTTGGTGACGTCATGCCGCGTCATAACGAGCATGTCGTCTGCTAAAAGTGAACGGAGTGCGAGACCGTTCGCTCGCGTTCTCTCGAGCGAACAATGGCGTCGCACGGCATGTATTTCGAGTGATGCGGTGGTTGCGGCTGCCGCAACAGCTGATTTTGAGAAAATGGCGCTTGCAACGGTGCTTCCTTGCTACGTTGGCGTTTCTCGAAGCAGATGCAGAATGGTAGGAGGTGCGAAATGCGTTTGAATAGATGAGCGAGTGTGAATTCCGGCGTCGCTTTCGTTTCTCGAAACGTACTGTACCTTGGTTGTGCGACGATCTCGGCCCCGTCATCGGGTGCCAACGAACCAGTGGGATTTAAACAGAGCGGAAGGCGTTGTGCGCGCTGAGATTTTTTGCGATCGGATGCTTCCAGCGAGCTGTCGGCTGCGAGGAATTCAGCGGCCTGTCGCAGTCGTCCGTCAGGAACACGCCATCACTGTCGTTCGCGGGCAAAAACGGTGGGTGGCCTTTTCCGGAGACCACAGACGCGAAGAGCGAACAAAGGCGGCGTTCGCGCGGCTCGGGCAGATTCCCGTTGTGGTCGGGTGCGTGGATGGTACGATCGCAATCCCGAAGCCCCATGGCCTGAGCTCCGCGGACACGACGCATTACATGTCGGGGAAGGGACTCTACGCATTCAACACCATGATCGTGAGTATTATTCATGCATTGTATGCGTAGCGAATTGTTTCATTTATGTCGCTTAAACTTTCCGCTTTACTGAGGCTGTTGCAACTGAGTATAGTGGGAGCGGTATTTTCGATCTATCCAGAACGGGAATTGGTTCGTTTCAGGGCACTTCGCTTAGGATAAGCGATGAAATCATGTGACGCGGAGTACACTTTGGTTCAGCGGCCTGCACAGTGCATAATATTACCGTTACTCGTTCGCCATGTGTACCCGAAGCTTGATTCTCGATTTGTATTTGTTGAGATTAGCGCTCCCAGAATGTGCCGTAGTATGTCCTTATTGTTCATTGTCGTGATGGACGTTACATGGATCAATACATGGATGGATGAATAAACTTTATTTCGGTCCCTCGGAACGCGCCCTAGCATGTACATTAAATACGCATTGTTTCATAACCCTTTTTTCAGTCGAAGTTTTTCGTGTTGTAGATATTTTATGATACATTGCCTTAAACATACAGCAGTAATTTGGTTAAAAGGCTTTGGTGGCTGGAAGATGGGTTGTTCCAAGCAGTAAACATGCAGACTACCCTTTGACACTGCATTGTCCTCGTGTTAGAACTTATGGTACAAGTCCTACCCTGTCGATGATTTGTCCATAGCTATGTTTCAACAGTCAGTAACAGTGAAGACAGATGTAGTTACATTAACATAATACCCAACATTGTACCCAAGGTCATTTATGGGTACAATTTTGACTGAATTGAATTCTGCAGACATGTGATGCCGACCTCTGGATGTCAGTCCATGTTTCCTGGGGTCATGTCATGACTCGTGGGTATGGCGGGGGAGCCCTCTCCGTCAGCACCTGGAAGAAAAACTTCGGCTTGCTTGGTAAGTGCTGTCAATGCTTGCCACATTCAAGACATTATCACTACAGCTGTCATGCCGACCTCGTGCAGGAGACTCCAGCTATACATTAGAACCGTGGTTCCTGACACCAGTGCCCGGACGACCAGCTCGTGGCACCCCTGATAACCACTACAACAAGACCCACACCGCCATGCGCAATGCTGTGGAGTGGTGCATCGCTGTAAGCTTGTGCACAGCTGCTCAAGCATCATTGCTGCTTGTGCAGCTCTGCACGACATTGCGTTGGCGGCACATGAGCCTGTTCTCGAAGGGGACGATGACGACACCGACGATGCTGAGCTGCTGCCAGCAGCAGCTGAGCTACCACCACCACAACGGGAGCCAGCAGCAGCGCAACCGTGTAGTGAACCTGTTTCGAGAACCACAGGGCCTGCATGCTTGAGCACCTGCGCAGAGTACGCCGCCGCCTGCAACGACCTCGGCAGCATTGTGTGGTGCGTGTTTGTCTTTGTTCATTGTGTTTGTCACTGTGTTTTTTTTTACTACACTTCAAATGTTTGCTACACATATCAACGAAACAGCGTTCTCCTATCAATGAATAACCCCCTTGAATAGGTTGGCAAAAAATGTGAAGCTCACCCTGACTCACTCGTGAAATATATTTTGCTCTTGGGGCTCACTCGAACTCAGACTCACCAAAATTTTCCTCAAGCGGATTCACTCGGACTCAGGCTCACTAAAATGTTTTCACCCGGACTCGAACTCACCAATGTATTACTCACTTGGACTCACAGCTCGATCTGAATCTGAGTGAGTCGACTCATGAGTGAGTTTGCCGACCTATGCCCCCTTGTCACACAACGCCATGCTGATGAAATGCAGGTTGTAAAATATGGCGCTTCACACTAAGCACAAGTGAGAGCTCAACTGTGAATGGCACATGGTGCCATTCACAGCCAAAGTGGTAACCTGAAAAGGCTGTTTGAATCAGGACAGCAACATGCGGTAGCTTTAGTGCAACAAGAATGGTGCCTGTAAATGAAGTGAACAACATGGGTGGTGTCAGAATTGAAATTTTATTACAAGTATCACGAGCAATGCACATAAAAAGCAAAATAAATAAATATCCCTTAAATTTAATGCCAAGGAAAAGAATATAAAAGTAGCTTCCTTTTATAATATACAAATGGAGTTATTACAAAGTGCCTGCTGCTCCTCTGCAGCAACACACGCGTCTCGCAGCACGAAAGTCATTGTATTACATGAAAACAAGGCACAGTCGAACCGGTATTAATCGAACTCGCTAAAAAAATGCAACTTATTGGTTGCTGATATGTCTTCCTCTATTATTGATTTCTGTTTGTACCCAATCCTATTGTCTAAACACTTCTAAGCAACAGAACACGTATTCGTCAACTATTTTTTGGTCTTGCAATATTTCAAAATTGTTGTGCAACCTAGACCGTTCACAAACGCTTTTCTTTTTTTCTAGGATGTGTAAAAATCGATAGAAAACGTACAGTGTGCCACAATATTCTACACGTATACACTATAAACATAAAGATACACTACAGTGCACTATGTGCATATACTACAAAATTGCTGAATGCATGACTTCGTATAATGAGATTTTAAAAAATGACATGGCAAAACATGATTTATAAATGAAACCACACTGTGCTATGCACATGTACTACAAAACTGCTGAATGCATCACCTCACACGATGAGATTAAAAAGAAGTGACATCGCAGGACACGATTTACCATTGAGCTACACTTTACTATGTACAATGAAACAGCACATCAGTGCTTCTGATATGCAGAAAAAGAAAATTAACTGAAAGAAAATTAACTGAGAAAAAATTGCAGGGCACCATTTAAGCAAGCCAGCGTATCATAGCTCGTGATGTGAACAAAAATCTACATATATGTACAACTAGTCTTTACAAATCACTGTGCAGGTGCCTTCCGCTGCAATGAGGGCCCGGGCGAGGGTACCAACGCCTTGCAATTCGTGGACCACGTCACCGAGAAGTTGAACCTGGCGCAGCTTTCCAATGATGCCTGGCCCTGCCGCCTGGTGTTTGCGGCTAGTAACTCCAGCGCCTCGGCCTGCCGGTTGCCCCCATCTCGCAGCTGCGGCATGAGCTGGAAACAAAGAAATGTGTTGCCATTATCATCTATAAATTTCCTGCTACCGACTCTTCGCTGGAAGCTTCTGTTCGTGAAGAGTTTCAGTGTGTGCAACAATTTCCTCTCTGTTGAAAATCCACTGACCCAACGGCATCCATGAAGGGTGCTTGGTTCACCGCACAACCAACGCACTTCGTTTGGACAGACCAAAGCGGTGCCGGAATTCATTTTCGCTCATCTCATCAAACACATCTCACGCCTCTAACCACCTCTGCATGAGAAGCAACCAAACAGCCCTTTTCAGGGCTACACAATCGTTTGCCCTGCTTTACGCGATGACCGACACAATCTCCTTCCGAAACCCTAGCTGCTGCAGTATGCAAAACATACAGCAAGCAGGTGTAACACAGGTGCAAACATGTGCATTTGTGTATGATGGCTATGTGAAAAAGTTATATAACGAGCTTGCTTTTTGAACAGTATATTTAGCAATAGCACATTTTCAGTTTCAGTTTTGAAGCAATTGACAAAATAGGGAAACATTTCAAGATGTTGAACGTTTTTGCAATGCTACCTTTTTGCTACATTTCACCATAACTGCAAGGCAGGACACCTGTTTATTCCATCTGACAGTTATGCATACAACTAGCTCCTGCAACCGTTTGCCAAATTTTTTTTGTGCAGCCTTTTGTCTTTATGCCCACAGATGTCATCCCTTCACAAACATATGCCTGCACGCATGAGCATCACCTGTGAGCATGTAACACCATCTACAGTTAATCAAAAACATCAGCGAAACTTACGAGTTGGGGCACGGGGAAGATCCTGGGCCACATCCTCTTCAGCCACACCAGTAGCAGCTGGAGCAGGGCTCACCTGTTATAGTAGGAAGTTTCTTGATTGACACACTGAGTACAATAAGAAGTATGGAGTGGAAGTGGACAATAGCAATGTTTTTTTAGAATGTTTCAACAGCGGCATGCTATGACACACAGACTTCGGAGAGAGGGGTGGAGGGAGGCAAGCCTACTGGCTACGCACCTCACTCGACTCGAGGGTCTGAGAAATGGGTTGGAACACGTAGGGTGCTCTAGTGACCTTCGAAATATAGTTCGCGGCTGTTCTTTCGTCATCACCGCAAATGTGGCTGTTTCGCATTCTGTTCTGGGCGGCGCAACGTGTTAGCACCTCAGCTAACGCGGCGGCCGGGTGATCCACTCGATATTGTTTGAAAAAGTAAAACTAACAGCGCGTAATGGCTCGAAGCAAACGAGCCCACTTGTTCGCAGCATACAAGTAACAATGATATTCTAAGCCAGTGCTTACCGATTCAGACCACCCGAACTATGGGCCTCGCACACTCGTCCCTGTCAAGCACGACGCGGCCGCGGTAATCCGAAATCTGGCCGCCTCGGGTGCCGCTGTAAAGCACAAGCGGGACGTGTAAGATGAACGACCACAATACATTTGTTCTCGCACTCACCTCTGCTGCCCTCGGAGTTTGGCAAGACCCTGCTGCGAATAGTAGCGCTCATTCCTCCATCGGGCCTGCCACTGGGCCCTGGTGTTACGCACAGGGACTTCTTCGTTCAAAAGCGCTACTAGCTCCTACCACATGTCGTCCCGGTCCTCCCTCGTGAACGACGGCTCCAGCGGGCACGACAGCGTCGCGATCTGTGGGTGCTCTTTCACAAAAGCCAGCAGAAGCTCCTTTTGACGATCCGACACCCGAGAACCAACGCAGACGTTGCGATCGGACGACACTTTGAAACTGCGTCAGCCGCTACTTTTCTCTTTTTTTTTTCGCGTGCGCGACACCATCTAGCGACGACGTCAAAAAAAACTAACATTATTAAATATCATCACTCAAAGCTGTTGCTGTTTGAAAAAGTGTTTGAGCTTGAGAAGCAAAAACAATAATTTTCTGTAAAGTAATTATATTTATTAAATGGCGAGAAACGCTTCACGGTCCCTGTGCCGACGTCAGAGGATGCGCGTCTACTTCCGGAAATCTGTCCGCTTCACGATTGGCTGTTCTCTTCCTCTCGGCGGTTCTAGGCGGGAGAGCTGCGCCTCCTCTCACTTTTGTGACGTAGGCACCGCAGAACGAACGCGAACGAACAGAGATCTCCGATCGCCCCATTCCCTCGAATCCGACTCTGCGCGAAATGATACGAGCGATCGTGCGGGAGGAACTGTGCACGGTGTAAGAATATTCAGGTGTTGACACTGCGCTCGCCTAAGCGGCCAGAAAATGTTCGGTCGTCGGTCCGTTGAGCGGTGCGCCATCTAATGGCTTGAGGCGGAGAGCGCCCGCGAGTAGCCGAATGACGGTGGTGCTACGTCATCGCCGCCGCGCTCGCCGTGCCCTCTCCTGTTGCTCTCACGATTTCGCCCCTCGACGCCGCTTGGCGGATGCACATTATCCAGCAAAATGGCACAGAAGAATGCACGTTATCAGCAGCATGCGCGTTGCTATGGAGACGACTGCCCCGCTTTTCGTAGCGCCCTCCAAGACGGCGCCGATGCAACTGCAAGTCGTCTGATAAGAACCCGAACATTATCTGGACGCGCGTGGATTGCGGTTTCCCATGCGTTGGGGGAAGAGTGTCATCACCTGAGTATATTCTTACACCGTGGAACTGTGCAAGCTGTTACCCTCACCACAGCTTCACGTGACCTCGATTGAAGACATCGTCAGAGAGGAAATTCAGCACTCGCTGGGAATCCCTGCACCAGCGTCACCGCAGCTTCAAGCCATGAGCTACGCAGCTGCAGCCCGCCGTGCCGCTCCTTCACCCCGCCCTTGTCAAGACGCTGCACCACCGCACCAGATATCACGGGGTCGTGACGTCGACGAAGACAGCCGTCGTCGTGTTCAAGTTGAAACTCTTTATTTGGCCGAACTTGTGACCGGGAAATGAAAACTCAAACTACAGCAATACACACTGTACACAGATATCAGCGAACAGGGCGTCGGCCGTCGATCAGAACGTCGAGGTCACTAGTTCGTCTTGCGTTGCGGTTAGGTCGTGGCGTCGGATCACGGCTGTGTCGGTTTGTTGCGCTGCTTCCATGTCGCGTCGTCAGATCGTCGGTGCGCAAGGTTTCGTCGTCAGGAGTCTGTCTGGTTCGCGTCGTGTTCTGAAGGTTTCGTCGCGGTGTCGTCGTCGGCGGAGGATCTTCGGTGGTTCGTCGTACAGCAACCGCACCTTCATCGGTTGCTGCCCTTAGTTTTCCGGATATGGGCTCGCGGAACGGGCCCGGTTAGGGCCGCTGTACTGCTGTCGTCGCTGAGGGGACCGGTAGCATCCAGGCGACGGCGAACGCAAGGTACAGGGGTGGTCAAAAATTCCCAGGCCGCAACGCCCGGCCAAGGAGCAGCAGCTCGCCGCTATCGGGGCGCTGTTATCGCAATCACGCCTTGGCGCACGCTGGCGTCGAGCGTGTGCGTGGAAGGGGGTGTGCAGCCCTCTCCCTTTCTTGCTCTCGTTCATAAGAAATCAAGTAATAAACATGGTGCGTCGTGTTCGTTCACTGTTCGATCTTCGAATTGTATACTTCTGTGCAGCGCTGCTTATTCCGCTAAGATGTTCCGACTAGCCCCAACACAAGCTCTTCTGAATGCATTTCGGGCTCCGACCATGTTCGTATGCAGCAAATTTGCCTGCGCAGACGTCTGAGAGAGCTCCCGCAGTGCCAATGGAAAGTTTAGCGCACGATATTGTTCTCCAGGAAGCCAAAAACCTTGGTAATGGGTTTGTAAGACGGTGTCTATAGGAAATGTGGCCGCAAGCATGATGCATCAGTTTCCGGAACACTGTCGCCCCGCTACGCGCTGCACAGTATTCGAAGAGCGAACAGTGAGGAAACATGACGAACCAAGTTTATACCTCGCTTTCTTATCAAGGAGAGCAAGAAAGAGAGAGGAATGCAACCCCCCCCCCCGTCCACGCACACGCTCGACGCCAGCGTACGCCAAGGCGTGATTGCGATACCAGCGCCGCGATAGCAGCGAGCTGGCGCTCCTCACCCGGGCGTTGCGGCCTGGGAACTTTTGACCAGCCCTGTACGTCGAGGTGCCCATTCAGTGGTGGCCAAGTAGTCGGCGATGTCGCGTGGCAGCTCACCACGCTGTGGAGGCGGTGCGTTGACGGCGAAGCCACGTAGGCCCATCGGACGGTACTGGCAGCGGCGGTATGTGTGGACGGCTTCCCCTCAGTGATAGCAGAGCGGTCGGTTGTCAGAGGCACGCCAAACATCGATCTTTCGGGGGGCGTAGCGTTGTCCTGTCGGCGGGCGGTATGGCGTCGGTGGTGGTGGCGGCGGTGCTTGGCGGTGGAACTGCTGCGGCGGAGCGGCGTCTTGACGTGGGCGAGGAGGGTGGCGTTGCGTCGGGCTGCAGCAGCATATCTCATGGCTTCCGGCTGAGCCTGCGGTGCTTCGGGAATTCCAAGCGATTGCCTGACTTCCTCGCGGACAACGTCGGCAATTGAATTCACTTGATGCTGCGGCGAAGGTAACAGTTTGTGCAGCTCCTCCCGCACAATAGCTCTGATGGTTTCGCGCAAGTCGTCGGTGGCGAGCGAGTGCACTTCGGAATAGGCGGCAGACAGCGGAGAGCGGTTGCATTCTTTCGTCCGCATGTCAAGTGTCTTTTCGATAGTTGTGGCCTCGGTGAGGAATTCGGTGACCGTCGTGGGCGGGTGGCGGACACGTCCCGCGAACAGTTCTTGTTTGACACCCCGCATAAGCAGGCGAACATTTTAGGGGCGAAGCTCCTTAGGGTGTGGGTCGTTCCCTCCTCTGTAGTATGTATGTACGTAGCCAGCTCTAGTTTAATAAATTGCTCACGAGATGGCATTTCATGTATTCCTTAGAGCTCCAGTTTAATGAATTGCTCACTAGATGGCGTTTCATGTATTTCTTAGAGTTACTGTTTAAAGATGACAGATGGCGTTTGTGTATAGCGAATGGCGCATGTCGTTGGATGCCTGCGATCGTAAAAGGCGCTCGCTCTTGGCGCGCTTTCTCTTTTGCTCGGAGTCGCCGGATGGAGGCAGACAAGGCACTCGCTCTTGGCGCGCTTTCTCTTTCGCTCGGAGTCGCCGGATGGAGGCAGATAAGGCGCTCGTTCTTGGCGCACTTTCTCTTTCGCTCGTCACCGGATGGAGGCAGATAGGGCGCTCGCTCTTGGCGCGCTTTCTCGTTCGCTCGGGAGCGGACACTTTCCCTGCATTTCACAGATCACAAAGCGGTGATAATGAAGGGGCCACGTAAACCAACAGTACAATAAAAGTTTGATGTTTATTATATGCACGGTGTTTCACACTCTTTATATGATGTACTGGGCGAATTTCACAGAAGAGTTTCACGGTTTACCGATGATTTCCTCCGGACCTTCGCCCCACTCATCATTCACCCCGTGGATACGCTGTGATTTTTTTTTGTCTTCGGGCATCGCAGCGTTGGCCTGGCGGAAAAGTCGAGTCATCTTTTCCGTGAAGATGGTGACGTTTTCGTTTGGTAGCTGCACCCAGGTCTCCAGCAAGGAAGCGGCCCTTTCCTTGCGGACGACGCTTGTGAACGTGTGCAGGAATGCGCTGCGGAAAAGGTCTCAGGTTTGAAGTGAGGTCTTCCAATTCTTAAACCATGTTCTTGCCGCGTCTTCCAGGTAGAGATAGACGTGACGCAGCGTGTATTCGGTGCTCCAATTGTTAAAGGCGGCGACACGGTCGCATGTTTCAATCCAGGTTTGCGGGTCTTCGAATGATGAACCGCGGAACGTGGGCGGCTCCCTGGGTTGCCGGAGCAGAATCGGTGCAGGCGGCACTGTGGCTGTCATCGTCGCTGTGGTCGAGGTCAGGGTCTTGGTTTACCGGGTCTTCTCAGGTAGAGATCCCTACTCTGGCGGTAGACATTGCCTGCGGCTTGCTCGCTGCTCGGTTTTGGCGTCAATATCTTTGCGACTTGGGCTGGCTTCACGGCTTGACGGGGGCGTCCGGAACATGGACGAACAGCACCTACACAGCACCTCAAGAATTGAAACGATGCCTGCAGACGCCTCCGATACTTGCGCATTTCGACGAATACGCCGATACTGATATCCACACCGACGCAAGCAGCGTAGGACTCGGCGCCGTCCTTGTGCAGAAGACCGACGGAATGGAAAGGGTTATCAGCTATGCTAGCCGGTCAATATCAAAGGCAGAAATCAACTATTCCACAACAGAAAAGGAGTGCCTGGCCATCATGTGGGCTACATCCAAGTTTCGCCCCTACCTGTATGGCAGGCCTTCCAAAGTTGTGAGCGACAAGCACGCATTGCGTCGGCTAGCTTACTTGAAGGACCCTTCAGGTCCCCTCGCACGATGGAGCTTTAGACTTCAAGAATTCGACATTACCATCGTTTACAAGTCCGGAAGAAAACACTCTGACGCCGACTGCCTGTCTCGTGCCCCCGTGGACCCGCCGCCGCAAGACGACCAGGATGATGACTACTCCTTGGGAACCATAAGTGCCGACTACTTCGCTGAACAACAGCAATCCGACCGGGAACTCAGAGGCCTTATGGAATACCTCGAGGGCAAGACCGCAGTCGTTCCGAATGTATTCAAGCGAGCACTGGCGTCATTTTTCTCACGCAACGGCGTTCTCCAAAAGAAAAACTTCTCACCACTTCGAGCCAAGTACCTTCTCGTGGTGCCTTCAGAATTGCGACCAGAATTCCGCGAGGCCCTGCACGACGGCCCAACAGCAGGACACTTCGGTGTTTCCCGAACGCTGGTAAGAATACAGGAAAAGTAATACTGGCTGCGCCTTGCCGCCGACGTCACTCGCTACGTAAAGACATGCCGAGACTGCCAGCGACGCAAGACGCCGCCAACAAGACCAGCGGGCTTTCTTCAGCCGATTGAGCCACCCCGGCGACCGTTCCATCAGATCGGGATGGACCTCCTGGGGCCGTTCCCAACGTCGATTAGCGGTAATAAGTGGATCGTCGTAGCTACCAACTACCTGACCCGCTACGCCGAAACATGGGCCCTGCCCAAAGGCAGTGCCGCCGAGGTAGCCAAGTTGTTCGTTGAGAACGTCGTCATACGTCATGGCGCCCCAGAGGTCCTCATCGCGAACAGAGGTACCGCCCTTACTGCAGACCTCACTCAGGCCATTCTGAGATACAGCCAGACAAGCCACCGCCGGACCACCGCCTACCACGCACAGACCGATGGCCTCACCGAGCGCCTAAATAAGACCATCGCAGACATGCTGGCCGTGTACGTCGACGTCGAACACAAGACCTGAGATGCCATCCTTCCGTACGTGACCTTGGCATACAGCACGGCCGTGCAAGAAACGACGCAGATGACGCCCTACAAGTTGGCCTACGGAAGGAACCACGCAACAACGCTCGACGCCATGTTATCCAACATCCCAGATGAAGAAAATCTCGACATCACTCTTTTCCTTCAGCGCGCCGAAGAAGCCCGACAGCTCGCCCGCCAATGCATAAAGAATCAGCAGATGACCGACAGCCGCCGTTACAATCAACTACGCTTCGTGGAATACCAGCCCGGCGATCGTGGTTGGGTCTTGATGCCGATACGCCGACGTGGGCTCAGTGAAAAAGTACACCATCTCCCGCTAAAGGGGACCATGAGGCGATGCGAAGCCGGAGCACTTGCACGATCGCGTTCCGTTGGCGTTCGTTGGGCATGCTACCGACCTCGCGTCGTGGAACGCAAAGAGGGACGCTACGCGCGTCGTATCTTCCATCTAGCCTGGCCGTTAATTCTCACAGGGCGAGCGGGGAACGCGGTCGACAGGCGGGCGAGAGGGGGGCAGCGTAGGAGAGGAGAGAGAAGGGGAGGGGACGCGCATGCGCTCGAGCTCATCGCGGCGTGGCGCAGGAGAGAATTTCGGCATGTCTAGCCCGCGTTTCAGAGGAAGAGTGGAAAGGCGGAGGGGAGAGGGATATGGGAGAGGGGGATGGGAGAGGGAAAGTGGAGAGGGGAAGGGGAGAGGGTATGCGCATGTGCAGTAAGGGTGGTCACGCCGCACACCACCACCACCACCACCGGATTGAGCTCCGCCTTAAGATACTTCGCATCTAAAACTTCTTCGGCGATACGTCGGACCATGGAAGGTTCTTCGACGTCTCGGCGCTCTTGACTACGAAGTCATCCCGGACAGCATTACGAACTCCCAGCGACGCCGCGCACGACCTGAACTCGTCCATGTCGTGGGCCTTAAGCCGTTTTAGCACTCTGAAACGCGGTTCCGAAAAATACAGCGCGGTTTATTAATGCATCTCCGCCATCGTTCCAACTACTTCTTCTTTCTCCTCAGTAGACTACCCACTACTAGTTTATGTCCCAAGTGTGTCGTGCCAGAATAAGAAGAAAAGGTGTGCCACAGATGCCCCCCCCCCTTATAGAGAAGTGGCCGTGGGCAATGGAAAGGAGAATGGTCACGCGGAGGATGTCAGAATAGATACCGGCTTGATCCTTTCAATGCTGACTGTGTCTTCATGCCCATTACGCAAGATTGTAAAATGATGTTCAGAACACTTGCTGACTGGGAAAGGACCGTCATAGCGAGGCTGAAGAGCACGGCGAGACGCATCGACACGAACAAAAGCGTGTGAAATGTCTGTAGGTTTGCCGGTAGAAAAACATTGGCGCAAGTTGGTGATTGGCTAATCCAGGTAGCAAGAAAGGTACGAGCAACTGTTTCTGCCGTCATGTCAGGCATTGGAGCTGCTTCAGGCCACCTAGTGTACCTGTCAATACACGTAAGCAAATACGTGTATCCCCTGCATTGAGGTAAAGGCGCGGCAACGTCCAAATGAATGTGTCGTAGGCGTTTTCACGAAGGTAGGCTTTAGGGCCATAGCGCGTGACAGAAACTCATTGACCGATGAGCCGGTATAGCTACCCAGGTAGCACAAAACGGATAATTGACGTTTTATAAACGTTTATCCGAGACGATAAAAACGTTTAGAAAACGTCACGGAATAGAAACTAAATGTCTAGAAAACGTTTTATATCTCGTCTAATGTCCGGCTAGAATCCGTTTTTAAGACCATCTAGAAAACGTTTTTAAGACGATCTAAAAAACGTTTTAAAGACGATCTAGAAAACGTTTTAAAAACGTCGCAAAAGATCCCATTTTTAAAATAAAAATATCCCATTGCATCGTCTTTGAAAAGACGTTTTCTAAACGTTTTCAAGACGTCATGCAGGATCTCTTTTCTTTTAGCTGTTTTGTTTTTGCGCATGCAATTATAATAGAGCACGTTTTTAGGAAGCCCTCTCTGTTATAGTAATTACAGTTACTTTATTCTGTAATTACTATTACAGAGTGAGAGCTCAGTAGATTCACAGACAAAAGTGGTTATGTCATAGTTTATTATGTAAAACAGCAACGATTCCTGTACAGCATAGAAACGTAAAAACCACGAAATTAGATATAGCATGCGACTATATAATGTTATTCAGAAGCGGCAAAAGAACGCAAAATATCGCGGTAATTAAAATGCAGCTATATAGTATCTGACCTTCAAGAACACTTTTTGTTGCACGATTCATAATTCGCAAAATTGTTGTCAAGCAACTAACAGTGCAATATGACAAAATTTAGGATCTGGCACAGCCATTGTGTAATATGTAAGCGTCGTCTTATTAGCTTTACTTAATCAAACGCAAGGATAAAGTGAAGAGAAATTGTCGAAAAGGGAATGTCGCTGAAGCCAACGACTCGACAAGGGGACTAGTTTCCGTCAGGCAGGGGCGTAGCCAGAAATTTTTTCGGGGGGAGGGGTGGGGTTCAACCATACTTTATGCATGTTCGTGCGTGCGTTTGTATGTGTGCGTGTATATAAACGCGAGCAAAATTGAAAACTTTCGGGGGGGGGGGGTTGAACCCCCCAACCCCCCCTTGGCTACGCCCCTGCCGTCAGGGCCCTGATGAAGACAAGCAGTCATGATGAGAAGTTTCCTCAACGCTTCGTCTTCCGTTGAACTTTTTTCTTGTAGGAAGGAGAGAGAGAGAGAAGGAACAGAGGATAGGCAGGGAGGTTAACTAGCATCCAGTTTGCTACCCTACTCATGGGAGGAGAATGAGAGAGTAAAAATAGAGAGAAAGAGACACATTTCACAACACACACACACAGAGGAGTGTATCACAGGTGGTCACTCAATTTTGTTGCCTTGAAGTACTGCAGGAGGGCCCGTGTGGTTTTCTGGGCTGATGTGCTATGAAGACAGACTCCCAAGATCTTTCCTTCAGGAAAAGACCGACCGTCAAGTTTCCGGAAAGCACACTGGCACACTGGAGAGTCCGGCGATATGTTTGAAATAGCATACAGCGGCACAAATGATGATCGATAGTCTCTACACAGTTGCAGTTATCGCACATTGATGAATATTCCCTACCAATCCGACAGGTGAATGAGTTAGAAGACGCTACACCGAGCCACAACCAACACAGCAACACAACAAAAAGACGTGGACAGTAGAAGTGGACAGGACAGCGCTTACTCCTGTCCACTTCTACTGTGCACGTTTTTTTTTCAGTGTGCTTCAACCTAATTTTCCAAACATGAACGTAAACCAACAGACCCGACTCGCCATCTTGCTCCAACACAGCATTCTAAGCAGGAAAGGATCGAGGCATCCATCAAGCACCTGGTGTGTGTCTCCCTTCGTTTCAAAACAATCGTTCAGTAGCGCTACTTAAGACCACAGTTAGTGGAAATCGACTCCAAGGTGTTAAATCACTAATAAAATGACAAAACTGCAAAATAATATTTGGCCCACTCAGCCAAGAATGCGTAATGAAAAAAGAACGTAAATTGCTTGCAAAATTACTGTTGCTGAAGTGTATTGCTCACAAAATGACACTTTTAGGAACGTTCTTACAACATGCCTCTGTTGGAACATTTCTCACTGAAAAAAATGTTGGCGAAAAACTCTTGCATCATTACAGAAGTAAGACTAGACGTTGGGAACAAAGGGCGCCATTTTAGACGTGAGCTTAAAATATTTGTGGATGCAGCATCCGTGTTTCAAACGGCGCCCACTAAAGAGGTAACGGTTTCAGGCTTCGAAATGCAGCGTACAAAACTTATCACAGAAATTATGGTCTGACATCCCTAGAGAGCACACAGTTGAGCTTAAATGTGCCATGGCTAGCAGAAAATATGAACCCTGTAAATTACAGCGACATATAAAAAAAAGTACAACTAAACCAACTGTAGCGCGAAAACAAAATGTATGAACAGAAAACTAATCGAAACGACCCCAAAAACTACAATGAATGAGCCACTTACTAAAATGAATAAATAAAAATTAGGAATATGAAAATACCAGCCTGATAAAAAAAAACTTCTTTCTGTTATGATGCCCAGTATTAGAAAATGTGAGGCTAAAAGAGCAAATTAATATAATGATAAAACACATCAGCTAAAGAAATGGGGCTCTTCCCCATTTCAACTCAATAAGCACACAGCTGTAAAATCAGGATTGTCAGAGGCAGATCTGGGTATTACACTTAGTACATCACGTTCCTCAATGTCAAAATATCAAAATGTGTGTCAAGTCAGTCTGAACACATGGCTTCATGACACGTACTTGATGGAAATCACCAGGCACATCCAGAAATCTGCAAAGAACACTACAAATAGCATACACACGAAAGTTGGTGTGCCATTAGCAGCATGGGGCAGCGTTCCACGTCAAATATATTTTAGCACAATAGCCCTAGTGCGGTTTCTTGAAGATGCCGACAAACAAAGACGCTCAAAAAAGTTAACTGCTTTATAAACTGTGGCCCTTTGTTTTTGAAAGTTTCGAAGGAAAAGAGAAAAATGTCGATCTCTTGACATCCATCTTTTTTCGTACTAAAACCTGTCAGTCAGCCCATCAAAAAGAAGAAAGGAATAATTTAGTTGGTGTAGCCTTTGTTTCTAAACATCTAGGGCAAGTACCATCTGCAATAAATAGGACAAAAAAGATCATTTCATTATTTGTTATTATACCTATATAGGACGGTGTGAAAAGTTGAAAACTCGATAACACCGTACGGCGACAGAGAGCGAGCCTGCTATATTTAACCAGGCACAAGAGACGCGCAAGAGAACCTCTTGGTTCTGCTAAGAGCTGCAGGCTTTACCGACAAAGGAGGAGGTTAACAGAGTAGGAGAAACATAAATCTCAAGTCCGAAAGCGCATCGAGATAGTCAAGGCAGCAATGAGAAAAAATGCCGAACTCCTCCCGTGAAACGCGTCTTTGACTCTCATGCCCTCAGAAATTCGCAACTAACGGAAAAGCGTGCCCAGCCTCTCGTTACATGCAGCTAGTACTGTGGAAGAAACCATGAACCAGTACGATGTCGCTGCAAAGATTCTCTCATCCACAAACTTCAGTGACACAATAAAACAGATGACACATGCCGTAACTTCCAACAATGCAGTTTTAAAATTGGGTGCGCGAAGCTTTGTGTTAGCGTTCATCGCCATTGCGCATGCGTTATACGCTACGTACGCAACAAACGCTATCTGCATATTCCATTGTAAAACTGGCTACTCCGCATGCGTCATACGCCATCCTCTCGCGTACTCACGTCAAGTGGCGGAATAGCATATGCGCTCAACGAACGCTATCTTTGCGTACCCTATTCTAAAACTGCTTCTTACGCGGCAAACGTAGCTTACGCTAATGTGTATCTTGAAACTACCTCATCAAGCGGCCAAGAAAAGACAGTAATTTTACTGAAATTAGGTTAACAAATATAAATATGGTTTTCGCTCATGTTCGTTCGAGCATGAACGGAAACCGTGACGTGGATTTACGTTTAGACAGCTTTATCATGTATGCTGAATAAATTCCGCAGTAGCGTACTGCTGAAACATGTCGGATATGCAGCTCGCAATGCAATGGAACACGCTTTTTCATTTACCATAGTTCTCAAATTCTGAGCGCAAATGCAGTAAAAATGAACTTACCTTCAAAAATGACAGAAGCCCATGGCTTCTGTCATATACGCAAATCCACAGAAAACTAATCGCACATCAAAGTAACCACGCCCGTCCTTCGAGCATAGAAGAAATGAAGTTGCGAGAGCGTCCCGCGCGCAAGCTGATAAGTGAATTTTTCCGCAGAGAATCTTACGGGACTCTAACCATCAGTCAGAGTAACAGTCGCTCCACAGAGACATACTTGCATTCGGGTCCACAAGTTTACCACGCATAGAAGTATAGTTTCTTCACAGCTGCGTTTATAGCCTCCACGAACCACGACACAAGCACGAAATATAGCAAAAGAGTACATGACCGGTGAGCTCGACCGCCCATGCGAAATCGGCGAGCTTAAGTGACATCGCAGAAGCAACGGCCGCGTGGATGGATACAGTCAGCGCTAAGGCCTTCGTGCGGAAGTTAGGCGGTTATCGCTGCGAGTAAATTACAGTAAATTACGTAAAGATTACTGCTTAACGAACTTTGAAGTCTTCATTATTGCTGATGCAATGTAGACACCGACACGCCTTTATCCTTTGGCGCGTTACTTTCTTTATCACAATGGGAAATGGCGTGCGCAGGCACGAGTTCAAATTTCAATTCGCGGTGGTTCATGCATGCCCATGCATGCATGGGCCAAGTGGAGCGCGGTCCGCTGCTGGGCGACAGAACGTCTTATAAAGTGCGTCTTCTAGACGTCACGAACAAGACGTTGTTAAAACGTCGAATTTGGTTTAGGATCGAACAAACGTCTTGAAATATACGTTCCAGACCAAAATGGTCCTAAAAAATGCGTTTTCTAGACGTCATCAAAACGGATGTAATACGGGTTTTCTGTGACGTTTTTAAAACGTCGAAATTGGTTTAGAATCTAACAAACGTCTTGAAATATACGTTCCAGGCCAAAATGGTCTTTAAAAAATACGTTTTCTAGACGTTGTCAAAAACGGATATAATACGGATTTTTTGCGACGTCTTTAAAACGTCGAAATTGGTTTAGCGTCGAACAAACGTCTTAAAACATACATTGCAGACCAAAATGGTCTTTAAAAATGCGTTTTCAAGACGTTATCAAAAACGGATATAATACGGATTTTCTGTGACGTTTTTAAAACGTCGAAATTGGTTTAGAATCCGTTTTATCCCATTTATCGCTAAAAAAACGTTTTCTAGACCATGTGTGCTACCGGGGTATCTACATGGCGACAGCGGTTCATATCTACCAGGAGATGAAAATGCCTTAAAAAATCGGCGCCTAAGATTGTGTAGCGTACCTCTGCTATCCAAAATAACCACTGTAGTTTCTTCTTGAGATGGAGATCAAGGGTCAGAGACTTCTGGCCGTAAGTTGCAATGACAGAAGAATTGGTCGCTTGTAAAGAAGTTGACTTCTCGTGGAGACGCCGGTCAGTTTTGGACGCTGGAATTATGCTGACTTCTGCTGCAGTGTCCGCCAGCAAGCGAAGACCTGTGGTTCTGTCGGTGATGTGGAAGAGGCGGCTTGATGCTTGGCCTTGATCGCCCGCCGCTGTTATTGACGATCGGCCTGAGCGTTTCCCATGCGCTATGAGCAGGGTGGCACACATCTACGAGCCGCGGCACGAAAACGCCGCTGATAGTAGCATGTGTTCTGCGATGAAAAGCGGTGCTCGGGCTGGTGGAGGGGCCGTTGCTGAGTAGGCGACGTGAGAGATAGTCGGTGTGGACGAGGCTGGTCATTTAAGTCGCGAATGCTCAGCAATTGCAGACGCAAGTTGACGACTTCAGCTGCGAGATCTTTTGCCGTTTCTCGAAGGGAATCTGCTTCGGAAATCGGAGAGGTGTGGGCAGCGTTTATGACTGCCGGAGCAACGTCCATCATGTCATCGGCCATTTCTGCCCGCTCCGACAGAGTCTTATCCTGAGCTGGGACAAGAGCCATTCGCACGGTAGGTGGAAGACGCTATAGAAACAACTCACGTAGTATAAATGTTTCCGAGCAGTCCGGCTGGTCCCCAAGCAGGTGTTGCAGGTGTCGTAGAAACTGTGTGGGACGGCGGTCCCCGAGATCTTCGTTGCACAGAAGTTGCTGAATGCGCCGATGCTTAGGCGGAACGAGTCGATGAAGAAGAGCCTGTTTGACAGTGGTGCAGGTGGGCCCCCAGGCCCTTCTGACATTCTGTCGTATATGGAGTTTCCCCAGGCGGGCCCACGAGGATGTCCCATATTTCGGCCATTGCATGTGGCGGCAAAGCTGCAACGAGTAGCTCATGCTTGCGAACTTCTGACGTGATGCGATGAATGCGGAATTGTTCTGGACTTGAATGAACTGTAGCGTCATCATCATCGCCATTCATCATCATCGTCATTTTACAACCACCGGGCCGCGTCTCTCGCGCAGCTCATGCCTAGCGCTCGAGGCGCGAGCAGTTAGGAACGTGCTCACGCTCCTGGAGGCTGCACGCCGGCAGCCGCTGCCGCTCTGCTGGTACTAGGGCCTTCGAATAAAAGTGGCGAGATTTCAGCACGGTCACTTCGGCCGCCTTCACGTCTTCGTCTCTCTCTCGCTACAATTGGTGACCCGGAGAACACGCCCCTCGCCGAGCGGCCCCCTGCCATGCTTCCGCGACTCTGCCCTCCAGTTCCGCCGTTTCACCCGGCCTACCCCCGAGCGTGGTTTATGCAGCTTGACGCCTGCCTCGCGGTGAATGGCGTCACCGCGCAGCCACTCATGCACGTCATTATGCTTGACGCCATCCCGGCTGAGCTGCGTCATCTGTCCGCCGCGTCGTCCTCCAGCCCGCAGCCATATGACGACCTCTGCGCTGCGGTGCTGGCCCGCTACGGCGAGACGTACCGCCCGCTACCGGGGACCCGTGAGTTCCGGGTATCCCCTCCGTCAACGCGAGCGGCACCACCCGGCCCGCAGCCCTCCCATGACCACGACCTACCTTCCCCGTCTACGACTCCTCCGACCTCACGTCAGGCCACCAGCGCATCGATTCCTGCGCCCGACCACCCGCCCGACGAGGTACAGGAAGTGCCTGCTGCCATCGGCCACTCCACTGAGAGCTCTGTCTTTTCGACAGCCTCTGCCCATGGTCCTTCAGACGTGCCGGCCATCTGCACATCTTTCCCGACCTCCATGGCCCATGGCACTTCTGCCACGTCAGGCTCCACGACGGCTATCTCGCCGCACGCCGTGGAGTCTGCCATAGACAGGGACATCGTCCCGCCCGCTATACGACCCCCAATTGCGGAGGCATCGCCAGCGATGATGTCCGACGAACCCGTTTTTCCATCGACCTCGACACTGTGCGCATCTTGCCAGCAGCGACCAGCCTCGCCCTCGCAGTCTCTCGCAGCCGAAGTCCCAGGCCCTAACCACCGATGGCCGAACTTCCGAGACGCTGCGACTATGACTGATGCGCCTGAGGACGACGTGCCTGGTCAGCATACGCCAGAGCTGACCGCATATGCCACGCCAGCCACAGAGGCAGACATTCAGCATGCCGACCTGCGCACGAGCCCTCGTGAGCCGACCACCGTAGGGGCTTCCACAAGCACAGGTTCGCCGTCCGAACCTGCAGCAGAGACCACGCCTGCTCAGCTTCACCACAGGTTTCCTGCGGAGCCCTTGACGCAGGACACCATCCACCCGACAAGTGACCGCTACGCAGGCGCACTGGTTGCAACGGCAACGACGCCCAACCGCCACACATGTCTACCGCACGCGACTTTACGTCGACGAAGCCACCGCGCTCGACGCCAAACACCGCAGAAGCTTCACACCCGCCTTTCAACGCTACCACGCGGTGCAGCCATCTCCCTGAAGGGTATCTATGCGTTGCGGAGACATCCCTTCGTGCGTCGTCATGTGAGCGATACGCACTTGCGTCGACGTGCCCCCCGTCATATGACCCAGTGGTCAATGCTGCGCCGACGACTGCAAGGACATCTGCACCCGCCCTCAACTGCATCTGCGGGCACCTCTCTCAGCCGCGCTCACTCGCGACAACCAGTGCGCTACCCAAAGGCCCCATCAAGTCGCCGTGGGACCCACTTGGGTACGACCACAGCGTACTTTCGCCCGGTTCTTCATCTGCTGCGCTTCTCCCAGAGCCGCCCGCCAGAGACTTACCGGTTCCCGAAGGTCCTTGCACGTTCACGACCTGGACTTCTCACGGACCCTCTTGTCTCGCGATAGCAAAATTCTTGTATATACGCCCCCATCGTTTTTTTTTTCATTTCGGCTTCATTTCTGCGGAGGGGAGTAATCTGTAGCGTCATCATCATCGCCATTCATCATCATTGTCGTTTTACAACCACCGTGCCGCGTCTCTCGCGCAGCTCATGCCTAGCGCTCGAGGCGCGAGCAGTTAGGAACGTGCTCACGCTCCTGGAGGCTGCACGCCGGCAGCCGCTGCCGCTCTGCTGGTACTAGGGCCTTCGAATAAAAGTGGCGAGATTTCGGCACGGTCACTTCGGCCGCCTTCACGTCTTCGTCTCTCTCTCGCTACAGAACCATTAGGAGGGATCAGCAAGCCACAGCTGTGGTAGCGTTATGGTAGTAGTACCTCCAACAACACCCGAAGAGGATACATGGCCGGGCGCAGTGGCAGCGGTACCAGGGCTGAGGCCGTCGAGATTCTCATGCTGCTCCATGGGAGGTCGCGTTCGTAGTCCGGGGTCACCAGTAAATGTAGCACTCTGAAACGCGATTCCGAAATACACAGCGCGGTTTATTAATGCATCTCCGCCATCGTTCCAACTACTTCTTCTTTCTCCTCAGCAGACCACCCACTACCAGTTCATGTCCCAAGTGTGTCGTGCCAGAACAAGAAGAAAAGGTGTGCCACACCGTTTTTTGTCCGTTAGCAAATTTTCTTTGTTATTGGTATTTATTTGTGTATGTATTTGTTTTTCCTCTTTTATATTCTGTGACAAGCATCGGGACGATGCTTTTTCAGAGGAGGGCAAATGCCACGCCCGCTTTAGCAACGCTCGACGCTGACCGCGCCGCAGTTCGAGAAGCTTCGCGATTGTTGTAGGTCACTTCGTTAAAGTTACGCGCTGGACGCGAACAGTGTAGATTATTCCAGAGCTTGCGCACCCACCTGTGATACGACTGGAAAGTTCTATGCGTCATGTATAAAAGACGGCGCGTTCCAGCCATGAGCAGTTTTTCGACGGCCGACGCCCTGTTCGCCGCTATCAGTGTACAGCGTGTATTCCTGTAGTTTGACTTTCAGATTCCCGGCCATAAGTTCGGCCAGATAAAGAGTTTGATCTTGGACAAGCCGAGTGCTACCTTTGCGACGTCACGATCCACGTGACAATATCATAGACATAGTCGCTTCCGGTGCTTTTAAGTATAACGTCATTTTGAAAGTGTTTGCATCTTATGTGGGCTGTAGAACGAGGTTTACTATTGCGTGCACCAACATGTCTTTAAAGTTCTTTCCTTGGTTTTTCGGGAAACGCTTCCCTAAGGCGCTCGTTGCTTGCTAATATTGGATATTACTTGGGGAGGATATTTAGGTTTGGGAGCGCCCATGAGTATTTTGCTATAGATGCTCGTGACTGGTCGGATTGCGCTTTACATTGTTTTCTAGTTAGTGCTGATTGCCTGTCCAGATGACACGCTTTCTTGTAGGCCTTGTTTAGCCCGTCGTGCTAGTAATTTGAACTAAAGTTGCCTTTAGATTGCTAATGGTGAACATAGTCACCGTCGTCGCTACAGATTGTTAAAGTATCACCGTAAAGTGTTTTGCACCCCTAAAGGGATTTCATGCAAGGAAAACACCCTTTTGCCTAACAAGAATGAGTAAATATAGACGTGTAAGGTTCTTTTACTTCCCCAAATGGCCTTTTAGTTTGCGTAAGGGTTACTGCTTTACCTGAAGCACCCTTGAGGACGTAAGGCTGTTATGGGTTATCGAAACACCTGTGGCGCACAGGGCGGAGCGCTAGGTGATAATTGGGCAATAAAATTTGTTGCGGGGCTAGTTGGTGCATAGTTAAAGTATTAGACGGTGGCGCAAAAAGGGACAAGGACGAAACAGGAAGAAGAGACGTATACAAGCGCACACTACCAACTGGTTTATTCTCGAAAAGACACTCAATATATATGCCATTACACACATGCGCAGACGGCCGGAATCAAAAGCGATCTTGCAAAAAAACAAACTCACTGCTGTGCAGGACGATAGAGGGAACGCTGACACACCCACTCTGTACAATTTAATGAAATAGGCCTCAGCCAGTTCTCTTGCGACTGCGTCACATCTTCGCTTTAAGATTTTCCTGGATGAGAATAGGGGCACACATGCACAAGATTTACAATGAAATGGCAGATGCGAGCCCGCACCATTTTTGATGGACAGCGCATGTTCCTGTAACCGAACATTAATGCATCGGCCTGTTTGGCCGATGTATACATTGCCACAGCTCAAAGGAATCAAATATACCGCACCGACACAACACTTCCCAAAAGGATGCTCATGCTTAATATCACTGCAACGTTTCGTATCACCAGGTTTCATTACTTGCCTACAAACGCTGGACAATTTGCGTGGCGCCGAGAAGACCACAGGAACATTGAACCTTGTAGCAACCTTCTTAAGATTATGAGCGACTTTATGAGTGTACCGGATGACTACAGGCCTCGTTTTTTTCTCTTGGCGTTCTAAGGCAGGACTCTGAGTCTTGCCTTTCATCTTCTTTAACATTGCTTCTACTACAGAAGTAACCACAGTCCGGGGAAACCCCGCAGCTGAGAGGCGCGAAATTTGTAGGTCGTAGCTTTCCTTCATGGTGTGCATACACGACTTAAGCGCTGAATCTAAACACGCGGAAGCAATAGCTCTTTTCACTGTTTTGGAATGGGCAGAGTCAAAAGGTAAAACTTCTTTTCGCACACGTGGTCTGTACATCCAACAGACGTGTTCGTCACAAACATTTAAAAATATGTCTAAAAATTGAAGCCCGTTATCAACCGGCGTCTCAAAAGTGAAAGTAAGCCCATTCCCACCGTTGATAAACGGATCTAAAACCACAGACACACGCTGTTGCAACGCTACCCCCTGGTCTTTACCCAAGATAATCAAAAAATCGTCAACATATCTAAAAGTACGTAAAACACTGACCCCCTGCATTGCCCTATCCAAACCTTCATCAACTCCTGTCAAAAATATTTCGCTTAGCACCGGTGCTACACAAGACCCGATGCAGACTCCTCGCTTCTGCAACAAAAACCGATCCCCAAAAGAAACAACCGTGGCACCAAGATAAAACTCGAGTAAACCTAAGAAGTTATCAACGCTAATGCCACACCGATTCTGAAAAGCCAAAACCCCATTCTTTTCAATGCACACCCGTACTGCCCTGAAAAGCTCTTGGTGGGGAATGGAATAGAATAGATCTTCCACATCTATGGAGAATACATCGCTTATTGACTAGTTATCCTTCAGAAATTCAATTATTTCAGTCGAGTTCTTCACGCGGAACGAATCATCCAGTTCTAAGGACTCTAGGTGCCTCTGAAGGTACCGGCTAAGATTCAGTTGCCAAGCACCATTCTCACTGACAATGCACCTGAAGGGAACACCAGGCTTATGTGTCTTGGCCGCAAAAAATACCGAGAGGCACTTCCCTTTAGAGTCATTGATACCCTTAGCTAGCTTATTCAACCCAAGATCTTTGCACAAAGAAATCGCCTTTGATTTTAACCTGAGCGCAGCTTTCTTCACTTCAGTGAAGTTCTTGTCCAAGGCCTGGGCAGCTTTCGCACCAAAAGTGCCGGACGTCATGACCACAAAACCACCCTGCTTGTCGGACACCAGCAGGCGAAGGTCCCGCTCTGTGAGGTAGTTCTCGACGCTTTTCATGTGGTCCTTCCTCGGGTGCACCTTTGGAGCCGACCTTATGAGACAGTCCACACCATCCAAAAGGCATCCTTGCTGATCCTCCGAGTGTGCTTTCCTTGACACACGACGATTAAGTGACAGGAGCTCATGCGCAGGTATTCTGGGCTGCACACTAAACTTCGGCCCTTTCTTGAGACCATCGGCAACTTCCTCCGGTACCTGTAGGTCGTCAAGCACATCCAGGTTACCCACACCACGCCGAGACTTGGAGCGCCTGGGCAGCTGAAGGAGTAGCCTTTGCCACAGGAATTCCGTATTCTGCGCCGTCTGTTTCTTGATAGAACGGTACCTTAGCTCCGCCACTACGCTGTAATGCATAGCATAGCACACCACGCGCATCCGGTCGTGCAGTAGACGCACTTGGCGCCATAACTCTGAACGCAGTATCTTCAGGAGGCGTCTCGCATGTCCCACAGATGGCATCATGCACCCAAAAAGCGCACACACCTCACCAGGCACAAGGCCATTCCTCAGGCAGAAGGCGATGGCCCTCGCGCGGCACGACGAGAAGGAAATTTGACTGCTTAGGACATTCAGGTCTGGAGGTGACGTTGACATAGGACTAAAAGGGCCCACTGTACAAGAAAGATAATTGGGACTCGCTGATTAAAAAGGCGTTGAATATTAGGCGGCTTTAGATTAACAGATATGTCTCTTTTAGGGCGGTCTACAAGCACACCATCACTTATACGTATTCTGTGAATGTTCATTATTTATTTATGCGGAACAGGAATATCCCCAGCGGCACTCAACGGCGGCTCAAGATACCATGGCTTTATATACCGGGTGGTCGGCGTAAGGCTGACCACCCTGACATGCTGACATGTGGCATTTCACAATGTGGTATGCTCTGCGTATGGTTGGGCGCGTATGTACGCATTCTATGCTGGTGTAATCTGTAATTGGATGTAATTGAATGTTTCACCCTTTTTTGGCATAAGTATATTGAGACCATTGGCAACCCCCAGGATATGGGTGTTTTGATTCGTAAAATGCCATTTCCCTGGGGTGTAAAGGCTACAAACAGCGTAAAACTCCCTTAAGGGTGCAAACTGGTTTACTGGCCTCGCCTGCCCGACAAATATCTCCTGCTTGCAGAGTCGTGTGTGGTCAGTAGTGTGCGTCACAACCCCTTTATTGGGGAGGTAATCGCCGGGCAGATTCCAAGCGCTGACGTATCGGCCCCCCGAAACACACCACGATAGCCCGGACAATTCAAGGCTAGGTCCTTTTAGTGCACCAGCGAACGCCGGTTGTGGTCCAGAGACCGAGTCACAGACAAGAGTTGATAACACGAACCAAATATGTTCATAGTTAAGGCAGTACAAGCATCACATAAACATGCACACTTGGCTGGTATCAAGCGCAATACAACTCACATGAATCAATGAAACAATGGGGAACAATTACATGTAAATAAATCCAAATACTCGGGAATATTCCAGGGCAATAAAGTCCTTTTATATTCACCGACTCGACGAGTGCCTGCACGTAGACTGCAGCGCTGACGAGCCGTTCCCCTTCGCAGTCGGTGATCACATGTCTCCTCGGCGATGCTCTTCAAAACTTTTCACTGCTCCCACGGAGTCATCTGTCGATACTTAAGAGACCGGCTGACCGCACCACATCACAAAAGAACACGTCTTCTCTGGCCGACCCAACCACGCTCTCACTTAAACATAACTTCTGCACTGACTCACTCACTGACTGAGCCGCCGTCGCCGCGCGCTTATATCGGGTCGCGCCCGGGTTCGCGAAGTTTCTACATGCTTCGTCTGAGCGAGGCACAGCGAAAGCTTAGGGAAGGGGCTAGATCCTTCTCGTTGGTTTGTCTGAGGAGTCGGGCGCGCCTCTTTGGTTTTTCGAATTTTCTCGATCTCGCGCGGGCGTTATAGGCTGTCTCGTTGGCGTCTTCTGCGGAGAGGGTAAGGGGCGCGGTTTTGGCCATGGCGCCTTTTGATACTTGTTTTTTCGATGCGCGCGCTCTGTCGAGGATACGCCGGTATTTCATGCCGTCGTTTGAAATCGGCAACGCGTGCGTAATTATTTGCTCGTTGGTGACACTTGTATTGACTGACCTGTGTAGCCAGTGGTGTTCCAAAAAGCTCTTCTCACCCACAGCAGGCGCGCGCGCACCAAAGAAATAATAAATAAAACAAAATAAAGCTTTTCCGGTCCTGGAGTTTCAACCCGGGTCCCCGCAGTCCGAACGCCTTGAACACTGGGACACGCGCCCATGCTTGCCCAATTAGAATTGAACTGAAGCATGTGCATGCTTGCTACCGGCAATGCAAAAAGAAGAACTCGGAAGCAGTACACTTGCCGTGGGCGCTTCATGGCAATAATTCGTGCTGGCGGACTAAAAGTGACCTGCTGGACAACGCGTAAGGTCAGGTACCACGAACTGCACATTTGAGGAAAATTTCGACTGCGAAAAAATTCAATTCCTGAACCGTGTTTCCGTGATCGCGTGATGGACTTTACGTCGGGCCGTTCTGCAGGCCGACGAACGCCGGAATGAACATGAAAGACGCCACGGTGATTCAGCCGGATAAGAGCGTTCCGGGGAAGGCCGCTACCTACGAAGAAAGAATGAAATTCAAAGAAAGAAAGAAAAGGAGCACGCCAGACACGCCCACATTTCCCCGATTGGGGAAGGGCTCCTGCATTTTTTCCCTTTCAATAAATACCGTTGCGTCGAGGAAGGTAATTTCACTGGTAAAATGGTGCATAGTAAATTTGATACCAGTGTGAAGCTTGTTGAAATGCCATTTAATGTGTTTAATGTATTTATGACATGTTCTTATCGAATAAATGTGTCCTCAATGTAGCGGAGCTAGGTGCAATGCTTTAGCGGAGATGATTTCAAAACTTGTGATTCTGATTGTCCCGTAGAAATTGTTGTGTGTTGGCAAAAAATGGGTTCCCGTACTAGTGCCAATATACTGTAGGTCGCATGAATTTCAAAATAAACGTGAGGACGAATATGAGCAAGGAGAGGTAAACTTCACGATCGTTAGTTAGCTTGCTTTCCATGAGTGACTTCGGGATTTCTGCCCTTCCTTCAGTGATAGGTGTGTTCGTATGCAAAGAGCAGACTTCTCAGATTACTTCTCAGACTTCTCAGAAAATGGCTTGATCTGAGAGGGCTTGTGTTTCTGTGATAGAACCAGCGCCTCCTCTATTTTTCTGTGCCTGGACGAAGGAGCGGAGCGCAATGGGATTGATTGATTGATTGATTGAAAACTTTATTGAAATATATACAAAGTGCTCTCGCTTGTTTGCTTCAGCACCATGGTGTAAAAAAAATGGGAAAGGAAAGGAAGAAAAAAAAAAGATAAAAAGGTGATTTTCTCAAACTGGTGAGCTTGTGCTTGTTATTGCTGGGCAGGGGATGGCCGTCTTGCGCAAGTCATTGCACCATATATTTAGCCTGGCTCTGATGAGTGGATCTTCGAGTATCCAGTGGGTGGTTTCCTCCATGTCTTGCTGTAGGTGGGGCAGCGTACGTTGGGCTCTTTTTATGAAAGCAGCTCGGCTTGATTCGTGAATTGGGCATTCCCAGAGGATATGCTCCGTGGTTGCTGGGGCTTGGCAGTAGTCGCAGTTGGGGTCAGGGTATTTAGTCGGGTACATCTTGTGTAGCACTGGGATTGTTGTGAAGCTTCGTGTTTGTAGTCTTCTGAGTATGACCTCGTAGAGGCGGGTGGATCTTGGTGGCGGGGCGTCGTGTTTTGTAGCTTCTTCTAATTTAGCCCTTAACTTTCGTCGGCGGTGGACTTTTGCTCGGTAGTTGGCGTCATGGGTGTCGCCTTGGATTAACGTTGCGGTCTGCTCCGAGCTGGCATCCCCGAGTTGTTCCTTGCTTTGATGCTGCAAGGCTCGGTGATGAACTAGCTCGTTCCCCGGTATATTGGTGTGTCCAGGAATCCAATGAATCCTTACCCGGATGGATCGTTCTTGAAGTTGGGCGGCATAGTTGAGGATGTGCCTGGCGTATTCTGGTAGCTTACTTCGAGTTTGGAGCGTTCGAATCACTTGCTGAGAGTCGGTGAAGATGTGAATAGCTTTTGGCGATGATTCTGTTTGAGTGTAGTGGGCTAGAGCTTCCGAAATAGCGTGCCCTTCGGCTGCTTCGGGTAGCAAGCAAGAATGCGTAATAGAGAATGAGGATGCTTCCCCTGTTCTCAGGTTCAAAAATGCCCCAGTGTTGGACCCTTCTAGAGTGCACGAGGCATCCGTGTAAATGATTTCTTCTTCGTCAGATATAGTTTTTAGGTACTCAATGTGCCGCTGAGCGTAGTAATCCCTTCTCTGTGTGTCCGACGCTTGGTTCATATGTTTCGGAAGCGGCCGATTGTCTGTCACGGTAATATCTTCCCATGGTGGAATGGTGGGTAGAATTTGAGGTAGGTCTTCGTTGCTTAGGCCTAGTTCGCTTCTGATGGCTCTCCCCGCACGGGTTAGCTTGAGGCGCTCATTTTGGGCTTGCAGTGCTGGCTCAACGTAGTCGCCTATTGGAAGAAGTAGACCTGTTCCGTACAGGTCTTCGAGCTTGGCGTACTTCGGTAGCCCTGTGGCGATACGAATGCATGTGGCGATACGAATGCATTCAATTCTGTCAAGCTGGGTCGGCGTCATTGGCAGGAAGGGTAC
This sequence comes from Rhipicephalus sanguineus, assembly GCF_013339695.2. Classification (NCBI taxonomy): domain Eukaryota; kingdom Metazoa; phylum Arthropoda; class Arachnida; order Ixodida; family Ixodidae; genus Rhipicephalus; species Rhipicephalus sanguineus. Next base: position 166,646,844 of record NC_051183.1, read on the forward strand.
CGACCGTCGGCGTTAGTGCGGCGTTTAGCCGCCGGGCGCCGCCACCGTACTAGACCTGCCGTCGCGTCGTCGCTCGCGGAAACGAATGCCGTGGCTGCATTCGAAGCTACTATGTGGTTCAGTTTTCGGCTGTATTCGCGTTGTTTAAAGTATAATAAAAACTTGTAAACTGGAATCATGAAGCACTTGTCGTTCTGGGCAACCAGCCCATTCGAAGGCATGCGTCTTTCGCGGCTATTCGATCGAGACGCTCGCGCGTCGTCTGCTAGCCCGATACGAGAAAGCGCATGCCAGGGATGCGCGGAAAATTGTTTTGTCACCATTACGTTCGCTTGACTGAGAGTTGGTTTTTGACTGTCTGAAAGTCGATTTTCGAAAGCAGTATTTTTCAAGAGCTAATACTGAAAGCTTGGGCGCTTAAAGTTCGCCGATGCGTGCTACCGTCTACTGGTGTAGCACTTACGCAAGCCTGGAGTTCATGCGCTAAATAGCACGAAATGTCACTAGACTGCTTCCAGGGATATACGTGATCGCCCATTCCCTTCGTAAAGCTTTTGAGAATTACATTTGTCGCCACCGCGAGAAAGCAACAGCTGGTGCCAGAAACAGAGGAACTATGCTAAGTGATTCCACCGTTTCAGAGCCTAAACCAGTTAAATCATGGTGGTACGAAAAACAAACAAAAACAGCTACATATGCCGCGCGCTTCCTGCAACACTGACCGATGTGTGTGAACAGACGCCGTCGTTCAAGTATAAAGTCGTAGTGCCGACTCTCAACTTGAGCCAGTGTGAAAGGCGTGAAAGATGGCGCTGCCTGTTGTCAGTTCCTTGAGCTCGTCTTTGTATTTGTCGACGGATTGTTGTAGCCTCAGTATCTGGCTCCTCAGGTATCTTTCTTTTCCATTTGCCCTTTTCGGTAGTGAGCAAGGTATAGAGGCCGAATGGCTGTCGACCTGGACGCTTTTGTCGCATGGGGCCGCCTGCTCAGCCTTGTTCACTCATTTATTGTGACACTGTACATAATGATTGTCGGTTGTTTCGCCCGTAGCGCATGTTGTGTCCATGGGCTCCGATTCTTCAGCTTTGGGACCTATTGTCAGCGCGGCATGCGCATGGCGGCCCTCGCGAGGCAGCGTTGTTACTGGTACTACGTGCATTCGTTGACTGTTGGGACGCAACACGGTCACGTTTAGGGATACTTGCCATGCTTGGTTCAGTTGTTACCTTGGGCTGCAAACGTGAAGGGTAGTCTGCAAAGAGTTACGCTACTGCATCCTTCATAAGCCGCCTCTTTCTATATTCTATGAAATCTTCGCGTCGTATACGACGGCTGCATATTCTAGTGTAGTTTGAAGATGTATTGGGACACCAATTATCCCGCCTAATTGCTGCAAGCCACTTCGACCAAACATCAGCAGCAGCTGGAATTTCATGGAACGACAGACGAACAGTGTATTAAGGCGAAAGCCTTAGATGCCTCATCAAACGCGAAAATTGAGCGCCGGCGGCGTCAGCACGAGTGATGCCAAAAATAATTACGTGATCACGCCATCATTTCACGCCACAGATAATAAAATTTTGTGACATCATCGTGACGTCACATAACGTGATGTCGTCATATTACATCTTCGCTTGGTCAAAATGGGCCGATCACGGAGGCAGTGCATGCCTCCGCTGATGTGCAGAAAGCTTGCACTGCCTCCGATCCTCGAGGCTCTAAGAAAACCACGTTAGGCGCAGAAATATCTCGGAGGGAGGCAGGGAATGTTTAATACGTTGACTGGAAAAAAAAGAAGAAGATGGCTTTCGCCTTTCAGTCGTCTTAGATGAATGCATAAGGGACCATGTAAGATTTTCTTTCTTTATCAATAAAGGGAAATAAAAAAACACAATCGTGATTTCTTTCCGTTCCATTTGCAGAGTGGAGCACAACAGTATGACATACTGTTGTGCTGTAAGGCACTGGGGCAGTTGAAATAGCCTGAAATAGAAAATAAAACGCGAATACTATCAAACTCGAATGCAAGTATTGAACAGGCAGCACGGCCTGACAGACTGCCTGCGGAATACGTACAGCGGGGATGGAAAGACACGCGAACATGCGGCATCTGCATTCTTTGCTGTTTCGCATTTATTTTCAAGTGGTTATAGCCTGACTGATTGATGAAAAGACGACGTGATCCATGACACAATAAAACACCATCTAGCATCTTTTTATTGCCACCACGGTTAGAGCGTGATAAAAAACAGCGCGCAGCTATGTTCGCGTTTCTTTCCATCCCACTGTACCTGTGAAAGCCTTCAAGAAGCACAAATGCAAATAAAGTCGGATGCAAACACGAATTCGTGAGCTTCGTGATAAGCGCGGCCGTTCAGCGCCAGCTTCCCGTAGTCTTAGAGTGCCTCGATCAAGGCACCCTACGTAGTCTACTTGCACAGCTCCACCACGCGGCAGCGGCGAGTGGACGCGGAGCGTGCGCTCGACGGCCCGAGGAGAGCGTTCGCCCAGGCACTGAAAAAATAGAGGAGGCGCTGGATAGAACCTATGACCTAAAGGAAGTGAGGCGTATCGCGAATAAAGATTGGAAGAGTAGAGGGTATGTTTGATAGATGATGGTTTAGAAATTGCGATTGCGGCTTATTGGGTGTGTTGTTGAATCTATAAATCTGCCTGATATTTGCACTTTAAAGGCGAACTCCGGCGATTTTTCGCGGTCAGTGGATCTCAATAAAATTTGCTGAGTACGTTCCTTTGCACGTTTTCATCATTTATGCCAAATTACAGACTGGGGAGATTCTTTACATGTAAATGTTATTGATTGCCCCGACTCTCTCACCTGGCTTCTCACGATTATTTGCAACATCGTGTGTGTGAGGTCTTTTACGGCGAACCAACCGAAATGACGGAACCGATGTGCTCCTACAGCGTCTGCTGTCCACAAGGCAGCGGTCGTCTCTGTTTGGCCAGGGCTTCGTTGGGTGCGCATTAGAATTTCAGTTCCTTCTGGCTTGTGGGCGTACGTGCGATGGGTGGCAAGGGGTGCGGCCTTGTGAGCTGCATACGATTACCCTTAACAATTGTGAAACACTCACGGCTGACGATTACCCGTCGTCGCCATATTAGTGTTTTAGCTAGCAGTACCGTTTTACCGAGCGTAAAGCACGGCAGTGCTGCACGGGATGGAGAAGGCACGTGTGAGAAAATTCCCGTAGGGAAACACTTTCCGTCCACCGTGAACGGGCTTATCCGTATACATTAAAGGGCCCCTCACCAGGCCACATCGGAAATTTGAGTTAGTCACTGGACGTTGTTGCGTGCCACAAGAAGTTTTCAAATCGGTTCATTACGAGCTGAGAAAACCAATATTTTGAAGCGGCGTGAAACCATGATGCGAGGAGGCGAGCCTGAAACCCTTGCCACTCGCCCAGCGTAGCCTTCGCAAGCCAAATTCCTTACCTGCCCTCTTCGGCATCGGAACCGGATGATCACATGACGCGTACGCATGATCACGTCATGCGCACGCAAGCCACGTGCGCATGACGTGCCCGAGCCAGCCCGAGCCAGCGCCCTTTTGACCCGAGCCCCCGAGCACGCGAACGGCGTTGTCGCGTTACGTCGCCGTTCTGAATGTTCGTGCGGGATGAATCCCTCGGTACGCCCAAGTTTAGAGAGGCTGTCACGGATCATGGATCTTTACCGTGGCACACCACGTCGCATCGCAGGAATTACTGCTGTCAGAACGTGAAAGCTGTTGCGACATTTGTGCGGTATCATGAGCCAGTGCCGCATAGACATGTGCGCCGGGCACTTGCTGGAAACCTTGACTATTTGAGAAAAACACCTATTTTTGTTATTTATTTTTGGTCAGAACACCTACTTTCGGGGGGGCCCTAGGCCCCTCCCCCCTCGGCTGCGGACCTGGTATATGGACCAGTCAAGCGTACGTACCCTGATGATGTCACGTGAATCACTGTTCTGGAATCACGAAGTGCACCAAAAGACAAGCAGCGCCGAGAATAACGCGCTCGTTGTTTTTGTTTTTTGCTATATTTTCAGAGGCTGTTAGGGGCCTTTTACAAAAATAGGGCACGCAAACACGGACACAGGAGAGTAGGCAAGACACCAGAAACGCCGCTAACGACAGAAAAATCACACACCGGCGGAAACAAACGTAGACACAGATGTTTATCTGCGCATTCCCACGTAACAGGCCATATACCTATCAATCAAGTGCGAGCAGTGGTCTACGTGAGAAATAGCTGTTCACTCTCTCGACTTTTCTCTTATGTCCGTGTTTCCACGTCATGTCTTCTTAACATGAATACCTACCAACTAGCTCACCTATATTCTAAGTTTGCCGTTCTCTTTATTCTGTATTTATTTATCGATTTACTCGAGTATAAGAATGAAACCAAAAAGTTTACTAACGCACCGAGATATAGATATTACTTATCTATTTTCTTTATTTTTGCACAGTCCAAGACTCCAAGAAAAGTCAGTTTCACCGCAAGGGCGAAGCAATGAATGCGATAGCAACAAATTGTAGTGTTACAGGAAGTGAGGCTGGCAGCTAACTGTTTTGTATCCGATCTCGCGTAACTACAAAACGCTGTGTAAGAGAATACGGCCGCACGTAGAAGGGTATACGAGCCGCCCGCTGTGATGGCTTTCGAGATAGCGCGCTACTTCGACGGCAGGCCTCTCGAGCGGGGTGATGTTATCGCATGCACTCTCCGAGCGACGGAAACGGGCCGGCTCAATTGACCTCTGCTTCGGCCGCGTTCGTCACACCCGCTCGCGCGCTTTCACCCGCGGTAGAACAACAATGCGCGGGGGGATTTTGTCAGTCTGGACTTCATACCGGAAGGACATGACAGCGACGGCAACGGCCACGGCAAAAAACTGGCGAGGCTGTCCATATAAATGCTATCGCAATAATATGCAATACAGCGAGTTGGGTCGTCCCCCTCTAAAGAGACACTAAAGAGAAAACGAAAGTTGATGTTCGATGGTAGATTATCTTATTACGATTACAGCGGTACCATTGTTACGGCGAGCAGAGCTTTCGTAAGCGAGAAAATAGCGAAAAACCGAAGGATGGGTGCTGATGCCCCCTCGGCTTTCCGCACTAGGCGCTCGTGACGTATAAGATCAGAAACGCAGACGGGCCGCGATTGCTCGACAGTGATATAATGCGGCTAATAGAAACGCCCGATGAAATTTATCTTAAACACCCATAAACAGTACTCGGCATCTATTTAGGCCGTGCCACTCAAGGAAGTACAAATTTAGCACAAAGCTAAAATAAAAAAGAAAAAAAAAACGGCATGGCGCTGCGTGCGGCCGTGGTGGTTTCGGCTTTGCTCCGCGCACAGCGTGCATGCTTCGTCCATTTCGCCAGCGTCGCGCTCCAGCGTTGCAGTTTCGTTGGTTTCGTTGCGTGGCTTGTCAAGTTTTGTATGAAAAATACCAAAATGACAGACGCCGGTGTGCGTTGAGGTTGACCTGTCGGCCGGAAACCTTTCCCACTGGTATTAGCACTGCGCGGAAGCATCGAGCCCGGCATACCTGGAAGGTGTTTGGTAAACCTGGTCGAGTGAGCGAGGCGGCCTGTCGTCGTACGCGGAAGCCCGACGGGGCAGTCGCGAACACCTCTTTCTGCGCGTCGTTGTGAACGTGAGGCGGAGCCGCTGGAAAGGTTCTCATCGCGCCAAGGCCAGTCTTCACATGAACGCAAGCACAAGCGTTTCCAGGTGCTCGAGACTGTGGCCGTCATGGAAGATCTTCGAAGTCAACGACCCTTCGGACCACTGTCCGGACTCAACGCGTACCTCATCACCGGGGTTCTCGGAATCAAGTCGCCAAAGCGTGGGACTTGGGCATCATCATTGCGTGGTGCATTTGTAGAGCCCATTGAGCATTTCGTCCATGCTCACCAGCGGATGATACGCTAACGCGTTCTCCTTACTGGAAATATCGGCTTGAAGGCAACCGATGTGGACGACGGCGTGAGCCGGCTGTACAAACGGCCCAAGGCGTCGGCTCAAGGGCAGTGGCAGTGTCAACCCAACTGTATCGCTTCATGTGGTGCCGCGCGATGAGCCCCGTCGTTCGCAATGGCTCAACGCTGTGCCCATGATTAGACGGCAGAAAAAGAAGCCAGAGAAACCGATGCTATCTTCTCTGCGCTTCTCGCCATCGGATTATGTGTAATATCCTGCGCTCGGGGAGGCTCTTGGTGTGCCCAAAAGCGGAGTCCTCTCCCGATCAGCTGTGCCGTCCAGTTTTTCCCGCCACAGGTGCCCTTGCAGAAGCAAACCAGCGTCTCGGTGAGTGTCGAATCCCACTTATGATCGCCACCGTAAATGTATACCGAGTAGGCGCGCCACTTTTTCTTCTTGTTTGGTTTTAAATGCGAAGCATTTCTTAGCGAACCTCTGGCACTTTGAGCATTTCTTTCTATCTATCTATCTATCTATCTATCTATCTATCTATCTATCTATCTATCCGCCTACGTCTGGGTGCTCTCATGATCGCCTCCTTAAGTTGGTGTAGACCAAAATTTGCATGAGAGGGTAAGAGAATTTGACGAATATGATTGCCGGGTCATGACATGAATAACGTTAAAATCCTGTCGCGTACGTCGTCAAACCCTTTCCACTAGACACGTGTGGCACATACCCATTTACCACGGGCCGCGGTGTACGGGTATGCGCCACAGGTGATTGACAGTTTATATCTACCCAGGAACGGCGAGAACAGACGGTGGTAACTTAAATGCTAGAGCATTAAGAAAAACCAACATCGGCAGCGTTGACTCAGCGAATGGAAATAATAAATATTAGGATCCCAGCAGGAATCGAACCCAAGCATTCTGCGTGGCAATCAGGTATTCTACCACTGAGCCACGCCAGGTCTATAAACTGGCTTGGAAAAACAGCCTACGCAGGCGTACTATCGGTGCAACGTCAATTGTGGTTGTGGTGCTGGCTATCTAATTTTACAAGACAGCAATAAACACTGCATGATACTCCTACGATGTGTACTCCTACGATACAGGCGTCATATCAGATGAACGTCTGAGTTCCAGTGTTGGCTCCTCTTTTATAGCAGTCTAATAAACATTACATTTTTATTCCTATGATTCAGGAAGCTATATTGGAGCATTGCTCGACCCCGGAGGAATACATTACCGAATGTTACATATGATATCCACATCACAGCACCGTAAAGTGCACTTCGTCCACCAGAACGACGCAGTGTCCTCTTCATTTCTTACGAGGCTGGGCGATGGCCTCATGCCGACCGAGGATGATGCCAGATTAATTGACAGCCGCTTTGTAGACTAGGCTACGTAGGCTACATACGCCCAGGTAGTCTACGAATACGACAAACACCATCCACTGAAGTTGGTCTACGTAGCACTATCCAGGCCTACCAGACTCGACGGCCTATACATCACCAACACGAAGGCTGGCTTCAGGTTCGGACATGTCGCTGGCTCTGTCGACAGATAATTTGTCGACGAAATGACCGAGGCATCCACGAATTCGAACAGCTCTACTATACCACATACTTCACTACACATGGACCCCTCGTGACCACGATCACGACCGGATCCTATAACAAGTCATGACCAGCTGTTGGTGCTAACTGATCATGGTGATGATGCCCTTGTTCAATAACTGTCAAGAACTTCTTGCACACATGCACACGGGTTCGTGAATCGTGCGTGCGTTTTCGGGACACGTATAAGCACTACATATCAGCTTACCGCTTTGGGGTTTGGTAATACCAACGTTGCCATTGGCTGGGTTACCCAACCGTAAACAACTGGTTATATAACACATATGCGGCTCTTCAACATATATATGTGTGCGTGTAAAATATATACAAATCTTTAGCGTCATTTTGTAAGGTGTCCCTCTGTAAAAAAGTTACGCCACAGTCACCTACCCGCCACATGCTTCGCATAACATCGACTCCCACGGTACGTGGGATCTGCCGAATTTTTTTTCAGCTAGGTGGCTATTGCCGAGTCTGCGATCGAGAACGACGCGGCTGGTGTAACTGTGGAAATCCAAACTGGAGTAAATTGAGGCATCCTCATGAGCTGTAGTAGTCTATTGCAGGGATGAAGTGCGTTAAGAGATTGCGTTCATTGTCAGAATCTCTTAACACAATCATTGTCACAACCATGTCATATAAAGCATGCTGTACATGACATGGTTGTCATGTTTTGCATGTTAGGATCTGTCACTTACCTTCGTCATATGTTCTTGTCACGCCATCCGAATTTTGGTATATATCAAGTTAACGAAATGGCCGCAAGAGCACAAAGACCGTGGCATGTAAATCATGCCGATCACGACATAAATGTCATTATTTTCATGTTATTACCTGTAATATACGTTCGTCATACAATCATGTTATGCCACAGCAATTTCGGTATACATCCCATTAACGAAACGGCCAGGAGAAGACACGTTAGAAACATATAATACGCAAACACATGAAGTGCAGACATTCAAGTGTATTTCTTGAAGGTAGAACATTTATAAGAGTTGACAGAGAGCAACTGCACTGATAATCTAACAGGCTGCGAAAATGTGGCAAGACCACGGGCGCGTTACAATTCCAGAAGGGTCCATCTTAGATGTGACCATCTAAGAAATTTATTTCCTTTTTTTCTTTTTTTGCAATGAAGAAAGCCTTGATGACATCTTTCTGTCCTTGTTTTTGCCTTAGAAAAGAATTTAGTTTTTTTCCAGCTGAGGAAAACAGCTCATGTTGTCGCAGTTCTTGCATTGTAAGGCAAGATTACTGTCCGAGCCAGTACGAATGGATTGCTTGTGTTCCTGCGCGCATTCATTGAAGCAGCGGCCGGTTTGACCAATATACGGCCGACCACAGGACAAAGAAATTTGAGAAATAATATTTGATATGCAGTTTGTGTACTCATTCTTGCGGTCCTTTGTGCACGAGCCTTGCTCGTTGTTTCCTTTAGTCGGCAGAGGGCACACTTTTTTAAGTTTGCATGGCACTAAAAACACGACGCGAATTTCGTACCAAGCTTTCTGCTACCTTTTCGATGTGTGATAGGCAATGCAAATATGGCATAACTTAAGGTGGTTGTTGAATCAAGGGTTGCTGTTTCCTTTCTGTAGATTTTATTTGCTGAAGTAGGCTTTCAGAAGTGCTGCGGATTAGGTGATCTGGGTAACCGGTGGACAGCAGGCACTCAAGCTGGCTGTTAAAACTGGCTACAGCTGTGTGCGCACAGGATTTCTGCAGGGCTGAGAGGAAGCTAATGATGCCTTGCTTCATAAGTTTGGAGTTTGCGCTCTTGTAATGCAACAGACTTTTGTTACACCTTGGGTTGTACGACCAGCAAACGAGGGTTTCGGTGAAATGCAGTTTAAAATCTAGAAACTGGGTGCAGTTGATCTTGGTCAACAAACTGTTCGAAGTACGGAGCACAGCGATGTTTAGACACGAGGTGGAACTCCGGGTTCTCTGTAACGCATCCTTCAGGCTGCGCAGCAGTGACAAGGTCTCCCATCTCTCGACAGCAGAGGCACTTCTCCTCGCTGAAGTTGTCGAGTACCACGCAATGACACAGGTTGAAAGCGCAAAAGACGAAGACAGAGGAGAGGCTTGACGCACACGAGCGCTGACTTACAACAGTATTTTATTCGGAACCAAGCAACCACATATATAGCTCAAAAGCCGTGACACATCACGTGTGCGCTGTCGGCACAAAATTCATCTCACGACGCAAGAAACATAACTCTTTCCTAGAAAGAGCAATAGGCGGTTGTGATACACATGCGTCGCCTAATCTATCAATTAACTCCGCCTCAAGTATCTCGCGGGTTAGCCGGTTTCTATTTCTGCTCACAACTGAACACTCGTCGTAAGACGGGTCACACGTGGCCATAACAGTGCAAGATCTACAGTGCGCATCTAAAAACCCCCCTCGCATCTAAAAACCCCCTCTCAACTGAACACCCGTCTTACCACGAGTGTACAGTTGTGAGTAGAAATAGAAATCGGCTAACCCGCGAGATTATTGAGGCGGAGTTGATTGATAGATTAGGTGACGCATGTGTATCACAACCGGCTATTGCTCTTTCTAGGAAGGAGTTATGTTTCTTGCGTCGTGAGATGAATTTTTTGCCGACAGTGCACACGTGATGTGTCACGGCTTTTGAGCTATATATGTGTTTGCTTGGTCCCGAATAAAATACTGTTGTAAGTCAGCGCTCGTGTGTGTAAAGTCTCTCCTCTGTCTTCGTCTTTTGCGCTTTCAACCTTTGTCATGCCAAACCAACAAGCCCAAACAGCTACCCTAGTACCACGCAATGTTCGCAGTCGCACCTGAAACAGAAACAAACAAGCGCTCAAAAATTACACGTTGGGCTGCGTTCATAAGATAGTGCACGCAATACATAGCTGCTGGAGGCACCTTTCTGCGTAAGGTATCGTTGGTCGGGAGCTGCGCATGACAAGGTAACAGGGATCATTCGGTCGAGGTGGAGCCCGCTTAAGATCTAATTCCTTGATCAAAATTTAAATAGCTTAACTCTTCACTTACTCGTGCAAACACACAGGGACAAGAAGAGACTTACGAGGACAGGTGCGATCTAACAACTGATTTATTAGATGCGAAGTATCTTAAGGCGGAGCTCAATCCGGTGGTGGTGGTGTGCGGCGTGACCACCCTTACTGCGCATGCGCATACCCTCTCCACACACCTCCTCTCCACTCACCCTCTCCCCTCTCCTCTCCCTCTCCCCTCCCCCTTTCCACTCTTCCTCTGAAACGCGGGCTAGACATGCCGATAGAAGACGCTTCTTTCTGTCTCCCGTATCGGGGTCACGGCTAAGCGCCTTGCGGGGAGGGGGAATGGGCTTAAAAGGGATAGAGAGAGAGAGATAGTGAGAGAGATAGTGAGAAGGAGAGCAGCTAGGGTATTAGGAGAGGAGGCCTTCCACCCTGGCGCGGGAAGGAGGCCAGCGCATCTCGATTAAATATCATGGAGATTAGCGGGTCCCGCAAACTCCGGGAAAGCCCGTAGGGCTGGCAGTGGTGACCGCGCAGGGAAGAGAATGTCCTCCACGGATGTCGCTGGTAGCCCAAGATGTTGGTAGCGGCTCACCAGTCTGCGTCGCTCAGCGGATAACGCTGGGCAGGAGCAGATGATGTGCTCGAGTGTTTCGGTCTCGCCGCATCTGCTGCACGCAGCTGATGTGCAGCGTCCCGTGGAATGCAACGCCGCGGTGAGCTCGAGCGCATGCGCGTCGCCTCCGCTTCTCTCTCCTCTTCCACGCTGCCCCCCTCTCGCCCGCCTGTCGACCGCGTTCCCCGCTCGCCCTGTGAGAATTAACGGCCAGGCTAGATGGAAGATACGATGCGCGTAGCGTCCCTCTTCGCGTTCCACGACGCGAGGTCGGTAGCATGCCCAACGAACGCCAACGGAACGCGATCGTGCAAGTGCTCCGGCTTCGCATCGCCTCATGGTCCCCTTTAGCGGGAGATGGTGTAACTTTTTTTCGGAATACGCACATATTTCACAGCCCACTGTCGTGCTCGAATAGGTTAAAAACACCAAAAACATGAAACGCACACACTGCATCACATGGGCACACGCCTTAACGTACTGATATCAGCGACAACTCTTTTGCAAGCAAAGCAATCTTAAGTCTCTTCTTGTCCCTGTGTGTTTGCGCGAGTCAGTGAAAAATGAATTTGTTCCAACTAGGCCGAATCGCAGCTTTCCTTAAATAGCTTCCTTGCGGTGTCAGTCGTAATAAATAAGTTATATACTGGTCCGGGGGAGTTGGTGTCGTTTGACGTACAATACAGGTGTTGCAAGGCGCGCTTATGGCAGTTATCGAGTTCAATCGGAATCGATTTTTTTAATCGCGACCGGCTCCCGGTTGCGGTTCCTATCGCGGCTCGAATGCGATCGAAAGTGCACCGTGTGACGAAACATTCAGCGTGGATGGCGCATTCCTAGACACGACGGCGTAGACACCGCTGCGAACTGGGCTCAGTGACATCGCCCTTATACTGCATAAATAAGCCGCAGGAGAGATTGCAGAGCGCACGCGGACGGAATTATGGAACGAGGTAAACCCTCGCTTCGTCGCGTTGACGCACCATCCTACTTCCGCGGCACCTAGTAGAAGCACCATCTCTTTTTCCTGAACGGAAAAAATACGTGGGCAGTTAAACGCTTTAGCACTTACAAGTCAGTACGGGTGAGTGGCGAATGAAGCTTTTCACCAACGACGTCGCTTGGCTGACTGGCCGCTTCGCCTTCCATCGACGAAAACGAGGCTTCGCGCTCTGACCGCGTGCGCTGAAACACTAGCCGCGCGAGCTCGAAGAAGTATATCGCGTTCCACTTGGCTGAAGTCGCTGAAATGTAAAACCATTTCCCTTGCGAGGTCTTGGTTGCAAGGTTCAGCGGGTTCAATCTGTACTACTATCCACCACAGCCATGATCGCGAAAAACACGGAAGCAGCCATGAACGAGCGGCGGCGGCGGCCGCTTACGCATGCGGTGACGTATCATGGCGCCCTCTGATTCGCTGAGAGCAATGAACACAATGACGACACAGCTCCAGCGCCACATTTAAGGTGAGTGAAATTGAGGAAGAGATATTTGGTCTTTGTATACGAATTTCCCCACTAATAAGTCATCTTTCTGCACCGAACAAAAGCCTGCACGCATTCTCGAATGCCCATCTTTCGTCCCGTATCAACTTCGTGTTGCTCTTTAGTGTCCGTTTGAGGAGGACGCGGCAGCGTTAAGGTCAGGCAATACTCGTGATATTTCTGGAGAAGAAAAAGATACTAATACTTCTGGGGAGCTATTCCCGATGTGTTCATCTAAAGGAGATGTCCACAGTCCATTTCGGCAGAGCGGATTCAGTGATTCGAAAAATCGGTGAGCCGTGATGTCACCTCGCTCTTGACCACGTCGCCGCACCGAACCCGCCAGTACATTCCTAGCGTAAGAAGAGAGTGAACGAAATGTAGAGAAACAGGAAGTTTTGAACTCTGAATTTGCACGTGAATCTGTCCCAGATATTTGAGAACGATGCAGGGAATGCGTACCGACCGTACAGCTGCGTTAGGCGAGCGGCCGTGTTAAACCTAAATCGATGGCTAACACGATCAAAAGAGATGCGCACCGAAAATCGGATCTCTGAGGGCTGCGTTCGTTGCATTGAGGCGCATTCCGTCCCTATCATTTGTGTCGAGATTGTTTGTAAACTTTGTGATGTCATAATGGCGCTGCAGTAATATTATACGACAGAGAATTCCAGAGCTTGATGAGAACAAAAGCTAGTCTTTGAGAACCATAGTTAGTTCGCACCTTTGGAAGTAAAAAGTTGTTCAGCAAAATGGATGTTTGGCCTAGTTGGAAATGGTTCATCATTTAAGAAGCGCAAAATGACACGGGGACGAAGCATAGACACACACAAGCGCTTGTCCTGTGTGTGTCTATGCTTCGTCCCCGTGTCATATTGCGCTTCTTAAAGATGAAAAGTTGTTATTTGTGGAAAAACGGATAATGTTCGAATTAGAAAGGTTTTGGATGAGAATAAATTTTAGAAGGCTGTGGTCCTTAATTACTCGATAAGCAAACATGTATACATTAAATTTGTTCAGGTTGTCAATATTAAGTAGGTTTAGTTCGCGGTACAAATTAGTAACATTGGAGCGTCGGCTGCTTCAGGTGAGAATGCGAACGGCTTGATTTTGTGCATGTTGGATTGAAGAGAGATGACAGTTATATGTTTGACCCCATGAATGAATGCAATAGTTAAGATGACCGTGAAAGAATGCATAATACGAAGTGATCAAAATAGCCAAATCAAAATAACATCTAGCATTTAGTAATACCGTAATACCATAAGATGTTTTCTGCTGCAGTTCTTGAATATGTAAGGTGAATTTTAACCGGGAATCGAGTTTAATTCAATGGGAAGAACAATGATCTGCTAGGTGGATGGGATACGAGTCGATAAAAAGCGGTGGAACTTGGGCGTTATTTATTGAGTAAAGTGGATATTTGGGCAAGTTGGCAAATCTTCATCTTAACACATCGCACACACACGAACACAGAAGAATAAGGAAACGACGACACGAGCGCTGACTATCAAATGAAATTTTTATTCACCACACACATATAAATATACACACTGAAGGGTCACATGATGAAACATATGCGTATCAGTTTACACTTTTATGACATTAGGCGCGAGTTAGGCAGAACAAGACATCACACTTCTTAAGTGGCATCTAAAAAGCTAATCTCCTTTTCCAGGAGATTAATTGAGGCCTGACTAATACACCCTCTCCCCCCTTCTTGATGTGGAAAGCTTCGATGATTTCTCTGACTGTGCGATCTTGATGTCTGTATATGACGCTTGTGTCTTTGAGGACAGGATAGCAATTGCACTTACTACAATGGGCAACCAAGTGGGCATGCTCATTCTTCTTTAGCGTCGTTCTGTGCTCCCTGAGCCTTATGTTAACGCATCTGCCCGTTTGACCGATGTAAGACGCACCACAGGACAACGGTATTTTATACACAACATTCGTGGCACAAGAAACAAAGCACTTATCATCTACATGACTAATTCCACACCCTCCTTTCCCTTTGTCCCCCTTGCCGTCACACCTTCTTTGCACCGCTGCGCATATGCTGCTCGTCTTTAAGGGCGCTGAGAACACGACGTTCACTCCAAACCGCCTTCCTATTTTCTTTATACCGTGAGACATTTTGTGCACATACGGAATAAGTGCTAAATGTTTCTTTTTCTTGCTATCATCCCCGTCTTTTTCATGTTTCTTGTTTTGGAACTTTATCCATTTCAAGAGCTTTGTTGCTGTCATTCTAAGGACCGAGTTAGGGTAATCTGCCACTTTCAATCTGTTTATCTGCTCTAAAAAACTTTCTGCTACTGCGTGGTGACACGAGCGAGTTAGAGCGGCACGCAAACACATGAAGGCCACTCCATTTTTGATTAGTTTGGAATGCCCTGAACCATAGTCTAGTAACGGCTTCGCTGTCCTGGGCTTATACATCCAGCATAAATGGTTGCGTTCAAACTTTAATTGCAGGTCCAGGAATTGTAACTTGTTTTGCTGTGGGGTCTCCATCGTGAACTTTAACCCATATCCACATTCTTGGAATGCTTTCAGGACACAACCGGCGTTTAGTGTAAAACCTTCACTTCTTATCATCACTAAGTAGTCATCCACATATCTACACACCAGACTGGCCACATCTTTTAACTTCTTCATTACACCTCTGTCTACAAAACTAAGAAAAATATTGCTTAGGACCGGAGCGACCTTGGACCCAATACACACTCCATTGCGCTGAAGAAACAGTTTGTTATTCCACCCAACTACAGTGGACCTGCAGTACATGGACAACACCTCCAGAAAAGCTTCAATTGATACACCACACATGTTCCGAAAACCTATTTCATCATTTTCTAGAATACAATCTTTTACACATTCCATCAGCTTATTATGGGGCAAAGAGTAATATAGGTCAGAGACATCGATACTTAAGGCTCTGCATTCCCGGAAGTCTCGCTCCTTCAAGGCCTTAACTACAGCTTCAGAATTTTGAACCAGAAATGGGTCTTCCAACCTGAAAAAAGACAGATGTTTTTGGAGGTAAGTGGAGACGGTGAGCTGCCAAGTGTCCTTCTCTGATACAATAGTCCTAAACGGGATGCCTGGTTTATGTGTCTTCGCAGAAAAGAAAACTTCCAACTGAAGTTTCTTGGCATTTTTCACATCGGACGCCAAACGATCAAGATTCAGCTCATCGAGCAACTTCAAGGCACGCCGCTTTAAGCACGTAGTCTTGTTTTTCACTGGAGCGAAATTCTTCTCAACCGCGTCAAAGCCCTTCTGCGAAAACATATCACCTGGCATAATCACAAAGCATCCTTCTTTATCTGACAAAACTGCTCTCATATCCTCCGACACGAGTTAGTCAATCACAGGTTTTAACTTGCCTTGGACCCTCGGTTGACATGTAGTCCTGGAGATATACTCAACGCACTCGCGTAAGCACATGGACCGCTCTTCTTCTGGCACGCACCTGGCAACGGCTCTCGCTGCACCAAGGTTTTTTGTTTTTGCAGCGAGAGCCGTTGCCAGGTGCGTGCCAGAAGAAGAGCGGTCCATGTGCTTAGGCGAGTGCGCTGACTATATCTCCAGGACTACATGTCAACCGAGGGTCCAAGGCAAGTTAAAACCTTTGATTGACTATCTCGTGTCGGAGGATATGAGAGCAGTTTTGTCAGATAAAGAAGGATGCTTTGTGATTATGCCAGGTGGTATGTTTTCGCAGAAGGGCTTTGACGCGGTTGAAAAGAATTTCACTCCAGTGAAAGACAAGACTACGTGCTTAAAGCGACGTGCCTTGAAGTTGCTCGATGAGCTGAATCTTGATCGTTTGGCGTCCGATGTGAAAAATGCCAAGAAACTTCAGTTGGAAGTTTCCTTTCTGCGAAGACACATAAACCAGGCATCCCGTTTAGGACTACTGTATCAGAGAAGGGCACTTGGCAGCTCGCCGTCTCCACTTACCTCCAAAAACATCTGTCTTCTTTGAGGTTGGAAGACCCATTTCTGGTTCAAAATTCTGAAGCTGTAGTCAAGGCCTTGAAGGAACGAGACTTCCGGGAATGCAGAGCCTTAAGTATCAATGTCTCTGACCTATATTACTCTTTGCCCCATAATAAGCTGATGGAATGTGTAAAAGATTGTATTCTAGAAAATGATGAAATAGGTTTTCGGAACATGTGTGGTGTATCAATTGAAGCTTTTCTGGAGGTGTTGTCCATGTACTGCAGGTCCACTGTAGTTGGGTGGAATAAGAAACTGTTTCTTCAGCGCAATGGGGTGTGTATTGGGTCCAAGGTCGCTCCGGTCCTAAGCAATATTTTTCTTAGTTTTGTAGACAGAGGTGTAACGAAGAAGTTAAAAGATGTGGCCAGTCTGGTGTGTAGATATGTGGATGACTACTTAGTGATGATAAGAAGTGAAGGTTTTACACTAAACGCCGGTTGTGTCCTGAAAGCATTCCAAGAATGTGGATATGGGTTAAAGTTCACGATGGAGACCCCACAGCAAAACAAGTTACAATTCCTGGACCTGCAATTAAAGTTTGAACGCAACCATTTATGCTGGATGTATAAGCCCAGGACAGCGAAGCCGTTACTAGACTATGGTTCAGGGCATTCCAAACTAATCAAAAATGGAGTGGCCTTCACGTGTTTGCGTGCCGCTCTAACTCGCTCGTGTCACCACGCAGTAGCAGAAAGTTTTTTAGAGCAGATAAACAGATTGAAAGTGGCAGATTACCCTAACTCAGTCCTTAGAATGACAGCAACAAAGCTATTGAAATGGATAAAGTTCCAAAACAAGAAACATGAAAAAGACGGGGTTGATAGCAAGAATAAGAAACATTTAGCACTCATTCCGTAGGTGCACAAAATGTCTCACGGTATAAAGAAAATAGGAAGGCGGTTTGGAGTGAACGTTTAAAGACGAGCAGCATATGCGCAGCGGTGCAAAGAAGGTGTGACGGCAAGGGGGACAAAGGGAAAGGAGGGTGTGGAATTAGTCATGTAGATGATAAGTGCTTTGTTTCTTGTGCCACGAATGTTGTGTATAAAATACCGTTGTCCTGTGGTGCGTCTTACATCGGTCAAACGGGCAGATGCGTTAACATAAGGCTCAGAGAGCACAGAATGACGCTAAAGAAGAATGAGCATGCCCACTTGGCTGCCCATTGTAGTAAGTGCAATTGCTATCCTGTCCTAAAAGACACAAGCGTCATATACAGACATCAAGATCGCACAGTCAGAGAAATCATCGAAGCTTTCCACATCAAGAAGGGGGGAGAGGGGTGTATTAGTCAGGCCTCAATTAATCTCCTGGAAAAGGAGATAAGCTTTTTAGATGCCACTTAAGAAGTGTGATGTCTTGTTCTGCCTAACTCGCGCCTAATGTCATAAAAGTGTAAACTGATACGCATATGTTTCATCATGTGACCCTTCAATGTGTATATTTATATGTGTGTGGTGAATAAAAATTTCATTTGATAGTCAGCGCTCGTGTCGTCGTTTCCTTATTCTTCTGTGTTCGTGTGTGTGCGCTGTGTTAAGATGTTATTTATTGACCTGGAATCAAAAATGAAGAACTTAGTATTGGAGGGATTTATCAAAAGCTTATTTTCAGAGCACCATGAACTAACGTTAAGAAGCTCAACATTAAGGGTTGTTATTAGGTTGCTATTGAATTATTTGGAAATAGGAGGGTCGTGTCGTCAGCATATAAAATGCATTCAGTTGACGTGGTTAGACATTGCCGGAGATTGGTAATGTAGAGTAGAAATAATAGTGGGGCCAGACTTCAGCCTTGTGGAACAGCAACGTTAACTATTTTTTAGTGGAATGGATGCCAGAGATGGATACTAATTGCTCTCTATCGGATAAGTAACTGCGAAAAAGATGGAGTGAGTTGCCAGCAATGCCATAAGATGAAAGTTTGGAGAACAAAATGTTATTATTTAGTGAATCAAACGCTTTAGTAAAATCTAAAAAAAACAGAACCAATGAAGTTACCGTTGTCAATTTCTAGTTTGCATTTTTCTGTAAAGTAAATGAGGGCTAAGTTAGTCGAATATCCTTGTCTAAAGCCAAACTGATTAGGATGGAACAGTCGATATTTAGTGAGGTAGCTGGACAGTCGAACATGTATTAGCTTTTCAGTTACCTTGCTAAAAAAAGGGAAGAATGGATATAGGTCTGTAGTTGGATATTAAGCATCTGTCACCTTTTTTTAAATACTAGGATTACCTTACTTATTTTCAACTCACGGGGAAATGTGCCAGACTCGAAGACCAGATTAATTATGTAGGTGAGCACATCTGCAATCTCATCATCAACCATTTTCATTTGGCAAGCAGATATGTTGTCAATACCTGCGCTAGAGCACTTTATGCTAATAATGGTACTTCTTACCTCCTCAGGGGTGGTAGGAAAAAGAAAAAATGAGTGACCACAATGATCAAGTTCGTCATGCACACTGGGTGGAACTGGTATAGGAGAGGAGTAAAAGTCACTGAATGTATTGGCAATGTCTAGTGGATTTGACATCACCGAACCCTCATGGGTGATGCTGGCTATAGGTGGATTAGTGGTTTTATTAAGAAAAACATTGATCAGGTGCCATTGTTTTTTTGTGTCTGATCGAGTACGATTGTTTTCATTTTGATAATAGCATTTCATTGCATCTTTCAATACAGCATTCAATGTGTTACAATATTGCTTGTAACGAACAGGTAGGCGCGAATTAAATTGTTGTCTTTTTGTTTTTTTATATAAGTTGTCTTTTTTACGTAGGCTATAAGGTAATCATTTCGTTAACCATGCATTCTTAGGCGAGGCATTACGTTTATGGCACTCAACAATTGTTGTCGATGAGGATATGCAGTTGGATATTGTGGAGATGAATGTGGTATATGCTGTTTCAGCATTGTTCAATGAAGTGACACAAGGCCAACCAGAATTCGATACCGCATCAACAAATTTTTTGCGGTCAAACATATTGGTAACGAAACTCACGTTATTATTGCGAGGACTATTCTCAAAGCGAAGCGCAACAGGGAAATGATCCGTTATATTACTCTGTATAATGAATACGGGGGAAGGATGAAAAAGTTTCGAAAGAGCATGATCAATAAGCGTTCCCAGGCCATTATTAGAGCAGCGGGTGGGAAGGGAAATCAAAAATTCAAGACCATAACCCTGGAAACAACTAACAAACTGTGCTGCATATTTAGAAGAAGCATCAAGTAAATTAATGTTATTGTTACCCATGATGACGACGGATGTTCTATTCCTTTGAAAGAGTGTAAAGAATAGGGTCAAGCGCTTCACAAAAAGCAGGAATTGGTGTATGCGGAGATCGATAAATAGTACAAAAGACTACATTGTTGTTATCAGCGCCTAATACGGAGTGATCAACTTCTCTCCACACCGTCTCACAATCGGAAATATTTAAGTGCAGATCAAGCCTACGGTTGTACCGAATGTCGGAACGAATAAACATGGCTGAACCACCATGTTGTGATGAAGTGCGATTACAAAAATCGGCAGATCTCACGTACCGTGGGAATCGATGTTATGCTCAGCATGCGCGGGATGGTGACTGGGGCGTAATCTTTCGCATTGAGCGAAACTTTATGTAACGACGCTAGAGAAATGTGGAAGTGGCATACGCACGCTCATATGTTGAAGAGTCGCATATGTATTATATAACCAGTTGTTTACAGTTGCGTAACGATGCCAACAGCAACATCGGTGTTACCAACACGACACGCGGTAAGCTGATATGTAGTGCTTATATTCTTCAATACTGGATAGCACGGATACGAACAGGACAAAGAAGAAGCAGAAATGCACAAGAAGCACAGATGCACATTAAGGAAAGTTTCCCTAGATATATGGTACGCAGCTGAGTGGCATGCGCAGGAGCACTGCACGTATGTTACAGTCACAGTTGCAGTTGTTAGAAATGCGTTGCAGTTGTTATGCCTATACTTGCCCGATATGACGGAGAACGCACGCACGTTTCACGAACCTGTGTGTATGTGTAGAAGCGGTTCTTGACAGTTCTTGAACAAGGTCATCACCGCGATCAGTGAGCACCAGCAGCTGGACCGGACTTGTTATCCGATCCATTTGTGATCACGGCTACGAGGGGTCTAAGTGTAGTGAAGCGCAAAGTATAGTATAGCTGGTGGAAATCCTGGATGCCTCTTACGACGAAATGATCTCTAATGCCTCCTGTCCTTGACGTGGCAACGAGGTCTTTTGATGCCCTGTACACATGGAAGCCGTCTTTCCCACAGTATAAGGTCCAGGCGTTGTTGGGTCTTGATAAGTCAATGTTGAAGTCACCGGTAATGATGAGAGGCCTGGTTCTCTCAGCAGATGTATTGTAGGGAAGCATTCACCCCGGTTTTTTTTTGTAATCCGCGTATTCCACGTCGCATACCACGTGGACGAGTGGATGTTAATTCAGCGTCTTCCAGGGGTGTTCTGTCTACAGCTCCCTCACTTTTCTTGCGTCAGCCACGGTGGTATTGGCCTCGATGCCCACCACTGGAAACGCCGGCGCCATTGTCGGCGTGACGTGCTTGGCAGGATGACGTGGTCTCAGCGGCCGCGTCGGCTACTCGTGGAGCACTGCCGCGTGGGTTAAAAACGAGTTTCATGTGCCCTATGCGCTGCGGTCTGTTCAAATTCGGAAGTTTTTTCTCATTTTCTACTCAGTTAAAACCCTTCTAATAGAGCGGCTGCCTCCGAAGGCGATGACTATGTGGCTCTACCGCTCGGTGCCGCAGTACCGGCCTTACGCAACGGAGCCCAGTGTCAGCCTGAACCGATAACCGCGGGACAAGAAACTGCGTGAAGCATGGGCTGTAAAGCTAACAACCGGCAAGTAGCCATCGGCTACGAGTCTTGTGTGCAACAAGCACTTCCGCGGCGAAGACTTTCGTTACTGCGTCGAGCCTGCGATGTTCGGTGAGTAGCAGACAGCGGGACTGAGACGATGGCTCGCGCGCGCTTCCCGCCGGCAAATGATGCTTATCTGCCACAGGATGATAAAAGCGCTACCTTTTACCACGTGCGATGCCATCTCAGAACCCTCCCGTGCGACCTCTTGATCGTCGTCCCCGTGCTCAGCGTCCACAAAATCGGCTGCAGATGCGCAAGTCAATGTTTAGATACGTTGAATTAAAAAACGCGAGGGTCCCTTATGCATTCGCCAAAGATGACTAGAAGGCGAAAGCCATCTTCTTCTTCTTGACAGTACTTGTACTGATTCTCTCGCGCCCCCCTCCGAAAGCGTTCTGCACCTAACGCGGTTTTGCACGGCCTCCGTGACTGATCACGGAGGCAATGCAAAGCGACCATAACGTGCGAATACGTCATCGTGTGACGTCGCGTTATGTGACGTCATAACGTGACGTCACACGATGACTCACGTTGGGCCTCTCCAACCCCATGTATTTTCTTGGAGCCTCATTTATTTACGTGGGAAACATGCCACCCTGTTGGCGTTAGACACGACACTGCTGCCAAAATTGCTGGGGTACTCGCCAAATAATTATTATCCTGTTTTGCGGCTGCTGGTTGCTGCAATAACTTCTATTTTATTCACCGCTATTTCAAGTTCATGTGGGTCCTAGTTCACAGCCGACGCTTGCAGAACAAGTCCGGCAAACGTTACTGTACTTTCTTTCTTTTCCTTGGCGTTGCACACTACTACATGCTCGGTCTCGTAGACTGCTTCTCCTGCCACCAGCAATCTCGAAGCGGTAAAGCTTTCTATGAATTTGTTGATGACAGAGAGCGGCAAGTTCACTGGAATGCAAAGGGATCGATAATTAAGGATCATTAAAAAAAAGGCGTCGCATTTGCTCATGTTTTGTGTGAGCACCAAACCAAACGAATGCACTGAATAAAGAAACAGAAGCAGCGGCATTTGCCCGCTGAGACGACCGATCAATACGCAGTGCGAGACAACTTTCAAATGACATTGAAACGCACACGAATTTAGACCGAAAAAAAGAAACACTGAATCGTCGGGACGGCACATCACAAGGTTGCCATGCGCACCGAAGCCGTAGTTGTAACGAAATTGTTTTTGAGCTGCTCTGATAGCGTCCGCGAAGCAGTAGTTGTTTGTGTACTCACAAATTCTCATATTTTGTGGCCTAAAGTTCACAGCGCGGCGCCAAAACGCGCTCGCAGCAAAAGCGAAACCATCAGTACGAACATACTTGCAGACGCTCATACATGCAGAAGCACCGTCAGTCGTCGCGAACCCCTGCGATCGCTGGCTTGAGGCTTGTTTCTGTTATGCTCCGTTTAGTTATACAGGCAGTCTACTCTAACGAGATATTTAACATAGTTTGCACTCAGCGAGCGACTACCTTTCACGCAAGAGGCTACTTCAGGGGTCTCCAACGCGGTGACCGCGTGAAGCGGGTGCTCGGTTTTCTGCAAAGAGACAGCGACTGTAGACTATCTTGTGCTTTCAGTTCGCCGAAAATGATTATTTTGACAGTAAAACACACCGTTCCTTTGGCAAGTACTTACAGAAATGCCCTGGAGGGCTTCCGCGAGGTGTTTTTGTAGAGCGCCGACAGCTAAACCTATGGAGAGCGCGCCGGTGGTATCCTACCTAGCACGCAATCGAGGCGCGTCCGATAGAGGGCGACTCCGTAACTACTCGCGGCCAATAACGGTTACGGTGCTCGGCTGCTGCCCGAAGGTCGGGAGTTCGATCCCGGCCGCGGCGGTCACATTTCGATTGATGCAAAATGCTAGATGCCCGTGTACTGTGCGATCTCGGTGCACGTTAAAGAATACCCGATGTTCAAAATTTTCGGAGCCCTTCGCTATGGCATCTGTCATAATCATATAGTGGTTTTAGAACATAAAATCCCAACAATTATTATTATTATCACTTTCCTTGCGTGTCAATGTGTGTGTTCACCGTTACTGTGTTGGTTGAGACTCTGTATTACCTGTGGAACATACCTCATAACATTAACTCTGATATTCGGGTATGTGCCACACGTGACTGAGAGAAAGGGTTTCATGACGTACGCGACAGGTATTTCGCGTATGCCAATTTTGGTATATTACAAGTTATGGAGATGACCAGGAGAGCGCCCAGACGTAGGCGGCTAGATAGATTGATAAATAGATAGATACGTAGATAGCAGGGGCGTAGCCAGGGGGGGGGGGGCTTATGGGGCTTCAGCCCCCCCCCCCGAAATTTTTCGTGCTCTCATACACCACCAACCAGCGGCGTCACCCGCGTGGTGGGATTTATTGGGCTTCAGCCTGATTATCATTTATTTAATTATTTATCTTTTTCTGACCCTCAGAATGTTAGCAGAAGCAAGTTTGATATCGGGCTCTACACAGATGGCTCAAAAGTAGATGACACAAAACATCAACTGCTAGCTTCTCCTTAGATTCCTCCGCCATGCTATATGTTTGTCTATGAACGATTTTAAGCAGAAACGAAGTTTACGTGGCTTGGCTGGACAGGTACCGATGGCTTAGCTACTCAGCGCTTCAAGAGGGTGCGTTTTTGCCGAGTATGTGTCCTTTTTAGCAGAAGTGAGATTGGCAAGGACCAACATGCGCGCACTAAGGCCCTCGTATCCAAGCCATTTCAAAAGTGGAAGCACGCCCTCGAAGTCTTCGGTGCACATGAAGTCACTAAATATCACACTGACGCTCATCTGGTAGCCGATAGTTTTCTTCAAACCTTCTCAGGATGTGTGCCCAGTGTTGTTGATCGACCGGACCATGGCAGGCTAATTAAAATAAGAGAGACCCGAAGGAAGTTACAGCCTATAGTTTAGACAGTTCTCTTTTGCGAGCGGCAAGGTGTGGCTCTCCGTGGACATATAGAGACAGTGGTCCCATGGATTCAAGCACAGCCTCCTCTACAAATACAGGCAACTTCAGAGAGCTGCTTTGCATGCGCGCGGATTGTGGCGACACAGATTTAAAAAAGCATTTGGAAAGTTGCCCAAGTAAGGCCTCATATTTTAGTCCAGATGTACAAAACCACATTATAGAAATCTCTGCTGCAATCATCAAGGAAAGCCTAGTCGCAGAAGTAAACGCTGCAGGCTGCTTCTCCGTACTTGCTAATGAAACGACGGATGTTGCTGGTATCGAGCAGCTTACTGTTTGTGCAAGGTACCTTAATAAGGATGCGAACGGAATCGAAGATGTGTTCTTAGGCTTTGTGCCAATTCACGACCAAATGGCCGGGCCCTCGCCGACACCATCATAAGGCGCCTTATAGAAATGGGAATTAACATGCAGTATCTCCGTGGTCAAGGCTACGATGGTGCAAGTTCGATGGCCGACAAAACGAATGGTGTTCAAGCTGCTGTTCGTGAGAAATATCCAGCCGCACTCTATGTACTCGCTGGGCGTGTCACTACCTTAATCTAGTTGTGTGTGCGGCTTGCTCCATCACATACATTCGAAACTGTTCTGTGACTCTAAAGGCGACGTCAGTCTTTTTCCGTAAATCTTCTAGCCGCTCACACGTTTTGCGAAAAATGATACGTTTGAGCTGTCCTGAGTCTACAAGGCAGCGCCTTTTGGGACTATGCGAAACGCGCTGGACCGAGAAGCACGATGCAGTGCTTTCATTTGTGAGCCTCTTTGAGCCGTTGATCGCAGCACTAGAGGAGATTAAGTTTAGCGGAAATGGCGAAAGTCCAGTGCAGGCAAACAGTTTAATGTTGGCACTCTTTTCACCAGCGTTCCTTGTAAGCCTGCATGTGACAGAGCACGTGTTAGCACTGACTTTGCCACTGTCAAAGAAGCTACAGACGAGGAGTATCGACATGAGCGCTGCCATTAAAGACGTAGAAGTGGTACAGCAGACAATTGAAAGTGACCGCAAGAACACGAATGCTTCTTCCTCAAAAATATTTGCACAAGTGCAGGCATTGGCAGAAAAATATGCGGAGATCACCAGCCGTCGAGCCGGTGTCCGGAAGCAAAACCTTCGGAGCAATGCATTCGAAAGCGCGGAAGAATATTTTCGCAGAACCCTGTTCATTCCGTTCATGGACCAGTTAAACCAACGGTTCTAAAAGCACAGGGCACTTCTAAAGGACTTTACATTAACTGTACCATCCGCAATACCATCAATGCAAGATGATCGGGAGCAGAAAGGGGCAGCAAAACTCCTGACCGTTTTTGCGCATGACGTCGGAACGAGGGCTGGTTTTGGAGAACTGCGACTATGGTGGACAAAGTGGGCGAACGAAGCAGCAAACCAGCGCCCCGGTACTGGAACCGATGCCCTCTCTCATTGTGACAGCAGGTTCTATGCCAATGTGAACAAGCTACTCCTGATTCTAGTCACCACTGCCAGCGCAGAGAGAACGTTACTTAAGAGGTTACTTAAGAGGTTACTTATGAGGTTACTTAAGAACTACTTACGCTTTACGATGTCTGAGGAACGCATGGTTGGCCAGGCACTTCTGTACGCCTACAGAAATGTCGACATCAGCGTGTCGGAAGTCATTGACCGTTTCGCTAAGCTTCCTCGCCGGGTCAACGTTGTCCTTTGATACCGAGCAGGACAAAAATCAGCGCAAACGAAAGGAAAAGACACTGCTGTTCCAGAGTTCAGGTCAATGAGCCCGTAATTCTGAAGCAATATTATTGTTCATCACCTTCTAAAGCCGTGAGGATTTTGTACCTTTTAGCAGTCAACACTGTGACCTAATATAAACATAAGAATACGGGCATCAGGTGGACATTACCAGCCAATCGACAGCTTCGCCTTGTTCACTGAGAGGTCAGCATACGGGGCGTTACCAAACAAATTCAACTATTGGGAAACCATACTAGCAGCATTGTTTGTTACTTTCATTTGTCGTTTTTGTTCTTCATTGCTTTTTGAACTAGAAGCGGCAACCTTCCTTTTATATTGAGTGCACAATAGTGGTTCGCACTTTTAAAACAGTTTTGAAACAGTTTGTTTTGTTATTTCTGCGCTCTTCCTTTATAGTTCTGTCCACATGGTGCGCCCGAGACAGCAGCTTGGCCCAAGGACATATCAGTTGGGCATTATGTATAGTGATCATTGCTTAGTTCCGTTTATTGATTGCGTATTTAAATGTACATTTGTGAAGTTTTGCGTAAGCATACTGCGCACTGTTTCCGGTGACATGTTTTGCCAGTATTCGAGGTGTACTTTCCCATTCTTGCTTTTTCCTAGCCGCACCATTTGTGCAAAAAGATGAACATTTTGCGAAAACAATCTACATTAAAATATTTGATCTCGTCCTGGTTATTTTGTGGACTTCATTTTTTTTTGTTATCAGGCGATTCTTCAGTTCAAAACTGATGCAGTTCCGAAGTTTACGTGATATTTGCCCTACCTGTTACACACACACAAAAAAAAATATTGAAAAGATTGATGACAGTTATTCTAGGAAAGATTTTGCGGGCATGCCAACATAATATTTTTACGAAAAAAACACATTTCTTACTAGTTCTTAACAGAGGGCAGCATTCAAGAAGTGATTTGCAGCATCTAATACAAATTGTCACTGGTAATACATGTTAATGGTAATACCAGTAACAATGTATGTAACATGGTAATACATGTACATACCCACGCCTTTTTTGGAAAATTATGAAACCGGACGACAAAACCACAGTCTCTCTTTGTGACACTTCTGGATCCCCCGTTGCCGATTGCGACGTTCCATCCGTCAACTCTGCATTTTGTTCCGTCTTTACTAACGAACCTAACAACGAACTTCCTGATTTTCCGCATTTTGCTTTTCCGCCAATGCCAAAGATTGAATTCAATTCACAGGGAATCGTAAAAGTTATTAACCAATTAAAGAACTCTTCGTCATGCCGTATAGATGGCATAAACGCCAAAATTCTGAAAAATACTAAACATGTATGCAGTTCTATATTGTCAATCATTTTTCAGCAGTCACCCGACACAGGTGAAGTCCCATTAGACTGGAGAGTTGGGAAGGTCATTCCGGTCTTCAAGAAAGGTGACCGCTCATTTGCAGGTTACTACCGACCAATCTCGCTCACTAGTGTTTGTTCAAAGATCATGGAACACGTCATCTTTTCTCATGTTGCTACATTTTTATCATCCGTAAACTTCTTTCACCCAAACCAACATGGCTTTCGTAAAGCTCACTCATGCGAGACCCAACTAACATTATTCCTGCACGACATTCAGCTTCATATGGACCGTAACATCCCGATTGACACACTGTTCTTAGATTTTGAAAAAGCCTTCGATAAGGTACCCCACTCCCGTCTCCTTCTAAAAACCTTGCGTCTAAGCCTTCATCGGCATGTTTTTAACTGGATTAAAGCATTCCTAACAAACCGTAAACAATTCGTGCATGTTAATGATCACTCCTCCGACCTCTCCCATGTCTTGTCCGGCGTGCCCCAGGGTACCGTCCTAGGGTCTCTTATATTCCTAATATACATTAACGATATTCCGCTTTCCGTTGAATCTAACATCCGTCTTTTTGCTGATGATTGTGTCCTCTACCGCCCTATAAATAACCCCACCGATGTCTCCCCTCTACAGCATGACCTCTCACGCATTCAGCAGTGGTGTACCACCTGGTTGATGTCCTTTAATGTGAAAAAAACATTACTATTTTCTTTCCATCGTAGCCGAAACCACACGCTGGCTACTTACACAATCAACAACTGTGATATAGCTGCTACTGACTAGATTAAATAACTGGGTGTCCATCTTTCGAGTGACCTATCTTGGGGCGACCATATAAATCACATAATTCACTACGCTAACCGCGCTCTTGGGTACATACGCCGTGACATTTCCATGGCACCACCTTCCGTTAAACTACTCGCTTATAAAACCATTGTCAGACCAAAACTTGAGTATGCATCTGCTGTTTTTGACCCCCACCGAACTAATCATATCGAAATACTTGAGTCAGTACAGAACCGAGCAACCAGATTCATTGTTTCAGATTATTCCCGCTACTCGAGCGTCTCCGCCCTCAAATCCCAGTTAAATCTTTCTACCCTCGCTCTTCGTCGTCGTATTGCACGTCTCTGCCTTTTTCACAGATTCTTTTATTCAACCCCACGTGACAACCACCTCATCCAGCCGGTCCATCAAGGTCATCGCACAAGTCATCCAAATGCTGTGATTCCGCCACGTGCCCACACCATCTCATTTCAGCAGCCCTTCTTTTTGCGCACTGCCCGAGACTGGAATCACCTTCCGAACGAAGCAGCAGTCATCCGCGATTTTGCGCGCTTCAAAAATGCCATCCAGGAAGCAGACTCAACCACATCCTAACATACACCTTCATCGATACCGCCATTTTATGACACCCACCCCTCATGTAAAGCCCGATACGGGACCTTTGAGGATATAATAAATAAATAAATAAATAAATAAATAAATAAATAAATAAATAAATAAATAAATAAATAAATAAATAAATAAATGTTATTCATATACTTGGTCGTTCTAAAAATTCATGTGAGGAGGTCGCGCTGCAACGTGAGCCCCCCCCGAACAAAATTCCTGGATACGCCACTGGTAGATAGGAACGGCTAATGTGCCTGAGGTTCGCTAAGAAATGCTTCGCATTTAATATTGGGGACTGTAAGACGGAAAAACATAGAGATATTTATCTAAGTCGCTCAGCCATGTTTCAGAAACACATATAATTGAAAAAGAATGAAGACAGGAGGACAATAAAATTTGGTGATCATGAAAATGCTTGCGAAGACTACGCGAGTTGAAGTGAATCGCTGAATGATGATTGTTCAATAGGCAGGATTGAATTTCACTTATGGAAATATACGACATCAGGTCAGGGGGACAGTAAGAGACAAAGGAGATAGCCTAATTAGGTTTAAGCGAAAAATTGCAGTCAGATTCACATCTGATACGAAAAACCCTGCTATCTGTTGACTGTCTCGCCTTGATGACGGAGACATCGGTCCACAAGAAAGGCCACTTTTTTTCTTTTTTGAGTTGCAAAGATTTGCTGAATAATTGCTTGTTTTGAGAGTGAGGTGGTCATTGACGAAAACAGGTTTGCCTCGTGCTTTGCTCAAACCAAGATCGCTAGTGTTCAGGCGTGCCTTTCGGGCTTTGTCTATGAAGTCAGTTTTCAAGGCTCGAGAGTGAAAACGCACTAGCAAGTGCTTTGTATCGGACGCAGACGGAACACGATGTACATCTTCAACATCAGTGGCAGAAATCGGGCCATCTATTTTTGAGGCGATAGTCTGAAGAATGGTCATGTAGCTTTCACACTGTGTGAACGGAACGCCTTTGATTTCTAAGTTGTTTTTTCGCGAGTGCTGTTCCGAGTCCCCAAATCGTTTTTCCAAAGATTCGTTACGAGCAATGAGGGATTTGTTCATTGCCGTTAGTTCTTCTTTTTCAGATCTGAGGGATTCAACAGTCTTGTTTAGAAAATCAAGACCGTTTGTAAGTCCCTCAATCTCGTCCTTTAGCCCTTTAATGATCAAGGAAGGCTGGGAATCTAGCTTGGACACAACAGTTGTCACCTTCTCAAGAAGGCTATCAAGTCCGTCTTTAAAAGTATTTTCAAGTTGTTCCACGCATTTAGACAGATTGGCAACAGTTGGCACGATTAAAATATAACACCAATGGCAGCAGCAGCGGCAGTGTAACTAATAAAAGAAAACGAAAAACAATAAGCCGCCAGGAAAAATGTGCACGAACCGATGAAGCCGAGACGGAAGAGTCAAGCATGCACACACTGTCACACTGCCGCGCTGCTGCTGCTGAATGCAGTTGAGTGGTCGGTAGGACGTTTATGTAGCCTAGCTGCAGGCGACCAGGCGCAGGCGCAGATCAAGGGGCAGCGGTGAGCTGCCAGAATCACGCCAAAAGCCCGACGACGCACGCTGCTGGCGATAAGGCCTGTTACTTGCAAGCGCAGACGCACTAGCGCGGGCTGAAGAGTTGAGCTGCCAGGCCGATAGCACAAGCAAACCTGTGAAGCCGAGAGGGAAGAGTCAAGCATGCACGCACTGTCACACTGCCGCGCTGCTGCTGCTGAATGACAGCTTTTTACAACTTGAACACATATAACAGCCGCAGTACCCGGGGCCTCGGTTAGGTTGCTTTATTTGCAGCTGGAATGAACATTGCACAGTTAAGACCTACTGGTTTTACTCGCTGCGCTGCATGAAGTAAATATAAATACCAAAAGAAAAGGCACGAATGTAAAAAAAAAAAAAATAGGTGCTTGTGTATTGCCCAAATGACGTTACTTAACCTCGTAGTTGCGAGCTACCCTTTTATAATACAACAGGGCAACCAATAATGAAATCTAGGGAGTCGCCTATTTGTATAATATCAACGAATAGCAAACGGTGCATCCTTTTCCTATTCGCGCTCCACACCAGTGGTATCAACAAGCACAAGAATGTGTATCACTGAGTTTCGCAAGTGTTCTACAAATGTGTCAAGCACAGTCGGACAACTCCCGGGTCGCAGCCTAGTCCGGTCGAAACGATTCGGCGAGAAGTGCCTCTAACGTATGTGATCGCCGTCTTTTGGCTTCAAGACTTCCCGTCAAATAGCATGCCTCGACGTGCTTCGAACATTTGGGTCCTTAAGAAACCGGTTAGGAAAAAAGAATGACCGTCATATCTGAAATTAGAGACAGATTGCGACCTGTGAGCATGTGTTCCGGCAAATAGAGAAGTTTTGATCAAGCTGAAAAAATGTTCTGCTTACAACTGAAACTTCATCCCACAGTACCATTTCGTTCGATTTATACAGCCGTACGCAACGCACGATGTACCCAACAACGTCCGGACGCCACCACGCCAGAGAACAGCTGAAACATCCATGCGGCCACTGCAGCATGCGTTGCGGAAGGCGCGCTTTCTGCATGTGGCAAGATGGCGGCGCGCGGCTTCAGCTAAGGGGCGCCTCCTCCACCCCAGCATATTTTATTTTAACCTCCTTGGTTCTACCACGGCCGCTCGATGTCCCCCCTTTGGGGCGGCCTGCCGATCCGTCTCCCGATCAAAAGAGCGCGCGTGAAAGGAGACGTTGAGTGACAACCACGACGGGAGGTGAGGGCGCTGCATATCGGCGAGGTAATAAATAAGAGATGGTTAGAGCACTGGTGGCAAAAAATTATAGAAAAGGACAAAAATGAATATTGTAAAAAAAATAAGGACATTCTGCCGTAAAGGGCAGAGAAGTGGGTTGAGAATTTACGTTTTTTTTCCCTGTAGTAAGATAGATTTAATTGAAGTAGAGACATTAGGCCAACACTAAGAAAAAGAAGAGAAAAGGGAAATTTTTTTTTTCGAGCCTGGTGGCACACTTGTCACCGCCCCGTTATAAAGGGGACGCTCATAGCATCCATCCATCCATCCGTAATCGCCCTTGCACCTGCTTGCACCGCGTCGAGCAAAGGTGTAATGCCACTAATCCTCCCTATTTCGTGACAATCGTATTCTGCCGTCGTGTGCTCATCATGCGATGCCATTTTGTTCTTCTGGACTATTGTTAGGTTCAAATATCCGAGCTCTCTATCAAAAAGCTACTGAGTCCATTCTTGGCCAACTGGGCTGGTGATCTTAGCAGCTCGCTAGAAAACATACTCAGACTTTCTCGGAAACCACTTTCCCGCAAAATCTTCCGCTTCTGAAATCTTGCAACATTTGGGCAATAAATCATTCGTACCTGAGACTATTTACGAAGAATCATTACTAAGAATTGTCCGATTCATATTATACCGAGATGTATGTCGTGGAAATAAATGATTCACAACGCTCAAATAAATGCGCTCAGTACCTTTATAAATAAAATACACATTTAGTTGACACTGAAGTCGGAGTGGCTGCGTTTTAATCACCCATAATAACATTAATATAACAATGTTGAGTCCGTACGAGCAAGAGCAAGACGAGGATCACGTGGTTCCTCGTTGCCTCAATCGGACAACTCAAACTCGCCGCGTGCATCTAATTCGCGACTCCAGCAACTCATGCGGCACCTAGTGGCAGTGGGAGGAAACTGCGCACGGAGGTCCAAAACAGTCCGGACGCCATAAGTACCGTATCGGCGCTGCAGTCGTGGGCGGTAAGATAGAGCCGCCAGTAAAGAAAAAACGAACGGCCAAGAAGTTCTGCTGTGTTCCCCAGTGCGTGTCAGCGTGATGGAAAGATAGCGCTATTTCTTTTCATGCATTTCCTTCCGAGGCCAAAGACCGAAGCCGCAGAGCACGGTGGATTGCGAATCTTCGCATCGGCAAGGATGTGACGCCGACGATGACCATTTGCTCGCGGAATTTTGCACGGGATGATTTCTTTTTTCTAGGTGAGACACAAGAATAAACTTGTGAACTTGAATCTATTACATGACCATTGTATCTAGCGACTTTACATGTCGCTGATGGGAAGCTTTGTGCGCAAAAACCAGACAATTCACAAGACGAGATAGACAGGACAACACAAAGTTTCCCATCAGCTATGCACCATCTCGCCGAATTCCAGGTTTGTTAAACCATCTTGCATGTCGCTGCGGCGCCTGAACTATGTCAACAAATGTGGCACTGCGAGGTCTCGGTGCGCCATGCGCCACTTGCGATTGAGCTGTACCTTATTTTCTTTGTATGTTAACCGCAATACAAGGACTTGATCTATTGGGCACACTTGTGACTATTTGCTGCATGTATCATGCCACAGTTCGAGCACATGTGCGACCTTTGAACGGTGTCTGCGGTGTTCGCGTCTGCACTACACGTGACAGCAACCCGGAAGGCATCCTATCCACTTGCCAGCACAACGATCGCGCATCGTGAACGGGTGTAGGAAGTGTTTACTACTGGCGTACCAGCAAGTTCGGGGAAGCGATCATTGTAACCTTGGCACTTATTGAAAGCGCAGTCTCTTGCATGGCACGGACGAATTCGCAGCGCACTCAAAAAGCTCTCCGCGCACGAGTACGGATTTGTCTTGCAATCACGCACGAATGTGTCCATATCATGCTGGTATTTCACTCAGCCGGTTTATTACAATAATTGGTGACATTCACGCCACCCTCGCGACAACTTTACTAGCCCTTGCAAGTTAAGGAAAACCAACCGCATCCACTTTTTGCTGGCGTATCCGTATTACAAGTGCAGTATTAGTACCTAAACTAGCGTTATGTAGATTATTTCGATTATGCTGACGTCAGCGTCATAAGCATTCATCATTTTATTGTGTTACAGGCAACTTTAAACTGTGTCTTGCAGATGCTACGTTGGGTGTGCAATGTTTCATAACACTCCAATCCTGACCCTAATGTGCTTGCAAGTGCCCTTTCTTTTTCCTAAAAACATTGTCTTTCTGTTGTGAAAAACTAAATGCAACACACATCGACACGTAAAGCTTACACAATTTATTTTTCAGATGTCCCATGCCAGCGAAGACGGCTAAAAAACAACGCCGTACCAGGCCAGAACCTACCTTAGACATCATGCCAGGATGAGAACAAAGATGCTCGTTTAAGAGAGCTGTCACAGGCGAGGCTTCGTCGACGTACTGAACGGTCAGCCAGAGTAAGTTAGTTTGACCGCATAAAGCAGAACGTATCGTGCACATCTAAGAAGCTGATGTCTAGTGATGTCTAACTCTTAAAATTATTATTGAGCTTATCGACAACATGATTACACATATAATGGATATTTTCCTTGCGAAGTACAATTGTTCTACAGGTTTTCCCACTCACTTTAATCCAAGTGCCAGCTAAAATAATCCCTACGCCACTGAAATAATCTGAGTGCCATACTATTTAATCCATGTGCCAAACATTTAATCCAAGCGCCAACATATTTATTCCAAGCGCCAGCACGATTAGGCCGCGTGCCAGTGAGTTTAATCAAAGTGCCACCATGTATGATCCAAGCACCAACAACTTTAATTCAAGTGCCAGTCACTTTAATCCATACACAATAAACAGTAATACGGGGCATGAAAACGGCAGTGCAATTGAAGTACAGTTGCTACAATATGAAATACGGTATCCAGAAAGCAGAAGACTGCACTAATATTTGTATTCGCCGCTATTATTCACGGGAAAAAAACTTATTGCCATCGTTTGCTTGAGCCGTGTTTGGAGGGCTTATACTTTGCTATGCATCAGTTTGTGGGGCAACGTTTGGCACGGGTGCGATCATATTAGTGGGAACGAAAGAAAGGCATCTGCGTGCTGCTCATTGCAAACATGTTAACGAATATTTTGTAGTTCAGCAAAATTAAGTTTTAATCACTAGAGCTCATAATTGGATTTTGGTTTTGGCACACAAAAGAGCAGCAGCACCAGGACAGGTCGTGTAATGCGAAGGAAAGACAATCTATGCTCAGTTAAAGTGACGCAATGGCAACCAAGATGTGGAAAACCTAGCCGAGGGCAGCAATGGCTCAAATGGAGTACGGAATTAAGAAATAATCAGGCTCGCGCAGGGCAGGACGAATTGGAGGAAATTCGAAGAGCTTTTCGTTCTGCAGTGTACTAAAACTGACTGCTGATTACGATATGTGGAAAACGGAAGTTATATTTTATATTCGTATTAGTTTTTATCTTTTTATTAAAACAAAATGATGTGCCCGGTGATTTGAACAGTATTAACTGTTGGCCTAGTTCACACGGTGACATATTTAACGCAGTGCGAGAAAACATACGCAGAGAAAACATAAGGCACAAGGACGAGCGGTGGTCCTTGCTCCTCCTCTTTACTTTATACTCGTTTTTCCGCGCTGCATTATGCATCTCACCGAACATTTGAATCTTACGGAGGTCAGCGAAATGATAAATTTATTGCATCAATTTTGTATATCTAACGTGTACACACACAATCACATATATATATTTAGTCAATGAGAGGGGGCAGAATGGGATTATAGGTAAAACGAAAGAGAACAATATTTTTGCACACTCCAGATCACTGGAGAATTGCAACATAAGCACAGGTTATAATAAGTATTTAATAGAATAGCGCTGTCTCCTAGGGCTTGGAAACGGACGTTCACAAGTAATCTTCACGCAATGCTGCAGGCACAAAAGAAAAATTGTGCCGGTCAAAGGCTGCACCGTCGATGCGCTGTATCTGCTGCATGGAGTTCCGAGCCGCGTCCAGCAGCAAAGAACGTCTGTGCTCCTTTTTCGTCATACCTTGCGGTGTCGCCAGCACTAAATCAGGGCGTTCGCTTAGGTAGGCCTTCACGTGCGACTTGAATTTCGAGAACACTTCTATTGGATAGAAGAAGGGACTGTACGCCGGCAGGCGCTTGATAGAGTGCATTGAGTTAGCCAAAGCTGCCTGCTCTGCCCGAGCATGAGCAGGTGCGCCATCAAAAATGAACACAGCTTCTGTGTTTGGCTCCTCGCTTTCCACACGGGCGAAACATCGCTGAGGAAATCGTTGAAAACAGACCAATGAACTCTGTCCACTACAGTCCAGTGAATAACGCCATTTGCGGACATACATGCATGATGTTCAAGTTCGCTTCTTTTGTCGTCGTGATTGTGTGGACAGCTGGTTGCCCTTTAGCTGCCCTGCCAAAATTCCTGGAACACCAGATATTGTAGTTTGTCTCGTCTAAGTAGAACCGGCACACACACAGCTTACGGCTGTGCTTGACGTCGTCACGGTTGCGGTCTGCGGGCCTCTGTGTCACGAGCTTCACCGAGTAGCTGTGGGCATCCAGCAAGCGAGCAACTGTGCTTGTGCTGATCGTCACTCCAGGCATTTCTCCCTCCAGGGCCGCCTTTATCTGCCTTAAAGTAAATGTACAGTTTTCGTCGACAATTCGCCTCAAAGTACTCACAACATCATCTCCAAACTTTTTTTTAGAACCGCCACCCGGCAACAGTTTTTGTCTGTCGGTAGCTGCAATCGACCTTGCTGTTTTCATGTTGATGCCCAGGGCCTCCGCCAGTTGCTTTAGGTCGCCACCATGCCTGTAGACGTCCACAATCCTCGCTCTGTCGAGCACCGAAACCCTGCTGTTTTTTCGACGAGGTTCATCTGGAGCTTTGAAACGTGGCCCTCGCTCGTGTCCAGCCATGACTTCAAGCAAAGCTCTCTTCTCGTCTGGAAATATTTCGCTCTGAAAACACGCATGGTACAAGCGACGACGCTTCACGAACACATCACCGTCTGTTACGTGAACATGGCCATCTCCTTTGACGCTTTTACATAAAACTTAATTGCATATAAACCCAAATAAATGCACGGTTACTTGTTTTAAATGGTTATTCTTTGATTTCAGGAATGGGTGAATATCGTCTGTAAGTCACCATCGCTCACATCGAGCCGAGCAGACGACCGCG
This sequence comes from Rhipicephalus sanguineus, assembly GCF_013339695.2. Lineage (NCBI taxonomy): Eukaryota > Metazoa > Arthropoda > Arachnida > Ixodida > Ixodidae > Rhipicephalus > Rhipicephalus sanguineus. The sequence goes on from NC_051183.1 coordinate 166,683,879, forward strand.
AACGCTTTAGCGGAAACGTAGCCTTAGTGCCGTCTGCTAGCAGACGACGTGAATCTCTCCCAGATGCGATCAACGGAGTACGCGTTTACCCAAAATTTTGCAGTAGCGGTGAAGCATAAACTGTCTCGATGCTTAAACTTTTACCACGTGCTTATAATGAGCGTATACATTTAATACCCGAACATATATAATTAAACCGCACTGCTTTTTGAATTCTAAGATAAATGACACCAAAACGTTCGGGCAAAATACCGTAGTACCTTATTTCCTAAGCGCGACCATGCATTGGCAAAAAATAAATATTCCTCTCGCTTCATGTTTACCTTGTTCCGACATTTAGTCTATATAAATGGCAAAACGTCTGTTTCTTGTGTATGGATTAAACTGACTGGCACTTGAATTAAAGTTGTTGGCGATTGGATTAAGCATGGTGGCACTTGAATTAAACTCACTGGCACGCGGCCTATTTGTGGTGGCGCTTGGATTAAATATGTTGGCGCTGGGATTAAATGTTTGGCACATGAATTAAATGGTTTGGCACTCAGATTATTTCTGTGGCGTGTGGATTATTTTAGCTGGCACTTGGATTAAAGTGAGCGGGAAAACCTGTAGTTTTATCAGCTTGAATAGTAATGACGTGTTCACCACAGTTCACCGACTCTATGCAGGCGTCATGTTGGGCAAAGAATCGCGTTAACCTATGTTTTATAGCGTGGCAGAAGAATAAAATAACAACCAGTCATCACACAATGCTAACTGCGCAATGAGTGTGTGGTTTATTGCTTCCCACCCACTGCAAAGGGCTCTGTCATAATTATTCATCGTCATCTGCCACATGCAGCATCAATAAAGTGCACCTTTACAGATGTGTAGCGGCTAGCTCGCTTATCCTCAGAAGGATGGATAATGACGTAGTTGGTGCTCTCCTACTTCACAAAAATTATGATTTAAGGCGTAGTGGATGCCATGCGGAAAGCCAGAACTTGAAACACAGTTGGCCTTGCCCCAACACGAAGCTGCGCTCAGAATTCGCATTAGGCAGTATCGTAATCACCGGTGACTTTTTCATCTCTGGAGCTAGCAAAATATATTGCTACATGCATATTGCCAGCCCCTTGAACCATTGCGCGTGTGCGCCGGACGAGGAGAAGGAAGATCTCTCTCCGCTCGGGCTCTGAGCTGAACCGGTCAGCGCTGCAACCGCTACTGAAAATATATCGTGTAAATAGTCTACGGTCTAGTCTACCGAGTCGTCATTCACGTAACAATATTGAACCATGAAAGCTGCTGAAACAGCCTTCAGATCCTGTACCCCTTTATCAACAGCTGAAGTATACGCAGCGTTTCAGAGCTGTGCGCTTTGCAAGCCTCTTTGCGAAAACAAATATATGCCACGTCTTACTGTTTAGTAGAGCACACTGACGCTGACGCTACACTTCAGATGTAAATCAGTAACAGCAGCAAACAGAACGTCAGGTATCTTTGGTAATCTGAGAGTTGCTGAAAAATGAGTATGCGGAGTATATAGGAACATGCAGATAAAACAGGAGACAAGCGGACGTTTGCTGAAAGCAGCTGGTTATTTTCATGGCCTTGTCCTACTCCGACTCGCAGAACATTTGGAGTGGACAGCCTCTGCAGGCGTCCATTCTTTATCGCAGTTCAATCTCAGTGAAACCTATCAAGCAAGTGAAGAAAACAGTCAGGTATGCAATAAATAATGAATGTTATTGACATCTGTACAACATTCTTAATTCTAAAAAGACATGGCGCGCAAACACGGACACAAGAAAGAAGTCAGGACACCACAAACGCCGACTAACAACTGAATAGACGCACAACGGCGGAAAAAGAAAGGAGGCACGAAAACTTATCTGCGCATGCCCATGCAACAGGCGAACCTGTCAATCCGGCACGCGTGGCAGTCTATGTGGAAGATAACTGTTAAGGCATTTGATTTCATTTTTATGCAAGTTAATCAACGTTTGGCTCAAGCATGCGCTACCACTGTTCTCGATATGCCATGTCAATCATCAGGCACGTTTCTTCATTTCTCTGCCGGTACAACACTGCGCATTCATCGAATTTTGGCGTGCACTTACAATCTCGACAATGTAAAGATAGATTAGAAGGTGAGCCTCGTGTTAGCGATCTCTTATGTTCCAACAATCTCTGGTTAATGCATCGGCCTGTCTGTCCTACGTAGGAGCGGCCGCAGCAGAAAGGGACCTCATACACCACACTCGTACGGCAATCAATGAATTTGTTGGTGTGTCTACGAAACAAATATCGGTCCGCTTCGTGTCTTTTAGTCCCTCATTCTTCTGCACAGCGGCACAAATCCCTACCTAGCTTATCGGCAGCCGTGAAAACAGCATTAACGCCGCATCTACTTCCTACTTTCTTTTGCCTGTGAGATACGCAATAAATGTATGCTATACCTACGACAAGTTTCCTCCTATCGCTTTCTGCAACCATGCTCGGACTTAACATAATAGACTTCTTTAAACGTTCAGCGACAGTGGCCACTGCATCACGAGGATGCCCTACATCTAAAAGACGCGTAACCGGTGCGTTAAAACTATCACTCATTTTGTGCTCACACGACTTGGTGAGGGCTCATTTAAGGCAAGACATGACGATGCCGTTTTTTACAACCTTCGAGTGCTTGGACGAAAAATTTAACAGCCGTTTCGAAGATCTAGGAGAATATTGCCAGCACACGTGGTTCTTCTGAAAATGTATTCCTTTATTCTGAGGCACCTCTTTAGTGAAGCTCAGCTGTTCTGCATTTAATTCAAATTTTTCGCTTACTGAGGTTACCACCGTTTCCATGTCCTCTCCACTACAAAAAATCAAGCAATCGTCCACATAACGAAAAACCTTAATAACCAAATTACTAAGGCGCCTTCCAAAAGTTTGTCATTCTTGCTAAAGTATAAATAACTAAGAACCGGGGCAACCTTAGAGCGAATACATATCCCTGATGTCTGCACATAAACGCCTTCCTTCCAACCTACCAGCGTCGACTTTAAATACATGGAAAGAATTTCTAGGAAAGCCCCGGTAGAAACACCACCTTTATCAGTGAAAACCGTCTCGCGCCCTTGTTCGTTAATACATTCATTAACACATTTTAACAAGTCCTCATGCGGCAAAGAGCAATAAACGTTTTCAATATCCACACTAAAAGCTTTACAAGAGCCGGGATTCTCCTCTGAGAGGAACTGAATTAGCGCCTGAGAATTACGCATGCGAAAAGGGTCTGAAAAACTCAAAGCGGTTAAGCAGTTCTGCAATTAACTAGATAAAGCGACTTGCCAGGTGCCTTGCTCTGAAACGATTGCTCGAAACGGAATCTCGTTCTTATGTGTTTTGGCTGAAAAAAAAAAAAAACAATTTTAAAGTAAGTGATTTAGCTTTCTTGACATTAGAAGCTATTCTCTCAGGGTTATGTCTTAACAACAGGTCGAGAGCACGTTGCCTAACTACCGATGGTTCAAGTTCGACCGCCCTAAAATTCTTCTTTATGGCTGCTAATGCTTTTTCTGAGAACAAACTGTCCGGCATAATTCAAAATACCCTTCCTTATCTGAAATTACTGGCCTGAGTTTCTTCTCGACACAGTAATTAACCAAAGACCGGATAGGATCAGGACCCTTGAGACGCATATTAGAACCCTTGAAACTAGCACAGCAGTCGTGAATTTGTTGCTGTGTTTTACGAAACAAATATCGGTCCGCTTCTTGTCGATATTTGTTTCGTAAAACACATCAACAAATTCACTGATTGCCGTACAAGTGTGGTGTATAAGGTCCCTTTCAGCTGCGGCCGCCTCTACGCAGGACAGACGGGCCGATGCATTCACCAAAGATTGTTGGAACATAAGAGATCACTAACCCGAGGCTCACCTTCTAATCTATCGTTACATTGTCGAGATTGTAAGTGCACGCCAAAATTCGATGAATGCGCAGTGTTGTACCGGCATAGAAATGAAGAAACACGCCTGATGATTGAAGCACGGCATGTCGAGAAAACTGGTAGCGCATGCGTGAGCCAACCATCGATTAACCTGCATAAGGATGAAACCAAATGCCTTAACAGTTACCTTCCACGTAGACCCCCACGCGTGCCGGATTAATAGGTTCGCCTGTTGCATGGGCATGCGCAGATAAGTTTTCGTGCCTTCTTTCTTTTCAGCCGTTGTGCGTCTCTTCAGTTGTTAGTCGGCGTTTGTGGTGTCCTGACTTCTTTCTTGTGTCCTTGTTTGCACGCCCTGTCTTTCTAGAATGAATACTTACCAACTAGCTCAACTTTGTTATTCTAACCTTCTTAAGCCTTACTACGGAGCAAAACATCAAAACATACAAGTATTCATTAAATTACGAAATTGTGAATAATGTATTTAAGCGACACTACGGCAGTGTGTTTGTATCGCGGGATGATAAGCTCTAAACTCAAGTAAGCAGAAGCTCTTATTGGCTAGGAACACGTTTCCAAGGGGTGGCATGCAGTTCCTCAAAAGAACTGACAGAGCCCGTTCTCTACGTTGCCTTAAGTGTGACAGCGCTCTCATAGAAGCATTAATTGTTTCGACTACTGAAACGGCAGGCCATAGTTGACATAGGGGGAGCGACACTGCGACCTTTCCCATTTCTAAAAGTCGCAGGCGGCTGGCGCAATTAAGACAATAAAAAAATTGAATGGGATTTAACTTCTTGGATGTGGGTGCGAAAAGACAGGGACGAAGGAAAGAAAGACACTGGCGCTACTGGCAACAAAAACGTTTATTTTCAATCCCCAAGCCGACTGATATACCTATATATGTTGTCAGTAGCGACAGTGTGAGTGTCTTTCTTCCCTTCGTCCTTGTCTTTTCCTGCCCACATCCAAGAAGCACGACATACCAACAAGCCCGCATCGCTGCCCTTGGGATATAACTGTTCTAAACCTGTTACCACGCGCGGAAGGTATGTTTAGCTTGGCTTAGCAAAGAAGTCGGCCGAACTCGCATCATGGCTGTACCAGGGCTGTATGAGCTCTGATGTGAGCCTGGCCGACTTCTTCCTGTTGCCAAAGTTCGAGAGCAGCCTCAGAAGGTCGCCGTTTCGACGGTGTACCCGCCATCATCCAACAGCAGTGCCTCTAGAAGAGAAGAGGTCACGGTAGCTTACTCTCAGGAAGGCTTCTTGGAGTGGGAAATCGCGTTGGCAGTGGTGAATCGACGCCCAAGGAGACTATTTTAAAGCAATTTAGTAGCATGTGCAAACGGATCAATACAGCCCTTTTTAGCAGATCTAGTCTCATTGTGCAAATAAAATTGAATACTTCAGGGGGAAAACCTTGTAGACTTTACTATGACGATTTTCCTGGTGAAAAGGAAGCGTTGACACTTACGACTCATCATTGTACTGCGGTTTCCTCGCTAAATAGAGAATGGTGCGTTTGACGATAATGCGATACGAATGAGAAATTACCGGAAAACTCTGGACTTGTCAGGGATATAGGGTGACTGAGCGGCTATTATCACCACCAACAATTGACGATCCTTGTACCCTACTTTCATCAAGCACAATGACAAGCAGACCTCATTAGAAACGAGCTATTTATTGTGAATTGTATAAATTGTGCAGCGGTTTGCAACGGCAGCTATAATAAATTTGTTACAGCTCAGCGTTCAACTCCAGTATCTGCGGCCACCTTGCCGCGGTCCCTGGAAGCCGCGCCCGTCCATCTCGCCGTCCATGAACGGCACCCAGGTGTTGCAGTGCAGCGCCGGGTTTGCCGCCGCCGACGGGGCCCTGTTCAGCGGGGGCTTGCCGCTCGCCTGCAGCTCCTGCAGCCGGTAGAAGAGCCGTGCCAGCACCTGCAGGACAGTCACGCCCGATGAACCTCGACGAACGCAATAAAACCATTCAACGAAGCCATCTGTTGTCACATAGCGGACGGAAAGAGAATGAAAAATTGAGAAGCCCCTGTAGGGAAAATGGGGCCAAGCGAGGCTTTCCGTCTGCGTGCCTGACCTTTCTTCCTTTTTTTTCTTTTCTTAGCATTGCAAAATACTCGCTTTTATTGTTTCTGTGGCGGGAATCGAACCTTCATCCACGTGCTTAGCAACGTGCGCTTGTACTTGTTCAAAGACGTAGTTGTTAAAACACCATTGAGGGCCTGCGTTTTTCGTGTGCGACGCCGCCACTGAAGTGTGCGAGTTATGAAAGCTTCGCTTGAAAAGTTAGGTGCACTGTCTGCAACACTTGGAGGCGAAAACTTTGGGACATTCGATAACAAGTGGACCCGGTGGTGGTTTTTCGACGAATCATGATGAACAAATCGTGCTGGTATAAGTGAATGTGAGAAGTATATGGTTGTTGGGGCGGTATTTTTAAAGAAAAAACTTGTGATGCCTTGAAAGCGCTTTGAACTTTGCACACGGTAGTGCGCAAAATAATTTATACAAAATTATTGCTTTGAGCCAATATTACTTAATTTTTTTCCTCAATCTGAAGGAGCCAGTCTTCCAGGACTATGACAGTTTATTCGTTTATGTTTCAATATTCACTATTTTTGAAAATCCGTTCAGCGGAATCCCGCATGGTTGCGGAAGGGTTAAGGGAAAAGAGACAACCACCCATTTGTAGTACAAAGCCACAAGGAAATCCGTACAGATTTCTTTCTGAGAAATCCGTATGGATTTCCTTGTGGCTTTGTGCTACAAATGGGTGGTTGTCTATTTTCCCTTATTCACTCTTTATGGCAAATGATCGAAAAATGAGGCGTGCAGAACTGTTTTTAGAAAAAACACATATTTTTTGGCGAGTAATATATCCACATTGTGGGCTTTATAGCTTCACGTAATAAATTATTTATATACTGAAGGAACGAATGAAGCAGAAACGCCATGAAAAAATTGTGACAATGTTGGGAGAAATAGCGCTTAGACTCGTATTGCGGCTTCATTTTCGCAATGTAGCAGTCCAAGTAAAAATATCACTTATACATCGTAGTGTAGTATGCTTTGTTTGTATTATATAGAGCAAGTTTGAAAACAGCAATTTTTGTTTTATGCGAGAAAAAATAATTTCGAACTGAACAACGACCAGGCTGCATGAAGTTTCCTTTTACTTCCCCTTCACCGCACAGCGCAGGATTCCAGCGGGGGCCACTACTGCATGACACACAACTTGTCCCTTATTTAAGCACTAGTTGTGTGTACAGCGTGAAAAACGCCAATGGTACTAAAACGATGAAACGCTATCTTCCCCATAGACAGGATCAAGATGCAGATAACCTTCAACCACTTCAAAGTCCTAAGGGACATGATTATAATGAATCAAGTCGACGGCCTGTAGGGAAGTTGTCGAGCGTCGTGTTTGGTTTCAGATACAGTAAAACCTCGGTGATACGAATCTCGCGGGGTGACCAAAAATATTCGTATCATCCGAAATTCGTATCACCAGAAAATATGGAAAATTAGTATGCAACAAAACAAAGTTGGCATACGTTTTGATTTAATGTTTGTCAGGGCCGCAGTTACGTCATGAACAGCTCTGAATGATTGCAAGTAAAGTTTTCAGACGTCAACGATCATACTTGTATTCGTAAATATACGTTGCATGCGCGCGTGTGTAATTAGTGGACCAGATGTGTTGTGTCCCGTGACCGCTAGAAACCCCTTCCTAATCTTGCTACGCTTTTCTGCATGACAATATAGTATTGCGGCGAAAGTGACTTAAGAAGCGCATTGCACACGATAGATAAGATGCCTAGCTACTTCGCCAAGACCGCCCGCTTCGTCTCTTGGGGTATTCGTCCACCTTTCATGGGACTTCGTGACGGACCCGCAGCCCAAGTTTCAGTCTTGTTTCATAGAACGTCTGATTGTGTGGACATGGCTTGCATCGACGTTGCAAGCCCGTGTTAACAGAGTACAAAGACACTGCTGCCTCGAGCAGAGGAGCACACGTCAACGCGTCGGGGAAAAAAAGGGCGACGTCAACGTCATTTGTAATCTAGACGCGAAGGCGCCTAAAGGCCTCCAAGATTCATGCGCACTATCTCGGAAACAACGACGCACCGTTGATGGTCGCGCAGCGCGCATGCCCGCGCCCGCGTATGACTGCCGCGTCTTCCGCGACAGCACGTGTTCGTAACTGTGCGCTAGCGTATGTTCGTATCAAACGTCGCGGGGGGCAAATTGGTTCGCAACAACCGTACTCCAATACATTGCAGGCTAATGGGCCTTGGCCGGGACCAAAGAAAAATTCGTATGAACCCGAAATTCGTACAAGCCGTGATCGTATCACCGAGGTTTTACTGTAATTAGGTTACATGGATTTAAGCAATAATTAACGACATATTTAAAGTAGAGCCTGCCTAAGTTGTTTTTATGTAGTTTAAGGTATAGATCAACGCGCGATCGTTAACCACTGGGTTGCCTGATGAGCTATACACGTTCGAGATAATTCGATGATAAGGCCATAAACGACACACCAGACACCGTTGCCCGACGGCCTGTTAACATTTTCAGCTCCCTTGTACCCTCAAGAAAACGCCATAAGCGCGGACGCCACATGGCTTCTGTAGCGCCTTTTGCTTTCCCAGGAAGATTGACCGCCGGTTTACTATCATTGGCATTGTTAACGTCTTATACAGCGATATTACCTGAATGAACGACAATGAGTTGCATGTATGCATTATTCACTGCGAAAAGGCGCCCGCTGGAGTCCTGCGCTGACGTGCTATGCGGTGAAGGCGAAGCAAAGGGAAACTTCGTGCAACCTGGTCGTCGTTCAGTTCAACTCTTTTTTTTTTCTCGCTCGAATCAAAAATCACTGATTCAAAACTTTATGTATACATTACCAACAGTTATGCTACCCAACGATGTATAGCAACAGAGCAGCAAGTTGGGCTAGTTGGTTGATGTTCATTCTTCAAAGGTATACTGCGCTATAATGCGCTATAAAACAAGGACACAGAAAAGGGGGGGGGGGGGGGACAACACATGCGCAGACTCACAACTGAAATTTTATTGCCGATACTGCCTCGGAGCGTGTTAACGACCGCGAGCACAAAATATATGCTGTGATACCTTACCAGCATAAGGTTTCACACAATCTCAAGAACGTTGCGGAACGTTGTGGTGTACAAGTTGTGTTTTCCGCCCCCCAAGAAATGGCCAGTTTATGTGCACGTGTAATCAGTAAAATTAACAAAACACCCAGCAATAGTCCATTATTTTGCCACGTTGACCACAAGAATAGGTATGTCCCCTGTACTTGTGCAGTAGTATAGGAATTCCCTTTCACCTGTGGTCATGTATATATCGGGCAAACGGGCCGGTGCATAAATATCCGGTTAAAAGAACATTCAAAGAATTATTCTTGTGATGTTTACTCCCACGTCGCTAACCGCTGCAGGGAATGTGTACAGGAGACGAAGAAGGCGTGCCACCCCCTTCTGGATAGGACGAAGGTCCTGTACCGTCACAAGGACCGCAATACACGGGAGCTCTACGAAGCTTATGCGATTACGAAAACAAGGGCGTGTGTAAACGATCCGTCGGTGCAGCTTGCTGACTGTGAAGTGCGGTATCTATAATCTAGGTTGTGACATGGTGATTGACGCGTTCACGTGAGCATGTTGGTAATGTCTGCGTCGCGACGAGACGCAGAGAAGTGGGTGTGCTTCTTTCTCAAAGGCAACAACAAAAAGAACCATTTATTAGCAGAAAGCAGCGGCTTTTATCGAACGCATCACTAGCGCCAGCACGGTGCTATAACTGCTGACGCTGACGCCGTCGTAGCTGGCTAGCTATCGTATGACACATCTTCCTGACTCCTTTTTAAGCTGCTCTTGTTATGATGCTTAAAATCGTACTGGAGGAACCACACACCTTTCACTTCGTGTGTGATGATGAGAGGAGTCTTTAAACGGTTGCGCTGTGCTTCTTTCATCACTGCATATTTCTGGCGATTCCGCTCTTAGTGGCGTTGTTCCTCGGCCGTCTTCTGAACTAGTCGGAGGCAGCGGGATGAGATGAGTGCAATTTTTGCGTAGAGAAGATTCCCCGGAGTCCATCCGGTACGATCTGGGCTCGTCGGTGCTTTCTCGAACGACCCCTTCTTTTTGGAGGTCTACGATCCGTAAGAGTGTTCCTTCGGACAGCTGTAGCAGATAGCGCACTCCGTGACGTCGGTCGTAGTCTTTCTACTGGCGCTGACGCTGCGACCTCTCGAAAGCTGCCAGTTCTTGGAAGTCGGGCGTCCAAGGCTGCAGGTATTCGCTGGACGTGGGCAGGACAGTGCGCAGTCTCCTCCGCATGAGCAGCTCGGCGGGACTGTTTTCGTACTTCAATGGGCTTGACCTGTAGGCCAGAAGAGTTTTATAAGCGTGAACAGTTTTCTTTAAGCACCCTTTGATAATTTTCACGGCGGACTCCGCCATTTCGTTGCTCTGATGATAATGACGTCACGTGTTGAAAGTTGTACTATGTTGCAAATTTTGAAAATTCAGAGCCGAGGGCTCTTGAGAATTGCGGCCCGTTATCTGAAACTACTACTTCCGGAATTCCGTGTCTCGAAAAAATGGATTTGCAGTGGTTTATTACCGCCGATGAAGTCAAGGTATTCAGCGGTACGAGCCCTGGGTGTCGTGAAAAGTAATCCGTGACGACCAGCCACCACTGTCCCCCAAGAAAGAATAAATCAATCGCAATGCGCTGCCATAGCCTATCGGGAAACTTGGTCTGTTGCAGAGACATCTTTCAGTTGGTGCTCTGCTTAATGCAGTTGTGGCAGTTCTTTACAAGTCGTTCAATGTCCGCGTCGATACTTGGCCACCAAACGGAGCTCTTAGAACGTGCCCGGCACTTCTCAATTCCGAAGTGTGCCTCTTGAATTATTTCAAGGATGGGCTGCCTTAGTCTTGATGGTATCACTATCCGAGAGCCGCACATGAGCAGGCTTTCAACCAGGGCGATGGTTTCCCTCTCATTCCAGTAAGGCTTCAGGTCAAACCCAACGTCTCGACGGCTTGGCCAGCCTTTTGTACATAGATTATTAAGCGCTTTACGTACCGGATCTTGCTCTTGCTCCAGGGCAATAAGTTGTAAACTCGGCGGTGTTACTGGAACTGACGAGGCCACCAGTCGAAGATAGCCTTGAATTGTGGCCTCCTTTTCCATGGATTCTCTTCTTGGAAGAGGTGACCGAGAAAGGGCGTCCGCCACCATCATGTCCCGGCCTGGAACATACACAATATCATAGGTGTAGCGCATCAGACGCATGCGCATTCTCTGTAGTCTCGGTGTTAGTTCGTCAATTCCTTTTGACCAAGAGAAAGATAGGAGTGGTTTGTGATCTGTCTCTAGGTTAAAGCGCTTTCCCACGAGATAATCACGGAACTTTTCAACAGCCCACAAAAGGGCAAGTCCTTCGTTTTCAATGTGGGTGTATCGCCGCTCGGTGGTTGTAAGGGTTCTGAAAGCATAAGAAATGACTGAACTGACCGTCTTTCTGCCTTTGGCGCAGGACAGCTCCGAGGCCGTATGATGAGGCGTCTGCTGTCACCACAGTTTCTATATTTGAATCATAGATTCACAAGACAGGGTCCGATGAAAAAAGGGTCTTCCACTTCGTGAAGGCGGCTTCCTGCGCGGGACCCCACATAAATTCCTGTCTTGAGCTCAACATGAGAGAAAAAAGGCTGGAGGATTTCAGCCATGCGTGGGACAAAGCGGGCCAGATATTCTTCCATGCCCATCACGCACCGTAACTCTGTCTTGGATGTCGGGCATGGTATTTCTGTCATCGCGCTAAGCTTTTGTTTATCGGGACGCACTGCATTATTCCCGATTGTGTGTCCTAAGAATGATATCTGGGTTACCCAAACTCACAATTATCTTTGTTTAACATAATGCCCGCTGTACGGAGGTGGTCCATCACTGCCCGAAGCCGCTCGTCATGCTGCGCCTGCGTGGCACCCCAAATAAGCACATCGTTCATGTGGCAGACGACTGCCTCCTGTAGAGAAAGAACCTGTTCCATTCGTCTCTGAAAATGTTCGGAGGCCGACGAGATTCCGAACGGAATTCGATTGAAAAAATCGCCCGAACGGCGTGATAAATGTTCTAAATACTTTGCTCCTTTCACTCAGCAGTATCTGCCAGAAAGCCGAGTTCGCGTCAAGTTTCGAGAACATGCTGGCTCCCCGTAGCATTCCGATGGTGTACTCGACCGCCGGTATTTGATGTCATTCTCGCTGAACGTATCTGTTGAGTTCCGTGAAGTCGACACAGATCCCAACAGCACCAGAGGGTTTAGGAACGACAACCATAGGTGCGCACCATGTAGTAGTCTCGGTGACAGGAGAGATGACGCCTAGTGCTTGCATCCGCTCGAGTTCTTGTCTTGTTTTCTCGAACAAAGGCAGGGGGACTCTACGTGGCGACGACAGCGCGAAAGGCTTTGCTTCAGGATTCAACTTGAGGCCATACTCTTCTTGAAGGTCCCCAGTTTCCGGAAAACTTGTGGAAAGTCAGATTCGGGCTCCAGTTCCTTCACTACATTGACTTGTGGTAGTACGCCGAGCCTTTCTATCGCTGGTCTCCGAAGAAGAATGGTTCGGAGGCCTGCAGGACGTGCACGTCTTCGCAGCTGTTCATTCCTGCAAACGTCATATTGATGGAAGCCATACCAGATATGGCAAGGGATTTTTCATCAGGTCCCTGAAGGCGGCGCCTTGCTGGTTGAAGTTTTATCGCGGAAAATATGCGAGCGAAGAGCTCCGCCGGAATGACCGTTTCGTCCGCGCCAGTCTCTATTTTAAGTACTACTTTCGAGGATTCAACGAGAACTGGAACTTTCCACCTGTAAGCGCATGAATTGGATGCGACTACGAGGAAGCCTGGTTCTTCGGTCCGGTTTTCGACGTTCCTGACAGGTCTCGTTGACCGGCAAACCGCCTCGAATTGTTCTCTTTTTTCGCACTTTCGGCAGTCTGCATTTTTTGCTGGACAAGACGCTCGACTGTGCCTGTTTCTTCCGCACCAGCGACATGGTTTGGGAACGTTGCTCCCACTTTCAGGCGAAGGCCCGTTCTTCCCCACTTGTCGCGCACTCCTCTGGGACTGTATGTGGTGGACGTCCTGTTCTCGCACGCGGTGAAGCTGTTGGTTGACGGTCTCATGCTGGCGTGCCACCAACAATGCTTTCTGTAGTTTTAGGTCCGGATCGAGTTTCAGCGCTCTCGAGATCTTGTGGTCTTGGATACCCACCACGAGGCGATCTCGAATTAAATCTTCACGCAGCTGCCAGTAGTCGCACGTAGTGCAAGCGCGTGCAGTGTGGTAACAAAATCCTCGACGAATTGGCCTTCTTCTTGTGTTCGGGTGTTAAACTTGACCCATTCATAATGATGTTTCGTTGAGGAGCAAAGTAGGCCTCGTATTCCTTCAGTACAGCCTCAAACTTCTTGTCGTCAGGTTAAAGTTTGAACGTTTTGAAGATGTCCCCGGACTGTGGCCCCATTTAATAGACCAATGCAAATACTTGACTTTTTTCTGGCTTGGCGTCTAGTCCAGATGCCGTTCGGAAGCGAAGAAATTGCTGTTTCCAAGGAGGCCAGTCGTTGGGTGCTGCGAAGCTGAAGGGCTCAGGTGGAGCAATTTGAAACAACGCCATCTCACTTGGTCTTTCCTTGTAAGGTACCTGGTGCCTCGTACGTCTCCTGACACTGATTAGTGGGTCTCCGGCGTCCTCGTTTCCGGGCTAGTCCGACGTCCGATAGCCGTGGTGCCTATGATCGGCGGGCGCCACTTCTGACACCATGTTTGCGTCGCGACGAGACGGAAAGAAGTGGGTGTGCTTCTTTTTCAAAGGCAACAACAAAAAAGAACCCTTTATTATCAGAAAGCAGCGGCTTTTATCGAACGCATCACTAGCGCCACCGCGGCGCTATAACTGCTGACGCTGTCATAGCTGGCTAGCTTTGTTATCACACAGGTAATGCATATTTTTTTATAAGTATGGTAGCACAAAGAAATAGGACACAAGAAAGGCAACCAAAAGACTTCTGCTTGCTTCTGCCGTGTAGCGCTCTTTGTGTCTCTTTGTTTGATTTCTTGCATCCTGTTTCTTGATGCTAACGTAGTTATCGCAAATATTGTCACGGGCGAAGATGGCAGAGAATGACGACGACGAAGTGCTGAGCGGAACGCGCTTGGACCTCGGCGCCGTTGTACGCTTCTCTTGTTACATATTGTCACGTGGTCGTGATGTCAACGAAGACAGCAGTCGGCGCTTGCAGGATGAAACTGTTTATTTGGCCGAACTTGTGGCCGGAAAATGAGAACTAGAACTACAGCAATACACGCTGTACAATGATAGCGGCGAACAGGGCGTCGTCCGTCGATCAACTGACAAGCGGTCAAGCGCGTCGGCTTTTATACAAGCGCTATGGAACTTTCCAGCAATATCGCTGGTGGCGGCGTTATCTCTCGAGAAAGCTGGAACATTCGCGTGCGGCGCACAATCTTAAAAAAACGATCTACCAAAATCGTGAAGCTTCTCGAACACTGCTTCGGGGCCAGCGTCGAGAGTTGATAACCGTCCTTGCTGGTCAAACTCGAACACATCAAAATAAAAGAAGAAGCGGGCGTGGCATTGCCCCCCTCTGAAAAAGCATCGTCCCGATGCTTGCAACATGGAAAGGAAAAAAAAAACAAGTGCATACACAAATAAATTACAATAACAAAGGAAAAAGTAGAGTCCCCAGGTTCGCTAACGCGCAAAAAACGGCTTAAGGCGCACGACATGGAAGACTTCAGGTCGTGCGCGGCGTCGCTGGGAGTTCGTAATTCCGTCCGGGACGACCTCGTAGTCAAGAGCGCCGTGACGTCGAAGCACCTTGTATGGCCCGAAGTATCGCCGAAGAAGTTTTTCACTGAGCCCACGTCGGCGTATCGGCGTCCAGACCCACACACGGTCACCGGGTTGGTACTCCATGTGGCGTCGTCGAAGATTATAGTGACGGCTGTCGACCCTCTGCTGGTTCTTGATGCGCAGGCGGGCGAGCTGTCGAGCTTCTTCGGCGCGTTGCAAATAGGCGGCAACGTGGAGGTCGTCTTCTTCGGTGGCGGTTGGTAGCATTGCGTCGAGCGTCGTTGCCGGGCTCCTTCCGTAGACCAGCGTGTACGGCGTCATTTGCGTCGTTTCTTGCATGGCCGTGTTGTATGCGAAGGTCACATACGGAAGGATGGCATCCCACGTCTTGTGTTCGACGTCGACATACATGGCCAGCATGTCGGCGATGGTCTTGTTTAGCCGCTCGGTGAGGCCATTGGTCTGTGGGTGGTACGCTGTGGTCCGGCGGTGGCTTGTTTGGCTGTATCTCAGTATTGCCTGAGTTAGGTCAGCCGTAAACGCCGTACCTCTGTCGGTGATGAGGACCTCTGGGGCGCCATGACGCAGGAGGATGTTCTCAACGAAGAACTTCGCTACCTCGGCGGCACTGCCTCTGGGTAGGGCCCTTGTCTCGGCGTAGCGGGTGAGGTAGTCGGTAGCTACGACGATCCATTTGTTTCCGGTATTGGACGTCGGGAACGGCCCCAGTAAGTCCATCCCAATTTGCTGGAACGGCCGTCGAGGTGGCTCGATAGGCTGCAGAAGTCCGGCTGGCCTAGTCGGCGGTGTCTTGCGTCGCTGACAGTCCCGGCAGGTCTTCACGTAGCGAGTTACGTCGGCGACAAGGCGCGGCCAGTAGTACTTTTCCTGTATTCTTGCGAGCGTCCGAGAAACACCCAGGTGTCCAGACGTCGGGTCGCCATGCAGAGCCTGGAGGACCTCTGGTCGCAAGGTCGAGGGCACTACGAGAAGGGAATCGGCTCGAAGCGACGAAAAGTTCTTCTTAAGGAGAACACCGTTGCGCAAGAAAAACGACGTCAGTCCTCGCGTGAATACCTTGGGAACGACGGTGGTTCTGCCCTCGAGGTATTCCACAAGGCCTCTGAGTTCTGGGTCCGCTCGCTGTCGTTCGGCGAAGTCTTCGGCACTTATGGTTCCCAAGAAGCAGTCATCCTCCATGTCGTCCTGCGGCGGTGGGTCGACGGGGGCGCGGGACAGGCAGTCAGCGTCGGAGTGTTTTCTTCCGGACTTGTAAACGACGGTTATGTCAAATTCTTGAAGGCGTAGGCTCCACCGTGCGAGGCGACCTGAAGGGTCCTTCAAGTTAGCTAGCCAACACAAGGCGTGGTGGTCGCTCACAACTTTGAAGGGCCGGCCGTAGAGGTAGGGGCGAAACTTCGATGTAGCCCAGATGATGGCCAGGCACTCCTTTTCTGTTGTGGAGTAGTTGATTTCTGCCTTTGATAGCGACCGGCTAGCATAACTGATGACCCTTTCGAATCCGTCGGTCTTTTGCACAAGGACGGCGCCGAGTCCTACGCTGCTTGCGTCGGCGTGGATTTCCGTATCGGCGTATTCGTCGAAATGCGCAAGTATGGGAGGCGTCTGCAGGCGTCGTTTCAGTTCTTGAAATGCTTGAACTTGCGACGTTTCCCACCTGAATTCGACGTCGGCCTTCGTGAGTTGCGTCAGTGGCTCGGCGATCCGTGAAAATTCCTTGACGAAACGTCTGTAATAGGCGCACAAGCCGAGAAAACGGCGTACGGCCTTCTTGTCGGTGGGCGTCGGGAAGTCAGCGATGGCAGCTGTTTTCCGCGGGTCCGGGCGAACACCATCCTTGCTGATCACGTGACCCAAGAACAAGAGCTCCTCGTATGCGAAGCGGCACTTTTCAGGCTTCAAGGTGAGCCCGGAGGTCTTGATTGCTTGAAGTACAACTTCAAGGCGCCGAAGGTGTACGTCGAAGTTTGAGGAAAACACAACGACGTCGTCCAAGTACACGAGACACGTCTGCCACTTCAAGCCGGCCAGTACTGTATCCATAACCCGTTGAAAAGTCGCAGGTGCCGAGCAAAGACCAAAGGGCATGACCTTGAACTCGAACAGGCCGTCTGGTGTTATGAAAGCAGTCTTTTCTCGGTCTCTCTCGTCGACTTCTATTTGCCAGTAACCGGTCTTGAGGTCCATCGACGAAAAGTACTTTGCGTTGTGTAATCGATCCAGGGTGTCGTCTATCCGGGGAAGGGGATACACGTCCTTCTTCGTGACTTTGTTCAGGCGACGATAATCGACGCAAAAACGTAGAGTCCCATCCTTCTTCTTCACTAGCACCAGCGGGGATGCCCACGGACTCTTCGACGGCTGAATGATGTCGTCGCGTAGCATTTCGTCGACCTGTTTCTTCACGGCCTCGCGTTCTCGCGTCGAAACTCTGTACGGGCTCTGACGGAGTGGTCTGGCGCTTTCCTCTGTTATGATGCGATGTTTTGCCACGGGAGTCTGCCGAATTCTTGACGACGACGAAAAGCAGTCCTTGTATTGCAAGAGCAGGGTTTTAAGCTGTTCTTGTTTGTGCTTCTGAAGGCTGGGATTGATGTCGAAAGCTGGTTGCGGCGCTTTATTCGTCGGAGTAGGCTCGGGAGAATCGGTGAGGCCGAAAGCACTGCTGGCTTCTACGATTTCTTCGATGTAGGCGACCGTCGTGCCTTTGCTCACGTGCTTGTACTCGTTGCTGAAATTCGTGAGCATAACTGTTGCTTTCCCAGCCCGCAGCTCTGCTACTCCTCTTGCGACGCAAATCTTGCGGTTAATCAAGTGTTGCTGGTCGCCTTCAACAACGCCTTCCAGGTCTGCTGATTTTTGAGTGCCGACGGAAATGATGACGCTGGAGCGAGGGGGAATGGTGACCTGGTCTTCCAGCACATTCAAGGCGTGCTTTCTTGGCGGAGTGTGCGGCGGTAGTGCCTTTTCCGTGGACAGTGTTATTGACTTAGACCTCAGGTCGATGATTGCACCATGAAGGCCTAAGAAGTCCATACCAAGGATGACATCTCTCGAGCAACGCGGCAGGATTACGAAGTTCGCGGGGTAAATCCGGTTGTTAATGGTGAGTCTCGCTGTGCAGATTCCCTCCGGGGTTACGAGGTGACCTCCAGCTGTCCGGATTTCGGGGCCTTCCCAGGCTGTCCTAACTTTCTTCAGCTTCGTGGCGAACGGTCCACTGATGACAGAATAGTCGGCTCCGGTGTCGACGAGGGCTGTGACGCTGTGGCCGTCGATAAGAACGTCGAGGTCGCTAGTTCGTCGTCTTGCGTTGCAGTTAGGTCGTGGCGTCGGGTCACGGCTACGTCGGTTTGTTCCGCTGCTTCCACGTTGCGTCGTCAGGTCTACTTCGGTCCGCGAGGTTTCGTCGTCAGGGGTTCGCGTCGTGTCCTGAAGCCTTCGTCGTGGCGGTGGCGTCGGCGGCGGAGGGTCTTCGGTATTTCGTCGTACAGCAACCGGACCTCCATCGGTTGCTGCCCTTAGTTTTCCGGATGCGGGCTAGGTGACCGGCCCCGGGTTGGGCCAGTGTATGGTCGGCGTTGGGGAGAGGCGTAGTGGCCTGGCGACGGCGATCGGGAAGGTCCTCGGGAGGTCCACTGCGTTCCTGCCAGGTAGTCGGCGATGTCACGTGGTCGTTCCCCCTGCTGTGGACGTGGCGCGTCGACGGCGAACCCACGCAATCCCATCTGTCGATAATGGCAGCGGCGGTAGGTGTGGCCGGCTTCTCCGCAGTGGTAGCAGAGTGGACGATGGTCGGGGGCGCGCCAAACGTCGGTCTTCCTCGGTGTGTATCGCTGACCGGCTGGCGGGCGGTATGACGTCGGTGGTGGCGGCGGTGGTGCCTGGCGGCGGAACTGCTGGGGCGGCGCGACGTCTTGACGTGGGCGAGGAGGGGGGGCGTTGCGTCGGGCTGCAGCAGCATAGCTCATTGCTTGAAGCTGCGGCGGTGCCGGCTGAGGAACACCCAGTGACTCTTTGATTTCCTCGCGGACAATGTCTGCGATCGAATCCACTTGAGGCTGCGGCGAAGGTAACAGCTTGCGCAACTCCTCCCGCACGATCGCTCGGATGGTTTCGCGCAAGTCGTCGGTGGCTAGTGAGTGCACTTCGGAATTGGTTGCAGACAGCGTCGAGCGGTTGTATTGTTTCGTCCGCATGTCCAGTGTCTTCTCAATAGTCGTAGCCTCGGTGAGGAATTCGGCGACCGTCGTGGGCGGGTTGCGAACAAGTCCCGCGAAAAGTTCTTGTTTGACACCCCGCATGAGCAGGCGAACCTTTTTGTCTTCCGCCATCGCAGCGTCGGCCTGACGGAAAAGTCGAGTCATCTCTTCCGTGAAGATGGTGACGTTTTCGTTTGGCAGCTGCACCCGGGTCTCCAGCAAAGAAGCGGCTCTTTCCCTGCGGACGACGCTTGTGAACGTGTGCAGGAATGCGCTGCGGAAAAGATCCCAGGTCTGCATTGAGGACTCCCGATTCTCAAACCAGGTTCTGGCCGCGTCTTCGAGGTAAAAGTACACGTGACGCAGCTTGTCTTCATTGGTCCAGTTGTTAAAGGCGGCGACACGGTCGTATGTTTCAAGCCAGGTCTCCGGGTCTTCAAACGACGACCCGCGGAAGGTTGGCGGCTCCTTGGGATGCCGAAGAAGGATCGGCGCAGGCTGCATGGGGTCGGTCATCGTCGCTGCGGTCGATCTTGGGATCTGCGACTGTCTGTCTTTTTCGGGAAGGAGCCCGTGCTCTGGCGGCAGTCCCTTCTGCCTGCGGCTTGTTCGACGATCCGGGTTCTCCTTGCCGTCCTCCTCGTCGCGGCTTGGGCTTGGGTCAGCGCTTCGCGGGGGCGTCCGGATCATGGAAGAAGCAGCACCTCCACCAGATGTCACGTGGTCGTGACGTCAACGAAGACAGCAGTCGGCGCTTGCAGGATGAAACTGTTTATTTGGCCGAACTTGTGGCCGGAAAATGAGAACTAGAACTACAGCAATACACGCTGTACAATGATAGCGGCGAACAGGGCGTCGTCCGTCGATGAACTGACAAGCGGTCAAGCGCGTCGGCTTTTATACAAGCGCTATGGAACTTTCCAGCAATATCGCTGGTGGCGGCGTTATCTCTCGAGAAAGCTGGAACATTCGCGTGCGGCGCACAATCTTAACAAAACGATCTACCAAAATCGTGAAGCTTCTCGAACACTGCTTCGGGGCCAGCGTCGAGCGTTGATAACCGTCCTTGCTGGTCAAACTCGAACACATCAAAATAAAAGAAGAAGCGGGCGTGGCAATATACTCTGTGTATATAGTTTCTTCCCCCGTAACATCTTCCCCGTAACATCGTAACAATATTTCATCATTTTCATTTTTCCACCCATTGCAAAGCTTTTTGTCCTTCGAAGTCGATCATCCGAGGGGGAAGGGGGCGGGGGGGTCGGCTGCGGTGACACATGGCTGCCCCTAAAGAAATGATGCCAGTCGCTCGATCAGTATGAATCGGTGCCATTCGCTTGCCTTTTTCTGCTGTGCCGCGATGTTTCTGTACTCGCAAGGGTCGGCCTGCAGGTCGAACAGGCACGGCTTGCGTCGAGGCTGGCATGCTTCGCCAGGCGTTGAGTCGGGCGGCCGCACTCCACACTCGACAGTGAGTAATGGTTCGCCAGGTTGTCGCGAGGTGACGCCACCACGGCCCATGGCCCACAGTGCGCGGTAGACGGCGCTGTCTGCCTCTGCACCGGACGCCGCCTGGCGTCCGTGCTGGCTGCTCGAGTCGCGCTTCTCGTACCTGCGTTTATGCGTGAAGGTCCTCACGGGACTGATTATTTATGTCATTTAAGGTGCTCTACGAATCAGTTGGTAAAGACAGAAGTGAGTATCAACATCGTGCAGAAACTCACTTCGATGTAGCGACAGTATCTTATCCGCGTTCTCATCTGCTGTGTGGCTGGTTCCGTACCATTTATCCTAATCGTTGCGCTCCACAATCCGCGAGGTTTAAAATTTAAGATACTAGTATGACAAGATATCTTGGGATAGAACTTAAGGTGCTTAGTAATTTCGAACACTTGAGGGCGATTTGAGTTTGCTGTAATGGCGGAGACCTATTGGGAAAATGAATGAACCATTGTAACGAAATATACAGAGAAATAGACACAACGCCTGTTCGCTAGGCCTGCTGTTTTATTCCCCGTCGTCGTCTTCCTCTTTTCCTATCCGATCATGCACCCGTGCCCGAGCGTCGCTCTGTCTTCACTACACCATGATAGATTATGCACTGCATTGCCATGCTCTTTCCTTTCCTGATGTTTCAGGGGCGAAGCTCCTTAAAGCGGCACCCGTTCGTCCTTCGTAGTTGTCGTAGTCGTAGTGCGTAACCAGTCGTAACTCTAGTACCAGATCTTGACCTCCAAGGTGGTGCCGGTGGGAGATTTTTCCTGTGCGTTGTTGAACAATAAAAAATTCGCAGCGTGCGCGTTAACTAAAAGCCGAATTCATCTGTCTCTCATTCCCCATTAGCAGCCATTGGCATGTTCCAGTAGGAAACGTTAGTAGAAGTAGAAGTGTAAGTGTTAGCTAAAAGCCGACTTCTTCTGTCTCTCATTCCCATTAGCAGCCATTGTTTACATCCAAGGTAGTGCCTGGTGAGATTTCTCCTGTGCGTAATTAAACAATAAAAATTTTGTTCAAAACGCCGTTGATTGATGAAATAAACCAACGAAAGACGCCAGATGTTTTCTAAAAGCAAAACGAAAGAACGCCAGATGTTTCTAAAGCAAAACGAAAAGACGCCAGCTGATTAACGAAAGACGCCAGTTGTTTTCTAAAGCAATGGTTTTCTAAACAATGAAAATTCACAGCGTACATGTAAAATTAAAGTGAGCTGCAAGTCGTCATATCTCATCGAACCTTTAGTATAAACGCGCCCGATCTCACGTCGGTGATGATGTACTGGGCAGAATTCACGGAAGATTCACGGTTTACCGATGAACCTCCGCAGCTTCGCCCACTCATCATCATTCACTCCGTGGATATGCTGTGATTTTTACGTGGCTCGTCTAATCAGTATGCTTGGTCTGCTTCGAAGTAATGACCGTGTCAGTTCGGTTTCAATATTGGTGCTATTGATTAGGAAGGCCTTAGCTAACATGGTATTGAATGTCCTTTCCTAATTGTTAATGCTTTTATTTCCTTTCTCCTTCTTGGGGGTTTGTGTCTTCTAATTCTCTGGAAGATTGTCACAAAGCTTGCGCTACTTGCATTCGTTGGCATTTTCTATTTACTAGAACATACATTCTGACCCAATTTTATTACTTTGTTTGTTGAGTTAGCTTCTAATATTACCAATGGGTTTATTGGTTAGCTGCCACCTCGTACAACGATCACGCGCCACGTGACACCCACTAATCCAGGCCGCGGCGGCCGCATTTCAATGGAGGCGAAATGCTAGAGTACTTAGATTTAAGTGCACGTCAAAGAACCCTGGGTGGTCGCTATTTCCGGAGCCCTCTACTACGGCGACCCTCACAGTCTGGTGGATTTGTACGCAAAACTAAACAATTATTATTAGCTCGAACCTTGAAACTTCGCTGCAGCCAAGATGCATCGAGCGCGATCACAAGATAGGCTGCTTCATACCAAATGACAATACAATAATCACTGTGCGGTTTTCCCATTTTAGAGCATTTCTGCGCATGCCCAGGCGACAGGTACTGCGGAGGCGAGAGGCGAGAGGCATGCCCAGGCGAGACGTGTCGACTGGGCATTTTTGCGCATGCCCAGGCGACAGGGATTTGGTTTCTTGTTTATGTAAGTTAATCGACGATCGGCTCACGCATGCGCTACCACTATTACCGATATGCCAAGCCTGAACCACGAGACGTGCTTCTTCATTCATGTGCCTGTATAAATATTGCCACGCGCCATTGTTTTGCTATTTTTATGTAACTGGTCCGTTACGCGTATAACCACTAGCTTGCGCAAACCGCGCCCGAATGTCGGATCCTTCCAGATTATTTCAGAACCGTTTAGTAGGCCTGAGCGCGCAAACGGGAACAGCTTAGTTTATTCTGGAACTAACGCGGCCACCAGCGCTAAGGCTTTAATGTTCGATGCCGCAAGTACAAATGCCCACGTGCCTTACCGCAGATCAGATTATCGACAGACGACGCTCTGTTCGCTGCTGTCAGTGTAAACGTGTATTGCTTGTAGTCTGACTTTTTGTCTCCCAGGCACAAGTTCACCGAAATAGAGTTTCGTCTTGAACACGCCGACTGCTGCCTTCGTCAACGTCACGACCAAGTGACAACTGGTGGAGGTGCTGCTTCGTTCATGATCGGACGCCCCCGCGAAGCGCTGACCCAAGCCCAAGCCGCCAAGCAGATTACGCTAAAGACAACCCGGCTCGTCGAACTAAGCACAGGCAGAAGATACTATAGCAAAAGTACTGGCTCCTTCCCGAAAACACCAGGCAGTCCAAGACCGTGACTTCGACCGCAGGGAGGATGACAGCACCTGTGTCGCCTAAACCGATCGTGCTCTGGCAGCCCAGAGAGCTGCCAACATTCCGTGGATTATTAGTCGAAGAAACGGAAAGTTGGCTGGAGGCATACGACCGGGTCGCTGTTTAACACGAAAGCGTTTTATGCCGGGGTCCACCAGGAGTTTCATGACGTATTTTACGTCATGGAAATACGTCAGCAAAATAAAATCCATGAGATGGCAAAGAAAAAGAAACTACAAAAAATTTCCGTTCACGGGAGTTGAACGCACGACCTCTCGGCCCGGGACGATGGCTGGCGGGCGTTTAGCCCACTGAGCCACCGCTAAGCGCATTACCATGTAGCGGCCGTAGCATTACAGAGACTACATGGACGCGCTTTTATTGCGATGACAATTATATGGACAGCCTCGGCTAATTTTTGCTGGCGCCGTCGCCGCCGTCAATCACCGTATATGTATATGTGTGTATATATATATAGAAAAGCCACAGAGAAATAATTCAGAAATACTCTCCGACGTGCGGAATCGAACGGCGGACCTCTCGCTCCGAAACGCGCGGCGTCAGACGGCTAAGCCACACAGAGTAGCGTCTTTCAGCATGCTAACGGCGAGCTATTTATATGCACCACTTACTTCAGCGTGCCTTCTTACTGTACAATGCCCGGGTGGACACACATTATGAAGTCTATTTCATTTTTAGTTTCGCCATTAGGACTCCTCCACGTCCATTTACGAGTAGCCCGTTTTCTGTAGAAGGTATTCAAGATCATTGGGGCATTCTACACTTGGAGCATTGGGGCATTGATCATTCAAGGGCACTGTACAGGATGTGGAAGTAGTTAACAAGATCCGATGCAGTGACCATAGAATGGTAAGGTCTAGAATTCAACTAGACTTAGGAAGGAACGGCAGAAACGGATACGCAGGAAGGCGAATAGTGAACTAGCTCTGAGAGGGAAAGTACAGGAATTCAGAGTTTCACTTCATAATAGGTACGTGGCTTTAACCGAGGAAACCGAACTTAGCGTTGACGCAATGATTGCTAATCTGACTAGTATGATTAAGGAGTGTGCAGTGGAAGTCGGGGGTACAGTCGTTAGACAGGACACTGGTAAGCTATCCCAAAAGACGAAAAACCTCATTAAGAAACGTCAAGCCATGAAAGCCTCAAATGCAACAGACAAAATAGAGCTTGCGGAGCTTTCGAAGTTAATCAATAGGCGTAAAGTAGCCGACATAAGAAAGTATAATATGGAGAGAATTGAGGATGCTCTAAAGAACGGAAGTAGCCTCAAAGCTATGAAGACAAAACTGTGCATAGGCAAAAATCAGAGGTATGCATTAAGGGACAAGGAAGGTAAGGTCTCAAGCAATATGGATAAAATAGTTGAGGTTGCGGAAGAGTTCTACAGAGATCTGTACAGCAGCCGAGACAGTCAGGGAGACAATGTAAGAAGCAGTAATAGCCCAGAGGAATCTGACATCCCACCAGTATTGACAGGAGAAATAAAGAAAGCCCCAAAAGGGAATGCAAAGAGGCAAAGCCGCTGGTGAGGATCAGGTAACATGAGACCTGTTGAAAGACGGTAGAGAGATTATGTTAGAAACATTAGCCACCCTGTATACGAAGTGTCTCTCGACAGGGAGGATACCAGAATCTTGGAAGAATGCCAACATCATTTTTATGTTCTTTAAGCACCATTGTCATTTCATAAATCTAACCCATACGTTATCTCGTTTGCCCCTGATGAATTTCAACACTGGTTTCTCTAGTCACGAATATTTTCTTACAAATGTTTTCTAGTTACGAATGTTTTCTGATACCAAATATTGTGTGATTACATGATATTTTCAATGAAAATGAATTGTATTATTCCCAAATGTTTTCTCTCTTCCATATTTAAATTTTTTTCCTTGATGTTTCTTTGCCCTGTTTATGTACACTGTTTAATAGCCTGTCACTTTGCATTCTCATTGTCATTTTGGTTATTCAATATGTTCAGCACAGTCTGCTGTAAACGCGCCGAAGTGTACATGACTTAAGAGGGTGTTGAGGCGAGCTCGTTGGTACGGATCCATTAGAATGCAGCGCTTAAAGAACACAAACACTTAGAACGAAAACGAGGACGGGCGCTGACTGCCAACCTGGTTGGCAGTCAGCGCCCGTCCTCGTTTTCGTTCTAAGTGTTTGTGTTCTTTAAGCGCTGCATTCTAATGGAAGTGTACATTTTGGGGGCCGGAGCTAGTCAAGCTGCTCGTCAGCTTTTTCTCCCTGCCTCCCTCATCTTATGCTTGATGAAAAATAAAGGACCTATTATTTATTATTATCTTAATCTATACGGAAGGGGACGTCAAGAACCTAAAATATTACAGGCCCATCAGCTTACTGTCCGTTGTCTACAAGCTATTTACAAAAGTAATTGCTAACAGAATTAATTCGACATTACAGTTCAATCAACCAAAGGACCAGGCAGGATTTCGTACAGGCGTCTCAACAATAGACCATATTCATACTATCAATCAGGTGATAGAGAAATGCGCGGAATACAACCAACCTCTATACATAGCCTTCATAGATTACGAGAAGGCATTTGATTCGGTGGAGACATCAGCAGTCATGCAGGCACTGCGGAATCAGGGCATCAACGAAGCCTATATAAATATAATGGAAGAAATCTACAGCGCATCCAGAGCCACTATAGTCCTCGATAAAGAAAGCGACAGAATCCCAATAAAGAAGGGCGTACGGCAGGGAGGCATGATCTCTCCAATGCTATTCACCGCGTGTGTACAGGAGGCTTTCAGGGCCCTAGATTGGGAAGAATTAGGGATAAGAGTTAATGGAGAGTATCTCAGTAACCTGCGATTCGCTGATGACATTGCATTGATGAGTAACGCGGGAGACGAATTACAGCTCATGATTTCTGAACTGCATACGGAAACTAAAAGAGTAAATCTGAAAATTAATATGCATAAAACTAATATAATGTGGAACAATCTTGGCCGAGAACAGCGCTTTGCGATAGGTGGCGAGACACTGGAAGTTGTAAAGGAGTACGTCTACTTAGGACAGGTAGTAACCACGGAGCCGAACCATGAGAGCGAAATAACAAGAAGAATAAGGATGGGATGGGGCTCATTCGGCAAGCATCAAACCATGAATGGTAGTCTACCACTATCCCTCAAGAGGAAGGTATATAACAGCTGCATCTTACCGGTACTTACCTACGGAGCAGAAACCTGGAGACTTACAAAGAGGGTTCAACCTAAATTGAGGACGACGCAGCGAGCGATGGAAAGAAAAATGATAGGTGTAACCTTAAGAGACAGGAAGAGAGCAGAGTGGGTCAGGGAACGAACGGGGGTTAAGGATATAATGGTTGAAATCAAGAAGAAAGGGATATGGGCCGGGCACGAAGCACGTCGGCAGGATAACCGGTGGTCATTAAGGGCAACTGACTGGATTCCAAGAGATGGCAAACGCGTGAGGGGGAGACAGAAAATTAGGTGGGTAGTTGAGATTAGGAAGTTTGCAGTTATAACGTGGCAGCAGAAAGCACAGGACCGGGTTGATTGGCCGAAAATGGGAGAGGCCTTTGCCCTGCAGCGGGCGTAGACAGGCCGATGATGATGATGATGCTTCCTTACTCACCAGCGAGATGGCGCGATGTTCGCGCTGGGCGCTGGGTGCGCTTTAAAGGTCGTCGAAATAAGGAGGGAAAGGTTTTATGATAATTCAAGGGGAAGCGCTTTACTGTTTGAAGCAAGGTCGGGCTGCCTTAGAACGCGTAGTTATAAAGCGAGATTCAGTAACGAAGAAGAACAATGTACATGCTGCGGGGGAACTGAGGAAACGATGGAACATGTACTGATTGAATGTGGCGATATTCACCCATGTATACGTGTGGGCACGAGTCTACATGAAGCCTTGGGTTTTAGGGACAACAATGGAAAGCTGCACACGTCCGCGATAGAAATAAGTAAGAGACGGTTAGAGTATTGGTGGCAGAAAAGTAGAGATAAAGAACAAAAATAAACACAGGGGGAAAATAAAGTCATTCTGCCTTAAGAGGCAGAGAGATGGACCGTGAATTTATATTTTTTTGGTATAATAACATAGATTTAATCCATGTAGATAAGGTATTAGGCCAACATGAAACAAGGAAGCTTTCTTTTTTTCTTTTTTTTTCTTCGAGCCTGGTGGCAGACATGTCACCGCCCCGTTTTAAAGGGGACGCTCATAGCATCCATCCATCCATCCCCCTCTCCTGCGAACGCCGAGGCTCTTCGCCCTACAGGGCGTGGTGGCCTTCGTGCGCTTATCTCAGGGACAGCAGGAGGCGGGTGGTGGGGTGGAGCGGGGCGTTGTATGTCTTGTGCTTTCCCCGCGATGTCCCCGCTGAAGTCACAGAGCGTACGACGGTCACATGGCTCGCTGCAGCGGCCGCGTTTGCGAAAGGAGCGCGCTGTTGAAACAGAAATAAGTAACAACGGCGACATTTAGTTCGCACTCGTCCTGTGCGTACCTGTTTGTTCGTTTCGTGCGTCCTGCTTTATGTTTCAGCAGTGCGCTTCAAGTATCGAGCTGTGACGCATGATAGTTCGCGCTCGTCTTATGTGCGTTCTTTTCGTGCGTCCTTTGGGTTCGAGCGACGCGCTGGCAACTTCGAGCTGCTTTCCGTTCTTCGCGTTACATTCCAATTTGTTGCTATCGCATTCATTGCTTCGACGTTTCGGCGAAACTGTGATATTTAGGGGCGAAGCTCCTTTGGGTGTGGGTCTGTCCCTCCTCTGTAGTATGTAGTAGTAGTAGGTAGGTACCTCTAGTTCTTGGAATGTTGCCTAGATGGCACTGTCGTAGCCACCTATAGTTCTCAGAAAGATCCCTAGATGCAGATGCGTGCTCTAGTCCCCCCCTCTCTCGCCTCGCGACGCCGACGCTCCGTGCTCGCTGCGTTGCAGATGCGTGCTCTATTCCCCCCCCCTCTCTCTCGCCTCGCGAGGCCGACGCAGGCAGCGTCTGCTAGCGAGTTTCTTGATTGAGAAAACCGACTGCTCGCGCTGCACAACCGTTCACTGACCACCCCGTATATATAGGCACTGGATTTTGACCTCCAACGTAGTGCCTGTGTGAGATTTCTCCTGTGCGTGAATAAACAATCAAAATTCACAGCGTACATGTAAAATTAAAGTGAGCTGCAAGTTGTCATGACACTCATCGACCCTTTAGTATAAACGCGCCCAATCTCACGTCGTTGATGATGTACTGGGCAGAATTTACGGAAGATTCACATACGGTGCGTGTCATTTGTGGAAGGCAATCGTTCGATTTAGTGCGGCGACGTACGCTAGGGGGACCGTTGTAATGAAGGGACCACGTAAACCAACAGTACAATAAAAGGATGTTTAATATATACACGGTGTTTCTCACGTGTTTACTTGATCATATACCTGGCGAATTACTCGGAGTATTCACGGTTTACCGATGATTTTCTCCGGAGCTTCGCCCCACTCATCATCATTCACCCCGTGGATACGCTGTGGATATTTTTTTATCTTTCACACTATCCTCTCGCAGTGCTCTTGCACGGCCGCTACATAAAAAACAGTTTATGTAGCGGCCGTGGCTCTTGGATGGATGGATGGATGGGTGGATGGTTGCTATGAGCGTATCGTTTGTAACATGGCGGTGACATGTGTGCCACAAGGGTGGAAAAAAAAACTTCTTTGCCTCCGCAATTACCTCCGGCAAAGCGCCGCTGCTACTACCGTACCAATAGGGGCGTTTCCAAAGAGAAGTGTAATTTCGTCAACGCTTTAACACACAGTGAGGCGGCGTCTGTCTGGTGTCGTTTTCTTTGTGTCTGTTCTTCGTGCGCTCCGAAATGTTTAAGAGAAAAACGAGGAAGCTTTGCTCATAGCAGCCATCTGTATCGAGAAATAGCTCTAGGACGCTCGCCTGGCTGTCGCACCGCGTTCCCCACTCGCCCTATGAGAATTAAAGGCCAGGCTAGAGAGAAGACACGACGCTCGTCGTGTTGCTCTTCGCGTTTCACCACGCTTTGAAGCAGTGCGTGTCCAGTATTAGTATTTACTAAGTGATTGTTGATGGGCGTTAGTTGTCAGTATGGAGATGTGCCACCAGGCGCCAACCTGGGTGCGTCCACATCAAGCGGTGCTATATCTGCCAAACAACAATAGACATTTCACAAGCTCTCATATACCACTGCACTATAAACAATCTACTACTTGTGACGACGCGTTTCCCATTCGTTTCGTTTATTAGTACCTCAAGGGTCCCGAGGGACATTACATGAGGGGTGGGCAAGAAAAGATGATAGATAAAAAGAAAGCAAAAAAGCAAAAACAGCACCAACAATAACAACAATAACAACAAAAAATAGAAAAACAGCAGTAGATCACATTTACAAGGATAAAATATGGCTTTTTACTGCAGTTTTAAATTGGGCAAACTGAGATAACATGGCGATGTGGGCGGGAAGGTCGGTCCAGTCTTGCGCAGTTTGCAGGAAAAATGACTTCTGGAAGGTCTTTGTTTTAGAACGTACGGGATAGACGGCGTAGGGGTAAGAATAGCGCGATGTCTGATGTGCAGGTCTGATGAATGCATTGCCTGGTGGCAAGGAATGGAATAACTTATGATACAGGCACAAACGTGAAACTTTACGGCGAGTGGCAAGATGAGGAAGGTTAAGTTGAGATTTGACAGCTGACACACTTATGTTAGTCGAGTAATTCGCGATAATGAATCTGGAAGCACGGTTCTGGATGTATTCGAGCATAGTAGAAAGGTTAGCTTGATGAGGATCAAAAATGGCATTAGCATACTCATGTTTAGGCCTTACGAGTGTTTTATAAGCTATTAGTTTAGTAGAAGAAGGTGCCGAGGCAAGGTTGCGACGAAGGTATCCGAGAACTCGATTAGCAGAGTTAGTTATGCCTATGATGTGTTGGGACCATGTTAAATCAGATGAGATATGAACACCTAAGTATTTGGTAGTGTTAGCAGCGGCTACGGGGTAATTGTGTAGAGTGTAAGTGTTAGCGATGTAGTCTTTACGTCGATGAAGAGTCATTACAAAAGTTTTGTTAATATTTAGGGACATTAACCAGTCTTTACACCATTCCTGCACAGTGTTAAGATCTGTCTGTAAAACGGAAGAATGTAAGATATTAGTTACAGGGTGATACAGCACGCAATCATCAGCGAATAATCTAATGTTAGAGTTGATGTTACATGGCAAGTCGTTAATGTAAATTGAAAAGAGGAGGGGGCCAGTACCGTACCTTGTGGAACGCCAGAGTGAACACGAGAGAGGGGAGATTTGCAGGAGTTAGCAACAACAAACTGCCTGCGATGGGTTAGAAATTCACGAATCCAGTTGAGCACGGAGGGGTCTAAGTTCAGGCATGAAAGTTTAAGCGGTAAGTGACGATGGGAAACCTTATCAAATGCTTTTTCTAAATCAAGAAATATGGCATCAACGGGGATATTATTATCAAGGTGCGAGTGAATTTCATGCAGGAAGAGGGCTAGTTGAGTTTCACAAGAATGACCGGGACGAAAACCATGCTGATTGGGATGGAAAAAATTGTTAGCAGACAAAAAACGCGCTACTTCAGAGTACACGATATGCTCCATTATTTTGCAACAGACACTGGTGATAGATATGGGACGGTAATTGTTAGGAGACGACCGACTACATTTCTTGAAGACAGGGACGACCTTCCCGATCCGCCAGTCCTCTGGTACAGAACCTGTATCTAGTGATTGCTGAAATATTAGCGATAATATAACACTGGTTACATGTTTAGTGTTTTTGAGCACCTTGGTATTGATACCGTCAGTTCCAGCAGCTGACGAATTTTTTAAGTTGTCGATGACATGAACAATGCCACTTGGGCTGAAGGTAATACAATTCATGAGGGTTATACATCGATACAATTCATGACGCGTTATACACCGGTTCCTATGACGGAAGGATCAGCCACAAATTTTTTCAACCACTGGAGCAACGACGACACGATATGGGTACGCCAATTTCGCCTTAGAAGACGCCGCTAGGACGTGGATCCAGAACCAAGAGTCAACCCTGACAAAATGGGACATTTTCTGCTCCGGCTTTTTGACCCCCTTCACGGGTGTCGTCGCAAGGAGAGGGCCGAGGCCCTCCTTGAAACCCGTGTCCAGCTGCCAAACTAGAACATGACACTTTTCACGGAAGAAATGACCAGACTGTTCCGTCACGCAGACCCAGCCGTGCCTGAAGAGAAGAAAGTTCGTTTCCTCATGCGATGAGTAAAGGAGGAGCTCTTCGTTGGGCTTATGAGGAACCCACTCAACACCGTCCAGGAATTTCTCCCGGAGGCAACGGCAACTGAAAAAAAGATGGCTGATCCCTCCGCCATAGGAATCGGTATAACATGAAAATGAAACGCGTCGTCACAGAAGTAGTGAATGGTTTATAGTGCAGTGGTATATGAGAGCTTGTACAATGTCGATTGTTGTTCGGCAGATATATCACCGCTTGATGAGGACGCACCCAGGTTGGCGCCTGGTGGCACATCTCCATACTGACAACTAACACCCATCAACAATCACATAGTAAGCACTGGATACGCACTCCATGAAAGCGTCGTGAAACGCGAAGAGAAACGCGACGAGCGTCGTGTCTTCTTTCTAGCCTGGGCTTCAATTCTCACAGGGCGAGCGGGGAATGCGATGCGACAGCTAGGCGAGCGTACGTTCTCGGAATAACTATTAATGCCACCACGACAAGAAGATTTGGGAAAGCGACAGTATATGACTGGAACAAATTTAGGGAGAACATAGAAGACCAAGGGGAAATAATAGATCTAGGTAACTGGGTAGACACAGATAAAGGAGGCACAGATAACTGACAAGGGAAACAAAAACAAGTGTGGAAATCCCAGCAGTCGACAAGCACCTGCTACGTTTGTGGGACGCGCGGAGAAGCCTCCTAAAGAGATGGAGTAAGCAAAAGCTTAATCGCAAATTGAAGATAAGGATAGCTCAGTTGTCACAGGAAGCCAATGACTACGCACGTCAACTAAATAACAGTAACTGGAGGCAGTTTAGTGACTCACTTAGAGGGACGTTAGGAACCAAAAAGACGTTGCACATCCTGAGGACTATGATCGATCCAAGGGCAACAAAAACAATGACGAACAGGGCTTTAGAAATTCTGGAGAATGAACTTGAAGGTAACGATGACGTACTTATCGACGAAGTCAAGAAATTATATGTCGGACAGGACACATGCGAAGTGGTGCACGGCAAATATGCAGGAAAAGAACAACCAAAGTTAGACGCTCCCATAACATTTGAAGAGGTTTATGTGGCGGCCCAGTCTTTCAAAAAGAATACCGCCCCAGGACGAGGCAAAAGAACACTCTATGCTTAGAAGTTTGAGTGACGCGGCCTTGCGACGAATCACAGATTTCTTTAATGAAAAGGTATGGGTAGATGAAGGAGACCTTCGAGTAGAACGGAAGGACTCAAACATCATGCTAATACCAAAAACCAGGAAGTTAAGAGATATTAAGAACCTCCGACCAACTCCCTTACCTCATGCTTGGGTAAGCTCTTTGAAAAAGCAATATTGACTTGATTGACAGACTATGTAGAGAGTGAGGGTCTGCTACTGGTGAATATGTTCGGTTTCCGGCCACATGTATCGGCCTAGGATGTTTTCCTGCTGGTCCGCCGCGGTGGTATAGCGGTTACGGTGCTCGGCTGCTGACCCGAAAGTCGCGGGTTCGATCCCGGCCGCGGCGGTCGCATTTCGATGGAGGCGAAATGGTAGAGGCCCGTGTACTTAGATTTAGGTGCACGTTAAAGAACACCAGATGGTCGAAACTTCCGGAGCCCTCCACTACGGCGTCTCTCATAATCATATCGTGGTTTTGGGACGTAAAACCCCAGATATTATTATTATTATTGTTTTCCTGCTGTTGCAAAATGACGTCATGAACCCAAACAGAGGATCGAGCGAAGAATTGGTACTAGCGATAGGTATCAAAAAAGCATTCGATACAATATCACACAAGGTGATAATGGAAGGCCTCGAGTCGATTAACTGCGGCGAACGAATATATGAGTACGTCCGGTCATTTCTAACAAGAAGGAAAGCTCTCATATCTTTAGGCTCGGTTACATCTGAAACCTTCGACTACCCAAATAGAGACACCTCCAAGGAGTTATGCTATACCCGATACTATTTAATATCGGCCTGAGAAAGCTAGCACGCGAGCTGGAAAATATAGAAGGTCTAGAAGCAGCTCTTTACGCAGACGATGTCACCTAATGGACAAAGTGTGGTTCTTATGCCGACATAGAAAACGCTCTCCAGGAGGCAGTAGACAAAATACAAGCTTTCGTGACAGCTGCAGCAATGCAATGCTCGCCGGAAAAGACTGAAATGGTTAGAATTAGGGCAACATACGCAAAAAAGACTTAATACCGATAGAAGTACTGCTGGATGGGAGACACATCAGAGAGGCAGATGCAATACGCGTGCTTGGAATGTGGATACGAAGAAATTAGGGAACGACACACACACTCCAAAGACTGCGGGGAACCACGGGGAATGTGGCCCGGATGGTCAGGCGGATAGAAAATAGCAAAACGGGACTACAGGAGAAAGAAACCATTGCACTCGTTGATGCATTTGTTAACAGCCGAGTTACGTACGCGCTGGCGTACCAGACAATGACAAACCAGGAGACAAAGCAAATAAACACAATCATAACGAAAGCATTCAAAGCAGCATTGGGGATTCCGGAAAATGCCAAAACCGAGAGGGTAGAGAAATTCGGCATATACAATACCTTAGAGGAGTATGCGAATATGGTGCTTTTATCTCAAAAGGAAAGGCTCAATTCAAGCTATCATGGGAGAAGAATTCTTGAAAAGATGGCATGCACATTGCGACCGCTATATTGTGACGAGGAAACGGTGTTAATAGATGCAGAAAAACGCACACATTTGACTGTGGCGCCTATTCCAAGAAATATGCATCCGACGTATCACGCAGGAAGGAGGAAAGCAAGAGTAGAGCCCTTTCGCAAAGCATTTCAAAATAGCCCAGAAGTCGTCTTTACAGACGTAAGTAAAGCGAGCTGAGGGACACATGTAGTGGCAATTGTAGCGCAAAATCACACCACAATGGCGTCGGTAAAAACGTGTTTCACACGAGTGGCAGAGGCGTGTGAAATTTTTTGAAGTACAGCCCCTGTGTCTCGGCCTTTATGGTCGAGACAGACGGCACGCCTTTCTATCCCATGCGACGTCCGAAGTGGTGGTGCGGCAGCCAGAATGGTGGTGGTCCGATGCGATGAAACGTCACCACTACGGCTGACGCACCATCGCGTCGGCCGTCGCATCGCATGGAAAATTGCACCGTCTGTCTCGCCCTTTAAACTAGACGTCTGACGAAGGAGCGCCGCTGTGCCATCACGTGATTGCTGAGAGAGTGTGAGGGGAGAGGCCACAGCTGGCACCGTTCCAGGGCCCGTATTCTCAAACGATCGCGAAATGCGATAGTATCGCGTTTGGTGACGTAGAATCTGATGTGTTCAATAACTGAAGAAACACTTGCCTGTGACGTCATTGTTGCGCTGGCCGTTGGTGTAACGAATGTCTCACAACACGAGCGCAGAGCGACCCGAGTGCGGTGTTTTCGAGCGTATGCTGGCTTCTACGCAGTGAACAGGCTTGGCTGTGGCTACTTGAAATATATGACGTGTTGAAAGTGCTTTCAAAGTTTTTTTGTGCAATTGTTTTATGCACAGTATATTATTGTAGCGAATATATTTGTAGCTTATTTACAGTATGGAATAGTCCAGCAGTCAAGTTGGCGGTAGTTATTTTAAGAACACCGACACGTCGTCTGCCTCTTCATCGCACACCTCACAATAGTCATAGCTGCAACCCTGCTACACGACCTCCGGCGGCGAAAGCGCCGACTCGGCGCTTGTTAGCAGGTGGTGGGCGAAAGGTACGGCTTCAGGCGAGCGACGTGGACGACGTTTAAAGACGTAGAGGGCGCCGTACGGTCCAGAGGAGCGATGTCATAGGTAACCTCAGTCACCTGGCGTAGCACATGGGAGGGGCCGGAGTACTTGGGCAGATGTTTTTCGGCCAGGCCAACATGGCGAGACGGAGACCACAGGAGAACGAGGTCACCCAGATTGATGCGAACGTGCCGGTGGCAACTCTCGTATGTATGTTTCTGGCGGAGTTGCGAGTCCGAAAGGCGTCGATGGGCGATCTGACGGGCCTTTTCGGCTGTGCTAATAGCGTGGCGAGCATATTCGGTGGACAGGTGGGCAGGAGTGGGTGCGAGCGTGTCGAACGGCAAGGTTGGTTTATTTCCATACAAAAGTAAAAGGGAGAATATCCAGCAGTGTCGTGGCGCGAGCTGTTGTAAGCAAAAGTGACAAAGGGTAGCGAAATGTCCCAGTCGCGATGATCAGTCGAGACATACATGGCGAGCATGTCAGTGATCGTGCGATTCAAACGTTCTCTGAGTCCGTTCGTTTGGGGATGATCGGCCGTCGTAAGCTTGTGCTTGTTTGCACAAGAGCGAAGTAGGTCCTCGATTACCTTGGATAAAAAGTAACGACCTCGGTCCGTGATAAGTTGACGAGGAGCGCCGTGATGTAAGATGACGTCTTGTATCAAAAACTCGGCGAGGTCTGTAGCGCAGCAGCTCGGGAGAGGTCTCGTAATGGCAAAAGGGGTCGAATAAACCGTAGCGACGGCGACCCATCTGTTACCGTTGTTAGAAAGTGGGAAAGGTTCCAGAAGGCCGATGCCGACACGAAAAAAAGGCTCAGCAGGTGCGTCGATACGTTGAAGGAGCCCGGAGGGGTGCACAGCCGGACTTCTTCGGCGTTGGCACGACTCGTAAGAAGCGTCATAACGATGTACAAAACGGTAGAGGCTGGGCCAGGAAAATCGTCGGCGCACACGGTCGTACCATCTGGCAACACCAAGGTGGCTGGCCGTTGGTACATCATGTAGTTGCTGAAGTACGGTCAAGCGGAGAGAGAGAGAGAGAAAGCTCTTTAATGAAAAACAGAGAATTCTGCCGGCGTACCTAAAGGCGCCTACATGCTACTCTGTATAGGGGAGGGGAGTGAGGATAGAAAGGCCCTAGGAGGAGGAGGGGATGAGTGGGTATTACACCTAGTAGTTCCTTCCACTGGGCGCATGTTCCGGCGGTATAAAATGCCGTGTATGATGACAAACATGCGAAGCGAACTGTCCGTCGAGTCAGTATTTAGGCGGGTGATTAGATCTCGTAGGGACGCGTCACGCTCCTGCTCGTCACCGATGTTGCCGAAAGCGGACAGCGAGGAAATAGAGATGGACGTGTCATCTGTTACGAGGTCTGGATCGTCGACGGGGTACGGAGAAAGGCTGTCGGCGTCTTGGTGTAGAAGGCCGGACTTGTAGACTACTGCGTACGTGAATTCGTGGAGGCGCGGAGCCCAACGAGCTAGGCGCCCTGTTGAATATTTGAGTGCTGAAAGCCAGCATAGAGCGTGGTGGTCTGTGGTAACGGTGAAAGGTCGACCATATTGCCACGTGCGTTTCTTATTATCACTTTTGCTGTATTGGGGTTTCGCCCACAAAGACTGTCAGCAACGCTCAGCGCATACCGCGCATCATTGTTCGAGAAGCTTCGCGATTATTGTATATCGTTGTGTTAGGATTGCGCGCAAGACGCGAACACTCGAGCTTATTCTAGAGTTTGCGCGACAACCAGCGATAACGCTGGAATGCTCGCCCACAAAGGCTGTCAGCAACGCTCAGCGCAAACCGCGCCTCATTGTTTGAGAAGCTTCGCAATTATTGTAGACCGTTTTGTTAAGTTTTCGCGCAAAACACGAACACTCGAGCTTATTCTAGAGTTTGCGCGACAACCAGAGATAACGCTGGAATACTCGACGGCACGTGTATAAATGCCGACGCGCTTCACCGCTTGTCAGTTGATCGACGGTCGACACTGTTCGCCGCTATCAGTGCATACCGTTTGTATTGCTGTAAATTAACTTTCCGTTTCTCGGCCACAAGTTCGGCCAAATAAAGAGTTTCATCCTGGACACCTCGGCTGCGGTCTTCGTCGACGTCACGACCACGTGACAATATAAATAGGGGCGGAATTTACCAACTGCCCATAGAAGCGCCAGGTACTCGCGCTCAGTAATAGAATAATTGCTTTCGGCAGGGGAAAGGAGCCGGCTGGCATGCGCAAGAACTCTGTCATGACCGAACTGACGCCGGGCTAACACAGCGCCAATGCCGTACCCACTAGCGTCGGTGCGGACCTCGGTTGGAGCGGACGCGTCGAAGTGGGCGATGATCGGCGGTGTGGTGAGCAGCGTAATGAGGCGGGAAAAAGCACTGGCTTGGTCAGGACCCCACCAAAATGGCACATCTTTTTTTAGAAGATCAGTGAGGGGGCGGGCAATATCTGCGAAGTTTCTGACGAATCGTCGGAAATATGAGCATAGGCCCGCAAAACTTCGAACGTCTTTGGCACAAGCTTGTACAGGAAAATCGAGGACAGCGCGAACTTTGTCGGGATGGGGTCGGATGCCAGATCAGTTAACGAGATGCCCTGGAATATCAACTTGGCGATGGCCAAGCCCAGCCGCATGAAACACTGAAAGAATGGACAGAAGTCGGTCGAGGTGAGACTCAAAGGTGGGAGCAAATACAATGACGTCGTCGAGGTAACAGAGGCAGATACACCATTTAAAGCTACGCAAAAGCGTGTCCATCATCTGCTCGAACGTGGCCGGCGCATTGCACAAGCCGAACGGCATGACTAAATCGTAGAGACCGTCAGGCGTTACAAAGGCGGTTTCTCATGGTCGAGGTCGTATACGGCGATTTGCCAGTAACCTGAGCGTAGATCTATCGAAGAAAAATAGGTAAAACAATGAAGGCAGTCCAGGGCATCATCGATACGAGGAAGCGGGTACACATCCTTTTTGGTGATCTTGTTTAAATGCCGATAATCGACGCAGAAACGCCAGGCGTTGTCTTTCTTTTCAACTAAGACTACATGAGAAGCCCACGGACTCGAAGAAGTCTCAATATTGCTCTTTGTGAGGATCTTGTCGACCTCCTGTTGAATAACTTGGCGCTCTGATGGTAAAACTCGCTAAGGACGCCTGTGACGCCGGTATTTATGCGGTGCTTGACTTGCGAGGTTTGACCTTAGGGCTTACCGTCAAAGTCAAATATGTCAGAGCATAGGTCATAAGGAGATCACTGAGGTCTTTAACTTGAGAGGGCAAAAGGTCTAAGGCAATCATCTTGGTTATGTTGTTGTGCAGTGTAGAAGAGGTGACTCCGTCGACTCTATGCGGGTTCGGAGAGACGACAGCGGGCAGTTTAGGTGACACCGATGACATCTGGCACTCGTGCAACGGTGACAGAGTAGCGACAGCAATGCCTTGTGGTAGGACTTGAGGGCTGACTCCGAAGTTCAGAAGAGGAAGGCACGTCTTGTTCGCTGTAACAGTTACAACGGTGTACGGAGAGGAGACGTTGCGGGCCAGTAGAACACTGGGAGAGACCACGTAATCCCCATCCCGTACACTGGGATATAGTTCAACAGCGACGCAAGTTAGGGCTTGAGGTGGCAGACGAACAGCCTAAGCACTCGAAAGTTTGGCCTGAACCACCTCCGACACGTCGGCGGCCGCAGGCAAGTCAAGTTGTACAACACAGGCCGAGCAGTCAATAACAGCAGAGTGGTCAGACAAGAAATCGAGTCCGAGAATGACATCATGAGGACAACGAGCGAGAACATGAAACAGAACGGACGTCTAGCGGTCGCAGGACTTCACAAGTGCCGTGCACATTCCGAGCACAGCCGCAGTGCCTCCACTAGCGACACGTAAAAATAGGGACTCGGGCGGCGTAAGGACCTTATTTAATCATGCACCGAGATCAGAGCTCATAATAGAAATATGTGCGCCGGTATTAATGAGGGCAGTAACAGGCAGGCCATCCAATTCCACAGCAAGCAGGTTCTGGTCCGTAGTGAGGGTCAGCAGAGGGCGTTCAGGTCGGGGTCGAATGCAGCGCCACCTCTGGGAGCTGCATTACTCAATTTTCCGAGTATGGGCTTCTAGTAGGGCGGGGCGACGAATGGCAACGGGGCTGAGGTGACCGGGAGCGACGATCGTGTGGGGACGGCGAACGGCTGGAGCGTCGGACCGATGTCGCAGGAGCCTCATCGTATGGTCCACCGTCACGAGCGGGAAACTGCATGGGCCGGTGGTTGTCGTCACGTCGATAGCCAGAAAACGAGCGAGATGGAAAGGTGCCAGAACGACAGTAGCGAGAAATATGTCATACACCGTGGCAACGAAAGCAGATCGCCTTGTCCTGCGTTCTCCACTGTGCAGGGTCACGAGCGGTGGTGGGTCGACGGGGGCACGAGACCAGCAGTCGGCGTCGGAGTGTTTCCTTCCGGACTTGTACACGACAGTAATGTTAAATTCTTGAAGTCTTAGGCTCCACCGTGCGAGGCGACCTGAAGGGTCCTTCAAGTTAGCTAGCCAACACAAGGCGTTATGGTCGCTCACAACTTTGAAAGGCCTGCCGTAGAGGTAGGGGCGAAAATTTACATAGCCCACATGACGGCGAGGCAATCCTTTTCTATTGTGGAAACCTCTGCCTTAGACAGCGACCGGCTTGCATAACTGATAACCCTTTCCAGTCCATCCGTCCGCTGCACAAGGACGGCGCCGAGTCCTACGCTGCGTGCATCGGTGTGAATCTCCGTGTCGGCGCATTCGTTGAAATGCGCAAGTAACGGAGGCGTTACTTGCGCATTTCAACGAATGTTAGTTGATGAAATAATTCGACTTGCGCTGTTTGCCACCTGAATTCGACGCCAGTCTTCGTGAGCTGCGTTAGTGGCTGGGCTATCCGTGAAAAGTCTTTCACAAAGCGTCTGTAATAGGCGCACAAGCCGAGAAATCGGCGCAGGGCCTCCTTCTCGGTGGATGGCGGGAAAGCGGCGATGGCAGCTGTCTTCTGCGGGTCTGGGAGCACTCCAGTCTTGCTGATCACGTGACCCAAAAACAAGAGCTCCTGGTACGCGAAGCGGCACTTTTCTGGCTTCAGGGTGAGCCCGGAGTTCTTGATTGCTTGATGTACGGATTGAATTCTCTGGAGGTGTTCGTCGAAGTTGGAGGAAAACAAAACGTCGACCAAGTAAACAAGGCAAGTCGGCCACTTCAAGCCAGCTAATACAGTATCCATGACTCGTTGGAAAGTCGCAGGTGCCGAGGAAAGACCGAAGGGTATGACCTTGAACTCGAACAGGCCGTCCGGTGTTATGAAGGCAGTCTTTTCTCGGTCTCTCTCGTCGACTTCGATTTGCCAGTAGCCGGTCTTGAGGTCCATCGAAGAAAAGTACTTCGCGTCTTGGAATCGATCTAGGGCGTCGTCTATACGTGGGAGAGGGTACACGTCCTTTTTCGCGATTTTTTTCAGGCGACGATGATCGACGCACAAACGTAGGGCCCCATCCTTCTTCACTAACACCACGGGTGATGTCCAGGACTCTTTGAAGATTGGATGATGTCGTCGCGTAGCATTTCGTCGAGTTGTTTCTTTATGGCCTCACGTTCTCGCGTCGAAACTCTGTACAGGCTCTGACGAAGTGGCCTGGTACTTGCTTCTGTTATGATGCGATGTCTTGCGACCGGTGTCTGCCGAAGTCTGGACGACGATGAAAAGCAGTCCTTGTATTACAGGAGGAGGTATTTGAGCTGGTCTTGCTTGACCTTCGGAATGCTCGGGTTGACGTCGAAATCAGGTTCGGGACCTCGATTCGTCGAAGCAGGTTCGGCAGCATTGAAGAGGGCGAAAGCACTGCTTGCGGCCACACATTCGTCGATGTACGCGACCGTCGTACCAATGTTGAGGTGCCTAAATTTGTGGCTGAAGTTTGTCAGCACTACCTTTGCGTTGCCGTCACGCAGCTCGGCTATACCTCTTGCGACACAAATTTGACGGTTCAGGAGTAGGTGCTGATCGCCCTCGATGACGCCTTCAAGGTTTGCAGGTTTTTCTGTTCCGGCGGAAATAATGACGCTGGAGCGCGGCGGAATGGTCACCTGCTCTTCTATCACATTCAGTGCATGGTTTCCTGGCGTCGCGTGGGGTGGGAGCGCTGTGTCAGAGGTTAGTGTCATCGACTCAGACTTCAGGTCGATGACGGCGCCGTGGTCACTTGGTAAGTCCATTCCAAGTATCACATCCCTGGAGCAGTTTTGAAGGAATACAAAGCTCGCAGGATAAGTCCGGTTATTGATGGTGACTCTCGCCGTGCAGACACCAATCGGCGTTATCAGGTGGCCTCCAGCTGTACGGATTTCGGGTCCACTCCGAGCGGTCTTTACTTTCTTCAGCTTAGTGGCGAATGGCCCACTGACGACGGAATAGTCGGCCCCAGTGTCGACGAGAGCGGTGACGTTGTGGCCGTCGATGAGAACGTCGAGGTCGCTAGTTCGTCGTCTTGCGTTGCGGTTGAGTCGCGGCGTTGTGTCACGGCTGCGTCGGCTTGTTCCGCTGCTTCCATGCTGCGTCGTCGGGTCTTCGGTCCACGAGGTTTCGTCGGCAGGGCTTCGTCTGCTTCGCGTCGTGTTCTGCAGGTCTCGTCGTGCTGTCGTCGTCGGCAGCCGCGGAGGATCTTCCGCATTTCGTCGTACAGCAACCGCACCTCCATCGGTTGCTGCCCTTAGTTTCCCGGATACGGGCTAGGTGACCGGCTCCGGTTTGGGCCAGCGTACTGCCGGCGGTGCGCTGACATGTACCGGCCGGGCGACGGTGAGCGGGAAGGTCGTCGTTCTTGCCGCTGTGTTCCGGTGAGATAGTCGTCGATATCGCGAGGCCGTTCGCCTGGCCGCGGGCGCGGCGCGTTGACGGCGAATCCGCGTAGCCCTATCTGTCGGTACTGGCAGCGGCGATACATGTGGCCGGCCTCCCCGCAGTGTAGCAGAGCGGGTGTTTCTCAGGGGCGCGCCAAATGTCGGTCTTCCTCGGCATGTATCGCTGGCCGGCTGGCGGGCGGTATGACCTCGGTGCTGGCGGCGGTGGTGCCTGGCGGCGGAACTGCTGTGGCGGTGCGTTGACTTCACGTGGGCGAGGAGGGGGGGGGGGCGTTGCGTCGGGCTGCAGCAGCATAGCTCATTGCTTGCAGCTGCGGCGGTGCCGGCTGAGGAACACCCAGTTACTATTGGATCTCCTCGCGTACAACTGCAGCAAGCGACGTCACTTCGGGCGGTGCCAAAGGTTCGAGATTTCGCAGCTGCTCTTGCACGATGGCTCGGATCGTTTCACGCAGGTCGTCGGAGCAGAGTGGTTGAACGTCTGCGTACGCTGGCGTCGAGCGGCGATTGAACTGTCGGGTGCGCATCTCCAGCGTCTTTTGAATCGTCGTCGCTTCGGAGATGAATTCCTGGACAGTACTCGGTGGGTTCGGCATCAGACCCGCGAACAGCTCCTGCTTTACTCCTCGCATGAGGAAGCGAACTTTCTTGTCTTCCGGTATTTCGGGGTCGGCGTGGCGGAGGAGTCTAGTCATCACTTCTGTGAAGAGCACCACGTTTTCGTTTGGTAGCTGCGAACGGGTTTCAAGCAGCGCTTCGGCCTTCTCCTTGCCGATGACGCTCGTGAATGTAGCGAGGAACCTGGTGCGAAATGTGTCCCACGTTGTCAGAGTTCGCTCTTGGTTCTCGAACCAGGTGCGAGCGGCGTCTTGCAAGGCAAAGTACACATGTCGAAGCTTGTCTTCGCTGGTGCACGCATTGAAAACGGCGACTCGGTCGTACGCTTCGAGCCAGCTTTCCGGGTCTTCAATTGCTGAACCGCGGAAGGTCGGCGGCTCCTTGGGTTGCCGGAACAGGATAGGCGCAGACGGCACAGGGGCTGTCATCGTCGCTGCTGTCGAGGTCGGGCTCTTGGTCCGGAGGGTCTTTTCAGGTAAAGGCCCGTACTCTGGCCGTAGACCTTGTTGTCTTCGGCTTGCTCGCTGCTCAGGGTTGCCGTCGATGACTTCCTCGCGACTTGGGCTGGGTTGACGGCTTGACGGGGTCGTCCGGTACATGAAAGAAGCAGCACCTCCACCAGATGTCACGTGGTCGTGACAGGCGAGGTGTCCAAGATGAAACTCTTTATTTGGCCGAACTTGTGGCCGAGAAACGGAAAGGTAATTTACAGCAATACACACGGTATGCACTGATAGCGGCGAACTGAGCGTCGACCGTCGATCAACTGAGAAGCGGTGAAGCGCGTCGGCACTTATACACGTGCCGTCGAATATTCCAGCGTTATCGCTGGTTGTCGCGCAAACTCTAGAATAAGCTCGAGTGGTCGCGTCTTGCGCGAAATCTTAACACAACGATCTACAATAATCGCGAAGCTTCTCGAACAATGAGGCGCGGTTTGCGCTGAGCGTTGCTGACAGTTTTTGTGGGCGAAAACCGAATACAGCAAACGTGATAATAAGAAACGCACGTGGCAATATGTGCGCCGGTATCAATGAGGGCACTAACAGGCAGGCAATCCACTTCCACAACAAGCAGGTTATGATCCGTAGTGAGGGTCAGCAGAGGGTTTTCCTGTCGGGGGTCGAATGCAGCGTCACCTCCGGGAGCCGCATTGCTCAATTTTCCGAGTATGGGCGTCCAGTAGGGCGGGGCGACGAATGGCAACGGGGCTGAGGCGACCGGGGACGACGATCTTGTGGGGACGGCGAACGGCTGGAGCGTCGGACCGACGTCGCAGGAGCCTCATCGTATGGTCCACCGTCACGAGCGGGAAACTGCAGGGGCCGGTGGTTGTCGTCACGTCGATAGCCAGAAAACGAGCGAGATGGCAAGGTGCGAGAACGACAGTAGCGAGAAATATGTCATACACCGTGGCAACGAAAGCAGATCGCCTTGTCGTCCTGCGTTCTCCACTGGGCAGGGTCGCGATAGCAGCGAAATATTTCGGG
Organism: Rhipicephalus sanguineus; assembly: GCF_013339695.2. Taxonomy (NCBI): domain Eukaryota; kingdom Metazoa; phylum Arthropoda; class Arachnida; order Ixodida; family Ixodidae; genus Rhipicephalus; species Rhipicephalus sanguineus. The sequence goes on from NC_051183.1 coordinate 166,728,387, forward strand.
TGCACGAGGAGGAGTTATGGAACTGACACGAGGTTCCGTCAACGAACATACCGGCTGCAGTCCGACATTTGGAAGCTCCTCCCTGACAACCTGCTGGATCAACGAGATCGTTGCTCTAGGATCATCAGATGGCCGCATGGTGGCGACGCCGCCTCGATTTCTCGGCGCACGATGCGAACTACGCTCTCGTTGGTAGGCGTTTAACCGCATGGCGGCTGAAGGTCCTCGCAGGATGATGCAGCGTTCGTGTTCGGAAGTCGCACGAAATGCTGGCCAATGCGGCGACTCTTCAGTTCTTCGAAGTGGCGGCACTCTTTGACGCTGTCGTCCACGCTTGAACAGTCCACGGTTCAAACACGAGTAAATTAAAAGCATCATCCGCAATTCCTTGAGCAAATGGCTTACTTTGTCACCCTCTGACATGTTGGTGTCGACATGACGGCAAAGGGCCAGGACGTCAAGGATGTAGGAGACGTATGATTCGGTCGAAGTTAGTGCCCGAAAGGAGAGTTCTTTAGAAGCGGCCCGCTGGCGTCCGATGGCTCTACAAAATAGGTCGCGAAGCTTCTGTTTACAGGTATTTCAACTGGTTAAGTCAGCTTCATGAGCCTGAAATCACGCGCCTGCTGTTCCGCAAAGATAGAAGTCAACGTTGGTGAGCATCATTGTAGGGTCCCACCAGTAGACCGCTGCAAACCGCTCGTACTTCGCAATCCAGTCGTCGACATCAACGTGGTCGGTGCCGCAGAAGTTACCGGGATCGCGCAGTTGAGTCAATACGACCGGCTGTACCGGCTGTACCGGCTGTATCGGAGTCGCGGTCGAAGCGGCAGTAGCAGAGTTACTTTCTGTTGACATATTGAGGCTGTCCAGGACACTTCCGCTGCGGAGTTCCGTCTTGCATAGTACCCAGCACCTCCGCCAAAATGTTGCGAATGTATTTACTGCTGATTTACAGTATGGAATAGTCCAGCAGTCAAGATGGCGGATGTTATTTTCAGAACACCGACACGTCGTCTGCCTCTTCTTCGCACACCTCAGGATAGTCATAGCTGCAACCCCGCTACAATATTTAAAGAATGCGACTTTGTGTGAAATGTATTTTATTTTCGTTGAGAGTTTAACACGGCGTACTCAGACAGTTCAGCTGCAGCGTTCCGCCGCAGCGATATCGTCTCAATATCTCAACATGTTGCTGGCGCGCAATAAACCACGCGAGCAACGCACGGTTAATGTTTCTGGAACGTTCAAACCACACACACACAAAAAAAAACAAGAAAAACACGCGCTGGCAAAGAACGAGTACTGAAAACACCCCAAGGTAATACTCGCTGCGCACAAAATACTCGTTGCGTAAAAAATGCCGCGCACATCCACCGAGGATTGAATACTAAATGCTACTGTCTGTCACCGAAGTGCTAGACTTCACCACCAACCGACGGTGATAAGGTGTGGTCGTTTATTCCAGGCTTGTCAGGAGTGCCGTAGAGCACCGTCACGTCGACGGAAATACTAGATGGCGCCCTCACATTTCCGGTTTTGCTCAATAGCCAATCAGCGGCACCAAAGGCGATATTTTTGCTATTGTCGCTTTTTGCGATCGTTTGAGAACACGGCCCCAGGGCACGGACGGACGGACGGACGCGAGTATGAGACATTAATGGCTTTCGCCTTAAAAGACACTGGAAATGCGCACCCGGCAATTGAATCGCCGCTCGACACCAGGCTACGCAGATATTCAATCTCTCTGCTCAGACGGCCTGCGCGAGACCACAAGGGCCGTGGTGCGAGAAGAACTTCGTTGATTATTCCCGTCGTGACAGCCCCAAGTTGCCTCGATCGCAGACATCGTCCAAGAAAAATCCAGTATTCGCTTGGTACCCCTGAACCGCTACAGCCTCAGCCGCAAGCCATGAGCTTCACTGCTGCAGTCCGACGGTACGCTCCCCTCTGCGCCCACGTCAATACACCGCACCGCCGTACTTCCACCGCCAGACATCACCGCCATACCGCCCGCCCGTCGGCCAACGCTACGCTCAGAGGAAGACCGACGTTTGGCGCACCCCTGGCCACCGCCCGCTCTGCTACCACTGCGGAGGCGCTGGTCACACCTACCGCTGCTGCTACTAATACCGACAGATGGGGCTGCGCGGTTTCGCCGTCAACGCGCCGTGTTCACAACAGGGTGAACGATCGCGTGATATCGCCGACTACATTGCAGGAGCGCAGTGGACACTTTGACGACCTTCACGATCGCCATCGCCAGACCGCTACATCTCGCCGCAGCACCGGCAGCACACTGCCTCTACTCGGGGCCGATCCGCGAGTCCTTATCCGGAACACTAAGAGTAGCAACTGATGGAGGGGCGGTTGCTGTGTGACGAACTGCGGAAGATCCTCAGTCGCCGTCGACGGCGATTCAGGAATCATCCGGTATCAGCTCACCGCGTACAAGACAGCGCCTTCATGACAGCACCACTCCGCGGATACAAGACCTGACAACCCGGCGGAACAGCATCGGTGCAAGTCGATGCAGCCATGATCCGACGCCACAATCAAAGTGTAACAGTAGACGATGAATCGCCGACCTCGACGCTCTGATTGATGGCCACCATATCACCGCTTTTGTGGACACCGGAGCCAACCACTCCGTCGTTAGTGGCCCCTTTGCCGCCAAGCTGAAAAAAAGTAAAGACCGCTTGGGATGGACCCGAAATCCGGACAGGTGGAGGCCACCTAATAACGCCGACTGGAGTCTGCAAGGTTGACGGCCAGACTTAAGCGGCTAGCTTTGTGGTCCTACAGCATTGTTCTAGGGACGTCATTCTAGGCATGGATTTTGAAAAACAGCATGACGCACTCATTTACTTAAGATACCAGCCAATTACGCTTTCTGTGGCCAATGCCATACCGCCGAATAAGAAAATCAGTCAACATTCTTTAAATGTAATAGAAGAGCAGGTCATCGTTCCGCCTTTCTCCAGCATCATCATTGCCGCCGCAACGAATAAGCCACAAACTTAGAATACGTCATAGAGGGCTACCAGCACCCGCTTCTGAACAGTCAGATTTGCGTCGCAAGAGGCATAGCCCAGTTGTGTGATGGAAGGCAAACCAATCTTAGCGCTGACAAACTTAAGCAAGGATTATACAGGCACCTCAACAGTGGTACGACGGTCGCCTACATGGATGAATTCGTGGACGCCAGCAATGCTTTCGCCCTCATCGACGCTACCGAAGCTGCCTCGATGAATCGAGTTCCACAACAAGATTTCGACGTCAATCTGAGCCTCCCGAAGCACAAGGAAGACCAGCTCAAAACCCTGCTTCTGCAAGTCAAGGATTGCTTCTCGTCGTCGCCAAGAATCCCACAGGCCCTAGTCGCAAAACATTGTATCATAACAGAAGAAAGTGCCCGACCAATCCGTCAGAGCCAGTATCGAGTTTCGACGCGACAACGCGAAGGTGTAAAGAAACAAGTCGACCAAATGCTGCGCCACGACATTATCCAGCCGTCCAAGAGTCCATGCGTGTCTCCCGGGGTGTTGGTGAAGAACAAGGATGGATCCGCGCATTTCTGCGTCGACTATCGTCGCCTGAACAAAAACGCGAAGAAGGACGGCGTCGTCTCCCACGGATAGATGACGCCGTGGATCGACTCCAAAACGCGAAGTACTTTTCGTCGATGGTCCTCAAGACCGGCTACACGCAAATAGAAGTCGACGAAAAATCCCGAGAAAAGACTGCCTTTGTAACACCAGACGACCTGTTCGAGTTCAAGGTCATGCGCTTTGGTCCCTCAGATTATCAGGGGCCGCTCGGCCCCTGAGACTATTCAACGTGTCATGGATACAATACTGGGCGACTTCAAGTGGCAGGCTTGCCTCGTGTACTTGGACGACGTCGATGTGTATGCCTCGAACTTCGACGAGCATCGCCGGCACCTTTAAGCTGTACTACAAGCAATCAAGACCTCCGGACTCACCTTGAAGCCAGAAAAGTGCCGCTTCACATACGAAGAACTCTTGTTTTTGGGCGACGTCATTAGCAAGGCTGGTGTTCGCCCAGACACGCTGAAATCAGCTGCTAATTGTCAGGCGCTAGTTCAATTTCTCTAAGCGGAAGAACCCCGGTGGTCGTAAAGCTTTTAGCGTGGTTATTGAATGCCTTCATCACTTTTTGCCGCATGAAGAGTTGTTAAAATGTGTTAAAGACGACAGTATTAATGGACAAGTGCAGGAAACGGTCTTCACTTATAAGTGTGGTGTTTGTACTGGGACTTTTCTAAAAAATTGGCCGCGTATCTGCGTGCTTCGCTGCAAATGTCGTCTAAAGACGATAGAAGAGGCGCTGCGTGAGATATGGACGCCATCTGGCAATACGTCGGGAAATATGAGTGCTGTGTTGCGGGCTGGTAGTCCCGGCCCAGCAGCAGGCGAAGACCGGCGGTGAACAACGCGACCGGCGGGGACGCCAGCCAGCCCGAACACGCGGTTTGGCGTGAAGCGCTGAAGCAGAAGAAATGTCCGCACTCAGCGAGTACTCTCCACACACTCTTTTATTTACACGTCGTCTGGGTAAAACAGTAATGCTAAAACGGCGCCCCATCGCATTGGTACAGTGCAAGACAGAACCGAAACCGAAACACAACAATGAGCTCGTGCAGAGGTCACGGAGGAAGGCAAGTTTCAGCGCAGCTTAAGAAACTAGGGTCTTTAGATTACGTATGTATGCATTTTCTATTAAAGGAACACACCACCTAATACTTACCTAGTGATGCTGTGCCTCAGATATGCGTAATGTTTGCTTTTTGATCGACAATGTACACAAGTATGAACCTAGTCAGCCGTTCAAGATGGCTGGCCCTTGGGCAAGTGGTTCAACTTTGGCCGAGTGGCTGAATCGAGTGGCGTGCCGACAAACATAAAGACAGAAAGACAGACCAAAATTTCTCCGTTTAAGTATCCTATGAAAGACTATCGTCTTTGAAATCCTTTTGATCCATTTAAAGCCGAGGCTGGTAGGCTGGATGGCAGGCGTTTATGTTCAGAAATCAAGAATTTGCACTGGTTTTAAGGTTGCTCCAATTCTTGAAGATTTCTACCTTTACAAGATCGGCAAATGTTTAGGGGACATCTTAGGGAGTTATATTAAGGTTTTTCGGTACATGGATGATCATTTGATTTTCTGTAGTGGTGATGACTTTGAATTGGTGGTTAGATCAGTGAGCGAACAATTTGAATTAAACAGAGGAGGGCTTAACTTCACTAAAGAATTGCCTCAGAACGACCGAATACAATTTTTACACGTTTCATTAACGTTTCATGAGAATCAAGTTCGCTGGAAATATTCTCCTAGATTTTCTAAACTGCTGTTAAACTTCTCGTCCAAACAATCTAAGGCCCGTATTCACAAACGAAACTTATCCCTAAGTTATGACTTAAGTAACCGATCGGCGCTTAACGCGTTTCACAGAGCAATATTATACTTAAGGTAAACTTAAACCGGCACTTAACTACTGGAAAGTAAAGTACAGCTTCTGGCTACTTAAGGGCGACCTTCGCTGTTTTCTAGTCAAACAGAATGGCCGGCTAATGCGGCAGTCTTGTAGGCACTGGTCTTGTCGACTTCGCGGATTATGCTGGCCGTGTGGAAGAATTACACTGGATGAAGCATATAATTACGCGTCGCGGTTACGCCCAGTTCTCAGGGACCAGCGGAATCCCATAGAGGCGTATAACGACGCGGAATTCTTGTCGCTGTACCGCTTTTCCAAACGAGCGGTGCTATGCCTGCTAGAAATGCTGCCGCTGGGCCCAAACGACAACGAACGCAGTCATCCCGTTCCGCCACTGCATGTTGATGACATGCGCGAGATTTATTAAAGACGATAGTCTTTCTTGGGATACTTAAACGGAGAAATTTTGGGCTGTCTGTCTGTCTTTCTGTTTGTCGGCACGTCACTCGATTCAGCCACTCCGCCAAAGTTGAACCACTTGCCCAAGGGCCAGCCATCTTGAACGGCTGACTAGGTTCATACTTGTGTACATTGTCGATCAAAAAAGCAAGCATTACGCATATCAGAGGTGCAACATCACTAGGTAAGTATTACGTGGTGTGTTCTTTTAATAGAAAATGCATATATACGTAATTCTAAACACGCTAGTTTCTTAAGCTGCGCTGGAAACGCGAGTGCGCTGAAACTTGCCTTCCTCCGTGCCCTCTGCACGAGTTCATTGTTGTGTTTCGGTTTCGGTTCTGTATTGCACTGTACGAATGCCACGGGGCGCCGCTCTGGCATTCCTGTTTTACGCAGGCGACGTGTAAATAAAAGAGTGTGTGGAGAGTACTCGTTGAGTGCGGACGTTTCTTCTGCTTCAGCGCCTCGCGCCAAACCGCTTGTTCGGGCTGGCTGGCGTCCCCGCCGGTCGCGTTGGTCACCGCCGGTCTTCGCCTGCTGCTGCGCCGGGACTACCAGCCCGCAACACAGCACTCATGTTTCCCGACGTATTGCCAGATGGTGTCCATATCTCACCCACCGCCTCTTCTATCGTCTTTAGACGACATTTGCAGCGAATCACGCAGATACGCGGCCAATTTTTTGAGAGGTGAGGTTCTTTCGCTTGGACAGTTTTAGTCAGGCGTCCGCAGCAGATCGGCAGACGCAGGCTTTCCTGGCTGGCAGTGCGCGTCTGTAGAGGTGCTCTAGGCGGAGTACACTGTGTAACGGAGCAAGTGAATGACGCTCACCTGTTGTTATTTTTAGATGCGAAGCATCTTATGGCGGAGTTCAATCCGGTGGTGGTGGTGGTGTGCGGCGTGACCACCCTTACTGCGCATGCGCAAACCCTCTCCCCACACCACCTCTCCCCTTTCCCCCATCCACTGCCCTTTCCCCTCTCCACTTCTCCTCTCCATTTCCCCTCTCAACTTTCCTCTCCACTCCCCCTCTCCCCTCCCCCGCTGAAACGCGGGCTCGTCATGCCGAAACGCTGCTTCGCATCGCCTCCAGGTCCCCTTTAGCGGGAGATGGTGTGATCTTTTATTATTGTGCGTTCCCTTCGTAATAATAATAATATCTTGGGTTTCACGTCGCAAAACCAAGATATGATTATGAGAGACGCCGTAGTGGAGGGCTCCGCATATTTCCACCACCTAGGGTTCTTCAACGTGCGCCTAAAATCTAGGTACACAGGCATCAGACATTTTCGCCTACATCGAAAATTCAGCCGCCGCGGCCGGGATTCGATCCCGCGACCTTCGGGTCAGCAGTCGAGCGCCGTAAACACTAGACCGCCATGGCGGGTGCGTTGCCTTCATATGGTAGCACTCTCCTTATTAAGAAATTTAAGGGAACGCACACGGGCGCTCTGAAAATTGAAATAGAGAAGTACATTCAACGCTAAGGAGCAGAAAAAGAATCCAATTAGCGAAATGCACGTAACGTGCCGAAAGAACTGGTCGTATTGCACGCGATATCGCGCGACAGCAACAAACACACTTGTAGACGACGAAATAACCGCGTGTTGTGACGTCCACTTTATTGCGACCATGGAGGATAGCGACGCCCGCTGAGCGGCGGCTGCTTGTTGCGGCCAGCCGAAGGCTGAAAAACTGACAAAAGCGAGACATATTTATTTCGCCTCTTATGAAATATACCTTGATAAGCATTAGAACATTTACAGCCAGTGTTCCGCGAAGGCTACAGCAAACTATTTGTGCTTTATTTAATGAAACAAGTATGAAAATTTCTATAGCCTCGTTCCCAGGAGCCTTACTTACCTAGAAAAGTGGTACCTTCATAAGTGAGCCTTACGTGTAGTTTTTGAAGCTTTTCCCCAAACGTATCTCAAACATACTTTCCTCGTACTTTCATAAGACAACGCGAAACTTAAGTTCTGTTCTTGAGTACGGGCCTACGATTCTAAAAACTTTTATAGCCAGGTCTTGCCTTAAAGGAGCAGTGACGCGATTTTGAGACATCGCAAAAGGGACGTTTTTCGTTTCTTCGGTATGCAGTGCAAACGTATCCACACACCTGAGTCGGAGAACACGTATAAAATATTTCAATCTGACTTTAAAGTTTTCGTCGCTGAGCATCTGCAAGCCAACCCTACTACAATAGACATTATCCCGATGAGTCAAGACAGCTCCCCCGAGTTTGTGAGTTATGCGTCCTGCATGCAGCCTAAATCGTAGAAATCACTGTCAGTGTCACTGGACGACAATTCGTTCATCGTTGTTTATGTGCACCACGAGCAGATGACGGATTTGCCGCGAGTTTCTGTATCCCCGTGATATCACACGGCGATGAAATGTCACTCAGAAGCCGCCCCTTCGATATCTAAGCTGAAAGTGTATTTTTAAGGTAGAGGTAATTAAAATATATACGATACATTCCCGGACACCACAATACTCGTTTTAGGTTTCTCGACACCAGTATTTCTATTTAGAGCAACAAATCGAAAAATTTTTAAAATTTGTGTGAGTACTCCTTTCAGTCTTCTCTCACTAAGTCATGTGAGCACAATATGAATGCCAGCTTTAACGCACAGGTTACGCGTCTTTCAGGTGCAGGTTATTCTCGCGTGGCAGTGGCTACTGTCGCTGAGCGTTTACAAAGTCTGTTTTGTTAAATCCGAGCATGGTTGGAGAAAGCTACAGGAAGAAACGTATAGTGGCTATTCCTTACATTCATTGTGTATCTCACAGGCTAAAGAAAGTGGCTGGTAGATACGGCCCTAATGTGGTTTTTACGGGTGCCAATGAGCTATGTAAGATGTGTGCCGCCGTACAGAGGAAGAATGAGCGGGTTAGACAAGAAGCGGACTGACATTTGTATCGTAAAATATACCAACAAATTTACTGATTGCCGTGCGCGTGTGGTGCATAAGTTTCCGTTTAGTTGCGCCCGCAGCTACGTAGGACAGACGAACCGCTGCGTTAACCAGAGAATATTGGAACATAAGAGATGGCCAACATTAGGCTCACCATCTAATATATTTTTACATTGTCGAGAGTGTAAGTGCACGCCGAAATAGATATATGCGCGGGTTTATACAAACACAGGAATGAAGAAAAGCGTCTAATGGTTGAGTCACGTGATTTTAGCCTGGTGACTAGATGTTACATGATTTCAGTCACATGACTAGCTGTTAAGTGATGTTACGTGATCGTTAGTGTTGTGACTAGATGTTGCGTGACTTTATTCACGTGGCTAGATGTCACCTGATGATTTTTAGCCACGTGAGTGGTTATTACGTGATTTTACGTGATTTCCAGTCATGTCACTAATTGTTATGTGACGTTACGTGAATTTAGTTGCGTGAGTAGATGTTTCGTGATTTTAGTCCCGTGAGTAGTTGTTACGTGATGTTACATGATTTTTAGTCACGAAAGAGACTCGCGCATCAGAGTTATTGCATTGTACGCCGGACCAATCGGCGCACGTGTTGTGGGAACGAAGCAGAAGATGAAGAAGAGGACGTGAAGAGCGCGTGCTGGTTCATGATGATGATAATTTCTATTCGCACTACCAGGCGCAACGAAAAGCTTAAACAGCACCACTGTCAAAATAATGAAACACGTTATCGATTCCCACGTAGACAACACCCACGTACCTCTCAACTCATTTTAGAAAGACCAACATGGTTTCCAGAAGGGTGTTTCCTGCGATCTGCGATACTGAATTGGCTTTGTTTATTAACAATATCAGCTCTAGCATTGATGTAAATATACCGATCGACGCTGTTTTTCTAGATCAAGTTCCTCATAAACGCGTGTTCTTATAACTTTCCCAGCTAGCGGGCCGCAGTCACGAAATTTATTCGCCAAGCTGCGACAGCATGCGATGACAGCATACGACAGCCCCTAAAGAGCTCCGCACTTAACATTGTCTCATATAGTGGGTAAGTGGGATACATATATAGACGAAGCTATAAAATGTTCTTAATTAAAAACTTACACTACGTAAAATACAAATTGCGTACAATAAGAAACAGAAACTCACAAAAAGAAATACAGATTCGATTTGCCAAATGAAAAATGCTGATGAAATCTAAGAGAAAGAAAAAATACCATGAGAACGGTTCAGAACATTTCAAAGTGTCATTTATCGCCAAATTAACAACACACAAATTGTTTATCTACGTCAGTGTCACCTTCATAAAATCGAAATCTGGTGTTACAATTGTTAATATCCTTAAAAACAAATAAAACACCACAATCCTATGCTTTCATCGCCGACAGTGCCACTGAACGCCACGATACCTCGTTTACAACTCAGAAATGTCATCAGAAAGTGGATAGGAGCAGTGAGCTGCCCCATTTGTCTTCCACGTTAACATGGTCTCTTCATACGACGGACGTTACTAACGAAGCTCCGGGCCGTTGACTGTCTGCGACGAAACCTTTAACTAGCGCCTACTCCCCTGAAATTACCCGCTCATCAGACGCTATTCAGACCCGTACTTGAACACGCATGCGCTGTTTGGGACCTTCCCCGATGTAACACCCCTGAAACACTACAAACTATGCAGAGCTCTGCACACGGATTCATCTTTTCAATTTACCCACACCAGTCAAGTGTGAGCTGAAATCTAGGGTTAATCTTCTTAGCCTTTCACCACGCCGCCATATAGCTCGCCTGTGCCTGTTCTTTATTGGGAAGGGGAAGTGGTTGCAGAACTTGGTAAAACTTCGTGCTTAAAAGGACTAACATTATTGTCGACGATGTCATAATTGTTTCCGCCGTTGTTGGAGCAGGAGCGTTAGAATACGCGAAAGAAACGTTTATCTGGCTCCGCCCAAACGAGCACGCGGGAAGTGGAAACGAAATAACCGGAACTTTGGCGGAACCGCGCTGCACTCTGACGGAATGTACCCGTAACTAATTGGTTCGAACTAAATGCGAGCGCGCTGGTTATATACCGGGAGCATAGGCGTGCGCAGGGTTCCCCTTCAGGGGGGCGAAGGTTCATCGCGGCGCCCCCGTTCATATCAAGTCAATGTATGGGCCAGACTTTGCACCCCCCTCTTCATAGGTGACTAGGGGAGGTGGCCGCCCCCCTGCCCCCCCTCCCCATCTCTGCGGATGCCTATGACCGGGAGCTCAAGTATAGGCCGACAGTTCTGGGGCTAGATTGTAATAATATCGACGAAAAACCGACCGCGATGTGAACAAGCGTCTTTCATATTGTCACATGGTCGTGGCGTTGACGAAGGCAGCAGTCGGCGTGTCGAAGATGAAACTCTTCACTTGGCCGAACTTGTGGCCGGGAAACGGAAAGTCAAACTAGAGCAATACACACTGTACACTGATAACGGCGAACAGAGCGTCGGCCATCGATAAACTGCTCTGCGGTAAGGCGCGTCGGCATTTATACATGCAGCATCGAACATTCCAGCCTTATCGCTAGTGGCCGCGTTAGCTCGAGAACAATCTCAACGGTTCGCGTTTGCGCGCTCAAGCCATAAAAAGATTCTCAGGTAGTCTGGAAGGCTCCCAGACAGAAAGGCGCGGCTTGCGCAAGGCGGCGGCTAGGCCTGCAACGGACCACTTACAAAAAATGACAAAAAGAAGCGCGCGTAGCAATATCTTCTACTCTGGCATCCAGTGTTCGCGAGTGGAGGGGCTGTCGGCGCTCACTCTGTCCGTCGTATATATATATATATATATATATATATATATATATACAGGGTGTCCCAGCTATCTTTAGCCAAGGGTTAAAAAATACAATATTAGAGGCAGGCGAGTGGAATCTGTTGCAAATTGCTCACAACCACCTTGCGCACTACGGACAATTTTTTGTTTTGTAATTAACTAATTCGTTAATTAGGATTATTTACCTAAATTGCTAAATATTGATTTTAGGCAAGAAATGCTGCTTGCAAAGTTCGAGGGCGTCTTCAGAAACCCCAACTGCACTATTTGCAATAAAGAAAGTCTCACGTAAACCATTTTTCCCAAGCTGCAAAGAAAGCCCGCGAAATACAAAAAGGACCACGTGACTAGCGCATTCGCGCGCCGCAAGAATGCTGCCCTCAGCCGTGGTTTGAGCGAACGAAATCAGCTGCGGCCGCGACACGCCGGCTCCGCTGCAGCGGTAGGCCGATAAGTTAAGGGTGGTTTCTTGGCCCGCGCTCGCTACATCTTGCACCGTCACGCGCGCCAACTTGCTGGCAACGGGCCAAGAAACCACCGTTAACTTATCGGCCTACCGCTGCAACGGAGACGGCGAGTCGCCGCTGCAGCTGATTTCGTTCGCTCAAACCACGGCTGAGGGCAGCATTCTTGCGGCGCGCGAATGCGCTAGTCACGTGGTTCTTTTTGTATTTCGCGGGCTTTCTTTGCAGCTTGGGAAAAATGGTATACGTGAGACTTTCTTTATCGCAAATAGTGCAGTTGGGGTTTCTGAAGACGCCCTCGATCTTTGCAAGCAGCATTTCTTGCCTAGAGTCAATATTTAGCAATTTAGTTAAATAATCCTAATTAACAAATTAGTTAATTACAAAACAAAAAATTGTCTGTAGTGCGCAAGGTGGCTGTCAGCAATTTGCAACTGATTTCACTCGCCTGCCTCTAATATTGTATTTTTTAACCCTTGGCTAAAGATAGCTGGGACACCCGGTATATATATATATATATATATATATGTAGAAGGTCTTCCTGGATTCGGTAGAATTATGCATGCTGAAGTGAGGTGGACGAACGAACGAAAAACGATGCTTTATTGCCTGTGTGCAATTTAGGCATGTGTGCCCTGACGAAGGCCGGTCCCCGGCCGCAACGTTGGCAATAAAGCATCGTTTTTCGTTCGTTCGTCCACCTCACTTCAGCATCTATATATATATATATATATATATATATATATATATATATATATATATATATATATGTCGTCAGATGACGACCACCACTGTGGCTAAAAGCACCGCCAATGGTTTTAGCTTGAAAATTCGTGGCGATTTTTCGTGTGAGACAGATACTGTGGTTTATTTGCTTGAGTGCTCCATCTGCAAGTTGCAGTATATCGGTCAAACCGAAAATGCATTTCGCTACCGTTTCAACAACCACAAAGCGCATGTGCACTCCATGCTTCATTTGCCAATATCTAGACACGTCGCCAGCACCGGACACACCTTTGAATCATTTACGGCGACTATATTGGACTCAGGATTTACGTCACATTATAAACGCGAAATGCGCGAGTCATTTTTAATTCACAAGTTCAACACGGTTTCTTGCGGCTTAAACGAGAACGCGGGTAGGTTGGCTAGCATACTTGCCTAGTGTACAGTGCACACCTCACTGCTGGCACAAACTCGTCTTTGTTCCTATTCCTCTTGCCTATCAACTGTATTGTATTCACCATGCGCTCTTCACTTGCTGTTCTCAATGCACAGCACATTCCTATTGTTATTCGCAGTTTTATGCGCCTCGATGCGTAGCACGCTCCTATTGTTATTCACAGTATTGGGTTCACCATGCGCCCACCACTTGTTGTTCTCGCGCAGCGCGTTCCTATTGTTATTCACAGCGTTTCGCCCATTAACAGGTGTTGCTCGCACTGCAATTGACACCTGTCGCCCTCGATGCTTAGCATCTTTGTACCTGCTGCTCTGGATGCACTTTTTTGCACCGGTTGGTCTCGATGAACGTGTTTTTTTTTGTGTGTGTTGCACCTGTTGTGTTCTTTGTACCTGTTGTTCTTTGTACCTGTTGGATGCACTTTTTTGCACCGGTTGGGCTCGAGGAACGTTTTTTGTGTTGCACCTGTTGTGTTCTTTGCACCTGTTCTTTGTATCTTTGTACCTTCTACTCTGGATGCACTTTTTTGCACCGGTTGGTCTCGATAAACGTTTTTTGTGTTGCACCTGTTGTGTTGCACTCGATGCACGTTCTATTGTGTTGCACCATTGTACCTGCTGATCTGGATACACATTTTTGCACCTCTTGCTCTGGATGCAATTTTCTGCACCTGTAGCTCTAGATGAACGTTTTTTTGTGTTGCACCTGTTGTGTTGCACTCGATACACGTATTACTATGTTGCACATGTTTCTTTCGATGCACGTTTTGATTGTATTGCACCTGTTGCTCTTGTGTTGCACCTAAGCACGTTTCATTGTGCTACACACTTATAAATAGTGTCTGTCACGGGCAGTACATTCATTCTGACTCTGACATATATATATATATATATATATATATATATATATATATATATATATATATATATATATATATATATATATATATATATATATATATATATATATATATATATATATATATATAGATATATATATATGAAAGAAAACTAGTCGCAGTAAAAAACATAACATCATTTATTCTGAGCTTTCGGCCGTGCTCAGAATAAATGTTGTTATGTTTTTCACTGTGACTAGTTTTCTTTCGTGTATTTAAACCAATAGCCAGGAATATTCTTTCGAAACTATATATATATATATATATATATATATATATATATATATATATATATATATATATATATATATATATATATATATATATATATTTGATTTGTGGTGATTTTTATATTCATAGAGCTGATCAGATGACTTGCTTTTCAAAACTGTTTGTTTTAAATCAAGCAAGAATCTGCGCAAACAGATTGGCACGCTGGGCCGCCCATATACCGCGACAACACAGCAGGGTGATTCCACGAGAGATCGAACATGCCTGTCCGGTTGATATTTTTCTTTTGCCTGGGTTTTTTATATGTTATGTGGGCACATCAAAGTGCACGCAACCGAAAATTTTATTTCCAAGAAACGCTTCCAGCGCTCCAAAAAAATATTTGAAGGTGCCAGCGCGCGCTTCCTGTTTTTGCTCACTGCAATGTTTTTGGATTTCACGGCCGAACTTAACGCGATCTATAAATGATGCGTCGAAATTTTTTGCTGGTTTTAATACGCATTATATTGAATTACATCCATGCTTTTATATGCCGTCCTCAAATGGAAAAAAAATGTGAAAAAATGGCAAACATGGTCCAAATCAAGAAAGTTTGCTAAGTTTGATGCGCCTTGGCGGCATTCCGATTTCACACAGAAACTTCAACACATTGTCAAGTATAGAAAAGCGCCTTTGCAACATTTATGCGGAAGATAGTTTTCGTACGGGCAGCGCAAGAGAAGAAGAAAATAGTTGAAGCGACATTTTTCAAAAAAGCTCATATAAAAGAAATGAAATAAAGAAATCTCCGGTCTCAATTATGACGACATTTTTTATCGAAGAGCGTTTATGTCAGTGAAAACACCGTGTTAATATTTATGTCCTCATTTGCTTTGTTCACGAGATTTAACGGACCGAAATTTTCCTTGCTGTGTGTGCTCCCTTCAGTGCGATTGATGGTTGTCATCAGCTTGCATTACACGTAAATCTCTAGTTATTATTTTCCTGCAGTAAAACTTTGCTCTGGTGTCTTGTCGTCAAGCAAAATGTATTCTCGAACTTCATTTGTGTCTAGCGTGTGCGGGGGTGGGCTGCTGCCGGTCTCTAAAGGGGTATTCAGACGGGGGACAAATGCTCGGGGGATAAAGGCGGAGCCTAGTGACGTCAGCTCGCGAGGAGAAATCTCCAGAAATGTCCCCCACTCACACCGACGAGGCGAACGGAGGGGGAGACCAATGTTACTAGACTACTCTGGTGGCTTGCAGCAGCCGTTTGACGAGCTGCAGACGACGAGCTATGCAGCTGCAGACTGGACACCCACTGCCGCCCTCTGCAGGAGCAAGTGCAACAATGTGGCCAAACAAGAGCCTGAAATTCCGCCATATCCCCCTCCGCCGGGGGATCGTTTGTCCTGTCGGGGAAAAGGTCCCCGTCTCCTCCGAGGAGTCGTGGGGGGGGGGGGGGGGGGTCGCGCCCACTCACTAATTCGTGACGATGTGATCACGTGATCCGCAATCCCCCGTGTCCCCCGCCGATTTCTCCCTCGTGTGAGTACCCCTTAAAGGGCTAACGCATACGCAGTTTGCAGCTTACAAACTCAACTTACCCAGCCAGTATTCGCTAATCAGAAGCACGCGAGACAACGTAAGCACATGGTTTAGGTCACTTTGTCAAAACTCTCCTTGCACACCGAATAAAGCATCGGTATACAGCGAAGGCCAGCTTAATCTGTAACTAAATGCCACAATCAGCCGGCGCGCTGTTATGCAGTTGTTTTCTCACTGCCTGCTTGCTTCCCTTCCATTACGGGCATAGTACGCTCTAACCATCTTCCCCATTCGACGCACACTGTGCCTAAATAACATTTGTAAAAAATTAGCGCAATCATTTCCGAGCCGTTTATTTCACTTCCCGCTATCACATGTTTTCGGCGTCGCCGATAACGTCTCTCTGTATCATCTCGACCTTTACCTCAGCGTTTCAACAGCGAGAAAACGTGCGGTGCGGCATGATTAAGCCATGTGTGGCCGAAGCTGCGCAATTGATGATGTTTTGTTGGCACTTTACTAAAGTGCTTTCCCACGTCGAGAACAGCAGGGGTCACTGGTGGCGCCAGACGGACATTATCCTTAGTTTGGACAACGAGTGTGGCCTACAAATTAATTATCACAGCCCAAAACGCTTAGACACCCTTGGTCATAAAATGTGAAACCGTGAGCATTTCTGGAAACTCATTCATGACAGCTACGCAGAAGTGAGATAATGTGTGCGGCGCCGTTCAGTATAAACGTATCGACTTGGTCTAGCTGTTCACTACGCGCGATGCCCATGGCTACGTCCGAGTATTCTGTGCCGATTATTTACGTGGTCACAAAAAAAAAAAAGATTGCTGAGAAAAACATTTTCTTTGCACAGTTTCTTTTCCTTGCTCTTTTTGTTGTTGTCTACCTCCAGAAGCAACTGTCATAGACTGAGGATGTTCGCGACACCTGCGGGGTCTGCTAGCATTGCTCTTCGCTCCTCAAGGAAAACCTGTCTCCCTCTAACCGCGATGAGGTAGACCAGGTATTTCTTCAGAAGCGATTGATATATTGAACAGGCTTGCCCGCCTTTCCTCTGTGTGCACGTTAGCCCTTTAGAGGGTGGCAGCAGCCCACTTTCGCACACGCTAGACACAAATAAAATCTGAGAACACATTTTTCTTCATGAAAAGCCACCAGAGCAAAGTCTTGCTGCAGCAGAATAATTAAAACTGTAGATTTACGCACAATGCAAGCTGACAACAACCATCAGTCGCACTGACGTGAGCACACACAGCAAGGGTAATTTTGGCCCGTTATATCTCGTGAACAAAGCAAATGAGGACATATGATATTAAAACTGTGTGTTCACTGGCATAAGCGCTCTTAGATAAAAAATTGTCGTCAAAATAGAGACCGGAGTTTTTTCAATTAATTTTTTGAAAATGAACTTCTTGAAAAAACTCGCTTTTTAACTATTTTCTTCTTCTTTTGCGCTGCCCGTAGGAAAAGGATCTTCTGTATAAATGTTGCAATGGCTCTTCTCTATATTTGACACTGTTTTGAAGTTTCTGTTTGAAATAGGAAAGGCGCCAAGGCGCCTCAAACTTAGCACACCTTTTTGATTTCGGCCGTGTTTGCCATTTTTCCACATTTTCTTTCTTTTGTGAATGGCACAAAAAAGCATGGATGTAATTCACAGTAATGTGTATTAAAACTAGCAAAAATATTTTTCGACACATCATTTATAGTTCGCGCTAAATTTGGCCGTGAAATACGAAAACATTGCAGTGAGCAAAAACGGGAGGCCCGCGCCGCCACCTTCAAATATGTTTTTTTTTTGCGCGCTGGGAGCGTTTCTTGGAAATAAAATTTTCGGTTGCGTGCACTTTGAATGTGCCCACATAACATATAGAAAACCCAGGCAAAACAAAAATATCGACCGGACAGGCATGTTCGATCTCTCGTGGAATCACCCAGCAGTGTTTAATAACATTTTGGAAATATAACCGTGAAGTTTAAAAAGTACAGCCAAGTTTAACCTGATCATCTGAACATTGCATCAGCAAACTACCTTATTTGGCGTGGTAGATACGATGAGTATGAAGAACCTGCTATGACTCTAATACCTTAAATTCTCACTTATTAAACAAAAGATGTGGCTGACAAAGCAAGGTACTTCGCAGAAGTCTTCAGGATAAGCCGAGTGCCAATTTCTTTACTGTTAGAGCCTGATATGTCGTGCGCCTGCGCGATAATGCTCGGACGGGTGTCTTGCGCCGCGGCCACGGATTGTACGTGTTATCACACTTACTGTGCTTAAATAGCGCCGGCATTGTAGCTGGCGCGGGTATTCCGTGTTGTAACATTCTCACGAGCAGTTCGCCCGTCGTTTTGAGTTGCTGGCATAATAAAGCCTCAGTTTTCGCTCGCCGTTCGTTGGGCTGCTCTTGCGTCAGACTCGTCAGAGCCCTCTAATATAAAGTTTTTCTGAAAGGAGCACTGACATCAAATTTACGCATGTCAAGATATTTGCATCCACGAGTAGTTATCTACCCTCTAGTAGCAATTCGCGACCGAAAATGCAACTGAGAGACGAATAGCTATCTGTTTTATTGATTTACATCACCGGTATATAGCACGATTCAAAACGGCCTGCAAACCCGCCAATTTTAGCGCTGGCAGCGCTCCCTCGCGGTCAACTCCAGACCGCGCCCCAGTTTACCCCTTGTCCACAGAAAGGAGTGACGTGAGGATCAGCTGCTCAGCTAACAGTTTGTCTGCTAGGCGCGCACTTTCAGTCAAGCCTTGTCACCTGCGTCGCCGTCAAAGTACCGACTTGTGTTGAAGACGACATTCTGGAACTTAGAATCACCGCGATACGCGACGTCGCGAATCATTTTCGCTTCGACCCTTTGCAAAACAGCGATTCAGAAATGGACGCCGTTCCAAGCAGCAACGAGGAGGTGCCCGGGGACGCACGCTTGGGCCATACTCGCTGGTGTGTCTCAATTAGCTATATCAGAGAATTTTAGCGTGCACGGCATTCCGGTATACGCAAAGGGGTCTGCGGAATTTCGTCATAGCGAATGCACACCAGCGGAGAAATAGAATACGATAGGTTTCTACAATAACAATTCTGTGCTTGCCAGCTTCTTCTTTGCGCCGCCAGATGGCCCCACCTCTCCGACCTCTCACGATTACGGCTGCACCGGTATTACGCCAGCGCAAGGAAGTCCACGGACGAACTAACATTCACTATTAACGGTACATGCGTGTTACTTGTTAGCGATGTTATTTATCTATAGGCTACTCCACTTTCATAGCTTGTGGTCATGTTGGCGTGTACCGTACGTGTAATGAAACGCCACGCACTTTCCGCTTTTCCGCGTTTCGACGAGCAGGTGCGCACTACGCAGCGGTTCCCCGACATGCTGGCACGTAGTCGCTCCGATTGATCGCACTCGCGCTTTGGAGCACACGACAAATTAGTCGATGCGACACGATGAATCGCAAGCATGGATCGGGACAGCAAGGAGAGCCACTGGCTGGGAGTGAGAGCGTCGCCTGGCGTCGGCGCCACAATAAATACACTCAGATCGGCGACGTCACTGTTACTAGCGTATCGTCACTCAGGATGGTATTTTCGGAATGTATCACACGTTACACGTAGCACTAGTGTCGATGTCGCAGCGTGATCAATCTTTCGTTGAGCTTTTGCACGCTGTTTGCCCTCGAAATAAAATTACTTCTACGCGACGGACGCCATTCAAATTTGGCCAAGAAGACCTACGCATACCGAGCAGTCGAATGAATGGCACATCTCGACTTTAAAGTTTGATGTCAGTGCTCCTTTAAGAAGAAGACCAAGTTCAGTCGATTAATACTTAAGCAAACCACATTGAGCTGGCTGTGTATAGTTATAAGATTATAAATGACTACGAACTTATATACTAGGTGTCGTTCCTTACCCTCCTACTTTTATCAGCTTGGGTGGGAGGTGGACGAAAAAGCGGTGAAGTGGCCCTGTACCCCTCCCCTCCGGTTCCTCCAAGTAAATAGCCTACGTAAACTGTGTAAGCTCAAAATTTCCTTGAAAAAATTTTGCGAATATAACGGTAAACTACCCCGCATTGCTTCTTTCCGTATAGGTCGTTAGCTGTTAATGATTAGTCGCAATTTTCTGGGTCATGCTCACAGCACCTGCTCGTAAAACGACGCAACAAATGAGGCGTAAGTGATCCACCGCGTAATTACCACGTACACATGGCTGCGTAAAAAAATAATAATAATGAACTATTTTCAATATTGTTTGTCGTTGGTCGTTCGCTATTCGTCAAAAATTTTCTATGTGCCATAAAATCGCCTCGTTGTTATGCGACGTCACAAGTCTGCGAAAACTCGCGGCGTTAAAATGAAGTGTAAATGAAGCAGCACATTATTGTGCTGAACAATAACTCTTTTTTTTTTCGGAATAGCCTTAAAGTGCCTCTTTCTGAACGTAATTTAAGAAGGCTGCCCGCCAATCATATTGGCAGCGGCTGCTTATAGCAGCGGGCGAGGCGGATTCATATGTGTATAATAGATACTTTCAGTTGTAGTATAACGATGTTGAGCTGTTTTTGCGCCTGTACAACTCTCTGTGAACTCATCGTTGCTGACAAAGAGGTAGAGAGAGCGAGAGAGAAAGAAATAAACATTATTAGGAACAGACACAATCCTTTGCAGGTAGGCAGCCTTCTTAGTCCAGAAAACTGTGGACGCTGATCATCTCCCTATTCAGGTAGATCAAGTAACGGCCGGGGCAAACTTGAAAGCTGGGCTTCTCAATGTGCTCTAGTCCACTGCCTTGTTATAAGGCGCCACGATCGCTGCAGGCTACCATATGGTAAGCCAAGTGAAGCAGGCTAATCTGAGACTAAAGTGGGAACCTATTTTAGCTGTCCTGCCTAGGCACAACTAAAATACTGGACACTTCTGCACACTCAATTCAGAGCAGCTTGAATATGGAGCAGTGGTGATGCTATTCGTTTTCAAAGAAAGAAACTGAATTTCCTGAAAAAGGAGAGTGTTTGATCGGGCTATGAAACGTTTACTGGTTCCCGCCCGCCTATGTTTGCGTCGCGGATTACCTAAATTTCAGGCCAGGCAGGACAAAATAAAATCATGACAGATTGCTGTAATATTATATAGCCCCTGCTGAGCGATAGCCTCCTCTGCAATGCTCGAGCGCCAGACGCACAAGCGTGGAATAGGCAGCCCGCACCGCAGGTAGCCTACAGCGCGTGGTCATGACACACGGAGGCAGTCGTCACAGCAGAATCGTAGGAAAAACTTTATTATAAAATTACGGTATTGCTGCGTTCAAGTAAAACTTTGCCTGACTTGTTAGTTTCCCAGTCTGCAGCCGACAATAACCACTGTCAAAAGTGGAGGGGCTCCGCCCCCCCAACACTTCTCAGTGGGGGGCCTAGCGCCCCCTTGCCCCCCCCCCCCGCCCGGTAGATACGCCTATGCTGGCATCCGTGGCTCATCCCGGCTGCGCCCCATAGCTGGAGCCGATCGCGGAGGCAGCGCTTCAACAGTGCTGCTGTTGTAGATGACGCGTAATGCCGAAGGTGACGTCACGGCGTTCGATCACCATTTCAAAAAGCCCCACGGCTGCAGCCGCTGCTTTTTTTGCGAGAGATGCTATTTGTATTCACGTTTGAAAACTCCCATATCACTTTTCGAATTTAGTTTAGCAGAGATCGAGCTCTCTTTCGACACTTCGAAGTCATTTTTAAAGTGCTTCAGCTTCCCTTTAAGATATATCACGCAAAACCTCGTGCTTCCGCCATTAAGCCTATATATGTATATATATATATATATATATATATATATATATATATATATATATATATATATATATTTGTCAAGATAGCGCAATATTGGAATGGCCTTCGCCAAGACGTTGCGCATCATTCCAGTGTCGTCATTCGCAAAGCCGCGATCGACCACCTGTCACCTGTCAACCGATCGACCACCTGTCAACCTACCTGTCAACCCTCAGTAACAGCCCACCCCTCTCGTTAAACCGCTTCACTGGGGCCTTTCAGGCATTGTCGTTGTAACTTGAGAAGGACGGAGACCAGACAAACTTATCACCAGCGGCTTACTGCTTTATTCGACGCATCGACGGCGTCTCAGCACAAGGTATTCAACATAAGAAGCGAACAGATAGTGCATGTTGCTGGGCGCGTAGGTCGTACACCACAATAATATTATTTGGGGGTTAACGTCCCAAAACCACGATATGAATATGAGAGACGCCGTAGTGGAGCGCTCTGGAAATTTCGACCACCTGGGGTTCTTTATCGTACACCTAAAACTAAGCACATGGGCCTCTTGCATTTTCACCTCCATCGAAAATGTAGGCGCCGCCGCCGGGATTGGATCCCGCGACCTTCGGGTCAGTAGTCGAGCGCCAAAACCACTAGACCACCGTGGCGGGCCGGTCGTACACCATCAAACAAGGTGCTGCGCCAAAGAAATATGGACGAGAAGAGGACGAGGACGGGTGCTCGTCCTCGTTCTTCACCTCTCCTAGTTCTCTTCACGACCATGTTTCTTTTGCGCAGCAACTTGTTTAATGATGCAGATAGTTGACGGCTTTTTATAGCCAGCGCACAAACGCTGCATCATGGGCACGTAGGTAGGCGGGCAAGCAGTCAGCACAGTGGCCGTATGCACCGTTGTTATCAACAGATGGCATCCAGCTTGCGCAATGCCAAACGGCCTCATTGCGCAGGATTATTTGAATGTAACATTTGTAAATAAAGAAATAAAAATATATCACATCACCATGCAACCCATTTTCAAAATTATTAAATATGTTTAAAACAACGAATGAAAGATGAATTGCACTCCTGGGTACTCCGCGACTGACATGAAGGAAACAAAATCATTCCATTATGATTTCTTGGGTGATGAGAGGGATGACTGAAGTAAATCGAACATAGACCGAAAACTGTCTCCTAATACTGTTAAATGCGCTTGGAAATTTGTTGGTAATGTTCGATATCCACATAAGTGAGGAATTGCTTTCCTTTGACATTGGCGTAATTTCAATAAAACTTGCTGCTGGGCGAGTTGGTTCATACTTGCAAGGAAAGAATACTGATGCGCCCACACATAAAAACGCGGACTCAGGAGACTCGGATGACCGCTCGTCCGAGTCTTCCGAGTCCGTGTTTTTATGTGCGTGCGCATCAGTATTCTTTCCTTGCAAGGCGTAATTTCAGAATTCTTATGACACTATCAGTTTTATGCGTTTCCAAGAAGACCTCCACGAGCGCCTGAATTGTTCCAACAGTCCCTGTTGAGGGCAGTTCATATCTCTGCGAAGTGCTTAGTCGTGTGTCTGATGAGTCGCCGCGCCACGTTCTGGGCTGCTGGGATCCGCGATGGCGACGCGCGAACTTCTTGGTCGTACACGTGAAGATGCCGTCTACCTGCGGTGCCCCATGTACTTCGTCATGCAGTCCAATGAGAAGATCTGGGAGCTGAAGGTGCGAGGACTCCGCTTACGATGTTCTCGATCGCGCAGTCAAGGCGCCGATGGGGGCTGTTATTCGCGGCTATAGTTCTGAGCAGTCGTCGCCCGATGTGCTTCGCATATCGAGAAGTCAACGTTCAATAAGCATGGTTATGCAGACCGAGGTGCCGGTGCGCGAAATGTTTAACTGCTGGCTCGAGGATTCCGTGGCACTGAGAGACAACGAGCAATTGAAGGGCCGACCTCGCTACTGCGGTGTCACCGCCTCCGGAGGCGCTGGCGGTGTTCGCGACGAACGCGTCACGCTGCCGAATCTAGTGACCACGCTTTCTTTTTGAACACAGAATACTTTTACGGCTGCCAAATTGATGCGCAGTCAAGGTTATCGCTCCGCGATGACGGAATGAGTGCCAACGTGGAACTTCAGAGCGCCTCTTTGGCAGCCAGAAACCAGCGCCTGGGTTAACTAGCGATGAGCCAAGAGCGTGCATGTGCGCGGCAAGACACCGGACTAGTTGGAAAACGTGCTCTAGCCACGTGACAGACGCGCCCAATCAGGGAGTATGGAACGACCACCAAGCTTTTGCTTTTTACGCGTTTCTTTCGGTTTGGCATGCTGGGACAAGCGGTATATTTGAAGACTGAGAAATGTGCTTTCCAACCACACCATAAGCGCAGAGCACAATGACCGGACTGAATGGAGAAGAAACGACACAGGCAACAGTACGAACCAATATGAGCTTACCCAAGTTGCCGTTTCAGCGCACACTATAAGATGACGCTGCCGGCAGTACAAGCGCGACTACTCCCGCGAGATATTCAACGTCATGGACAATGAAGCGTTTTAACGTCACTTCCATGCTCTAAAAAACACCTCGGTATATACTTTGAAATTTCGGTCTGTCGGAATATTCTGATTAGTAAATGTGTCTTGCGAATCAAAGCGAATAGCAAATTATTGGAATCGAATATTCCAAGTTTGAAATATTCGGACACCCATAGTTATATCGAATGGCATAAGAGCCACAGTACACTTTAATCAACCTAGTGGGCAGGCTGGCTTCAGCCAAGCGGAATTGGCCTTGTGTTTCCAGATGACGAACGCAGAAAGAAGAAGAAAGGACGCCCTGCCAATGCCGCGCAATAACAATGTTTTAGGGAAGGCCGCAATCAGAGAGCTTCGTAAAACAGCACTCTGGGCTAGCGCATCACTTACACAACTCCCAAGTGAAATTCTGCGTGGCTTCTTGTCCTTGTTTTTCGCCTTGATAGTAAGACTGTGACGCACTCCTTATCTGTTGATCTCTATACGACGAATGATGCCAGGTTTGCCGAAGTGGTTCACGGCTGCCTGTATGAAATAGTTTGTACTTTAGCCTCCATCCATCGCGTCCGACCATCTAGTCGTGTATTTGACGACATTGCAACTATTCATCCTATGAGACTCGTCACTGTTTGTTGTCAAGACTTACCAGCCGTCGTGCTGATCCTCGGGTGAGGCTCCAAGCACCAGTTTGTGCCATCCGACGCGTATAGCGGCCAGCTTCCACTGGTAGTTAATGTTGTACAGGATCTCAGTGCGCGGGGAAGGCCGGTCATCCACGAGCACGGTCCACAGGTCCTTGCCGTCAATGGCGCCGAGGTCAGTGATGTCGCCACCTGTCACAGTAGCCACGGAATGCAAGAAACTGTTCGTAACGCCGCAAGCAAACATACCGCAGCAAATATATATGCGCAACTGGTTGCCGATTGGTGACATACCATATCTGAGCTCACGAATCCAATATGGAAGCTAAGAAGAGAGACATATTAATTAGCGCAACATGTGGGGTCAGCTGGCCAAAATTCATCATCGCGTCACCTTTTCTCGCTTGAAAACAATGCCTCGCGTTAAACTGTTTCCAAAGACGATGAAGTTTTCAAAATTATCGTGAAGCAGCACTCACACTTGGTGCGCAAACACGAGCTGGAAGGAAGGAACACACGCGCAAAGGCCTTAGTACGATATGCTGGGCAAGCTGGTCCTTCCATAATCCCAATTTACATAATCACAGCGCCTAAGACGGTCCAGAGATACGCACAGCGCTGGAGCCAGTTGGGTGAAGTTACCAGTGGAACCAAAACATCTAGACCTTTAAGACGGTAAGCTCAGCTACTTGATTAGTGTTGAAATTTCGTGCAGCTGTCACTACTAAGACTTATGACGGAAGAAAAAAATCCGGCAGACCCTACACACTGTGGGAGTCGATTTCATGCGAAACAGTGAGCGAGTAGCAGCCTGTACCACGTTCTCGTGCTTTGAGCCAAGCGTTACAATGTGGATTCTCGGAATTGTGTATTTTGAGTAGTTGTGTAGCTACACTGGTCCTTACACGGCAGCTCACGGCCCGGCATAGTTTCGGCACTCACGTTAGAGTACAGGCGTTTGTTTTACAGAAACCAACTGCACGTTACGATACGACGATGCGCATAGCATCCGTCGCGACCATCGGCGTATTTCTCCGGGGTCATGCAACTCTTGAATATATATAGTTTGCTGAGTTATGGGAGTATATATGTAATGTTAAAAAAGCGGGGAGCCAACACGGCAACCCTAAATGACGTTAGTATGCACGTCTTGCACGTCTTAGTATGCACGTCTTAGTATGCACTCTTGCCACACGGGTAGTCTCACCGCAAATAAGTTTGACGGCCGTTGAGTCTAACCGCTGTCACACGATAATCCTAAGTCACACGATAATCCTAAGTATTGCTAATCCGCTAGCGACCGTTTTTGCAAACGAAGGAAGGCAACCCCGGTTTACGTCGTAAACTGACAACATGGTGGCCCCCATGTCCGTTGCGTGCAGCTCAGCTGCCAACGATATATCCAGCCGAAAGCGCGTCGACTGGACTGTCGCGACGACAGAAGCGTTGATACGTATTTGGGGGGACAAGCCACCTGCTCCGCGGTCCACCGCAAGGAACCTGCGGATTTATAAAAATCCATGTTTCAGACTTCCAACTCCGGCCTGCCGGCGGGTGAAGGACCGTGAAGCAAGTACGCCAGAGTCTTGAAACTTGAACAACAGGCAATACCCGCGAGCGTAGTTTTTCCGTAACTCTGTTGGTAATGACGTGTATAAGCACTGGCACTGAAGACTAACTTTTATAATTAGGCCTCCGCCTACACAACGTGCTAGCGACATGTTGGAAACGAATATGTTTTGGGGCAGAATGGCGCTGTTCTTGAACTTGCGCGATCATTTGTTACTAATGACACTATGCATGTGCAACAACAGGTTACACGTTACACGCGCGCAAGTTTGTCCACGCTGCAGAAATATCGTGTGCATTTCACATGCGTAGACATGCATCTACAAAACGTGGCATTTCCTTCCTGTTAGAGTTTACTTGACTCGCTGACAGGTATGTCGTCTTCCTTTAGTAAGGCACAGGCCCGTTCTCTCCTTTTTTCAATCTGCATTAAAAGAAATCGCGAACTGGACGCCAACCAAAAGGCCAAACACGCAATCAAGTGGCCCTTTCGTCCGTGTCCGGTTTTACGACTCGGGTCCAGCGGGTCTCGTCAATGGTAGCTGGCCCCCGCCGTCGTACCCGTTAGCCCATCTTTTGCCGAGAGGAAGGCGCGTACGTAGGAGATAGAACAGAGCTTTATTTACATAGATGTATGATGAGATATATCCAGAGATCTTTTTACAAAAATTCTCCGGCTAATAAATCCCTGAGTCTGCCAACGCTGAGGGCCTCGAGACTGGTGTCCGCAGCTCCCGCCAATCAGGTGTCTTGCCATGCCGGCGTCCGGCCTCCAGAAAGGAAGTAATAAGTCACACAATACAATTGTAGGCCGGGAAGTCCAATTGGGGAACACAAGTACCACACAACTCACGTGTCATGCCCCGACGGCTCCAATCTTGAACGTCAGCGAGGACGAAGTCCGAAACGATAGAAGGGACGTGTTGTTGATCTCGGGGAAGATATAAACAGCTTACATGAGCACGTGCAAACCTTCATATCTGCACTCGGGTAAAAGAATGCAGTGGTTTGGTGAGAACCCCTCGAGAGGGGCTATCCCATGCCGACGACCCCGCGCGAGAAAGGGGTGTCTGAGATTTCCACGATGTTTTGCTCGGAACCCGTCTATGGCGGCATTCTACGCTCGCTAGACTACGCGGGCGGAAGCATTCTCCAGAAAAATGCGGCGCTCTGTGCATCCGTTTAAGCGCCGACTTATGGGGAAGCCCTCTGACTGACAGTCCTGATTCACAGGATCACGCACAATGGCACCTCCGAAGAAGAATTGTAGAGCCGGTCGTAACACCGGTGAGCGGAGTTTTAAACGAACAGACGGACTACTAACGTGTCCGACACGTTGCCTAATTATTTTTATGTCAAGCTGTGTATTTTCTTCCACTAACGACTTCGTCCAGTGATACTCTACAGGGCAAGGAAGATATGGGGATGAACAGTGAAAAGTCAAGAAGTCAAGGTGCTCGGAGATGGCGCAATCCCGAAGAACGTGGCTGCTCTTCTCAAGCTGGGATCGAAATTTTGTGAGCACCCTGATCTGTAAAAGACGGAGCCGCACAGCCTGGTGAGAACAGCTGCTGGCAGAACAAGAATGGACGAAGCTGACAGGTGTATCAGAGAAGGTGTTGACTGCCTGCCTCAGCGGGTTAAAAAAGGGAACAGTATTAGGCTTCGCGCAGCGGTCACCGTTTTTCGAGAAGAGGGGCTGCTCCTCTCCGACAAAGAAGGGGGATTCGTCGTGTTGCCTCGAAGTCTCTACAAAGAAAAAATATTCGGCAGATCCCACGTACCATGGGAGTCGATGTTATGCGAAGCATGCGGCGGGTAGGGGACGGTGGCGTAACTTTTTTTACTGAGCGACACGTTACAAAATGACGCTAAAGATTTGTATAAATTTTATACGCACACATATATATATATATGTTGCAGAGTCGCATATGTGTTATATAACCAGTTGTTTACGGTTACGTATGCAACGTGGGTATTACCAACACCAGTAGCGTTAAGCTGACACGTAGTGCTTATACCTGTCGCAAGAACGCACGCACGTTTCAGGAACCCGTGTACATGTGTGCAAGAAGTCCTTGACAGTTCTTGAACAAGGGCATCATCACCGTAATCAGTGAGCACCAGCAGCTGGTCATGACTTGTTATAGTATCCGGTCGTGATCGTGGTGACGAGGGGTCCATGTGTAGTGAAGTATGTGGTATAGTAGAGCTGTTGGAATTCGTGGATGCCTCGGTCATTTCGTCGACAAATTGTCTGTCGACAGAGCCGGCGACATGTCGGAACCTGAAGCCACCCATCGCATTTGTGAAGTTCAGACCGTCGAGGCTGGTAGGCCTGGATAGTGCTACGTAGACCAACATCAGTGGATGGTGTTTGTCGTGTTCGTAGACTACCTGGGTGTGTGTGGCCTACGTAGCCTAATCTACAAAGCGGCTGTCAATCAATCTGGCATCATCCTCGGTCAGCATGAGGCCATCGCCCAGCCTCGTAAGAAATGAAGAGGACACTGCGCCGTTCTGGTGGACGAAGTGCACTTTACGGTGTGGTGATGTGGATATCATATGTAACTCTCGTTAATGTATTCCTCCGGGGTCGAGCAATGCTTCAATATAGCTTGCTGAATCGTAGGAATACAAACGTAATGTTTATTAGACTGCTATAAAAGCGGGGCCGACACTGGAACTACAGACGTTAATCTGATACGACACCTGTATCGTAGGAGTACATATCGTAGCAGTATCATGTAGCGTTTATTGCTTTCTTGTAAAATTAGATAGCCAGCACCACAACCACAATTGACGTTGTACCGAATTACGCCTGCGTAGGCTGTTTTTTTCAAACCAGTTTATAGACCTGGCGTGGCTCAGTGGTAGAATACCTGATAGCCACGCAGAATTCTTGGGTTCGATTCCTGCTGGGATCCTAATTTTCATTCTTTCTATTAGTTGAGTCAATGCTGCCGACGTTGGTTTTCCTTAACGCTTTAGCATTCAAGTAACCACTGTCTGTTCTCGCTGTTCCTGGGTAGATATAAACTGTCAATCACCTGTGGCGCATACCCGTACCCCGCGGCCCATGGTAAACGGGTATGTGCCACACGTGTCTAGTGGAAAGGGTTTGACGACGTACGCGACAGGATTTTAACGTTAGTCATGTCATGACCCGGCAATCATATTCGTCAAATCCTCTTACCCTCCCATGCAAATTTTGGTCTACACCAAGTTAAGGAGGCGATCATGAGAGCGCCCAGACGTAGGCGGCTAGATAGATAGATAGATAGATAGATAGATACGTAGATAGAAACGCTCAAAGTGCCAGAGGTTCGCTAAGAAATGCTTCGCATTTAAAAATATCCCCGCCACATCCACGAAGTGAATGTTGACGAATGAGCTTGCTCCAGAGGTTAAATTCGGTAAACCGTGAATCCTCCTTACATCCACTCGATCATCATACAAAGACGTGACACGGGAAGTGTGGTGTAATTGTATTTTGACGCCACACTTCCCGCGCTGCAGCCGCATCGCGAGCCCTCCGCGCCGCTGCCTTGGCTTCTTCGGTGTTCATGGTGGAAGCTGAGTAGCAGTGTCGAAGCGCACTGAGTGATGTGCGGCGAAAGAGAAAGGAAGCGCGCCAAGAGCGAGCGCTATATGTAGGCGCGGCCACCTAGCGGTCTCCTATCAAACTAGAGCACGCACCGAGAGTGGACCGCCGCCTATAGGGTGCCTCGATGTGCTCCTCCGGAACAGGGTGTAGACACTGCTTTTGTGGACGCCATATTTGTTCAAACGTTCGCGTTCTATGGCAATGCCTGGCATGCAAAGATAGGACGCTTTCAGCGGCATGCGCGGTAATTTGGCTTACACTCACAGATGTAGAGGGAGCACTGCAAGAGTAGAGCGACTGTATTACTCTCGCCAGAGTTCTTTAACACCGTGGGGAAGTAGTGGAGAGTTAGCCGCGAAACTTACTCTTTCCTTGAAGGCAGAGTAAAAGAGACCGCGAACTCTCTGCTACTCAGATAGAGTTCCCAATCCACGGAATTCCCGCCCCGACATAGCGTGAACAGAGTCGGGAACTCCCTCTTAAGCAGGCGGAGTACAAACTAGCGCGAGCTTCTCGCCGACGCCACACAGCGATATATAACTGTCTCTTATCCATAATCCTCCGAGCGTAGACGCCACAGATGTCACTTTAATGTGCAAGGTAATTGGATAGCTTTCAGTAATAACAAAAGAAAGTGTTTGTGATCGTTTGTAAGCAAGTGTTTGTGAAGTTTTTTGTCACATGGACGTGAAAGTTACAATAAAAAAATGCCCCCACCTCCCCGAAGGGAATCGTGAGGAAATGCGAATGCATTTCTTGCGCCGAGAATACACGGCGTAGTAATATTAATGGCGTAAAGCTGGACACATCGACGCGCTCAAATGTCTCCCTTTTGGGCGCCTCTTTCAAAGAACGCTTCCTACGTGCGTTCGTAATCACCTCAGGGATGTTGCCACCGCCTTCAATGCAGCACAAACGCGTTTAGAACGCGCTGTTTTCAGGCTGTGCCAAGGCAGCACAAACGCTACAAACGCGTTTCAAACGCACTGCATTGACGCGGTGGCGCAGGGAGGAGAGAGAGCGAACGGCGAGAGAAGGAGCGGCGAAGCACTGCACCTACCCGCTCCACACACGCGGGAGCTCCGCGAGCCAATGCCACCTAGAAAAAAGTTTGCGCTGGCCGAGCTCCCGCGATGCCAGCGCCCTCACACGCCAGAGCGCGCTCCTCCTCTCCACTCACTCTCCACTACTCCGCCCGCACCACCTGCTCCGGTTACTAGGGGTGAGGATAAGCGCGCGCGCCCACAGCTGTTGCTATGGGAGAGGAAGTGAGAGCGGAGAGGCGCGCGGACAACGCCGGATGCCTTACATAGCCCAACTAAGAAATGCATTCGCATTTAAAAATGAACCTTTGGCTTCTGAAACGCCCACAGAGGCATGCTTCGAAGCCTCTAACATCGGCAACTTCTAAAGCATCGCCAACTTAGTGTACGACACAAACTAATTGCCATTGGATTAAGGTAGACACTAAAGCACTATTGCAACAAAGAAATCCGGCAAATCCCACGCACTGTGGGAATCGATGTAATGTGAAGCAACCAGCAAAGAGCTGCATACATCGCCTTGTTTGTCTTTGAGCCAAATGAAATCATCCATGCCATGGCATCTAGTCCGGCTCCGACGACTTGCGCGAGAAAATCCGAGCAATCGTGCAAGAGGAGTTGGGAAAAATTCTACCTTCACCGTAACCTCAAGTAGATTCCATCGCCGACGTCGTGCTAGAGGAGATGCAGCAGTCACTGGGCGCGCCTCAGCTTGCAGAGCCGCAGCCGCAAGCTATGAGCTATGCTGCTGCAGCCCGCCGTTATGCTCCACTTCCACGCCCACGCCAAGACGCCACACCGCCGCAGTACCGTCGCCAGACGCCGCCGCCGCCACAGACGCCCTACCGTCCGCCAGTCGGCCAGTGCTACGCACCAAGGAAGACCGACGTTTGGCGCACCCTTGACAACCGCCCGCTCTGCTACCACTGCGGGGAAGCCGGCCACACGTACCGCCGCTGCCAGTACCGACAGATGGGGCAACGCGGATTCGCCGTCAACGCGCCGCGCCCGCAGCCAGGCGAACGGCCTCACGACATCGACGACTATCTCACCGGAGCACAGTGGCAAGAATGACGACCTTCCCGCTCGCCGTCGCCCGGCCGCTACCTGTCACCGCACCGCCGGCAGTACACTGGCCCAAACCGGGGCCGGTCGCCTAGCCCGTATCCGGGAAACTAAGGGCAGCAACCGATGGAGGTGCGGTTGCTGTACGACGAAATGCCGAAGATCCTCCGCGGCCGCCGACGACGACAATGCGACGAGACCTGCAGAACACGACGCGAAGCAGACGAAGACGTCCCGACGAAACCACGCGGACCAAAGAAGACCCGACGACGCAACATGGAAGCAGCATGACAAACCGACGCAGCCGTGACCCGACGCCGCGACCCAACCGCAACCCAAGACGACGAACTAGCGACCTCGACGTTCTCATCGACGGCCACAACGTCACCGCTCTCGTCGACACTGGAGCCGACTATTGCGTCATCAGTGGGCCTTTCGCCACCAAGCTGAAGAAAGTAAAGACCGCTTGGAGTGGACCTGAAATCCGGACAGCTGGAGGCCACCTGATAACGCCGATTGGTGTCTGCACGGCGAGAGTCACCATCAATAACCGGACTTATCCTGCGAGCTTCGTAATCCTACAAAACTGCTCCAGGGATGTGATACTTGGAATGGACTTCCTAAGTGACCATGGCGCCGTCATCGACCTGAGGTCTGAGTCGATAACACTAACCTCAGACAAAGCGCTCCCGCCCCACGCGATGCCAGGGAACCATGTATTGAATGTGATAGAAGAGCAGGTGACCATTCCGCCGCGCTCCAGCGTCATTATTTCCGTCGGCACCGAAAAACCTGCGAACCTTGAAGGCGTCATCGAGGGCGATCAGCACCTACTCCTGAACCGTCAAATTTGCGTCGCACGATCTATAGCTGAGCTGCGTGACGGTAAAGCAAAGGTAGTGCTGACAAATTTGAGCCACGAACATAGGCACCTCACATTGGTACGACGGTTGCCTACATCGGCGAATGTGTAGCCGCCAGCGATGCTTTCGCCCTCTTCGATGCCGCCGAACCTGCTTCGGCGAATAGAGGTCCCGAACCAGATTTCGACGTCAACCCGATCCTTCCGAAGGTCAAGCAAGACTAGCTCAAAGCCCTGCTCCTGCAATACAAGGACTGCTTTTCATCGTCGTCCAGACTTCGGCAGACACCGGTCGCAAGACATCGCATCATAACAGAAGAAACTACCAAGCCACTTCGTCAGAGCCCGTAGAGAGTTTCGACGCGAGAACGTGAGGCCATAAAAAAACAATTTGACGAAATGCTACGCGACGACACCATCCAGCCTTCAAATAGTCCGTGGGCGTCACCCGTGGTGTTAGTGGAGAAGAAGGATGGGACCCTACGTTTCTGCGTCGATCATCGTCGCCTGAACAAAATCACGTGTACAGACGACGTGTACCCTCTCCCACGTATAGACGACGCCCTAGATCGATTCCAAGACACGAAGTACTTTTCTTCGATGGACCTCAAGACCGGCTACTGGCCAATCGAAGTCGACGAGAGAGACCGAGAAAAGACTGCCTTCATAACACGGGACGGCCTGTTCGAGTTCAAGGTCATACCCTTCGGTCTTTCCTCGGCACCTGCGACTTTCCAACGAGTCATGGATACTGTATTAGCTGGCTTGAAGTGGCCGACTTGCCTTGTTTACTTGGTCGACGTCGTTTTGTTTTCCTCCAACTTCGACGAACACCTCCAGAGACTTCAATCCGTACATCAAGCAATCAAGAACTCCGGGCTCACCCTGAAGCCAGAAAAGTGCCGCTTCGCGTACGAGGAGCTCTTGTTTTTGGGTCACGTGATCAGCAAGACTGGAGTGCTCCCAGACCCTCAGAAAACAGCTGCCATCGCCGCTTTCCCGCCACCCACTGACAAGAAGGCCGTGCGCCGATTTCTCGGCTTGTGCGCCTATTACAGACGCTTTGTCAAAGACTTTTCACGGATCGCCGAGCCACTAACGCAGCTCACGAAGACCGACGTCGAATTCAGGTGGCAAACAGGGCAAGTCGAAGCATTTCATGAACTGAAACGACGCCTGCAGACGCCTCCGATACTTGCGCATTTCGACGAATACGCCGGTACGGAGATTCACACCGATGCAAGCAGCGTAGGACTCGGCGCCGTCCTTGTGCAGCGGACGCAAGGACTGGAAAGGGTTATCAGTTTTGCTAGGTGGTCGCTGTCTAAGGCAGGGGCCAACTATTCCACAACAGAAAAGGAGTGCCTCGCCATCATCTGGGCTAAGTCAATGTTTCGCCCCTACCTCTACGGCAGGCCCTTCAAAGTTGTGAGCGATAATCACGCCCTGTGTTGGCTAGCTACCTTGAAGGACCCTTCAGGTCGCCTTGCACGGTGGAGCCTAAGACTTCAAGAATTTGACATTACCGTCGTGTACAAGTCCGGAAAGAAACACTCCGACGCCGACTGCTTGTCTCGCGCCCCCGTCGACCCACCACCGCCAGACGACCAGGATGATGGCAGCTTCTTGGGAGCCATAAGTACCGACGACTTCGCCGAACGACAGCGAGCCGACCCGGAACTGAAGAGTCTAGTGGAATACCTTGAGGGCAGGACCATCGTTGTCCCAAAAGTATTCAAAAACAACGTCCTCGTAAAGAAGAACTTCTCTCCGGCCCGAGCCAGCTACCTTATCGTTGTACCTTCAGGACTGCGACCATAAATTCTGCATGCCCTGCACGACGACCCGACGGCTGGACACCTCGGACTTTCCCTCCCGCTCGCCCGAGTACAGGAAAAGTACTACTGGCCGCGCTTTGCCACCGACGTCACTCGCTACGTAAGGACGTGCCGAGACTGTCAGCGACGGAACACACCGCCGACTAGGCCAGCGGGAGTTCTGCAGCCAATCGAAGCACCTCACCGGCCGTTCCAGCAAATCGGGATGGACCTACTGGGGCCGTTCCCGACGTCGACTTCCGGCAACAAGTGGATCGTCGTAGCAACTGACTACCTCACCCGCTACGCCGAGACAAAGGCCTTGCCCAAAGGCAATGCCGCTGAGGTAGCCAAGTTCTTCGTTGAGAGCATCGTCCTTCGACACGGCGCCCCAGAGGTGCTCATCACCGACAGACGTACGGCGTTTACGGCTTACCTAACTCAGGCGATCTTGGAATACAGCCACACAAGCCACCGCCGCACCACTGGGTACCACCCACAGACCGACGGCCTGACCGAGCGTCTCATAAGACCATCGCCGACATACTGGCCATGTACGTCGACGTCGAACACGAGACGTGGGACGCTATCTTTCCGTACGTGATCTTCGCGTACAACACGGCCGTACAAGAAACGACGCAGATGACGCCATACAAGTTGGTCTACGGACGGAGCCCGGCAACGACGCTCGACGCCATGTTACCAAACGTTACCGACGAGGAAAACATCGACGTGACCACCTACCTACAGCGCGCCGAAGAAGCACGACAGCTCGCCCGTCTACGGATCAAGAACCAGCAGACGACTGACAGCCGCCGCCACAACCTTCGACGATGCCACATGGAATACCAACCCCGTGACCGTGTATGGTATGGACGCCAATACGCCGATGGGGACTTAGTGAGAAGCTTCTTCGACGATACTTCGGACCGTACAGTGTACTTCGACGCCTCGGCGCACTCGACTACGAGGTTGTCCCTGACGGCAATATGAACTCTCAGCGGCGCCGTACACGACCTCAAGTCGTCCATGTCGTGCGCCTCAAACCATATTACGCTCGTTAGCGAATCTGAGGACTGTCATTTTGCTTTATTATTGTACTTTCTTGCTTGTGATTATTGTTTATTGTACTTCGTTGCTTTGTTCTTGTTATTTATTGTTGCATGCATTCATAGGCGTGCGCAGGGGGGGGCCAAGGGGGCGAGAAGGGGGGGCGCAAAGTCAGCCCTATACATTGTAGGGGGGGCGAGAAGAGGGGCGCAAAGGCAGCCGCATACATTGACATAATATGGAGGGGGGGCGCTGCGACGAACCTTCGCCCCCCCTGAAGGGGAACCCTGCGCACGCTTATGCATGCATTGGCCTGTTCTGTTTTAAGCATCGGGACGATGCTTTTTCAGAGGGGGGCATTGCCACGGGCGTTTCTTATTATCATTTTGCTGTATTCAGTTTTGGCCCACAAAGACTGTCAGCAACGCTCAGCGCAAACCGCGCCTCATTGTTCGAGAAGCTTCGCGAGTATTGTAGATTATTTTGTTAAGATTGCGCGCGAGACGCGAACACTCGAGCTTATTCTAGAGATTGCGCAACAACCAGCGATATCGCTGGAAAGTTTGATAGCGCCTGTATAAAAGCCGACGCGCTTCACCGCTTGTCAGTTGATCGACGGTCGATGCTCTGTTCGCCGCTATCAGTGTATTGCTTTTCAGTTTCCCGGCCACAAGTTCGGCCAAATAAAGAGTTTCACCTCTGACGTACTGACTGCTGCCTTCGTCAACGTCCCGACCACGTGACAATATCAAGCTAGCGAAACGGCAGCGAATGCACCATGAGCGTGGCGTGTAAATCATGACATACATGACATGCATGTCATGGTTTTCATGTTACCACCTGTTATTCATATTCTTCATACAGTCACATCGCGCAATACCAATTTTGGTGCATATCAATCTAGCGAAACGGCTACGAGTGCGCCATGAGCATGGCATGTAAATCATGTCGTACATGTCATGCATGTCATGATTTTCATGTTACCACCTTTCAATTACGTTCATCGTACAGTCGCGTCGCGAAATAACAATTTTGGTGTATATGAAGCTAGCGAAACGGCCGCGAATGCACCATGAGCGCGGCATGTAAATCATGACATACTTGACATCATGTCACGGTTTTCATGTTACCACCTGTTATTCATGTTCGTCATACAGTCGCGTCGCGCAATACCAATTTTGGTATATATCAAGCTAGGAAAACGGCCGCGAATGTATCCTGAGTGTGGCTTGTAAATCATGTCGTACATGGCCTGCATATCACGATTTCCATGTTACCACCTCTCATTTACGTTCGTCATGCAGTCGCGTCGCGCAATACCAATTTTGGTGTATATCAAGCAAGCGAAACGGCCACGAGTGCGTCATGAGCATGGTATGTAAATCATGTCGTTCATGTCATGCATGTCATGATTTTCATGTTACCACGTCTCGTTTACGTTCGTCATACAGTCGCTTCGCGCAATACCGATTTCGGTGTACATCAAGCTAGCGAAGCAGCCCCGAATGCATCATGAGCGTGGCATGTAAATCATGACATACATGACATGCATGTCATGGTTTTCACCTCATTAACTGTTATTCATGTTCTTCATACAGTCACATCACGCAATACCAATTTTGGCGTATATAAATCTACTGAAACGCCCGCTAGCGCACCATGAGCGTGGTATGTAAATCAGGTCGTACATGACTTGCATGTCATGATTTTCATGTTACCACCTCTCAACTACGTTCGTCATACAGTCGTGTCGAGTAATACCAATTTTGGTGTATATAATGCAAGCGAAACGGCCGCAAATGCACCATGAGCGTGGCATGTAAGTCATGACATACATGTCATGGATGTCATGGTTTTCATGCTACCACCCGTTATTCATGTTCTTCATACAGTGATATCGAACAATACCAATTTTGGTGTATATCAATCTAGCCAAACGACCGCGAATGCGCCATGAGCGTGGCATTTAAATCATATCATACATGACATGCATATCATGATTTTCATGTTACCACGCTTCAGTTATGTTCGTCATACAGAAATGTCTCGTCATACCAGTTTTAATATATATCCCTGCATTTAAACGGCCGCGAGCGCCCTGAGACCATGTCATGTAAATCATGCTGCACATGACACGCGTCTCATGATTTGCATGTTAGGACCTGTCATTATGTTCGTCATGAACTCTTGTCACACCGTACCAATTTTGGTATATGCGAAATTAACGGAACGGCCGCAAGAGCCCAAAGGCCGTGGAATGTAAATCATGCTGTTCATGACATGGCTGTCATGATTTTCATGATATGACCTGTAATGTTTGTAATAAGGCCATGTTATGACACACCAATTTTGGTATACATCCCATTAACGAAACGGCCAGGACAGCACAAAGTCGTAGGCGGTTAGACAGACAGCTAGATAGATAGATAGATAGATAGATAGATAGATAGATAGATAGATAGATAGATAGATAGATAGATAGATAGATAGATAGATAGATAGATAGATAGATAGATGCGCTCAAAGTCGCAGAAGTTCGCCAAGAAATGCTTCGCATTTAAAAAAAGAGCCGCGAAAAAGAAAAAAAAATCACGGCATATCCACGGAGTGAATTATGATGAGTGGGCGAAGCTGCGGAGGTTCATCGGTAATCCGTGAATCTTCCGTGAATTCTGCCCAGTACATCATCACCGACGTGAGATCGGGCGCGTTTAGACTAAAGGTTCGATGAGAGTTATGACGACTTGCAGCTCACTTTAATTTTACATGTACGCTGTGAATTTTCATTGTTTAATCACGCACAGGAGAAATCGCAACACGCACTACCTTGGAGGTCAAAATCCAGTGCCTATATATACGGGGTGGTCAGTGAACGGTTGTGCAGCGCGAGCGCTCGGTTTTTAGGGGCGAAGCTCCTTAAGGCGGCACCCGTTCGTCCCTCGTAGTCGTCGTCGTAGTAGTAGTAGTAGTAGTAGTAGTCGTAGTGCGTAACCAGTCTTACGCTTTGACCTCCAAGGTGGTGCCGGTGGGAGATTTTTCCTGTGCGTTGTTGAACAATAAAAAATTCGCAGCGTGCGCGTTAACTAGAAGCCGAATTCTTCTGTCTCTCATTCCCCATTAGCAGCCATTGTAATGTTCCAGTAAGAAACGTTAGTAGAAGTGTAAGTGTTAGCTAAAAGCCGACTTCTTCTGTCTCTCATTCCCATTAGCAGCCATTGTTTACCTCCAAGGTAGTGCCTGGTGAGATTTCTCCTGTGCGTGATTAAACAATAAAAATTTTGTTCAAAACGCCGTTGATTGATGAAATAAACCAACGAAAGACGCCAGATGTTTTGTAAAAGCAAAACGAAAGAACGCCAGATGTTTCTAAAGCAAAACGAAAAGACGCCAGCTGCTTAACGAAAGACGTCAGATGTTTTCTAAAGCAATGGTTTTCTAAACAATGAAAATTCACAGTGTACATGTAAAATTAGAGTGAGCTGCAAGTCGTCATAACTCATCGAACCTTTAGTATAAACGCGCCCGATCTCACGTCGGTGATGATGTACTGGACAGAATTCACGGAAGATTCACGGTTTACCGATGAACCTCCGCAGCTTCGCCCACTCATCATCATTCACTCCGTGGATATGCTGTGGTTTTAGGGGCGAAGCTCCTTAAGGCGGCACCCGTTCGTCCCTCGTAGTCGTAGTCGTAGTGCGTAACAAGTCTTACGCTTTGACCTCCAAGGTGGTGCCGGTGGGAGATTTTTCCTGTGCGTTGTTGAACAATAAAAGTTTCGCAGCGTGCG
The DNA here is from genome assembly GCF_013339695.2 of Rhipicephalus sanguineus. NCBI lineage: Eukaryota > Metazoa > Arthropoda > Arachnida > Ixodida > Ixodidae > Rhipicephalus > Rhipicephalus sanguineus. The sequence goes on from NC_051183.1 coordinate 166,768,131, forward strand.
CGTTAACTAAAAGCCGAATTCTTCTGTCTCTCATTCCCCATTAGCAGCCATTGGCATGTTCCAGTAGGAAACGTTAGTAGAAGTGTAAGTGTTAGCTAAAAGCCGACTTCTTCTGTCTCTCATTCCCATTAGCAGCCATTGTTTACCTCCAAGGTAGTGCCTGGTGAGATTTCTCCTGTGCGTGATTAAACAATAAAAATTTCGTTCAAAACGCCGTTGATTGATGAAATAAACCAACGAAAGACGCCAGATGTTTTGTAAAAGCAAAACGAAAGAACGCCAGATGTTTCTAAAGCAAAACGAAAAGACGCCAGCTGCTTAACGAAAGACGCCAGATGTTTTCTAAAGCAATGGTTTTCTAAACAATGAAAATTCACAGCGTACATGTAAAATTAAAGTGAGCTGCAAGTCGTCATAACTCATCGAACCTTTAGTATAAACGCGCCCGATCTCACGTCGGTGATGATGTACTGGGCAGAATTCACGGAAGATTCACGGTTTACCGATGAACCTCCGCAGCTTCGCCCACTCATCATCATTCACTCCGTGGATATGCTGTGATTTTTTCAATCAAGACGCTGCCGCGACGCTGCCTCGCGACGCTGCCTGCGTCGGCGCCGCTGCGCCGCAAGGCAAGATAGGGGGGGAGGGGGACCGTAGGAGGAACATGAGGCGACGCGAAGCCGGAGCACTTGCACGATCGCGTTCCGTTGGCGTTCGTTGGGCATGCTACCGACCTCGTGTCGTGGAACGCGAAGAGGGACGCTACGCGCGTCGTATCTTCCATCTAGCCTGGCCGTTAATTCTCACAGGGCGAGCGGGGAACGCGGTCGACAGGCGGGCGAGAGGGGGGCAGCGTAGGGGAAGAGAGAGAAGGGGAGGGGACGCGCATGCGCTCGAGCTCGTCGCGGCGTTGCGCAGGAGAGAATTTCGGCATGTATAGCCCGCGTTTCAGAGGAAGAGTGGAAAGGGGGAGGGGAGAGGGGAAGTGGAGAGGGGTACGGGAGAGGGGAAGGGGACAGGGGAAGGTGAGAGGGTGAGTGGAGAGGGGTAGATGACATGGGGAATGGTGAGGGGGAGTGGAGAGGAGGTGTGTGGAGAGGGTATGCGCATGCGCAGTAAGGGTGGTCATGCCGCACACCACCACCACCACCACCGGACAGATACTGCCGTTTACTGCCGGCTGCCGGGAGATACGCCGGACAACGGAGACGTGAGAAGGTTAGACTAAGAGGAGCTACGCCCCTAATACGCCCCGAAAACACGTCCGGCAGGAGGAATCAAACCTGCCACCATCAGATTCTCAGCCGAGGTCTCTACCACTACGCCACGCCCCAACGCAACATTCTTGCCGTGAAAAGACTATACCTGGCGACAACTTTCTGTGGCAGCACAGCTAAAGCTACGTGGGCGGAGCTTCTGCACATGTGTTACTACGCCAAGTAGTCCGTTCGCGGGCGATTTCGGTTTTGGTTTCGCGAGAGCATAAAACATGTGCGTTTCCACATGAGTATTCATGGCTCATGATGTTATTTGGGAATTTATGCAGATAGTTTATTCACAGATGTAGTCGAAATCTACCACATGACTTGATATACTTAAGCATGCAGCACAAATACCTGTAATCGTTGCTGAGCTCTTCTGCAAATCAAATTAATAACGCTAATGTGCTAGCGGTTCAAGTCCACGTGCAAAGCGAGCACCATTTAGTATTGTTTACATTTCTTTTTTGGGAAAGCGATAGAATATTTTGCATTGCGAAGGAATGCAGGAATCAGCTTTATTAAAGCGGTCGGTTTTACTTTTCAAAGAAAAAAGAAAGCCACGGCCCAGCAGTAACTGCGCAATCGAAAATCTTACGCAAAGGTAACAAGACATTTTCTGAATTTCGGTGCACACAGGGTCGACATCGTCGTTTTCGTACATTTGGAGACGCTGTAACTTTCTGGAGACGTTCACGTCATTTTGTCAGGGGACGCGAAGGCATCGAAAGGCAGCAGATACCTTGGCCACGACCAGTCAGGAGCGGGCGTCTCACGTGTGTGATTATACAAACGGGTGAAACGCGTTCCTTACTCCCGTGGTCAAGAATGCTTTTTTTGCAAATTGAAAATCACGCTGTCAGTCGCATAATAGACATGAACGCGTCTGTTGCCGAGGCAAAGCTGTGCATGGGTGATTTTGTCACCGTAAATCGCTCTCATTCAAAACGCCAAAACACCTGCCGCCGTAAACGCCGACGGGCACGGTGTTAGACGCAATCTTCGGTGCGACTGTATCAGTAATAGTAGGCAACCGAAATACCGACCATGTGTGCAGCGCATTTTATGAAATGGGCCACTTATTTTACGTACTGTTTCCAATCGCAGTTTTGCTTTCAAGCGGCTCTTCTTGCTGAAGACTTGCAGGTAGCCGTCGTCACTGTCAAGGAAGCTATCGCGATGAGAGACCCACTTGCGATGGTGGTATCACTTGCACACTTCTTTCTCGGTGATAGTATGGGCAAATCAACAAAATAAATCACAAAGCACCGCTGTAATCGTTTCATTCTGGTAGATGAACACATTCTGGTAGAGAACACGCGCTTATGCTCACTTGCAAGCTTCGATGTGCACCTGTTGCAGCCGAGCGACGCCATCGTTGTTGAGTGGGGACGGAAAACGTGAAATGGACACAAGAAAACCTGAAAACTCGAAAGAGCGAAAATCGCTAATCCTTTACGGGATTATTGTTACTTTCAACGCAAGCAATCTTGAACGTAATACCTATTACTTTTCTTTTTATGTTTTCTTTTATGCTACGTATTCTACAAAAGCTAGCGTTCGCGGACTACATACAGAAGCGGAGTAAAAAAGTGCGTGGTTCGGTTGCGTAGCCTTCGCTGTGCTGCCACAGAAAGTTGCCGCCAGGTATAGTCAAGACAGAGCTCACCGCACGACTTCACCTTTACGGGTGGCATACTGAAGATAGACGCGGTCTCCCTTTTCAAATAAAATTCGCGTCTTCATAACCTACAAAACAGGTGACGACCACGAATGACATTCAATAACGTGTATTTTCTCGCGCAATGGACGATACACCCGAACAGCGCCCCTGTCTGTGTACTGATTTGCATCTGAATCGATAGGTGCAACTACATACATAACCGATCGCCAAACACCAAATTGAACGTGCAAGAAAGTATGTCATTATGTTAGTTCAACAAGGCGTACTAATTGACAAGTCTGTGTCTGTGAAGTGCCGGCGAGTGCGCTCGGCGGCTTTCGGTGGCTGCCGGGGTGCGTTTACAGAAAGCGGCGTCGTAACGATGCCCATCGCTTCTTGTACGAACACCGTACGCAAGAAAAAATGGTTCGTTCAGGTTAACCGATACTAAAGCTGTACAGTACACTCATTTTTACAAGTCGGAATTGCGTATCCTTAAACTCAGAGGCGCCGACAGCATGTACACACGGACTCGGCAGGTGCGCTAGGCCTACCTTCGCTGGGAGTCGTACGGGTCATATGGAGTGCGACCGATCTTGGTGAAAGTGACTGACGAAGGTTGAAGAATGCGCATTTTATCGTCGAAAGCTTTTCACTGTTACATTAAATGCAACCGAGGTTGAGCGAAAGTGCGAGAATCGCCAGAGATGTGTTTGTATTGTGGTTATGTTGACCGGCGTTGCTTTTCTGGCGTACATGCCGCGCCTGCCGCGGCACCGCATGTCCGATAGGACGCCAGATCGTAACGTCGTGAAGTATTCATCAGTCAGCCCTGGTAAAGAATCTTTGCATGTGTATTTGTAAGCGCATGGCTACAACTCTCAGACTTGGGCATGAGCGGCTGTAGGGCATTGAGCCTATATCATAGAGCCCCAGCTGATATTTGGAATTTACTAATGGAAACAGTATTGAATATTATGCTGTTTTATAGTAAAAGGTCGATGTGCAAACAGTATCTCAATAAATCGTTAGATATTTACACGTGTTCCATGTATATTTGCTGTGTAAATACGCACAGCAGAGCTGTTGGCACCGGCACTGGAATGGGGGCAAAACACCATGGATATATATACCGGTTACCGGGTGTATGGTTGTGTGCAGCGCCAGTAGTGCATATCTTCAGTGTTGCTGTGTTGTGTATGAATGAGTGTGCGGATGTGAGTTCTGTGTATGTGTGAGGTAAGCTTGAGGCATTTCAGCCAGGTTCACTGTTACATTGTAGAAAACGCACGAAGGCTTTCTTCTTTTTCCCTTTTTTTTAAACGTTAGTCCTAGCAGCAAGAGTGATTCTAGTCTTGGAGGGAGTTCATGCACTCTAGCCCAGCCAGCATTGTGAAACTCTGCGAGGGAGTAGAGCAATTCCAGCCGAGAGTGTATGTACTCCATTTCAAAAGCGTGACTTTGCTCTGGCGAGGGAGCTTGTTCACTCTTGTTCAGCCAGAGCACCAGAACTCTGTCGAGAGAGCGTGCCTACTTGGTGCAGCAGAGAGTTCCCAGCACTACTGAAAAGGGAGTGAAATATGGGACAAGCGTTTACTCTCGCAAAGAGAGTTGCTTGCATTCTCTTGCCGCTGTGAGTGTAGTTTATCCCTTCTGGCGGTAGGGCTTGCACATATAATGTTGGTAACAAATAGATTAGGCACTAATTAATACGCACGAAGCAGTTGATGGCGAAATAAAGGCATTTAGAGCGTATCCATCGGTCTATCTATCTCACTGGCTGCGTAGGTCCTCGTGCTCTCGCGGCCGATTGATTAAGTTGACGAGTATCAAAGTTGACATGGCATGACAAGATCATGTGAAAAACATAAATGACTGCTCATTACACGTAAATCATGATATGCCATGTACGCCATGACATACGTGATGTACACCATGACATACGTGACATGTTCAAGGAGCTACAACGGCCGTTTTGTCAACTTCATGTGTACCAAAATTGACATGGTATGATAAGAGCACGAGGAAAATATACATGACTGGTCATAACACGAAAACCATGTCATGCATGTCATATAGGCCATGACCCGGTCATGGAGCTCTTACGGCCGCTTTATTAACTTGATGTGTACCAAAACTGACGCGGCATGATAGGAGCGTATGGCTAACATGAATGACTAACACAAATCATTTAATGCATTTCATGTGCGCCATGACACACATGACACAGTCATAATGTTCTAACAGCCGTTTTATTAATTTTATGTACACCATATTTGACAGGCATCCAACAGGCAAGACAATCTCACTCCAAATTCACTTGCTTGTGATTAGTTTAATGCTGATTAGCTTAATCCGGCTTAATCCACATTGTTTCGTGGCGATACTCTATCATCCAACCGACTAGACAAACTGAATTTACTCAAAATGGCTGGTTCAGGATTACATTTGTCCGGATTAGCTTAATCCGGGTTAGATTAATCCGGCTTAATTTCTATTGTCTTATTGTGGTCATACTCAGTCATTCAAATGGCTAGACAATTTCAGCTTACTGATAAGAGTCTTGCTCAAAATTACCTTAATCTGGCTTAATCCGGATGGGCTAAACGTGGCCATGCTCCGGTATCCAACAGGCTAGACAATCTCAACTCACTCTAAAGTCACTTGCTCACGATTAGCTTAATGTGGATTAGCTTATTCTGGCTTTATCCACATTGTCTTATTGTGGCCATCCTCTGTCATCCAAGTGGCTAGGCAATCTCAACTTACTCATAATTGGATGGTTCAAGATTCGGACTATCTTAATCCAGCTTATTCGAATTTAATCGAATCGGCCTAATGTGACCATACGCAGTCACCCAAACGGCTAGTCATTCTTAATTCACTCAACATTGACTTGTTCAGGATGAGCTTAACCCGGATTTATTTAGTAATGCTTAATCCTAAAGAACATAGCCTAGTCGGGTCTAATCTACCTCATGGCTATGCCATCTCACCATGGACCGGAATAGCGTGATCCGACATAATCTCCACTAATCTTGCCAAATCCCGCTTGATAGGGATCTATCAGTGTAGATTGGTAGAGACGCGGCGGTGGATCCACGGGCTGCAGCGGGTGAGTGAGCTCCTCGTTTTTCGACTTTTATATTGGGAAATCTCGTTGATAACCGGATAAACATAGTATCAATCGATTCGTGAAGTGTTCACGATCACGATTTCACTAAGGTCGGCGTGTGATATTGTGTTAGTTTCTCAGAAGCTATAGATTTGAAAATGTAAACAAATCATCTATTAGCACGAATAGAGTTGAAGTTCAATAAATTTTAAAAAATATTTACTCCAAGTTGCAAGCATCGACATTTCGTACTCCTCCCATGAAATTCTGAAAGGAACGCGAATCCAAAATTCGCATTTTTCTAAGTACTTTAGAAGAGGAGTTACAGGCGTTTGAAGTTTTACATGTATTTGCCCCATAGGAGTCACATGGCTTGGTAGAGAAACAAATCCCCCTCAATCAAAGAAAACTAAGCGACATCGGCGAAAACAAACCCTCTCATTCGATTCTCCGACCTTTATTTTATAAGACACGGTATTTTCCTGAAGTATTTCGCCGGATTAATGATGTAGCAAGCGATTGAAAAATCAACGGAAAGATCGTTAGCAAGGGCAGCCATATAGAACCGGTTGAACACCAAATCTGAATCTAGAAACATCACATGTAATCTTGACTCTAGAAGAAAACTGTTACGATAGATGGAAGGTATAGGAAGGGGTTAACCCATCTCAAACTGTATTTCTGTGTTTCCTTTGGAATTTAGGGAAAAAAAAAATACAATTATTACTACCAAAGGAATACATACTGCACGCAACTGATCCGAGAGCCTTCTTTACTGCACGCAACCGTAACGTATCTCCCTCTAAAAAAAAAAAAAGGGGGGGGGGGAAATCCGCTGTTACACTGACCGGTCAGAAACGTCGGGCGGGTTCGGTTAGTAGGCAGTCAATCCCAAACAATGACAGGAGAAGTAAAAGCCAAGAAAAGTTCCGCAAAGGACCGGAACAATGAAGGAAAGAAGAGAGAAAACAAAGAACAAGCGTGCAATCAGAGCTCCGCCGCATGCCGAAAGAGCAAAGCCGGGACTGGACAAGGCTTTCGAATCACAGAAGGGACGCAGAACACAGAGAAGAAGGCAGCTACTCCTGATTGGTGGGACGACTGCACGGACCTAAGTCAAGATACGCCTGACATTGATCCATGCTTTGGCAGTCAGCCTAAGATGCAATCGCGTGCAGAAACAGGAAAAGATAGCGATTTTAGAGCTGACCCAACAGAAGGAAAAGATAATGTACACAGAGAGGAGAGTGAAAAAGCCGAGATCGTGAGAGATCTCAGAATGAGTGTAATTCTCCAGTGCGACAGAGACTTCATTGACCGTCTTTTAGTGACACAGCAAAAGGCACCGGAAGCTGCACAGGATCTAAAAAACATGCTGGACGAGTTCCAGAAAATGAAGGCTATCGCCCTACAGGTCGTAGAAAAAAACGCGCATCTCGAAGGCAGAATCAAGGAACTGACAAACATTAAACCTAATGTGACGCGCACATTCGCAGAGGTGACAAAATCGAACTCAAACGAAGAATATCAGGGGCAACGAACGGAAGAAACGAGCCTTGAGAGAAAGGCAATCCTTCTAGTCAGGTCTCCTGATCATGAGCAAGAAGAAGGCATCTCGGGAAAGGTGAAAACAAACATAGTTAAGCATTTTGACCCGGCTGCTCTCGGACTAAAAGAGGTTGGCCTCAGGCAGATTAAGGAGGCATAGCGGTTACCGCTGCCCCTGCTGCGGCCATACAAAAATTGAAAGACAGGCTGCAAGAGCATCATGAGACAATGCACTACGACACCAAACTAGTAGAAGGACCACAACCAGAGATCAGACTTATCTCAGTCGACAAAAATGTGGAATCGGCGGACATACCAAAGATTCTCCTTGAACAGAATGGACTAGAGGGATCAGTGAACGACATAAAGGTTGTCTGGAGATCAGAGAGGAAATTCGGTTCCCACATTGCTCTTCGCATCGCGAACCTTAGACTAGCCAGTGAGGTAGTCCAAAGAGGAAGCCTATATATAGGATGGTCCAAGTGTAGAGCAATGGAGAACGTGTACCTACCCAAGTGTACATTCTGTACAAGAGTAGGGCACAAGGAGGAGAAATGCTTCTCAAAGGGTGCAAGATGCACAGAATGTTCAGGGGAGCATTATTACAAAGAATGTAAAGAAAAGCAAAAGAGATGCCCCCTGTGCGTCGATGCTGGGAAGGATGAGGTGAATCACTCGATGTGGGACGGGCCATGCCCCACGTTTGAAGAACGATATCAGAAGAAACGAAAGGAGATTGGATTCAACTAGGACAACCCCTTCTAGTATCAATAGACTCTTCTAGAGTGAAACATCTAACTTAAGTACATTTACCCCTATCGCTAAAACTAACCAATTTCATCGCAGAAACCGAGTAACCGAGTAGGTTCAGACAACTATTTTATTTTAGCTTACTTCATAACTCAATCACTTCATTCTTGAATCAAGCAGGTTTATTTAGTTACCTTACTTTATTTTACCTTGTTGCATAACCACTCAATTTATTAAACCAATTACGTTTAGGTTTACCTAATCTGAAATGACTTCTATTTAATCCAAACAAACTTGATGAGGAGCACCAGTGAAATGGCTGACCACACAGAACAGCTTAAAATCGTTCAAGTCAATCTAGGTCGCTCAATCAAGGCTACTAAAACACTAACAAACAACTTATTAGAATTTAAACAAAACGTAACATTGTTACAGGAACCCTACACATTAAAGAATAAAATAATTGGTTTCTCACTCAAAGATAGAATATTAGCCACAGAGGATTCACCTAAAACTGCAGTCATAGTTCACGACAAACAAATTGAAGCCTTTCCAGTCCACATATCGCAGACAATTAATATAATTAAAATAAAATGGTATAGTTCGAAAGTCACCATTATGAACTGCTATATCCCCCCTAAAGGCACACTGGAAAGCACAATCTCAACAATTGAAAAATATATACAGTCAAACGCTAATGAACATATAATTATAGCAGGAGATTTGAATGCCAAAAATACTCTATGGGGTGGACAAATAACCGATGCAAGAGGCAGGGAATTGATTGAATTTATCAATTCAAATAATCTAAATATAATTAACGATGGAATCATTCCCACATTTGAAACCAAAAACGGTCGCAGTTGGATAGATATAACATTGACAACTCAGTCAATTCTACCCCACATAGAACATTGGGAAGTCCTAGATGTACCCAGTGAATCTGATCATAAATATATACAACTAAAAATATTTAACAGAAAAGAAAACAGACAGAAAAAGCTTACTAAAACAGGGGAATTTAAATTATTACAAGAACTAGGACAAGACAGGTGGTTTGATGAAATAGTTGAACAAGACATAGAAAGCTCAGACCAACTAGACGACTTAATTGATCAGATATACAAAAAAATAGACAAACTAAAAAACAAATATTCGAAAACAGTAAAACAAAGTAATTTGGCAAGTACTTTGAGTGGGGTTAAAAGTGCGCGAAAAAACCAGGACAGGCTGGCGCCCGTGGTGTCTTGTTCGTCCCTTCCGCCTGTCCTCGTTTACTTTAGGAGCGAAGCTCCTTAGGCCCGCACCCCGCCGTCGCCGTTGAAGCTCCCTTCTCTTAAACATTGCTTTGGGTTGCAGTGGCCGGTGATTTTAGAGGAAATGTTTAGGCCTTGAGCGGTTTGGTTCTAGCGCAGCAGAAATTCGAGGTTAAAGAAATAAGCTCTGTGCTCAACTGGTTATAATGGTCGTGTTCCCGTTCACCACCTTTATCGTGGATTGTGAAGTGACAACCATTATTCCAGCGCACTACGGGCGCTTTGTCGAAGGTAGTAGCAGACGCTCTCACCACCAGGCGCCGGAGCAAAAAGACAATGAGCGCGCGCGGCGTTCCGTTGCCGCCATCGATAAAGCCCCTTGTTTTTGAAAGTAGCGACAATCACCTCCGCGCGCGTCTTCCTCCCCAATTCTCCTCCGATTTCTCCCCTCTGCTGGCCGGCGCGGTGCGCACGGCACGCTGAACACCTCCACTGGGTCGCCGCAGCCGCATTAGAATCACAGCGCGCGCTTGTTTATTCGGCCCTTTGAAGCATTAAATGAGAATCTGTCGCTTAAAACCGTCGTGCCGAAAGTGGGCTTCCGATAGGACATATTGACAAATACATATTTTTTAAGAAGCTTCGATAAATACAAGCGGATGCGTTTCGAAAAAAGAAAGAGTATACCAACTGGCGGCAGAGCGGTTTACTTCTCCGTCGCCGCTTCGGCTGTCTGTAACGCGGAGGTGTATGAAGAGCATATAATGTAAGCAGCATAAAGTATAGTCGAGAATTTCGTGCCTGACTGTTCTATTGATGAGCTCAAAGAAGGTAGCCAAGGAGAAATGTGGTGGTTTACTTGAAATGCTCGAAATGAGTGGGCCGGAAGCCTTTTTAACACGAAAGTGTTTTATGCCGGGGTCCACCAAGACTTCAGTGACGTATTTCCGTCACGGAAATGACGTCGAAAAAATATAAACAATCAGATGGCAAAGAAAAAAAAGGTACGGTCAACGGGGATCGAACCCACGACCGCTCGGTCCACAACAACAGATGCCGGGCATGCTATACACTGCGCCACGGTCACAGACTCTGGAGGCTTTACGAACGCGCCTTTTATATCTACCACTCTCCCGGTCGGCTGGGTGGGGTTGACCTCTGGGAGTGGTAAGGTAAAGTAATTCGTCACTGCTGTGGCCTCCGCGACTAGCACCTGCGACGCGTTACGCGTCCGTCCCATTCGGCGCGTTTTCAATAGAAGTTGAATTTTGTCAATGCCTTAACACACCGTGAGGTGGCAACCTTTGCCCAAGCGTCGTAAAAGCGTCGGCCTCGCTCAGCATCACGCTAATAGAAACCAAAAATTGCTCTGCGACGCGCGCCTGCCTCACCTGGCTGTAACCCCGCGTTCCCCGTTGTCGCGCTCGCCCCGAGAAAAATCGCGGCCGGTCTACCGGGGCGGCACGACGCGCTTTGCGCTTCCCTCTAGTGCGGCCGTGGGTGTTCACATTTTAACATGCCGCGGGATGGCGAACAAGCTCTGCGTCCAATATGCGACGCTCTTCTGGCTATCACACCTCGTTCACTGATTACGCTTTCACCGTTAACTACTACAGCTACCACAAGGGTTTGTTTATTCATTTAACATGGACGTTAGTCTTCGGGATGGAGATGTACCACCTGTCATACAAGTGGGTGCATACACGTTAAACAGCGCCATTAGCTGCCAGACATCAATATACATTGTGCAAACTCTCTTATATCAATGTACAGTAAGCATTCAGTTAGTTCTGTAAGGGCACGCTTTACTTTCGTGTTATTCCGATTCCTATGACGGAGGGATCAACCGTGTTTTTGTGCCAATGCCGCTGTCAGACAGGTACGCACGAACATATTGCCACGTGCGGACTATGAGAAAGACGAAGACGACAACGAAAAGGCGAAAAGGCTCATACGCGTTTTACAGGAGCCAGAAAGAAGAAAGAAGAGGAACTCGCTTGCGCGCGGTATTAAAAAAGACCGACCTGCTGTTCTCTCGATCTTGGCGTTACGACCTCTCTCTTGACGTCGCGACACTGGTGGAGGTGCTGGAGCCTGCAACCTGATGCAGGAAAGCCTTATTCGAACACGTACCCCCAGTCCGGAGACTCAGCCTCTCGTCACGACTCCAGTCCACCGATTCAGCCGGCGCCTCCTAGGCCTAAGTCCGGAGTTCTCGACTGTTCCTCCTCTTCGCAGCATGGCCGCTCCAACAACATCAGCGGATCTCCTTCCTTCCCAGGTGACTCTTGAGCATCCTCACGTGCCTGAAATCTTCCGTGGGGAAGCGTATGAGGATGTCGAGGACTGGCTCGAACAGTTCGAACGGGTCGCTGTGGTGAACCGCTGGAACGAACAACAGAAGCTTGGCCGTGCCTATTTCGCGATGGAAAATAGCGATCGCACATGGTACGAGAACCGGGAGCCCACTTTCCAAACTTGGGCCAATTTTCGCCACAACCTCCTCGAAACATTCCAGAGCTCGGATCGGCGGGATCACGCACAGCAACTGATTGAAGCCCGCGTGCAAAAGCCCAACGAAACCGTTGGCATGTTCGCAGAGGACATGACTCGTCTGTTTCGCCGAGCTGACCCTGACATGCCCGAGTCGAAGAAGGTGCGTCATCTGATGCGGGGCGTCAAGGAACCGCTGTTCGCGGGCCTCGTACGAAATCCGCCGAAACAGTCGACGAATTTATAAAGGAGGCGACTGTTATTGAGCGGGCACTGCAGCAACGATGCCCCCACTTTGACCGCCTGCCCAACCACACGCCAATAAGTGCTGCGGCTCAGAACGCTGCCGTTGGCGAAAGTTCCCTGCGACAAGTGATCCGGGAAATACTGCGTGAGGAACTTCGGGCCCTCGGCGTTCCTTCTACCGAGCCGCCAGTTGCGTCTGTCGCTGAAATCGTGCGCCAGGAGTTGCGGCAAGCCTTTACATCGCCCGCGCCATGTCCTGAGCAGCGTTCGCTCAGCTATGCTGAAGTGGTCCGTCGTCCTCCACCTTCACCTGAGGCAGCGCCCTTCCAGCCACCGCCCGCTCCCGTGCCTTGGTGGCAACGGGATTCTGCGAGACGACCACCAGTTCGCAGAACCGACCTGTGGCGCACGGCTGACCGTCGACCCCTTTGCTTCCACTGCGGGGAACCAGGCCACATTTCCCGCTACTGCCGTCATCGAGATGCTGGGTTTGGCAACTTTTCACGTCCAGCTTCTTTTCGCTTTGAAGACCGTCGCGCCCACGATGTTGACCGCTTGTCGACCAGCCACGTACCTTCACCAAGTCGTCGTTGGCAATCTCCGTCACCTGTGCGTCACACTTCCCCGAACCGCCAGAGCTACGCTGACGTTACCAGAGGCCGTTCCCCGAGCCCGCGCCGGGGAAACTAACTGCTGCGACCTCCGGGGGCAAGGTTGCCAATCGTCGAGACGCCGAAAAGTCCCCCCTACCGCCGCAAGAAGACGATATGACGACGACGACGAATACTAATGCCGACGACGTCGTACGGGCCGATCTCAGTGTTCTCATAGACGGACACCACGTGACAGCACTGGTTGACACAGGCGCTGACTTCTCGATTATGCGGCAAGAGCTCGCCGACCACCTTCGGAAGGTCAAGACGCCGTGGACAGGGCCGCACATAAGAAGTGCTGGTGGTCAGCTAATGACTCCAACGGGTAAATGCACCGCTCGGCTTGTAATCGGCGATTCCAGCTTCGTCGCCACTTTTGTCCTTCTACAAGAATGTTGTAAAGAGCTCATTTTGGGTATGGATTTTCTGCGAGAGTACGACGCTGTCATCAACATTCCGGACCGTATGGTGACGTTTTCCGCACATCCGTATGTCGACACCACCACGACCACTACTGACGACCGACACGAGCGTTTGCGAGTTGCCGACGATGTGATGCTCCCGCCGAGATCCTGCTGCCTTGTGTCTGTATCATGTGAGCGGCCGTGTCATAAGGATGTGATAGCGGAGCAAATAGCTACGCTATTGCTTACGCAAGGTGCTTCCGTCGCGAGAGGCATTCTGGCACTAGCTGGTGGGCAGGCAGAAGTACTCCTCACCAACTTCAGCAACGAGCGCCGTCACATCCAGAAGGGTACCGCGATTGCCTACTACGACGACATCGACCAAACGAGGAATTGTTTCGCTTTGCAACCTCATGACGCGACCACGCCTCCCTCGACTCCTTTGTCTGCCGACGTCAGTTCTACTCTGTCACCCTCTGATAGGCAGCGCCTACTGGAACTGATACACCAGTTCGAAGATTGTTTTTCGTGTACATCAAAGGTCAGGCAAACACCATTGACCAAGCACCGAATCGTTGTTGAAGATAACACGAGACCGATCCGACAAAATCCCTACCGTGTGGCTCCGAAAGAACGCGAGGAGATTCAAAAGCAAGTGCAGAAGATGCTCCAGGATGACGTCATACAGCCTTCAAAAAGTCCTTGGGCATCTCCCGTGGTATTGGTTAAAAAGAAAGACGGCAGCTTGCGCTTCTGTATAGATTACCGCAAGTTAAACCAAGTCACGAAGAAAGACGTCTACCCGCTGCCACGCATAGACGATTCTCTGGATAGACTGCGGCATGCACGCTATTTCTCATCAATGGACCTACGAAGCGGCTATTGGCAGATAGAGGTCGATGAGCGCGATCGTGAGAAAACTGCTTTCGTGACGCCCGACGGTCTTTATGAATTTAAAGTCCTTCCATTCGGGTTATGTTCAGCGCCAGCCACTTTTCAGCGTTTGATGGACACCGTGCTATCAGGCCCGAAATGGCAAACATGCTTGGTATATCTAGACGACGTTATTGTCTTCTCAGCTACATTTGAAGAACATCTAAACCGGTTATTCACAGTTCTCCAAGCTATACGTTCGGCTGGCCTGACGTTAAAACCAGAAAAATGTCATTTTGGCTTCAGTGAGCTTTCCTTCCTCGGCCACGTCGTAAGTCACGAGGGTGTTCGACCTGACCCAGCCAAAATAGACGCTGTTGCAAACTTTCCTGCACCACACAACAAAAAAGCAGTCAGGCGCTTCTTAGGACTATGTGCCTATTACCGACGATTCATCGCGGACTTTTCGTCTATTGCGGCACCTTTGACCCGACTCACACGAGAGGATGTTCCCTTTCTTTGGGGCGAAAAGGAACAAATGGCATTTACCGACTTACGTCAACGCCTCCAAACACCTCCAGTTCTTGCGCACTTTGACCAGGAAGCGCCAACAGCACTTCACACGGACGCCAGCAATGTAGGCCTGGGCGCCGTACTGGTACAGTGGCAAGACGGCACTGAAAAAGTGATAGCCTATGCCAGCCGAGCTCTCTCTCGCACCGAGGAGAACTACTCGACTACCGAGAAGGAATGTCTCGCTGTGGTGTGGGCAGTAATCAAATTTCGTCCATATTTGTACGGGCGCTCATTCAAGGTCGTCAGCGATCACCATTCGCTCTGCTGGCTCACTAACCTGAAAGACCCATCTGGCCGTTTGGCACGCTGGAGCCTTCGGCTTCAAGGATTTGATATGAGCATAACTTATAAATCCGGAAAGAGGCAAACTGACGCCGACTGCCTCTCGCGGTCGCCCGTCGAGCCTGCCGCCATTGATGACGAATCCGTGGACGCCGCATTCTTGGGAGTCGTCGACACGGCCACTATGTCACAAGAGCAGCGCGGCGACCCAGAGCTGCTTCCGCTCATCGATTTCTTGAAAGGACGACGTAAAGACGTGCCGCGAATTTTTGCCAGAGGACTGCCATCTTTTTGTTTACGGAACGACGTTCTCTACAAGAAGAACTTTTCTCAAAGCGGCAGCGCGTACTTGCTCGTCGTGCCTTCATCACTGCGAAAAGAAATTTTAGAAGCTTGCCATGACGAGGCCACTTCCGGTCACCTAGGCTACACCCGAACGTTGTCCCGACTGCGACGAAAGTACTACTGGCCAAAATTACCTGCTGCTGTAAAATATCACGTTTAGACTTGAGCTGACTGCCAAAGACGCGAAGCGCCCCCCGGTAAGCCAGCGGGCCTATTACATTCTGTAGAAGTCCAGCACGGCCATTCGCCCAAATTGGAATGGATTTCCTGGGCCCATTCCCAACTTCTACTGCAGGGAACCGATGGATCATTGTCGCCACTGATTACCTCTCTCGCTACGCGGAGACTAAAGCTATGCAGAGGGGCACAGCAGCAGAAGCGGCTCACTTCTTCATCGAAAACGTCGTCCTTCGGCACGGCGCCCCGACAGTGGTCATCACCGACAGAGGAACTGCCTTCACGGCGGAACTTTTGGAGTCGGTTCTCAGGCTCAGCGGTACAGCTCACCGGAGAACGACTGCGTACCATCCCCAAACAAACGGACTAACGGAGCGCCTTAATAAGACCCTCGCAGACATGCTCTCCATGTACATCGACACGGAACATAAAACCTGGGACGAAATCTTGCCTTACGTGACCTTCGCCTATAATACCGCTCGACAGGAAACTACTGGAATGACACCGTTCAGTTTAATCCATGGTCGCGAGGTCACGACAACGTTGGACGCTATGCTGCCGCACGAGGGTGACGACATGGATACCGACGCCGAAGAATTTACTCAGCGCGCCGAGGAAGCCAGACAGCTTGCCCGCGTACGCATCTGTCATCAGCAACATAAAGATGCGAAACGGTACGACCTGCGACACAAATTCGTTACCTACACACCCGGCGACAGGGTATGGGTCTGGATCCCAATACGTCGACGCGGACTTTCTGAAAAACTTCTGAGACGATACTTTAATCCCTACAGAGTCATCCGACGCTTGAACGACGTGAACTACGAGGTCGTTGCCGACAGTGATTGCGGTTCCAGTCGCCGGAAGCATTCGCCCGAAGTCGTGCATGTCGTGCGGATGAAACCGTACCTGTCCAGCTAACTCCGGTTGGGTTTCAGTGCATATGTGCGCGCTTTTCTAAGTAGAGCGCCTGGGCTGCGCATCGGGACGATGCCTCTTTCGGAGGGAGGCAAATGCCACGTGCGGGCTATGAGAAAGACGAAGACGACAGCGAAAAGGCGAAAAGGCTCATACGCGTTTTACAGGAGCCAGAAAGAAGAAAGAAGAGGAACTGGCTTGCGCGCGGTATTAAAAAAGACCGACCTGCTGTTCTCTCGATCTTGGCGTTACGACCTCTCTCTTGACGTCGCGACAATATATACACATGCGCGTGCAGACGCAGCATAGGCACGCACGCACGCGCATGCACACACGATACACACAGACATGCACATATACGCACGAGCACACACGCGATACAGACGCGCACGCACATACATACCCACGCACGTACACGCGCGATACAGACACGAACGAACGCACATACACACACACGTGTGTAGACACGCGCTACAGACACGCACGCACATACATACACACGCGCATATACAAGTGATAGACACGCACGCATATACAGGCACACGCGATACAGACACGCACGCACATACATACATACGCTCGCGTTACAGGCACGTACGCACGCTCGTACATACATGCACACGCGATACACCCACCCACATACATCCACACGCGGGTACACTCGCGATAGACACGCACGCACAGACACACGCGTGAATATACAAGTGCATGCAAGCGCACGCACGCACAGGCGCACACATACACACACATACGCGCGCACACGTACATACGCACGCGCCAATAGACATGCACACACACATACGTGCGCGCACGCACGCACAGGCGCGAAGACATACACAAGCGCACACACACCACGGCGCACACATACACAAACCTACGGACACGCAGGCGCGCACATGCACTCGGACACACGCAAAAACACGTGCACACACGCACCTACACACGCAAGCGCACACATGCACACATACAAACACGCATGCACCCGCACACACACGCCTGGAGGGTTCATGGCGTGCGCGAGCAACTAAAAGCGTGCGAAGTTTCCTTGCGTGCGTTTTTCGTGACGTCAGGGTCACCTGACAGGGAGGTATCGCGCGTCGCAGCCACTCAGCGTTGCTGATGCACCGGCTCCAGGAAAGAGAGCGTGAAAAAAGAGCAGGTTGACGGCGCGACGAGGGTGCGGCGGCGTGGATAAAACAGCGCCGCTACTTTCCAACATCTAGGGGTTTTAGCCGTCGAAGCTCTCCGCCGCATCACAGCTCGCACACCTCTCCCACCTGTCTCCCCCTCCCAGCGCTTCGCGCGCCGCACACTCACTCGCTCAGTCGTTTCCGCCACCGAGCGCAGCAGACGCTCTCTCCACCCGCTCCCCACCCTACCGCCTTCATGAAAGCCAGCATTGAGACCAGGCGCATAGTCGTTTGCGTCCCATTTCTAAGGAGCTTCGCTCATCGGTTATATTCGTACACGGAACAACTTGTACCTTTCCGCACAGCTTTAACTTTCCTCGAAAATGACGTCGTGCCGACATTGCGCATGTACAGAGTCTTTCTGCCAAAACATTTCAAGCAATGGCACGGCTTTGTGGTACAATACATCCGACTGCCACGCAGAATGCCTAGCGTCGATTCCAGCTCCAATTAACCGCGATTTTACGAGCGGAGCTTTTAACGCTTTTCGTTGCGCCGGGCCCTGCGAAAAGAAACTATCGTCACCATAAATCGGCACGTGCTCTCTTCTGCTTCGCTCCCAAAACACGTGCGCCGGTTTCTCCGGCGCGGGATGGAATAACTCTGGTGGGCGAGAGAACGTGCACAGAGATGTAACTTAATAAACAGTTATATCGGGCCAGTTGGCATGGATCCATCTTGGTAGGAAGCGCACAACTTTTACAAAGGAATCGAAAGAAGAGAAACAAGCGCTTAACTTCAACTAAGCGTTTATTGCAAAAGGTCAGAATATATAGCGGAGCATACGTCGGACAGACTGAAAGATCTAATTATGAGAGAGTAAAAGAACATCACAATAAATTGCAAAAAGCTACAGATGGCCACTTGGCTGTTCACTGTAGAGTGTGGTTGCGTGCCGTATTTTGACAACATATGCGTTTTATATCGAGAGAGAGATTTGTTAACCCGTTTGATTGTGCAAGCAGCTGAAATGACACGTGATGACTGAGTGTGTAAGCGCACCATCTATCTCGCTCACGCAGAAAGAACTTTGTTTTTTCGATGGCGTGGTTGATCATAATGGATGAGTATTGTATGGCACGACACGTGGCCTTTTGGTGGGTTGTTCTTCGTTCCTGTTTCTTTTTTCTTTTCTTGCCCCCCTATATGTTCGAACGTTTTGCAATAAACGCTTAGTTGAAGTTAAGCGCTTGTCTCTCTTATTTCGTGTCCTTTGTAAAAGTTGTGTGCTTCCTACCACGATGAGTACAGAGAGAAAGGAAGATAAAAACAGAAATAAAAAAAAGAGATAAAAAAAAGTTTTCGGCGAGGAGGGATTCGAACTCGCGCACCCGCGATTCGAAGGCGGGCGTCCTACCCACTGGGCTATCCAGGCACGCTAACAGAGCATAGCATAGATTTGTATAGTGTAGCAAGGTGGTCGGAAAGAAAACATAGGGTGAGAAGGAGGGAAAGGAGGAGGGGAGAGAGTAAAGCATAGAAAGAAAGAGAAATAGAGGGAAGGAAATGGAAGCAAGATAGAAAGAGAAACTAAGAAAGAGAAAGAAGGGCAAGAAAGAGAGAAGATAGAAATAGCGAGAAAGACAAAGAAATCGATAGAGGGAGAAAGAAAGAAAGAAAGAGAGGGAGGGAGAAAGAGAAAAACAAAGAGAAAGAAGGCCGCCCAGCTCCTTCAGGCAGCTTGGCACCCCAAGTGCCAAGCTGCCTTAATTTTTTAATTCTTTGCGTCTATCAGGATTTTTCGCTCACCTATAACGTCGCCGACGCCGGCACCGGATTTTCAGCGATACAAGCTCCTTAACGCAATCACGTTAACATTTCCAAGGTGCATACTCACATTCTAGGAGCCGTGGTAAGCGGGTATGTGCCACACATGACACAGGATAAAGGTGTCGTGACGTACGCGTATGTCAGGTTATTCACGCCATAACCTGTTAATGATTTTCGCCTTGAACTCGTGTCTTGCTATGCCAGTTTTGATAGATATCAAGCTGAGGAGTCGACCACCAGAGCGCCCAGACGTAGACTGCCAGATAGGTAAATGGAAGCGGTCAAAATGCCTCCGGTTCGATAATATAGGCTTCGCATTTAGCAGCGAAAACAGCGTCTGTCCTCGTTGTTTCATCCGTCCTCTGTCCTACTCGCGAGCACAGCTCGTGAGCACAGCTCGAAGCAGACCGTTGCATCTCTGAACGTGTGGAATTTTAGGCTAAGCACAGCCAAGCAGAGGACGGTAGAATAACTTTATTGAGGTTCAATAGGTCGCGCTTGTTCCCTAGCCCGAAGCAGGCCGCAGAGAAGCTCAGCTTGTTCAGTACTTGTCTGAAGGGGCGCTTTCTGTCCCGTCACTCCACCGATGAATAAATATAAACGTCTGTGTGCCTCTTGTGTCTTCTCTGTGCTGTCTTACGCGTTGCGATTATGGGAAAGCATGCTAGTACTTGTGTTTTTCGCGCATCGCCAACTCGCCGAGAGTGGATGTAGAACTTGTGCATTCATTCAGGCGGATAAAATAAAGACGCCATCTCTGCAATATTGCATGCTTTGCAGGCTGTTGTAATCTAAGAGGCGAGTTAACTTGCAAAATGCTAGTTTGTTCAGCGCGAGTACGTGCAAACATGACGGCATTTGTTTGTGCTACAAGCCCGTCTTCGTTTCGTTAATCGAGTAATAGTTCTGAGCTGGAGTATAGAAAAGTTCCATGAGATGGAGTGATTTTAGAATATTCTCAACACAAAAAGAAGCATATTTTGTTTCAAAAAGGGAGAACATTGTATAAGCGCTCTTTTCCTGTGTCATCCGTTGTCTCCAGCTGCAGCTGTGCTCTTCGCCGCAGCTAAGCTCAAATTGCACCAGCGCGACCAAAAGCGCACGATGCTTAAATTTCGAGTAAAGGTGAGCCAATGAAACTTTTTTGTGTACCTTTGCGTGGTGATAGACATAGGAGATGTGAGAAACTTCAGAGAGTTGACTCTAAGAAATACACCGAAATCTCTAAATGGAAGAGAGTGATTACCCAATGGAAATTAGAACTAACAGACAATCAATCGAAGAGAAGTACAGGGGATTTTTTAGTAACTTTATTGAAGAAAAAAATAGTACTGAAATTGAGGAGTAATTTCGTGCTAATTCTTAGTTACCTTTCACAGTCCGTTCACATTTAGTGCAGATGAATAGTTCTGTTATATATAACCTTGACGTGTGAGTCGTTTTGTGCTAGCGAATTCTCTCAAACTTAAGCGTAAATGTTTTTGTGAATATGGGCCCTGCAGCTTTGTTATCAATAAATATTGTTGAAACTGAGCGCTCTTCTTGCCTTTCTTGTATTGTCAATCGTCGCTCCGTAAGCCAAAGATGGAAAGTTAGCTAGTTAGTTAGCTGCAGGTGCCAAAAAGATATGAGACTACCAAAAAGTAAATCAACTAGATTACTTCCCTGGAATTCCTGAAAATTTAATTAGGTTACATTACATGTTACATGTGGCCGAAAGTAACAAGTTTACATTACTGCTACTTTTTTACAAATGATGAAATTACTTGGAAATTACCTCAACAAAAGCTTGGCACTCAGTTCAACTCGTCTTTGCTATTCTTCTTTCCTTTCTTGCCCGAATATGTATGCCAAGGACCTGCTTTATTCTAGTGAAACGTCATTTGTCAAGTGGTGAGTAATCTTGAAATTAAGTAACTTGTTGCAGTGCTAAGAGTGATTACTGGTTACAACCTGCTGCCGAGTAGAGGGTGGGTAACCAGTCGGTGACGTGGGCGAGCTGCATGGCGACACGCGCGTGTGCCACCTTGGTGCTCCACAGCAGCGCCGGAGTGCGCGTGCCTCCTTCCCAGAGGGAACCCTTGGATCCTCGCAGGGGCCAGTTGGAGCCCGCGGCCGGCTCGAAGGCGTCGCCGCCACCCGACGAGAGGAAAACCACCACGGTGTCCTCGAGCACCCGCTTCTCGCGAAGGGCCTCGAACACGCGCCCCACAGACTCGTCCAGAGCAGACACCATGGCTGTGCAGTTAAAAGTTCAGTTGTTAGTCTTGTAGCGTTATTCGTCTCGTACTACGTTTTCTCGAGCTATTTTCATTCATCACCATTGCTGTGTGGCCAACTGTAATGTAAAGCACAAGGTGTCGCTTGTGGTCTGCTGCTTCGTAAAAGCTGTCCTGTGCTTATAAAGTCTGGCAACTCTACAGTGTAAACTAGGTCCTGTAACGTAATCATGATCGCATGGTCGAAAATTGTAAGGAAATGTGTCCGCGTGATTCCTGTGCAACTACTATATATATATATATATATATATATATATATATATATATATATATATATATATATATATATATATATATATATATATATATATATATATATATATATATATAGGGGTTATGGGAAGTATCACGTAGGCCCTGGTACTGTAGGAAGGTATTTGAGACACGACGTACGGAGCACAGTTTATTTCGACGTTTCTACCTTATTTACCGTTATCACGACATGTTCGCATGCCAGGCCACTATTTCGACCAAATGAAAGCAACCACTTCTGAATCTGGTTTTCGCTCAAATCATGACCGTGATCTCCGGGAATCATACCTGATATTGGTATGATGGTGCTCGTCAGTGATTCGAGCGTTATGCTTGAGAGTTTCAGTGCGCAGCAACAGTACTAACAATATTATTCTGCACTTATTAATGTCTTTGTGGCGCATCGGCAGCCCCGAAAAATAAAGGCATTCCGCTATCTGAGTTTTTTATCTGTATTGCTCTGTCTGTATTCCAGGATACTTTTTTCGTCTTGATGCAGAACTATCTCCGAAATATCCCGTTACTTCATGGAAAATTGTACCTCAGTATGTGTATTTTAAGCTTTCAACGCATGTATTTCAATATCTGTATTATACAATACATTCCTGAGTATCTCGGCCCAACCCTGGTGCTCAGGCGCCTAAATTTTTTCCTCAATGTTATGTACCAAGCAGCCCAGCAACACATTGTTCTAGGGTATAGAGGGTGGGAAAGGCAGAGGGCAAGGCCACCAGCTCTCCTGTTTACTCGCACCACGAGTGAGCGGCTGCCCCAATTCTTCCCTTCCTTCATGCCGGCAATAGGGCCTCCACCGTCGCGCTTAACAGCGCAACACTTCTGTTGCATTTAAGAAGAGAACTTCAGCGCAAATCAAGACACACCACAAATACTAGAAAGACAAGCACTGGCGCTTACTAACAACTGCTTTATTCTTCTCTCAGCATCGCATATATACGCCACAACCGTAATCCTTGCATGCGCGCGCGTAGCGTCGTATTGCACACGTAAAAATACAGATGTCTAACCAAAATGTACACGCATAAATTCATATTCTGAGGAGTACAAAGAAATAGAGGTGTCACTGATACAATCAGCTCCCTTTTTCCTCCTGCTTCCAAAGCAAGCCGCGCATGTTCATTATTACTACTGCCGATAATCAACGTCTCGCGAAATCGCGGAGCACAGTTGTGGCAGGAGTTAAGATTTCTTAGTCGGGCTATGTAAGGCATCCGGCGTTGTCCGCGCGCCTCTGCGCTCTCACTCCCTCTCCCATAGTAACAGCTGCGGGCGCGCGCGCTTATCCTCGCCCCTAGCAACCGGAACAGGTGGTGCGGGCGGAGTAGCGGAGAGTGAGTGGAGAGGAGGAGCGCGCTCTGGCGTGTGAGGGCGCTCGCATCGCGGGAGCTCGGCGGAGCTCCCGCGTGTGTGGAGGGAGTGTAGGAGAGGGTAGGTGCAGTGCTTCGCCGCTCCTTCTATCGCTGTTCGCTCTCTCTCCTCCCTGCGCCACCGCCTCAATGCAGTGCGTTTGAAACGCGTTTGTAGCGTTTGTGCTGCCTTGGCACAGCCTGAAAACAGCGCGTTCTAAACGCGTTTGTGCTGCATTGAAGGCGGTGGCAACATCCCTGAGGTGATTAAGAACGCACGTAGGAAGCGTTCGTTGAAAGAGGCGCCCAAAAGGGAGACACTTGAGCGCGTCGATGTATCCAGCTTTACTCCATTAAAATTACTACGCCGTGTACTCTCGGCGCAAGAAATGCATTCGCATTTCCTCACGATTCCCTTCGGGGAGGGGGAGGGGAGCATTTTGTTTTGTTTGTTTGGTGCCATGCTGTACAGTCTTTGTTTATAGCACGTGTCGCAAAGAACAACCATGGATAATGAAAAAGATCAAAATCACAACAAACATTCGATCCTTCCTCGTGAAACGCACGGACATATATTCGAATTCGCCTGAAGTAAAACAAACGCAAATCCGTATATCACTTAACACGTTACTCGCAGTGTAAACCACTACATTCTTTAGGATAAGGATATGAAACTTGCTTTACTCTGTGCCATTATGTTAACGGCTATGCAAGATGCAACGCAGGGTTTATACACAATGTTACCCGTAAACAGAGTATTCCCATTTTATCTGCAGCATTCGCGTTTTTAGGGCCGTAGCTCCTCTTAGTCTAACCTTGTCACGCGTCCGTTGTCCGGCGTATCTCCCGGCAGCCGGCAGTAAACGGCAGTATCTGTCCGGTGGTGGTGGTGGTGGTGTGCGGCGTGACCACCCTTACTGCGCATGCGGATACCCTCTCCACACACCTCCTCTCCCCTCCCCCTCACCATTCCCCATGTCCTCTACCCCTCTCCCCTTTCCCTCTCCACTCACCCTCTCACCTTCCCCTCTCCCATACCCCTCTGCACTTCCCCTCTCCCATACCCCTCTCCACTTCCCCTCCTCCTTTCTACTCTTCCTCTGAAACGCGGGTTAGACATGCCGAAATTCTCTCCTGCGCAACGCCGCGATGAGCTCCAGCGCATGCGCGTCCCCTCCCCTTCTCTCTCCTCTCCTACGCTGCCCCCCTCTCGCCCGCCAGTCGACCGCGTTCCCCGCTCGCCCTGTGAGAATTAACGGCCAGGCTAGATGGAAGATACGACGCGCGTAGCGTCCCTCTTCGCGTTCCACGACGCGAGGTCGGTAGCATGCCCAACGAACGCCAACGGAACGCGATCGTGCAAGTGTTCCGGCTTCGCATCGCCTCATGGTCCTCCTACGGTTCCCCCCCCCCCCCTATCTTGCCTCGCGGCGCAGCGGCGCCGACGCAGGCAGCGTCGCGGCAGCGTCATTATTGAAAAAACCGACCGGTCGCGCTGCACAACCGTTCACTGACCACCCCGTATATATAGGCACTGGATTTTGACCTCCAAGGTAGTGCGTGTGTGCGATTGCTCCTGTGCGTGATTAAACAATGAAAATTCACAGCGTACATCTAAATTAAAGTGAGCTGCAAGTCGTCATAACTCTCATCGAACCTTTAGTATAAACGCGCCCGATCTCCCGTCGGTGATGATGTACTGGGCAGAATTCACGGAAGATTCACTGTTTACCGATGAACCTCCGCAGCTTCACCTACTCATCATAATTCACTCCGTGGATATGCTGTGATTTTTTTTCCAGCTATCTAGCCTACTTTCAGCAGATGATGATTAGTAATTATTTAGGTCTACACAGTTATCTGTTAAAACAAGAAGTTCATTAAACGAGCCGAAATTATAGTTTGTCGTTAATCCTGTCCCCTGGAGACCCTCGTGCGTGAGTCTAGACAGATATTTTTTATCGTACCTGCGGCAGAATGTTGTCGCATATACCGGAACTTCAAAGCAGGGTCTCTTTCCCAGATGCGGGAATGTTATATTGTATCAGACATTGTAGTATCCGAAACGTGAAGTGGCACTACATTCCTCAGCCCGACCCTCTGGACAAAGTACGGCCCACGCATCTATAAAAACCAAAACTAAGGCATCTCCTGAACAGACAGACAGACACAGAACTTTATTTCGGTCCTGAGAAATGCTACTCCTTTAGAGCAACGCCGCGGGTCGTTCCCACGTAGGTACGAGGGGGCCTAGCCTCACCGCCTCGTCATGGGCTCTCTGGACAGCCCGTAGTAGCGGTAGGAACTCTGGACAGCCCGTAGTAGCGGTAGGAACTCTGGACAGCCCGTAGTAGCGGTAGGAACTCTGGACTTCGCACGGCAGAGTCCCAATCCTGTTGTGTGAGCCGACTTGGGCCCCGTAACGAGGGGCACCGCCAGAGCATGTGTTCAAGGCTACTAACCACCCCGCAGTCAGGGCGGGTAGACTCGAACGCCTCCGAAGAGACGATGCTATGGAAAGATAGAATAGGATAAGACCTGGTTTGTAGCATTCTAAACGTAATGGTCTGAGGTCTAGATAACTTGCTGTGCGGAGGAGGAAAAGACCGCCTACTCAACTGGTAGTGCTTAGGGAATTCAGGGAAAATAAGTACAGCGCCCCTAAACATCCCACAGCCAACCTGGTTACCTACGTCCCCCCCAGCGCGGAGGCTTAGTGAGCGCGCCGGGAGTGAGCAGTGTCGTTGAGGTTTGCAAGGGAGTCCAGGCGGGGTTCAAGATATGCATGTTATTAAACAGTATGACCGTGAAATACGTCAAAGACCGTATGTCCTAAATGTAATTGGCTTCTTAATACAAGACGACCGCGTCTAAAAACCTATGAATGAGAATGACAATACGCATCGCCGCATGGAAACGTTGGATCAGATTTTAGTAATACCTAGCTTATTAGGTGGAAAACCGAAAAAAAAGGTAAATTGTTGGAGACTTGTTTCTTTGTTCAACACAACCTAACACAAGCAATAGGATCTCGTCCCGGCAGACTTGAGGCCTTTAGGTATACCATGCGAAGATTTATTGGTCAGCGGCCAGCTTGAAAAAAACTTCACTTGCTACGTGACGCCATCTGTAAAAAAAACAGCGTTCCACACTGACCGCCTTGGCTACGAGTGGTGTTGGCTAACACTCTAACGATTACACGCCAAGTAATACCCAACAAAGTGGACGGGGTAACGTCCACCGTCGTAGCTCAATTGGTCGTAGCTCATCAGGCGCGTAATTCGAAGGTTGCTATTTCGGACGCCACCGATGGCAAATGTATTTTAGGGGCGAAGCTCCTTAAGGCGGCACCCGTTCGTCCCTCGTAGTGGTCGTAGTAGTGAGTAACAAGTCTTACGCTTTGACCTCCAAGGTGGTGCCGGTGGGAGATTTCTCCTGTGCGTTGTTGAACAATAAAAAATTCGCAGCGTGCGCGTTAACTAAAAGCCGAATTCTTCTGTCTCTCATTCCCCATTAGCAGCCATTGGCATGTTCCAGTAGGAAACGTTAGTAGAAGTAGAAGTGTAAGTGTTAGCTAAAAGCCGACTTCTTCTGTCTCTCATTGCCATTAGCAGCCATTGTTTACCTCCAAGGTAGTGCCTGGTGAGATTTCTCCTGTGCGTGATTAAACAATAAAAATTTTGTTCAAAACGCCGTTGATTGATGAAATAAACCAACGAAAGACGCCAGATGTTTTGTAAAAGCAGAACGAAAGAACGCCAGATGTTTTTCTTAAAGTGTAGTAGTAGTAGGGTAGTAGTTGCATGTAGCCACCTCGCCCGATCGTCAACGGGCGACGTGGACCGGCAACGGTGCGAGGACCCTGCCGTACGAGAGTTAAATCACACTAAAAGACATACTTTGCGGGCGATACACTCTAGTGAGCTTTCAACTTTTCGTCTTAGTGTACATGATAAAGAAATTATTTCTACGAAAAACGCAAGGCACACCTTGAGCAATATGTTTGGTTTTGGGACGCTAAATGGAACCATGAGGCGATGCGAAGCCGGAGCACTTGCACGATCGCGTTCCGTTGGCTTTCGTTGGGCATGCTACCGACCTGGCGTCGTGGAACGCGCGTCCTGTCTTCCCTCTAGCCTTGCCTTTAATTCGCACAGGGCGAGCGGGGAATGCGGTCGCTCTTGGCGCTCTTTCGCTCGGGAGTGGACTTCTTCCTTGCATTTCACCGATCACAAGTGATAATGAAGGGACCACGTAAACCAACAGTACAATAAAAGTTTGATGTTTAATATATACACGATGTTTCACACTCTTTATATTATGTACTGGGCGCATTTCACGGAAGAGTTTCACGGTTTACAGATGATTCCCTCCGTAGCTTCGCCCCACTCATCATCATTGACCCCGTGGATATGCTGTGATTTTTTTTTAAACCATGGATTCTTACCAACTGGCTCGCATTCACTCGTTTTTATGTTCCCTAAGTCGCTCGTTTATGCAGCGCCCAGTTTGCCCGACGTAGGTATTGCCACAAACCAGAGGTATGGCATATACCACACTGGTGCTGCATGGGAGATAGCAGACACCATGCTCGATTTGGCACCCATGATTGCTACCACCGCATGTGCGGGAGCACAGCTTAGAGAGCTTGTTGGGTGCAGAGAAAACCGTGGGGACACCGTGCCTGTTAGCAACTTTCTTGAGTTGATGTGTTACCTTATGGAGATAAGACATCACAACAGGCCTGAACTGTTCACGTTCACAGGTCGCCCTCTTACTGGCTTTACTTTTCTGAAACAGAGCTTCGGCAGTGACATATGGTAACATGCAGCCAAAAGTCGGCGTACCTGATTATCAAAGCTCTCCTGCATTTTATGCTCACACGATTTTTGGAGAGCCGATTCTATACATGTGGACACTATTCCTCTTTTGACAAATCAAGCACGGTGTCTGCTATGTCCCTTGCAGCACCTGTGTGGCATATGCCCTACCTCTTGTTTGTGGCATGACCTACGTCGGGCAAACTGGGCGCTGCATAAACGAACGACTTAGGGAACATGCACAAAAAGTAACTAACAATTTGGACAAAGGAGCACATCTCGTTGCTCATCTTAACTCCTGCCACAACTGTGCTTCGCGATTTCGCGAGACGTTGATTATCGGCCGTAGCAATAATGAACATGCGCGGCTTGCTTTGGAAGCATATCACATTAGGAAAAGGGGAGCTGATTGTATCAGTGACGCCTCTATTTCTTTGTACTCCTCAGAATATGAATTTATGCGTGCGCATTTTGGTTAGACATCTGTGTTTTTACGTGTGCAATACGACGCTATGCGTGCGCATGCAAGGATTGTGGGTGTGGCATATATATGCGATGCTGAGAGAAGAATAAAGCAGTTGTTAGTAAGCGCCAGTACTTGTCTTTCTAGTCTTTGTGGTCTTTCTTGATTTGCGCTGAAGTTCTGTTCTTAAATGCTATGTACCAACTAAGCCCAAGAAACGTTTTACTTCTGTTGCTACACGAAAAAATCACTGGTATGCGCGAAAGAATGAAATGCAGCAATGAACTGTGGCGACGCGCAGTGACAAGTGACTTTAATAAAAGGCCAGATTGTCATATCAGAAACGGCTGATCGCCTATAGACCTTACGCAAAATTGCTGCCATCAGTCGGAGGTTTCACGAAGCTACCGAATCGGCGCCATGTTTGAGGCTTGTGTCCGAATCGTACTGCTGTCGCTGCTCTAACGTTTTGCTTGCATCTATTTTTATAGTAATCAATCGCGGCATAAAAATATCGCACGAGTGTGTAAGGACCTGTACATAAGTTACCTGATTTTCCTAGTGACTGCGTTGACAGTTATTTCACGTAAATAACCGCCTCACAACGAGAACGAAGGTACAAATCTGTCACCGAGTCACACATAGGCCTGCCGTCGTTGAGAATGAAGCTATGCGCTAGGTTATAAAGTTTGTTTATCCGTTTTCAATGTGGCGAATAAAGCTTTGTTAGCTACCTGAATATCCTGTGTGTAGTTTAGGATGGTTGGAAAGAGACTTTAGCGCGCGACACGACTAGGCACAGCTATGGCGGTAAGAAAGTGCTGTTAACTTATTTCAAAGCGCATTTCATAAGCGGCAGCCTAAGTCCTGATGTATTGGGCATCTAATTATAAATAAAACGTTGCCCTCTGCTTGAATTGTGCTAAATGAAAAATATTTCGCTGCTGTAATCGCCGACGTAAGTTATGCATAGAATTACTGTACGATTTGAATGTAAAAAATTTCCGCACCTGACTCACGTGAAAAGTGAACCTGAAAAGTGTTAGTTGCTCCAAGAAGTAGGTGCCGTTAGCTGATATTTTATGCAATATCCTTCCGGCATGTGCTCGTAAATAACAAGATTTGCCAATAAAATTCGCTCTCACATCGTCGCTTTCGAGCCCAACTAGCGCCTTACAATTTCAACCCGTTGCAGCAAGACAATTTTGCGTCGCCGACTCAACGCTTGCGAAACCACCTCCGTGCGTAACCAACGATAGCGCACCCAGGTCGAATGTAATCCATTTCCCGGAACAACATTTGTTTCTGTTACATAGGAAAGTGCCACACATCTGAAGCATCTGTCAACATCTCGTAGCACACAGGGGCGGATACAGGATTTTTTCGAAGGCGGATCAGCTTTTGGGAGAAACTGATATGTCCTCTTCTTGGTGTATACAAAAAATAATAATAAAAGGGGTTGTCAGAGATCAGCAGACGACGAAGAAGAGGAATTGATAGTGGGCTACTGTCTCCGCAGCCAGCGCCAAGAATCCGTGCACCACTATCATCATGTACCATTTGTGTGTTCGATTGTCGCCATTAAAGGCATTTCGTTCAAGTCTCATGGATCCATATTTCTGGCGGCGCTGCGAATAGAAGGCCGACGTTCCGCAACAGGGGGAGGAGAGGGTGGTCAGGACATCCGGCATCCGGGCCGCACCTCTGAATTCGTCATTCATAGCACATGCAATGCTTGAAAAATGCACATAGCGAAGCATTGCGCGCGCAATGCATCCCACCCATAGAGTTTCTTACAATAAAACCTAGAGGTCAATCTGGCGCTAGTGTCTACGCGGGCTCCTTGACCGGTGCTTCAACCACAATGGGAATGATGGGAAGTACAGGCTTCAGATTTGCTTCGGATGGATTAGTCTTGATTATGCGCTATTTTATGAAAACACTACCGACGAAGAAGACGTACAGACGAACAGAAGTAGACGAGACAAAGCGCAAGACAAAGGTTCATGAGATTCGCGACGCTTGTTTGCCGAGTGTAAAACAAAGCGATATGAAGTTATTTGCAATTAAAACTTGCTTCATTCTTTTGTACGTAAAACTTATTGCAACACTTTTGCGTGACGGTGAGGTGGAAGTAAAACCTGAACAAAATCAACCACCAGGGTATGCAATACTCTGCAAGTGTGTTCCAGATTTGGCAGCACAATATAATGAATTATTTTCTTTACAACACTTAAAACAGACGCGCTTGTCTTTCCCTCGAAAGTACGCATTGTCTATTTATGGAAATAACATGCAGTGCCGTATTGTCCAAGTGGCCTGCCTCCAACGCGTCTCTCGTTTTTTTGTGAAGTCGAGTCAGAGGAGCGTGACGGTGCATCTACTTAGCTTCGACATCGTTTTGCAGTCGATTTGAAAGAGTTTTGACAAGTAGCGCTTGTCAGAAAACGTGAACTCTATGCAATTTCCTGCACTGGCATGGGACGCTACATCTATGCGCAGCGGTGAGTGCGCGACGGTTTGCCAAAACTGTCAAATACAACCTGTAAAGACGCAACGTGCCAGCAAATCAAGAAACCTATCGCTCTTCAGCCTCTTTGAACAAAAAGGCACTGCTTGAGTGCTTTGCAACGTACTCCACTGCCTACTCCTTGCAAAGAACAAAACCATTCAGACATGACACGCAGGAGTGTTGCCTGATGAGCGCCGATGCTGTCGCGCACCGCATCTTTGGAGAACGGCGAACGTAAACACGGCGTTAGTCGTAAGCAGTTGCCGGAGCAACGGAGCGATCTGCTGCTTCTCGTCGGCCGCGAGAAAATCTAACACGGAGGTTAGTTTCCTGTAAACCTTTTCTCAGTGTCCCAATTTCCTCACTCTGAGCAACACGGCACACGAAAATATGTTGGCATCCTATCAGCCGCCACACGTTGATACGTGCGCTCCGTGTGTGCACAAGCGGAGCGCGCGTAGCCTTCAACATGGCGGAAATGCACACGGTGGCCGCTAGATGGCAGCAGACTTTGCATAAGGTGTATAAGCTGGCGATCGAGAGAGCACCAATTGTTGGGAAACCACGCATGTGGCCGGCGCACCTTCGAGCGTCTCGTTCGTATACGCTCGCATTTCTGTACACTCGCCGGGTTTTTCGCGAAATATGCCGCCGCCGATGGCGCCACCGATATCTGAAACTCAGAAGTTTCAATTGAAAAGTAGCCATGCCCTTGCAGAATTCTGGTTTGAGCTAGTTGGTATTGGTTCATAACCATGGGCGTCGGCAGGATTTTGCCTTGGGGGGTGCAAACCCGTGTTACATCGCGGCTGGGGCAGAGGGGGGAGAGAGAGAGAGAGCTGGCATAGCTTGGGTGGGGGGCAAGTGCCGGCGTCGCCTGAGGGGGGCAAGTGCCCCTTTTGCACCCCCCTGCCTACGCCCATATTCATAACTGAGGATACTTTTGGCGCAAATGGAACGAGGACACATAACAGAAAAGAAGAGGACGGGCGCCGAACTTCCAAGGGCTCAAATTCACATTTGAACATTGAAGGCCTCATCTGAAGGCCTCATTCACATCTGAAGGCCTCAAATTCACATCTGAACTTCCGCATGAAGGCGCATTACGATTTTTGAACGTAGAAGTTTCGTTCACTCCTGAAGCGCACATATGTTGGGCGTCCAATCCCCGCGACAAGAAAGAGCTATTACCTTATGAAAGTGATCACTCAATGGTTATTAATCGAAGCATTGTAACCACGCTCTTCAAAATCCAAGCTCTTCAAAAATCGTGCATTCATAATGTGACAGCAAGCGTCGGAGCACAGTCAGTCGAATAAGGAAAGCTGGATACTGTTCAGATTTGATATGCAGTGTTTGTGAGACCACCTTGAAACAGATGACACGCCCAAAGACGCTACACAGAGAAAAAAAAGATGGCTGCAAATGTTGTCGAAAGACGATAGTCTTCTGCCGGCCGTATTACATGAGTCCTCCTCCTCTATGTGGAATCGCAGCATCTGACTCCTAGCTTCGCATTTGCAGCGCAGCCCAAAAATACTAGCATTTTCAGCGCAGCGCAAGAAACTCTAGGGTCTTTAGAATTAAGTATCTATGTATTTTCTAGCAAAGGAACACACCACCTAATACTTACATACTGATTTTACGCCTCGGGTATGCGTAACATTGTTTTAAATGGGAAGCATTTCTTAGCGAACTTCTGCGACTTTGAGCGTATCTATCTATCTATCTATCTATCTATCTATCTATCTATCTATCTATCTATCTATCTATCTATCTATCTATCTATCTATCTATCTATCTATCTATCTATCTATCTATCTATCTATCTATCTATCTATCTATCTATCTATCTATCTATCTATCTATCTAGCCGCCTACGACTTTGTGCTCTCCTGGCCGTTTCGTTAATCGGATGTATACCAAAATTAGTATGACATAACATGACCGTAGTGCGAACATAAATGGCGGGCCATAACATGAAAATCATGACATACATGTTATGAAAAGCATGATTTACATTCCACGGTCTTGGCGCTCTTGCGGCCGTTTCGTTAGTTTCACATATACCAAAATTGGTATGGTGTGACAGCAGTTCATGACGAACATAATGAGAGGTCCTGACGCGCAAATCATGACACGCATGTCATGTGCAGCATGATTTACATGACATGATCTCGGGCCGCTCGCGGCCGTTTAAATGAATGGATATTTACGAAAACTGCTATGACGAGAGATTTCTGTATGATGAACATAACTGACACGTGTAACATGAAAATTATG
The DNA here is from genome assembly GCF_013339695.2 of Rhipicephalus sanguineus. NCBI lineage: Eukaryota > Metazoa > Arthropoda > Arachnida > Ixodida > Ixodidae > Rhipicephalus > Rhipicephalus sanguineus. Next base: position 166,801,625 of record NC_051183.1, read on the forward strand.
ACACTTGTCACGAATTTCGGGTGGCTCGGTGCGATGGACTCGGTCAAAGACTCGGTTATTGGCAAACAACATTTATCACACAAAGCCACGTACGGCACCCTAAAAATATACAGATATACAACAAAGACAAATAACAATAAGCCAACTTAAGTTATCTCTTCAATCTAAGCAATAAATCCTTCTCACAGTTCTATCTCGTGCTAACATAGCTCCATCAGTCTAGCATCGAGATCGCTGCTTCGTTGCGCCGCTCTTGATTCTTTCGACACCGCAACACCGCTGTGCTTAATTCCAGTAATTGTCGGTCTCCTACACGATCCGCCTTCGATTATCTTGTGTGACGAGTTAGCCGCCGCCTGTCAGGTCGTCGTCCACCGAGGCTTGACTGCTAGACCCGTTAGGCCTAACGTCGTCGTCGATTCCTTCGCCCCGCATGGCGTTCCATCGCTGACGTTGCCCTCCGGGGACTGCCCCGGTGGCTTGCTTCGGAAGGGGTCTTGCGCCGGGAACGTCCGTACTTGCGGGGCGCGGCCACTGCATCGCCGAGGTGCCTTGCCCGACCGTCGTCGATCTCGTCGGCCTCACCCCGGGACGCCCGCGTCACCGTCCGCAGAGCCGAACGCCCGTCGCTGCCGTTACCAGTGCGTGTGCTGGCGATGCGACCTTCCTCTGCCGAGCCCACGAAGACAATGCCAGCTCATTGCTCTTCGTCCTCCTTCATGGCTCGGTTCGCGTGCCTCGAGCTCTGTCGAATATTCTGAGCACGCGCTCGTGCCGCTTCGAATGTCTTGAGGACTTCGTCGTCATCGTTTTCCCGCCGCCTTGCTCTCACTCATGACATACGCCACCATTTCGAAGAGGTTTTTCCCAAAAAACTGCTTTTCTATGTCCTGAACTTGGGGTGTAACTTATAAATTGCGTCTGCTTGCTTTGAACTACACTGAGCACACATTGTTCACTGATGACCGCCACGACTCACAAAACTCTGACCACCACACAGTTTCGAAAACGCTACACAAAACGCTACCAGTAGTCACAGTTCACATTGTTCCAAATTACCTCGTCTAAAACAAACTTGCGCAAGTGCACACCAAACTGTACCTCTCTATGCGAAACAACTTTTACTAAATCCCCACCTCACTCTTTTCCATTGCATCTCCACGAGTGAAACATTTCACACTTCTTCTAAGTCTTCTTCTAACATTGCGCGTCTTTCGCAACTTTATTTTGCGTCTTCGTACTGCGCGCCTTCTGGAACGCCCACTGCAAACGCTGCCTTTATTTCTGCTCTTATCATCAAACGCCTCATCCATACTACTCTTCTAGGGTGCGTCCGAACTACAAGTTTTCGGCTGAGCATTGGCACAACTCTTTTAGCACCCGCGTATCTGTAACTAATTTCGGGGGCGGTTTTCTTTCTACTTTGATTTACCTGAGAGCCACCGTGTCAGCAAAGCCAATGAACGTCACACTCTCCGGTACAAACCTCTCTGGTGCATGCCCCGTGAGTTTTCCTTCAAGGTGAGTAACTTTGAGTGGTGGGCTACTCTCCAGTTCTGCCCGTTCTGCAAAGACTGGCTCAAGCACGATCCTTTCTTCCGGTCCCTGATTTACACTATTCACGTGCCATGCACTAACAATTTCAATAGTGCCATTACATGCCGTATCTGAGATCTCCTTTTCCTCGCTAATTACTAGCCCGCTTTCCTTTACACAGCTCTCACGGTCGCTAGTAATCTGTCCAGCATGGTCGCAGCTGTGAACATCAGGACATTTAAATTCCCGAGGTAAATCCCCCCTTGGCATTCCTACGTCCGGTCTAACGTCTTTAGCTTTTGCTAACCTCAGTTTGCGCTCGAGCTATTCCTTCTCTTTAGCATGTGCTTCACGGGCTTCAGCGCGTTTTGCCTCAAGTTTATCTTCTAGCTCTTTTCGCGCGAGCTCCGTATCTTTTCGAACACGCTCTTGCTCCATTCCAAGAAACTCCAACGCCTCTTCTTTTGAATAACGTCGGTCTCTCGCTAAGCTCAGAACCTTGACGAAGTCCATTGCCACAGTTCCGAAATCCGTAATGGGCAGGAAATTGAATCCTGGCAGGCTCGCTACTTGTCACGAATTTCGGGTGGCTCAGTGCGATGGACTCGGTCGAAGACTCGGTTATTGGCAAAAAACATTTATCACACAAAGCCACGTACGGCACCCTAAAAATATACAGATATACAACAAAGACAAATAACAATAAGCCAACTTAAGTTATCTCTTCAATCTAAGCAATAAATCCTGCTCACAGTTCTATCTCGTGCTAACATAGCTTCATCAGTCTAGCATCGAGATCGCTGCTTCGTTGCGCCGCTCTTACGTGATTCTTTCGACACCGCAACACCGCTGTGCTTAATTCCAGTCATTGTCGCTCTCCTACACGATCCGCCTTCGACTATCTTGTGTGACGGGTTAGCCGTCACCTGTCAACAGAGGTCGTCGTCCACCGAGGCTTGTCTGCTAGACCCGTCAGGCCTAACGTCGTCATCGATCCCTTCGCGCCGCATGGCGTTCCATCGCCGACGTGGCCCTCCGGGGAATGCCTTCGGTGGCTTGCTTCGGAAGGGGTCTTGCGCCGGGAACGTCCGTTACTTGCGGGGCGCGGCCACTGCATCGCCAATGTGCCTTGCCGAACGTCGTCGATCTCGCCGGCCTCACATCGGGACGCCCGCGTCACCGTCCGCAGACCCGAACGCCCGTCGCTGCCGTCGCCAGTGCGTCTGCTGGCGATGCGACCTTCCTCTGCCGAGCCCACGAAGACAATGCCAGCTCATTGCTCTTCGTCCTCCTTCATGGCTCGGTTCGCGTGCCTCGAGCTCTGTCGAATATTCTGAGCACGCGCTCGTGCCGCTTCGAATGTCTTGAGGACTTCGTCGTCATCGTTTTCCCGCCGCCTTGCTCTCACTCGTGACAGACACCCATGTCATGTACGAAATGATTTACATGCCACGCTCATGGCGCACTCGCGGCCGTTTCGCTAGATTGATATACACCAATATTGGTATTGCGCGATGTTACGGTATGAAGAACATGAATATCAGGTGGTAACATGAAAACCATGACATGCATGTCATGTATGTCATGATTTACATGCCACGCTCATGGTAAATTCGCGACCGTTTCGCTAGTTTGATGTACACTGAAATTGGTCTTGCGCGACGCGACTATATGACGAACGTAAATGAGAGGTGGTAACATGAAAATCATGACATGCAAGTCATGTACGACATGAACTGCTCATGGTGCGCTCGCGGCCGTTTCGCTAGATTGAAATACACCAAAATTGGTATTGCGCGATGTTACTGTATGAAGAACATGAGCAAAAGTTTTTAACATGAAAACCATGACCTGCATGTCGTGTACGTCATGATTTACTTGCCACGCTTATGGTGCATTCGCGGCCGTTTCGCTAGATTGATGTACACCAAAATTGGTATTGCGCGACGCGACTGTATTACGAATGTAAATGAGAGTTGGTAACATGAAAATCGGGACATGCAAGACATGTACCATATGATTTACATGCCACGCTCGTGGCGCATTTCTGGCCGTTTCGCTAGATTGACATAGACCGAAATTGCTATTGCGCGATGTGTCTGTATAAAAAACATGAGCGACATGTGGTAACATGAAAACCATGATATGCATGTCATGTATGTCATGATTTACATGCCACGCTCATGGTGCATTCGCGGCCGTTTCTGTAGCTTGAAATACACCAAAATTGGTACTGCGCGACGCGACTGTATGACAAACAAATGACAGGTGGCAACTTGAAAATCATGATATGCATATCATTTACGGTATGATTTACATGCCACACTCATTGTCCGATCGCGGCCGTTTCGCTACATTGATATAGAACGAAACCTGTAGCGCGACGCGACTGTATGAAGAATATAGGTGGCAGGTGGTAACATGAAAATCATGATATGCATGTCATGTATGGCATGATTTACATGCCATACTCATGGTGCACTCGCGGCCATTTCGCTCGTTTGATATACACCAAAAGTGGTATTGCGCGATGTGACTGTATGACGAACATAAATGACAGGTCCTAACATGGGAATCGTGTTATGAATGTCATACACGGTATGATTTACATGACACTGTCATGGTGCGCTTCTGACCGTTTTGTTAACTTGTTATATACCAAAACTGGTATGGCATGGCACGAGTGCGTGATGAACATAAACGACAGGAATACAAGAATATACGTCTCATTAGCATGGCATATACCAGATTGTGGATGCATGCATGCATGGTTAACATGCGATATATAGTGAACTAGATGTCATGGCATGAATGATTTCATTTGGCTCACAGTCAAACAAGGCGATGTATGCAGTTCTTTGCTGGCTGCTTCGCATTACATCGATTCCCACAGTGCGTGGGATCTGCCGGCATTTTTTTTTTGATACACAATGTTCACAAGTATGAACGGCGATACCAGTGCAAAATGGCTGGGCGCTCAGAAAGTGGTTAAACCTTGGCTGGGTGGCTGAATCGGGTGACAGAGAGACAAACAGAAAGAAAGACAGACCAAAACTTTTACGTCGAAGTTCCCCAAGAAAGGCTATCATCTTTGAAAAATCACACCGTCTCCCGCTAAAGGGGACCATGAGGCGATGCGAAGCAGCGTTTCGGCATGTAGAGCCCACGTTTCAGAGGGAAAGGGGAGAGGGGAAGCGGAGAGGGGGAGCGGGAAATGGGAGTGGAGAAGGAGAGGAGCTGTGTGGAGACGGCTTGCGCATGCGCAGTAAGGGTGGTCACGCCGCACACCACCACCAAGGAGGTTTGACCACCACCACCACCACCGGATTGAACTCCGCTATAAGATGCTTCACATCTAAAAGAAATGAAGAGGAGACACCGGTGCAAGTGATCCCATACATTCATGCTATATCGCACGATCTAAAAAAAATAGGATCCCGTCATGGCGTGCGTGTCGCAATGTCAGCACCGTGCAAACTTTATGCTGTGTGCGCTATCATGAGCAGAAAGAAAAAGAAGACGTGTTCCACGAAGCATGCGACCATTTTACTGAATGCGCGTGCGGAGTTGTGTACTTCATTTCACTGAGTTGCGGAAAAATATATAGGCCAAACCGGGCGGTGTTTACCGACAGGGCCAGACAACGCAGTCTCAAAGTAAAAAAAATGGTTTTGGCAGCCTGATGGCAGCGCATAGGTGTGTGGATGCTACCCCAAGTTCACAGAAGCGAAGTTTATTGGCAGAGCAAGGGGAAAAACGGAGAGAGAAGTAGTAGAGGCGTATTACATAAGGTAAAGGGGCGACGCCTGTGTCAGCACGGCTTCACTATCCCTTCAAGATAAAGGGATTAGTTTTCTGAGCAGTACGTTGCGGTTCCTTGGTTGTTAAGAAAAATGTGATGCGCGCGCATTCATCACGTGCTTTGGCTGGTGCTATAAAATTACCGTTCCGCTGTGGAATAAAATTAGTTGGAAGATCGGCGCCCGTCCTCTTCTTTTGTGTTCTGTGTCCTCGTTCGATTTGGCATCCTCAGTTATGAACCATGCCCTTCCATGCTGGTCCCTGCGCAAGTACTTGGAGCACACACTGCTCGTCATTCCAGTGCCGTTCAAAGACCTGCCAGATTTTCCTCTAGTTATCATTATGCAACATATATAGCCTAACGCATACGGATAATACGAGTGCACCATATCACGTTTAATGCGCACTTTGCTGATATCGTCTTTAATCTTACAGCGATTACTTATTTAGACACTTTTCAATGCGCAGAATAGTATTTGCGTACTGGGATGTCTCGCGCGGCAATCTGAGGAGAAGATATTGCGCTGAATTTATGGTTTTGGGCTATGCGTATACTGATAACGTGCTTGTTTCTCCCTTAGCAGAACTCTGCGTCCTTGGGCGGGGCACCGACGCTTATGAATTTAATGGCCAATAAATTATGCTATATCGAATCCTGACACCACGGGATCTCTTCTAGATCTGTGCGAAGCCCCACACGAATTACTACTATCTTGCCCCTCCAACCTGTTATTTCCTTCTTCGTGATCTGGTGTAAGTATCAGGTGCGTGACATAAGCGCTAGAATTTATTTTAAACTCTTGTGACACTTTCTACATGCCCTTCTAAAAATTTTAGTAAATACCAGGAGTCTGCGAGTTACGAATATAACTATATAGGTGACTGCAGAAGCTGAGGCTGGTGTGCACTTCGGCCTGTGCACAGAACACTTCTTTCTCGTTTCGAAGGTCCCCTGGGAGTCTTACCAAACTACTAGAGGCGTAGCCAGAAATTTTTTTCGGGGGGGGGGCACCTTTTTGATCTTCTGAAGTGGGGGTCGGGCAGGCAGATGTGATCGAGTGTCACTTTGTGCTCTGTATTCCATTGCAACCCCCCCCCCCCCCTTCTTGGCTACGCCACTGCAAACTACCGAACCACTTTCTCACAGCGAAATGGTATAGGCCTGTTGGCGTCGGTAAACCTCCGTGTCTTCGAAATAAGAAATCACTAAACGCATATTACGGTCTACGCGGTGGTGGGGCGAAGATATAATTATATAATTTCAAGTATTCTTCCTATTTGTTCCTTATTCGGTATAAATGAGAGCTCACGGCTACGCTTAAGGCTAGTCATGTGTTGGTAGCTAGTTGCAGAATGCGCAGACAGAGCAATATAGAAGTGCCTTCTATATTGCTATCGACAGCCATCAAAAGACAAATACGTTGAAGAAGACGACGATGCTTTGTGTCGTTCTGCCAATGGTTCTGCGCTGAAACCAATCGTGCCCAGAGCTGTGACCTCGCTTTTCTCTCAGGTAGTTTCATTGCTGCGGTTCCAGGTGTAACATGAGAGAACGGTAGCTTGGGCTAGTTGGTGATTTAGCATCGACATGCTTGCACAGCTCAATGTGAACGAGGACTTAGGAGAGGACATAACACAGGCACTGAGTTGTGCCACAACACAGCACATGTTATGTCCTCGTATAGTTCAAGTTCCGCTGAGCAAATATGTCATGGTGTCGGCTTGGTTGCTAGAAAGCGACTAAGGTTTAGTGTAAACTCAAGTTATTGTCACCAAACAGAACATATGTAAATATAAAGGCGTCAAGTACCCTTCAGGGTAACTTATAGTGACAGTAGACAGAAGGAGAATAAGATAGCAACTTCTCAACTTTTCACATTACTTTGATTTGCAGTTCATGTAAGTTTCCGTTAGCGAAACCTTTATATTGAAAAAGAAAAATAGGGCGTTCAACAGTGACAATTAATTACCGATAAAATGCCACTGTGGTTCTGGTTTTACGCTCTTTTTTATACTAAAACTGAAATTGTGAACACAAGGTGGAATTGCGAGTTCAGTGGTGCCGCTTCTGTAATATTCTTTCAACGAAAGCTACTGAAATAGCCAAAAAATTGAACCACAGTGTCACAGTTGGCGCTTTTATAACAGCGAAGCCGTTTAGCACAGCATGAAAACGTCCCTGCTCCGCAAGAACCTCGCCGCGTCGTTCCCTAGCAACCGACCATGCCACAGCCGCGCAACACCTGGCTAACCATACAGTTCCTAACATTAACTAGAGGGGACTCTGACGCTGCGATTGTTCAGCACCATGGGAATGATGGGTGGTACACGGATTCGCCTAATCTTCGTGCTTACGGCGTCGAGAGCACTTGTGGCTTTGTTCATTGCTGTGTTTTTGCGTTCGTTTCGGATAAAAGAATAGACCGTTGTGAACTTCGTGACCAGATTTGAATTGGAGAGCCTAAAAAGATAAAGTAGTGAAGTGGAACTGCTGACTTTTGCTGAACTTCGTTTTGCGACAAAGCAGATGCAGGTGACGTGGGGCCAAACGGAGCCGAAAGAACGAAGTTTACACAAATCCGTGTACTACCCATCATTCCCATGCTGGCTCAAGCGCCATGCGTTACAGCTCGCAGTTCCCTCTTGTAAGTATTGTAAGGAACTCTATGGGCCTAACCTCGCCAAGCCGTGCATGCGCAGAAGCAGCAGCAACGTAGAGAAGCCGCCGCCAAGCCACGCCCACCGACGGGAACACTGCGCGCAGCTGCCACGCCTGTTGGCCTCGATATCTTTGAGTGGCGCCCTCTCGCGTGTGACGTCAGAGAGGGGAATCGGGTGCCGCTCTTCGCGCGCGCGCTCGCTGCGTGAAGGCTACTACCGGCCAGTCTGTCCTGCTCGAGTTATTGAAATACGAATGGGCAAGTTCATAGAGCAATTTGTATTCAATGTTCAAGCAAAATGGCCAGCGAAATCGAGCGCAGCTGCCGTCAGGAGCACGTTCAGTGTCGATTGCTCCTGGTGTCGTCTGCTAGCCATCAATGTGTACATGTGCATGTATGGCGACGATTTCTTTTCGCGACTGTTCTATGGCCGTGGGGCACTTAAAATGATTTTCCGGCCCGTTTTCAATCACTAATTTCAGCGTTCGGGCTTCGGCTACCGTGTCTGCGTTAAAGCGCAATATACGTATACCGCATGCTGCACGTGTTCAGTTGCGAAGCCTGCTCCTTCAATTCAATTCCTTTGTTCGGAGTTTTAAACGCCTGACAAGCGACGTGTGATGTCATTCAGGTCAAATAAATGGTCGTTACAGGCAACAACTTTTGATTAAATCTACGTTTTCAGCAGCTACCGTGTAAGGGTGTCGTAAGTAGTTGAAGTTTGGACAAGAAACAAAGAGGTTGAGAGCACGTGTGAAAAGGGATGCACGACGGTGATATGAAATATATCGTAGGTTGTGCGGAGTTGTCTTTTCTTTATTTATGCCGCATATTTTAATTCCTACGTTAATAAATCAACGTTTCCTGACTTGTTCCCGGCCGTTTGAAGGCACGCTGAACAGAATTAGTGTAATCATACTAATGTAGATAAATACACAGCTTTCGCATCGAAAATCGTAGTAAGATGTATTTGCTTTAAAATAGTGTAATTCACTCTCAACGGTCGGCTCCTGATAGGGCGTGATGCGGTCGCTGTACTAAAAAGACTGTCAGAGTCCCTTATGCGTTTGCCTAAGACAGTGACTCGAAGGCGAAATCCATCTTCTTCTTTTCGTTCAGTCGATGTATTGTTCTTTCCCCGCCCTCTTCCGAATGCCTTTTGGACGTAACGTGGTTTTGCACTGCCTCCAGGATAGGAGGCATGGCAAGCTTTCTATACATCACCTGGTTTTGCATTGCCTCCATGATCGACGCGCCGATGACGGAGGCAATGCAAACCGACGACGTCATGTGATAACGCAATCATGTGACGTGGCGTTATGACGTCACAAATTTTGGCGGTCTGGGATGTCATGAAGACGTCATACGGTGACGTCACCGTATGAGAATTGTCTGCATCACTCGTCTTGACGCTGCCGACTAGGGTCGCCGACCGTGCAATTTCGCGTTTGATCAGGAATCCAAAGCTTTCATCGTAAAATATTTAACCTTGTTACAGCGCGATAAAGAATAGCAATAAGCAGCCAAAATGGCCAAAAGAATTATGGGAAAGAGCTCTCTTTCTCCTCTTCCTGGACATATTCGCCAATTTTTCCTACTGTTTATCAAGCTGTATTATCGGTGAGAATTGAAACACGAACAGCGGAGCGCGTTCCTCGAGAATTAGGAACTGTATAATGCGCGCCGTCCTGTCATCACCATTGACATGCACGCACACCCGATTAGGCAGCACTGCGCAATCGAAAGCATGAATCTGGCTCACACGCGGCAAACCGCAAGAGCGTGTCTATCTATAATCATAAGGGTGCGAACTATACCACGCGCACAACTGCTGGCGTTTCATTCGGAGGCGATAGTACGTGCAACAAGTTTTAATGTGCATCCAACTCACTCAATCTAAGCTAGTTGTCCGCAATAAACCGCTGGTCGATGAAGTTATCAATTTTATTTTGTCGGCAGTCGTTTTGTGTATACTTACTGCAATTGGGAGTGGAGTGTGAACTTTCGTTCAAGTCTGTTTACATAACGCTAACTTTTGCGAACAAGCCATGAAATTGATCGCGCTTCGCTCGAAATCAACGTAGATTCTCTTTAACTCGATTGGCGGGACCTTCACGCTTTCACGTATGCTATTTCAACGCCATCCAGCCCAGTGAGTGACGCTACGAACTCGGTGGCATGATCCTGACCGCGATGGCTCTGTGTATATAGAAGATATGTTAAATGTTGACGTTTCTTACCCTCCAGTAATGATAGCAGTCATCTAAAGAACTATGATTACACGAAAATGCAGCCAGTAGTTGAGGAACGCTGTGCGACGCGAGCGAACTATAACGAAAATGCTGGTGTTCTAGCCGCAGCGTAGCAGACGACAAAAGCCGAATCCCCGTCTTTGCGTCACCGGAGCGCCTTTCGCAGCACCACTAGCGGTGGCTCACCAGGCCAATAGGTACTGCAACAGCCGGTGTGACGTCAGCTAAGCCGCGCGTAGACCGCGGCAACAGCTCGCACCGAAGCAATCGCGGCGGCTAAGTATAACTGCACCAAATTTAAAATAAAATGTCGCCTAGCAACTGTTTACGTCATAAAATAGACTTGCTGCGCATGCGCGTTCCTCGGAGAACGTTGCTGCAAGATAGCGTGGAACGGAGGAACCTGGAGTGTGCCACTATACCGAAGAAAAGGAAATCGAGGCGGTATCGTAAGCACGCGCACGTGGGCTGTGTGGCAGTTCGCCTTCAGCATTGACAATAAACAACGCCTCTCTTTTACGTCTGGGGAAACAGTCATTTCGCAATATTTGTTGGTGCCGCGAAAAGCGGGACTGTCCGTCGAGAGACGCCTTCACGTCATGTTCATGGCGAACTCGGACCGGCTGCGCAAGAAGCGTGGTGCGCTCAGAACTGGTGTCACGCGAGCCCTCGCACAGTTAATGGACCTGCTACAGGAAACGAATCCCGACCTCTCGGAAGGTAGCGTGCAACTGGACTATCTCAAGGACGAGGGATCAGCACTATCGATACTAGACGACGCAGTTCTTGCAGGAACAGATGAAGACAATCTTGACCGTGAAGTCGAAACGGCACAGGATTATAGCGACAAGGTCAGCGGCGCCTTAGTTCGCGCCAAGTACCAGCTGGAAGGACGTCACCAAGCTACCAGGACGCATGCTCAAGCTTCTGGATCCGAATCAAGCAACATTGACCTTCCGAATTCCGTCGATGCTCCAGACCAGGTGAGAGAGCAGCAACAGCGATCGGTTGTGCTACCTAGACTACAAATACCTACATTCGATGGCAGCCTGCGTGAATGACAGGCCATTTGGGACCATTACGACGCCACGATTCACCAGAATAACAAATTGCCGCGCATCGAAAAGTTCAAGTATTTGCTAACGTACTTGACCGGCAGCGCGAACGGTTCATTGAAGCCATCCGGTTAGCCGCGCAGAATTGCGACCTCGCAATCAAAACGCTTACGGATCGCTTCGGACGGCGAGATTTTCTCATTAATGAACACGTGGATAACCTTTTGGCGTTGACTCCCGCGAAGAGCTCGTCAGATGTTGCGACGTTTCCTACACACCACTACAGCGTGCAGTTCTGAGTGAGCGCATTAGAAGGCCTCGGGGTACCACTGGTGCTGAATCGTGTTATGATGCGCTGCTTGCCAGACGATCTGGAAATCATGTATTGGCGGAAGATAAAGGAGATTGACCATGCAACTAGTGCGACTGAGACTCCCGAAGACAGAATGCGTCGAGCAAACGACCTTTTAACCTTTCTTCGAATTCAAGTGGAAGTGAGGGAGGAAGGTCGCCTGCAGCCTCGTCGCCGTCCATATGAAAGCGAAGATGGCATGGCGCTAGAGTGCACGGGTGGCGCGGATTGCATTCCATTGGCTGCAGCTTTACAAGCTAAACCATGTCGGTCAACCAAGTGTACCCACTTTGCAACAGCAAGGGGCATAGCATAATTTTCTGCAATGCCACTCTGTCAGCGGACGACAAGCGAGTGAGGCTACGGAATAATAACTGCTGCTTCCGCTGCGGTACACGCAAACACATCGCAAGGTTCTGCAAAAAGTCCTACAGTCTTACCTGCGGTACATGCCGTCACCGCCACCTGACTATTTTGTGCGAGCTGTCGAGACCAGCCGAGGGCCTACCGCCTACTCCTGAATCCGTTGCGTTCGGAAGACCCTCCTCGACAAGTCTTCGAACCGGGAAACTACCAAAAGCACTCGCATCGGATGTACGAGTGCGTTGCTGCAGACAAGCCGTATATGGGCAGAGTCCGGAAACCGACGACTTCTCGTTTGAGTCCTTCTAGGCAGCGGTAGCCAGCGTAGTTATATTTGCGCAGACGCGGCCAGATTACTTCAGTGTTCCGTCCTTAGAAGAGAAGAGCTTTCGCTCATCGCATTTGGAAGCTCCAAATCGCAGAGCCGACTCTGCGCCGAGCGTGTCTCCGTATGACTGCGCAGTCAATTGGACGATGCTGCAGCGGAATTGGAAGCCTTAACGATTCCAGAGATATGCTCTGTAACAAGTCGACCCCTAGAGCACAATATCTTGCAGGTACTCATCAAAAACGAAACGGCAAAAACCATAACCATACTCATAACATAACCGTACTCATAGGATCTGACGCCTATGGAAGAGTGACAACCGGAAAAATTGATCGCATCAACGAGAGGCTAACAGCGATCGACACTACCTTTGGATGGATGGCGCAAGGCCATATTAACTCCGACATCCACTCCCCATCAAGTGCACGGTTAGTCTCGAGCAGCAATTCTTCTGCAACGGACCTCGATGTGCCTTCTATGTGGTGTATTGATGCCATCGGTATAGATGGAGCGCATTCACGAATCTTAGAGGGCAACCACCACCTGCTTGGATCGGAGTAAGGCATTTCCAAGCGAAACAAGAATCATCAAGTTGACAACGCCGTCGCCGGCGGCAGGAAGTTGGAAGAGGGTGGGACGGCTGGCGAGCATGTCGACGCTAGTCTTGGCCATGCGCGTCGTCGTCATTGGCGGCAGCATGGTGGTGACGCCGGACTTGCGCGACTTTTCCCAGACCGGCTACTTTCTGTGCGACCACCACGACGAGGATCGCGTCTTCGAGATTCTTCACGCCAAGTACATCACCATCAAGCACGTCAATGACACCCTGCACCCTATAAAATCAGTCCCAAGGACGGGAAGGGGTGCGACATCCGCAAATGAACGAGCGTAGTGCACAGGCACTGCCGGAAGCAAAGTGAGTGGCGCGGAAATCAAGTGCTGTCCGCCAACTACAAAAGCCTGCTAGAGGGCACTTCGACTACACCGCGCAGAAGAAACACATGAAGTGTAATAGGTCGATCGATGACGATGTCTACGGAATGAAAAACAACTTGGCGCAGGTCAATGATCTTCACTTCGTGCCTTACTATAAGCCTGTGGAAATTAGCGGAGAGGACGCATCCATGGTTCCGCCGGAGAACTCACATAAGACATCCAAGCTTCTCGTCTCCACACTTGGATTGGAAGAGGGATGCATGGAAAACTTGCAACGGTCGTTACCGAAGGTAACGGAAAGCTTTGTTAAATAACGAAAGGAAAAGCCCCTAGGGTAACTGGAATCGTCGGAAGAAATGTTTAGCTCAGTGGATCACCCGTTCCACAGCTTACCCAAGGTGACGGACCTTTGGATCTGGCAAGTGCTTCCCAACATGAACTGCGAGATTCGCATGAACACTAACGTTGTATCTGTCTACGAGAACAATGGGGATGTGGTGGCTGAGAAGCCCATGGACTTCTCATACGTCAGGCCGTCGCGATTCATCAATGATCTCGACCTCCTGGGAATCATGATCGCCGACGGACCACCTAAACCATCTCCCTACCGCTGGCTCAGTTGGGAGAGCATTAGACTACAAAGACATCTCGAGAGCGAGTCCAACGAGCTCCGGCATTCGATCCCGTCCAATTTCCTGCTGGGAAGTCGCAACATCTCGCTGCTACTACACGGTTGCGCCTCGGGGCTACCGAATGCATTTGTAGTGCAGCGCAACGCTCGTCATAGTGAGCGCCTAACAACTGACATGTTCAAAAGGCGCAAGCGAAATAGAACTTTTTGTTGGGCTAGTTGGTACATGCTTACTGAAAAACCAAAAAGACGCGTACCATCAAGGAAAAAGTAAGGACAGGACAGAAAGGGCGTCACTCGCAACTAACTTTATTCCCAGAACATCAGCGTCATATATAACCACAGCGACCCTGCGCGCGCACATCGCCTCACAAGCTCGTCAAAAACCCGCGATAACAAGATTAACTAATCGAAAAATGAATCGATGAAACTAAATTCGCCCCCACGCAGAGCAACAGATGTGTCACTAACACAGCATTCTTTTTTCTCGGTTGGCGTGGTGTACGAGATCCCGCTTAGTTGCGGTAGGGTATATATCGGCCAAACAGGCCGGTGCATAAACGACAGGATGAGGGAGCACGAACTTTCGGTGAAAAATAAACTTTCAGCACATTTGCCTGTGCATTGTGGTTCCTGCAAGTGTGAGCCTGGGTTTGCCAGTGTTTCCGTTCTTGGAAAGAGTAACGATGTCTTAGCGCGTGAAATTATGGAAGCATATTATACTAGGAAGAAAAAAGAATGCTGTGTTAGTGACACATCTGTTGCTCTGCGTGGGGGCTAATTTAGTTTCATCGATTCATTTTTCGATTAGTTAATCTTGTTATCGCGGGTTTTTGACGAGCGTGTGAGGCGATGTGCGCGCTCAGAGTCGCTGTGGTTATATATGATGCTGATGTTCTGGGAATAAAGTTAGTTGCGAGTGACGCCCTTTCTGTCCTGTCCTTACTTTTTCCTTGATGGTACGCGTCTTTTTGGTTTTTTCAGTAGGCGCAAGCGAGCTGGCCTGTTACTGCTGCGGTCACATAATAACAGCTTAATCTGCACCCTCGACGAGTGCGATTAATCTGGCGCCTCTGGGAGCACGTTGCGAAATAGCGCAGAACGGAGGAACCTGGAGTGCGCCACTATATCAAAGAAGAAAAAAACCGAGGCGGAACCAAGCACGCGTGGGGGGTGCGGCAGTTGGCCTTCAGGATTGCCAATAAAGAGACGTCTCTTTTTTTATGTCTCGGGAACGAGTGATTTCGCAATAAACGCGATAAAAGGGACTGCTCATAGCCGTGTCAAGGCAGTTTGTAGCAATGGGGCGTCCATAGAAGGTCCGCACACCCGAAGAAGAGGCTGCTTACCGCGAGTCTCGGCGTGCTGCAGATCGATAACGAGATCAAAGGTGACGTGTAGACCCTGCTTATGTGGCGGTCGTGCCGAGACATGGGGCGTCCTAGGAAAGTGTGTACTTCCGAGGAGGACGCCGCACATCTCGAAGCTTGACGTGCCGGTCGACGGGGAGTTCGTGCGGCGACGGGCCCGTGCTTTGGTGTGCCAAGCAGTGATGCCAACCCTAGGGATTTATCCCTAGATCTAGGGATTTTCTGCACATTTCAGGGATTTGGCGTCTTTTTGTTGAATGTAGAGATTTTTGTAAGGCTCTGGAAATTTCACATTACGCGGCCTGATTACAGGCATTATTGAGTAATCAGGCTTTTAAATGCGAAGCATTTCTTAGCGAACTTCTGCGACTTTGAGCGTATCTATCTATCTATCTATCTACCTATCTATCTATCTATCTATCTATCTATCTATCTATCTATCTATCTATCTATCTATCTATCTATCTATCTATCTATCTATCTATCTATCTATCTATCTATCTATCTATCTATCTATCTATCTATCTATCTATCTATCTATCTATCTATCTATCTATCTATCTATCTATCTATCTATCTATCTATCTGTCTGTCTGTCTGTCTGTCTGTCTGTCTGTCTGTCTGTCTGTCTGTCTGTCTGTCTGTCTGTCTGTCTGTCTGTCTGTCTGTCTATCTATCTATCTATCTATCTATCTATCTATCTATCTATCTATCTATCTATCTATCTATCTATCTATCTATCTATCTATCTATCTATCTATCTATCTATCTATCTATCTATCTATCTATCTATCTAGCCGCCTACGACTTTGTGCTCTCCTGGCCGTCTCGTTAATCGGATGTATACCAAAATTGGTGTGTCATAACATGGCCTTATTACGAACATAAATGACAGGTCATGTCATGAAAATCATGGCACGTTTTTCATGAACAGCATGATTTACATTCCACGGCCTTTGGGCACCCTGGCCGTTCCGGTAATCGGATGTGTACCAAATTTGGTGTGTCATAACATGGCCTTATCACGAACATAAATGACAGGTCATATCATGAAAATCATGACACGCATGTCATGAACAGCATGATTTACATTCCACGGCCTTTCGGCTCTTGCGGCCATTCCGTTAGTTTCATATATACCAAAATTGGTACGGCGTGACAAGAGTTCATGACGAACATATGACAGGTCCTAACATGCAAATCATGACGCGCATGTCATGTGCAGCATGGTTTACATGACATGGTCTCGGAGCGCTCGGGGCGCGTGGCAGAGCTATCTTTAATATGGATGGATGCTATGAGCGAGGCCGAGGCTCACGCTTAGGTCGCCACATCGCGGTATGTTGACAAAAGGCGTTCACAAAATTGCACTTCTATAGAGGATTTTCCGTAGGTGGTTTGCTTAATCAAAACTAGGTGGCGCTATCGCACTGTGGTCGTCCTCATGGCCGTCCCCCTGCCGTGGCCTTTGGCAGCGCTGTCTCCATCCGCGTCGTCTGCTCGGCGGCCCCATAGCCATAGAGTTTCCTACAATACTTACTAGAGGGAACACTGGTGCAAAGGTCTATGGGAGCTGCAACGCATGGCGTTTCAGCCAGCGTGCGAATGATGGCTACTACAGGGATTTGTCTAAACTTCGTACTTTCGGCTCCGTTTGGCTCGGCGTCGCCTACATCCACTTTGTCGCAAGACGAAGTCCAGCAAACGTTCAGCAGTTCCACATCACCACTCAACCTTTTAGGCTCACCAATTCAAATGTGGTCACGAAGTTCACATCGATCCATTGTTTTATCCGAAAGAAAACCAGAACACAGCAAAAACAAAGCCACAAGGGAGTTCGAAGCCCGCAAGTACGAAGACTAGGCAAATCCGTGTACTACCCATCATTCCCATGGTGGCTGAACGATCGCAGCGCCAGAGTCCCCTCTAGTTAATTTTAGTAAACTCTATGCCCCTATAGCGTCTGCGCGCGCGCGAAATACGCGCAGACGGCAGTGCCGGAAAAGTCAACGTGGCGGCACCTGTGGATGCAATTTCCTTCCGCCTCGGATTTATTACGTCGTCCTCCTGCGTTGTGTCGCCTGTAAGTTGAAAACCTACGCATTTATTTGTTTTATATCCGCGTCCTGAAGCTTCATGATCAATGTACTCGTCGGTATTTTGCAGTGTTTCCAAGATTCATTCTCATATTCTCGGAGGCAAGGCTTAGAAGGCATGGCTAAATAAACACAGCTGATCGCAATAATAAAGACAAGGCATACCCGATGTTTTTTCCCTAGCGTGAGCTGACACAAAGCGATGGCCGATTTTACCATTTATTTATTGCTATGAGGACAGCGGGCGTGTAGCAAGCGCGAGTTCGGATCGAAGCGGGCAGTCGTGTCTGCATCGGTGCTGCCATGTTGGTTTGTTACCACAGCTACTGGCGGTTGCTACTACAGCAATTAAAGGCATACGCCATAAATGCGAACTAGATTAAGCGTATCACCTATGGCTGTGGCATAGTACGTACCAAAAAACTCAAAGGTCTCAACGTTATAAACTTTGAAGCGAGAACATGTAGAATTATGTATTGCTGCGCAAGCATGTGACTTGCTTACACCCTGCTGCAACCAGCTCGTGTGGTACGGCCACCGCCGCTTCGTTGGCCCATTGCGTTGGCTGGGGCGACTGGCTGGGGGAAGGCCAGTTACGATCACGTGATCAATTATGGCAGCGCCCGTGGGCTGCTGCGGAATATCGTCTATTTGAAAAGAGCCGAATGGGACGGACGCGTAGCAAAGACGCGTTGCAAGAGCTCACCGCGGAGGCCACGGTCATAACGCATTAATTCACTTTACCGCTCCCAGACGGCGACACGTCCTCGCCGACCAGGAGCTATGCGAGAGGAAAGTGTGAGATATAAAAGGCGCGTTTGTAAAGCCTTCAGAGTGTACGACCGTGGCGTGAGTTCGACCTCCTTTGATGGAACTTTTAACATGAAAGTGTTTTATGCCGGGGTCCACCAAGACTTCAGTGAGGTATTTCCGTCACGGAAATGACGTCGAAAAAATTTACAAGATCAGATGGTAAAGAAAGAAAGTTCTGTCAATGGGCATCGAACCCACGACCGCTCGGTTGGCAACAGCAGATTCCGGGCACGCTGTCCACTGCGCCATGGTGACAGACTCTACAAATGCGCCTTTTACATCTACCACTCTCCCGGTCGGCGGGGTGATGTTGCCCTCTGGGAGCGGTAATGTAAATTAATTCGTCATTACCGTGGCCTCCGCGATTAGCACCTGCAACGCGTTACACGTCCGTGCCATTCGGCGCGTTTTCAAGAGAAGTTCAATTTTGTCAATGCCTTAACACACCGCGAGGTGGCAATTTTAGCCCAAGCGTCGTAAAAGCGTCGGCCTGGCTCACAGCATCACGATAATCCAAACGAAAAATAACTCTGCGATGCGCGCCTGCCTCACCTGTAACACCGCGTTCCCCGCTCACGCGCTCGCCCCGAGAAAGATCGCGGCCGGACTACTGGGGCTGCACGACGCGCTTTGCCTTTCCCTCTAGTCCGGCCGTGGTGTTTAATAACATTTTAACATGCCGCGGGATCTGCGTCCAAGTTCTGCGTCCACTATGCGACGCTCTTCTGGCTATCACACCTCGTTCTCTGATTACGCTTTCACCGTTAACTACTACAGCTACCACATGGGCTTGTTTAATAATTTAACATGGACGTTAGTCGTCAGGATGGAGATGTACCGCCAATCATCAAAGTGGGTGCATCCACGTTAAACGGTGCTATAGCTGCCAGACATCAATATACATTGTACAAGCCCTCTTATATCAATGTACAGTAAACATAGTTACTTCTGTAAGGAAACGCTTTACTTTCGTGTTATTGCGATTCCTTTGACGGAGGCATCAACCATCTTTTTTTCTTTGCCAGCTGATCGTGTGCATTTTTCGACGTCATTTCCGTGACGGAAATACGTCACCAAAGTCTTGATGAACCCCAGCATAAGACACTTTCGTGTTAAAAATTGCGGAAGATGAGGTTTAAAAGTTGACCTCTACGAGCAGTTGGCTCCCACGAAAATAACGAGTCTCGTCTCAAATTTTGAGTGCAGTCGTCATGAAAACTCACCGGCGTGCATGCGTCGTCCCATGTCCTGTATGTACTCGAACTTCTTCACGTGCTCAGCCGGGGCCTCTAAAGGGTGGTACGAGTTGCCCACGTGAACAGCTTGGTGGGAAATATACAGCAGCAATGGCTGGCGGATAAGAAGTGGCGCGCACGTGAGTATGGTCGCACTTCACTTCACTAACAATACATTCCAAATCATACATTCCAATTACAGGTTCCCTACAATACGCTTAACCCACGCAAAGTGTCCTAGATTACCTGCCGTGGTACCTTAGCACTTTAGGTGTCGTGCTGCTAAGCTCCGGGGCGTGATTGCCGGCCACGGCGGCCACATTCAGAGGGGAGCGAAATGCAAAGGACGACCGTGTGCTTACATATATAGGGGTCCGTTAAAGGGTCGAAATTAATTCCAAATTGCCCCAGTACGGCGTGCCTCATAATAATATTATTGGGGTTTTGGCATGTAACAGCCAAGGAATTATTATACACAAGATTTCCCCTTCTTTAGCATTGTCGTTTAAACTTTCCGCTGTCTATGTGAGGAGTTCTTTTTTTCTAAAAGGACCAAATCGAGAAACCGAAACTGGGCCAAATTTCATGGGAACGTAAAGCACGCCTACGTCTTTTTCACTTTTACTTTTAAAGCGTTTGTAATTAATACAGGGCAGCTCTTCATTGTAAGGTGGACTCATAAAAGCAGTTTTGCATAAAGAATGAGCCAAATCCCCTGTTCCACCAGTTTGATTCAAACTTACACCGATCAAACGAGTGTTGCATCAACAATAGTGACCAAACAACCTGCATGGCCGCATCCGATCTGTTTCATTTGTGACCTAGTTGCTTCGTTATGGTGCATTCCCTCTACAGTTCGTCCTTCATGGGCGAGTCGGTATACGTACTCAAGGACGTCATGTTGTAGGGCAAAACTCGAATGCAAAGAGTCAGAGGCCGACTTTCCTACTCCGTCCCGTCTCTGTGTTTCTTTTCGAGTTTTGCGCTACAGTATCCCGAGGCGGTGTATTTAATGTGGAAAGACAGCGGAAATGAAGATATCGGGCATCGATATATTCGCTGAAGTGGAAGGAGTCATCTTAAACGGCGCGACGTTAAACCAGCTAAGAAGAAGAACTGAAGCATTTTTTGAGGCCTTCGATCGATGCCAGGAACAAGAAAACACTGACGACGGTCCAGAACAATGCGCTTGATGCCTGGAAGGACCACTCACTCTTCAAGCCGTCCATGCAACAAAGGACGGCACCAACGTAAGCTTAAGATGGTGTTACTTTTGTCACAAAATATTCCTGTATTGTTTACTCGCTGCCATTTAAACTACTTTTGCGCTGTCAGTTCAAGCCCAAACGAAATGTTCCAATCAACAAGAGCCAAATCAGAATTTTACTCGTGAATTCCAACAATAGATAGATAGATAGATAGATAGATAGATAGATAGATAGATAGATAGATAGATAGATAGATAGATAGATAGATAGATAGATAGATAGATAGATAGATAGATAGATAGATAGATATAAATGGTAAAAATGCGTTTGTTTCGCTACGTAATGAAACCAACAGCTAGACAATGAAGCTAAGGAAACTATGGCGGACTATTTGTAGTTTTACTGTAGTGACATGACTAAACGAGCAGGAAGTAAAGCTTAGAATAACAGCGAGTTCATCCAGTTCATTGGTCTTTGTGTTAAAGAGACAGGGCGTGGAAACACGGACACACAAACACCACACACAAGCACCATACAAACATAGACACACAAGACACCACAAACACCGTTTGTGGTATCTTGACTTCTCTCTTGTATCTGTGTTTGCGAGCCCTGCCTTTTTAACATGAGAGGAAGTTGAACAAAAAGCAGCTTCGGCGATGGCAGCAAAGTGGCTTCTCCGTCAACTTTAAATCGTTCCATTTATGTCATAATTGTCGCAACACAACTAAAGGCTACGAATAATGTCCCGTATACTTTCCTTGGCTTCATTGTCTATGATTTCATTAGGTCGTGTTTAAAGGAGCACTGCCATCAAATTTACGCACGTCAAGATTTTTGCATCCACGAGTAGTTATCGACCCCCTTGTAGCGATTCGCGACCCAAAATGCAACTGAGCGACGAATAACTATCTCTTTTATTGATTTAGATCACCGGTATCTTCCACGATTCAAAACGGCCGGCAAGCGAGCAATTATTTAGCGCCGGCCGCGCTTCCTCGCGGCCCCCTCCAGACCGCGCCCCAGCTGACCGCTTGTCTACAGAAAGGAGTGTCGTGATGCTCAGCTACTCAGCTGGCATTTCTTCTGCTAGGCACACACGTTCAGTCATGGCTTGTCTCCAGCATCGCCGTCGTCGCCGTCAAAAGTGCCGACCAGTGTTGAAGACGACATTCTGGAACTTGGAATCGCCGCAATTCGCGACGTCGCGAATCATTTTCGCTTCGAGCCTTTGCAAAAGAGCGATTCAAAAATGGACGCCGTTTCAAAGCAGGAACGAAGAGTTGCCCGGGGACGCACGCTTGAGCCATGCTCGCTGGTGTGTCTCAATTAGCCATATTAGAGAATGTTAGCGTGCATGGCATTCCGGTGTACGCAAAGGGGTCTATGGAATATCGATATAGCGAATGCACACCAGCGGAGAAGTAGAATACGTTAGGTGTCAACAATAACAATTCTGCGCTTGCAACGTTCTTCTTTGCGCCGCCAGATGGCTCCACCTATCCGGCCTCTCACGGTTACGGCTGCACTAACCCGGTATTACGCTAGCGCAAAGAAGTCTACGGACGAACTCAAATTCACTATTAACGCTACCTGCGTGTTAGCGATGAGTAGAGCGACGCTACTCTACTTTGATAGCTTGTGGTCGAATTGGCATGTACCTCACGCGTAATGATACGACACACTCATTCCGCTTTTTCCGCCCTTCCAACAGAATTTTAACTGTAGCTGACAACGGTTCCCCGACATGCTGACTGACGAACACACGTCGAATGATGCTCTTTCCTTTCGCCTGTTTTTTCTTGGTGGTTTGCGTCTTGTATTTTCGTGCAATCATTCAAAGCGGCCCGACGAAGATCAGGCATGAAGAGTGAGAGCGTTTCCAGGCGTCTGCGCCACGATAAAAACAGTCGAATCGTCGACGTCATCGCTACTAGTGCATCGTCAATCAGGATGCTATGCGCCACACCGAACACGTCACAGTAGTGTCGAGGTTCCAGGTTGCTGAAAGCCCCTTTGAGCTTTCGTACGCCCGTCGCCCTCGAAATAATATAACTTCCAGGTCATGGACGCCATTCAAACTTCCTCAAAAATGCTTATGCAAACCGGGCAATCGAATGAAGGACACATCTCGAGCTTGGAATTTTATGCCAGTGCTCCTTTAACAAGGAAACAAGCCCTTGATCCAAGACCCTTCTTTAGTCAGCTTAGCTAAGTTCATACGAGTGGTAGGTCAAATTACTAAAAAAAGTGTATGAGACTACACTTTATCAGACACAGACGCGCTACAATACTGCCTCTCGTCGAGAGACATGTAAAAATTTAACTATACTTGGAGACCTTTGAGTTGTTATGAGAGCGAATCACATGGACCGCTTCATCGGTGAACATAGTGGTCGAATAATGTCCAGCCTTGTTGCTGACTACGGAGAAATCTCGCCGGAGATCAAGGCCCCACGAAGACACTGTTTTTCCGTCAACGGCGTATGTCTGCAAAATATATATAAAAAAGAATTTTTGCGTTAAGAACAGTCACACACTGTGCGATGTAGGATAAGTTACCCGTATATACGTACTATTTTCGACAGACTACAAAAGGCATCCACCAGCGGAGTCTCAGACCATTCTGATGAATAGGTAATGTACTGCGCTAAATACATGAAGAACAGAGGGAGAGAGTGTTTACTCATCCACCACTCAAGGGGACGGCACAGCTTGCCTTCCCCTAGATCCCCTGACACTTATCGACTGTCTTGGAAAGCTGGACCGCCAAGACCTGGTCTTGCTCCTATGAACTGAGCCGCAGGATCTCGCACTGCTGCCGCTCTTGAGTGTTGCGGCCCTCAAAAGGAGCAGCCTTGGAGCATGCCCATAGGATATGTGCCAAACCGTCGTTAGCTTTACATAATTTGCATCGATTATCGTATTGACCTGCATAGAACCTATACGTATGTAACTGCAGGCCACCTGGTTTTCATACACGCATGTGTGTTTGTAGAAGGCGCCAGAACACCGCCTCTTTTCTAGTCACTTCGGAATGAGCTGGTGGGTACCGGGCGAACTTTCGGGGAGCAGTGCTGAAACCACACGGACACATAGTAGACAAGAGGGGCGCTGACTCACCACTCACCTTTATTAGCATCACCAGTGCAAATATATGGGCCATAATCGCTCAAAATTTGTTATGTCAAATCATGTCCTACCAGAAATGAAAAACAGCGATAAAAACAATATTTTATGAATTTGTTTAGCAAGCGGAGGATCCAGACGGAGCATGCGTGTAGGAATGAAATAGCACTAGGGGCACATATAAACAAAAAACGTAACAACTGATGAACGCTTCGCGTGAAAAGGCACAAACAAAATGAAAAAAGTAAAACACTTCAAAAAAACCGAAATGAAACCGCATTAAACAAAACCTTTCATACAATCAACCTCTGCGTCAAACAAAACGATGGAAGGCCTGCTAACGCACTTGACCTTTGCTTTATGTATGAAGAAAGCGCTATGTATGAACTTTATTTTTGCTAACTCGACTTGCTGCGCAACCAGCAGGAAACAAGGAGGGAGACAGGAAAGAGCTGCACTATTTCCTGTCTCCCTCCTTCTTTCCTGCTGGTTGCGTAGCATTCGAGTTTACAAATATGAACCAACTAGTCTGCAAAGAAGTACTGCCGCAACAAATTATCTTTGCTTTCTTAAAAAAACTGCGTGCGTTGGAAGTCAGGGTTACAGCGCTGGCAATGCTCAGCCTGAAATCCTTCCGTTTGATTACGCACGTTCAAATTATGCTCTTTAGCTCTCTAGTTAAAGCATCGGCTGGTCTGACCGATTTACTGGCGACCACAGCTCAGAGGATGAGAATGCTGTAAACAACGTTAAAAATGCACGCCGTGAACTAGTTCCGGTTTTGCGTGACACAAACACGGTACTTGTCTCTGTTACTCTAAGCACACAACTTTGACAGTTTGCATGGCGCGAAAAATACAACTTCAACGTTGTGCTTATTTGCGATTTGCTTAATATTGTGCTATAACGGGTGTATATATGGTATAACCTTCAACGGCATGTCAGTTCTCTTAGGCTTGTTGTTTGCTTTGGAACGCTTCATATTTTGCAGGAGGGACTCTTATGGGGCAGTTATAAGTTCTGGGGGATAACCCGCACGCTTAAGTCTCAAAACTTGGCCAGAGAAAGTTTCGGAAAGAGCATGACTGCAAGTCTCATTGAGGGCTGAGTTCAAGCAGTTCATTGCGATACCGCAGAGATGGCGCGAAGGGCGTGCTTTAAATAGGGCGCTTCAATGCCAGCGTTCCTTCGTACTAGGTGGTCACAGCGTATCCTGTTTGAACCAATGTGGCAACTCCACAGAACGCGATAACTACACTGTTTGAACCAATTTGGCGGCGTCGCGGACAATGAGCGTCACCACCTTCTGCGGAGGAAGGTTTGCAAGATTTAAAGGCCGTCGCCACGCTCCTGTTTTGTCGTAGTTTGGATGCGCGCCTCCGACTTGTACTTTCAAATAAAGGTCGTGGTCGCCTGTGATCGCGTGCTTATCTTTTGAACTAAAGGTTTGTAACGTCTTGTGCTTTCAGCACAAACTTGGCGTTGAAGCTATAGACCACACGAAGGTGACCTTGCTCGGTGCAGCGGCCGCGTTTGCGAAAGGAGCGAGCTGCTAGCTAGAAGAGCCAATGCAGGGGCTAATTGAAGTAACAACTGTAACAGTTGTTGGTTCGCGATCGTCCTCTGTATGCCTGCGCGTTATTTTCGTGCATCCTTCATTTTTTAGGGGCGAAGCTCCTTAAGGCGGCACCCGTTCGTCCCTCGTAGTCGTCGTGGTCGTAGTAGTGAGTAACAAGTCTTACGCTTTGACCTCCAAGGTGGTGCCGGTGGGAGATTTCTCCTGTGCGTTGTTGAACAATAAAAAATTCGCAGCGTGCGCGTTAACTAAAAGCCGAATTCTTCTGTCTCTCATTCCCCATTAGCAGCCATTGGCATGTTCCAGTAGGAAACGTTAGTAGAAGTAGAAGTGTAAGTGTTAGCTAAAAGCCGACTTCTTCTGTCTCTCATTGCCATTAGCAGCCATTGTTTACCTCCAAGGTAGTGCCTGGTGAGATTTCTCCTGTGCGTGATTAAACAATAAAAATTTTGTTCAAAACGCCGTTGATTGATGAAATAAACCAACGAAAGACGCCAGATGTTTTGTAAAAGCAGAACGAAAGAACGCCAGATGTTTTTCTTAGAGTGTAGTAGTAGTAGTTATATGTAGCCACCTCTCCCGATCGTCAACGGGCGAGGTGGACCGGCAACGGCGCGAGGACCCTGCCGTACGAGAGTTAAATCACACTAAAAGACATACTTTGCGGGCGATACACTCTAGTGAGCTTTCAACTTTTCGTCTTAATGTACATGATAAAGAAATTATTTCTACGAAAAACGCAAGGCACACCTTGAGCAATATATTTGGTTTTGGGACGCTAAATGGAACCATGAGGCGATGCGAAGCCGGAGCACTTGCACGATCGCGTTCCGTTGGCTTTCGTTGGGCATGCTACCGACCTCGCGTCGTGGAACGCGCGTCCTGTCTTCCCTCTAGCCTTGCCTTTAATTCGCACAGGGCGAGCGGGGAATGCGGTCGCTCTTGGCGCTCTTTCGCTCGGGAGCGGACTTCTTCCTTGCATTTCACCGATCACAAGTGATAAAGAAGGGACCACGTAAACCAACAGTACAATAAAAGTTTGATGTTTAATATATACACAATGTTTCACACTCTTTATATTATGTACTGGGCGCATTTCACGGAAGAGTTTCACGGTTTACAGATGATTCCCTCCGTAGCTTCGCCCCACTCATCATCATTCACCCCGTGGATATGCTGTGATTTTTTTTGTGCTTGAGCGGCGCGCTGAAAGCGTCGAGTTTTGACAGTTGTTAGTTCACGCTGATCCTGTACATGTGTGTTTGTTTCGTGCGTCACTTCTGCTTGAGCAGCGCGCTGCAAGTTTGGCGCTGCTTGGCGTTCCTCGTGTGCCATTCAAATTGGTTTTTGTAGCATATACATCAAGTGGTGGTCTACTCGTTCGATAACATTCAACACATATTATACACCGTTTCGTGTTTAAGAAAAGCGTGTAACTGCGTATAGCATAACATTTGGATGAAAAGACATATGGCATAAGAGCACATGTCTTCACTGGCAGTTATTTACAGCAGGTATGAGTGCGCAGCGACTAGCAATTGCAAATCTACGAAAGTTAAGACATTACAAGGCCTCCCACAAAGGTCTATACTTGGCCCTTTGTTATTTAACCTATAGAATAATTGGCTTTCTGACATACCGAATTCCCAAAGCTTATTCATGTATGATGATGACACAAATGCGTTTTGGTAGCCATTGCAAGCCATTGGGAACGTTACGTTAACTAATTGCCTAAATTTGCTATTTTCATGGCTACACAAGAACAAAGTGCAACTAAATGTCATTAAAACGCAATATATGCCTTTTGCACCAGTTAACAAGCCTATGAATTTCAGTTTAATAATATCGTTTCAAGATGGGTGAATAGAACAAGAAACTCGTAAGTTTTAGGGGCGAAGCTCCTTAAGCCGTGGGTCTGTCCTTCCTTTGTGACCGGTTTGTAACCACTCGTCAACGTCATCTTCTTCTACTGCATACCAGAACGCGCGCTTCTCACGAGCTAGTATGCAGTTCTGGTATGCAGTAGCAGAAGAAGACGACGTTGACGAGTGACTCTCGTGCGTGTTCACCGGTGTGGCATTCTTTCTTCTTTACTGCGCGCATTCTGGTATGCAGTAGAAGAAGACGACGACGTTGACGAGTGACACTCCCGTGCGTGTTGGCCTGTGTGGTGTTCTTTCTTTACTACAGCTTAAGAGTATACGTTGTTGGGCTAGTTGGTTCATAATCTTCAAAATTGGCTAGCGCGAAAATCGACAAGGACTAAGAAGGAACACTGATGTACAGGACAGGCGCTGTCCTGTACATCAGTGTTCCTTCTTAGTCCTTGTCGATTTTCGCGCTAGCCAATTTTGAAGTTTCTTTACTACGTCGTGGGTCTGTCCTTCCTCTGTGACCGGTTCGTAACCACCTAGTTGTATGACTCACTCAGCAGGTAGCGCTAGTGTGAGTGACGTCATGATGACGTCACTCGCACGTGACTGACGCATTAAAAGGCAATCGCTCTTGACGCGCTTCCTCTTTCGCAGCGAGTCACCGGATGGAGCAGGTGGCTGTAGACAGTAGACGAACAAAATAAAAGAACAAAATAAAAGTTGATTTGTATATACGCACACAGTCTCACGTCTTTCTTAACGATGTAATGGGCGAACTTTCACGTGAGGGTTACGGTTTTACCGATGATCTCCCCCTCTCGAGCTTCGCCCACTTATCATCATTCATTCCGTGGATATGGCGTGATTTTTTGGGTATCTGGTTTAAAGGTGATATGTTCTGGACGAAATGCGTAGAACTGTCTGCCCAGCTAGAAAAAACACGGGGGGGTTTCAACAAAATCAGGGATCTGATTCCACTGTGGCTTCAAAATGTATTTTAGACGAAGGCCTTAGATGCCTTATGAAGCGCGAAAATGGACCGTCGGCGTCCCGCGGAGTCGGGGATAACACGAGTGATGCAAAAAATCATCATCACGTGTTGACGTCACACATTCTCAAAATTTCTAACGTCATTGGGACGTCACATGGCGTAACGTCACATGACTACGTCATCACACTACATCGTAGCTTGGTCAAAGGTGGACCAATCACGGAGGCAGTGCGAAACCAGGTCAGGGGCCTCCGTCCTTTGTGCTTGAGTAGCGCTCTGCAAGTTTTGCGTTGCTTGCCGTTCCTCGTGTCACATTCAAATGTGTTGCTATGGCATTCATTGCCTGGTCCTTGCGGTGAAAGTGTGACTTTTTAGGGGCGAAGCTTCTTATAGCGTCACCTGGTCGGTCGTCGCTTCGTCCGGCGTTCCCCCGCCGTCGCGTCTTCCGTATCATTCAATAGATGACGCTGTCCCATAGAGATTCATGCAAACTGCAGTTGGGTGACGATATACTAGATGGCGCTGTCGCATAGAGATGTATGCAATATGGCGGTTGGGTGAATGCACGCTAGATGTCGTTATAGGTGCCGCTGTTCTCAGATTGGCTGCTGCGCCCGTTATCTCTCATTCTCCTTGATCGTCGCCGTACGCGGAGGTGTGCGCTTGCCGGATCGTGCTGCTTGGCGGACCATGGACGACGAGGAGTGCCGGGTGCGGAAGGCCGCTGCGTCTCGCGCTCGTCGGCAGGATCCCGAGGTGCGAGTTCGAGAGGCTGCCGCCAAGCGAACGCAGCAGTAATCAAAGCGGCGTATCGCTTTGATTACTGCTGGGCGAAACCACTGAACATTTCACGGTGTAACCATGACTGCTTCAGGAGCTTCGCCCAAGCTCTTCATCAGTCAACCGTGGATATGCTGTAATAATTTTTTCCGTGAATGAAACTGGAACACACGAGCTCTTTTTTATTTCGACTTCTAATGCACTGAAATGTTCTTTCATCGTCGGTAGTTTAAATACTAATGTTTTAATTCTACTGAGGACCTACTACGTCAGCGGGATAGCACCAGAAGGTTCGCACTGGTGGCGTAAATCAGTGCTGGGCAATATTGAAGATATGCATGTATCTTAGATACTATCTTAGATACGTTTTGGGCATCTTGTATCTGTATCGCGATACGTCTCGCAAGATGAGTATCTGTATCTGTATTTCCGATGCATGCAATATTGTATCGTGTATCTTAAGATACAATATATTGCTATAGAAACACTACCGTGCGAAACAAGGAACGTTGGCTGAACCCGGCTTCTTAAGCTGATACTTCTGCCCCTAAGCCACCTGAATAAAACTAACTACAGCGAAATTCTTTTGTGTTTCAGTCCTCCAGCGAGGGTAGGCGATGAGGTCCGCGCGTACCTATTGGTGGAGCAGAGTCATGTGGTGGCACTCGCGCAATCTTGACAAAAACAGGCGCGCGAACGTCTGCGCGCAGGCGACCTTTTCTTTTCTGGATAATTTTTATTTCGTTTTGGTTGTGTTGGTTCCATGACACTTTGCACTTAGCCACTCTACTGCGCTGCGTACTCCAATGCGTGCGGCGTCTTTCGCGCGAATTGTTATGCCGCTACAGTCTCGTTACCGAAGCTTCTCTTACGTGGTGCCTCGTTGCGAAGTCTCAAGAATGCAATAATGAGGTTGCTTTGCGTCTCGCGGTTTTCACACATCCGTGATTAGAAATATCTCGTAGATGTAAGTTTGACTTACATACGATGAGATTGACTTATACGCAAATGAGATTCTAGAAACTGTCGAATCACCGGCGCCGATGCTAGATGCAATAGAACAAGCATTAACGTAACACAATATATATTGGCGTACTGTATCTTTGTTTTTCCTGCTAAATTGTTCGATGAATTCTTTTAATCATAATTTGATTGTTAACAGAAGTGCCTTCTTAGCTGTCCTCCGTTTGCATTTCATACATTACCTAGGTCTCTGTGTCGTTCTTGCCCATCTGCTTAGTGCAGCATTTCTTTTGTAACCTGCTGCTAAAATACGTACTCTGGTTTATTCTTCTTTTTTGACTTTGTGCGTCATTCCTAATATTTACATATATCTACATTCCATTTGTGTTTGCTGTTATGTCAAGGCGAAGTTGTGGACGAACATATAATAATCTGGGAGTGGCTGCAGTATAACAAAGATTCTGCTTACTACTCATTAAACTAGCGAAATTGAATTTGAATTGTAATATTGGAAATTATGAGAAAACATCTTTAAAATGTTAGGAAAAAGGATTTGAGAAATGTAATACCAAGTACTCCGTTTTCCTCATGAGTGTCCCTGCGAGCCATTTTATGCTAACTTCTATAGGCACTTTCTACAGGTTTTCATTGTCTGACCTTAACATCTAATGTTGACGACGGCTTCACTGTGTGTCACCATTTCTGTCGACCGCAAGCGATAGGATGACGCGCACCGGTTGCTTCGCTCGAAGCACGTTTGAGAGCGCTGCAGTACGGTAGCGCATGAGCGCATTCACATGGTTTTATTTCTATTTTCGTCAGCTTGTTTCAAAAGCCGGGAAAAACCAGCGCATAGCATGTACGTCGGACAAAAAAATACATCCCTCCTTTTGGAATGCTGTCTACGACGTGACGAAACGCACTTGGCGTTAAAGTGAATATTAAAAATGTTGCGTAAACTAATTAGTCTAAATATAAAAATACCATAACGAGTGTCACATGAGGGTAAACCATATGCCGTTGGTTTCATTCAGTCGCGGTTAACAACTTTTTTTAAATATTTGGTTCTACTCACGTTAAAGACCCTGTATACTTATTCACCGTGATCGTTTGATACAGAACGACCTTGCTGTTTCGCTTAGATATATTCGTTTTCCTTTTTTAATCACCGTAATTTTTCTTTACTGTTTCAAATCACCAGGTAATCGGAGGCATAAGTGGCAGCAGTGTGAATAGCAGAAATATCCTTCGACGCTTTGTGCCACTGTAATACGATTGAGAGCTTTCTGGGAACAAATTCTCTCGGAGAAGAAATGTGAAAAGATTGCACGTTAGTGAACGTGTTGCTAACGAACGCTTTACGTGAGCAGACAAGAATATAAAAAAAATCATTGCAGTTTTATGTCCTCAATGTATACGTGATGCGCCACAAAAAGTATCGCTACCAGCGTTGCTGCTGCGCCACCCCTTTCAGGTTTACAGCAACAGTAAAAACCAACTAGCCCAGGTGTCCACGCTTTACCTGTCAGGTAATCCCGTATCGTGAAAACAATAATACACTTACAGACAAGGTAAGATTGCACAGCAGTATTCGCGCCATCGTGCGAAGGCTTCTTAGTGATTTTCTTGTAAGTAAATGGTAGTCCGCTAGCTGGTTGGCAAGTAGAGCAGGGACACCAATCAAGAACATAAGTGTCAAGCAAAAACCGCTGCTAGCGCAGCGTATAAAGAGCTGTCATATTTAGCAGACAAACACATCCCAATATGGTGTTTCGGAATGAAAGCAATAATTCATTAAAATTAAACAAAGATGGTACCAGTTAAGAAATTTTCAAACAAACATTTTTATGTCTGTTTGCTGCTTCATTATACAGATCTATGACAGCAAATTTGCAAATGTGTCGAAGTATCTTAACATACAATGAGGAAGTATCGCATCGGATACAATAATTTCTGAAGTATCTTGTACCTGTATCTCAAATACTTCTTGCCCGAGTATCTTGTATCGTATCGCGATACAATTTCAAAGTATCTTTGCCCAGCCTTGGCGTAAATCATGTGCTACATTTTCCTTAATGTAGCCATTACAGAATCGCTGCTTTGCATAATGGACGTAATATTGACGTTTTAGACGTTCTGAAGCATTGACACTCCACTTTTATAAAAATTGTGCCAGTTGCACTGATGTCCCTGTGAAGCGCGATCTCCTTGTTTAGATACGAAACCCCCCTGTACCTCGTGCGAGCAGTGGTCGTAGTAACCGTGGTGTGATGTCCAGAAGCCGAAGTGGTGGTCGAAGCCTCGCATGAGCGGGGTGTACTCCTTCCTGAAGAAGCCAAGGTGCCACTGAGGAAGAGAGTGCATCCAGCAAAAGGCAGCTGCTCAAGCAACGTCCCAGACGCGTAATCGCCGGCGAAAAATCAAGCGATGAAAGGAAGCGCATACCTTGCCTATAGCGTGAGTCGTATAGCCGAGATCTTTGAAATATTCTGGCAGTATTTTGTACTTCAGAGGTAGCCCCCACGGCTCCGAATTTTTTATTTCGTCATTCTGCATGCCTAGAAAAATAATGAAATAAGAGATTGAATGAGCATTCGAAAGAGAAATGATGGTCAGCCGTCGAGCTGAATATAATTTGCTGGTCTCAAACGGCTTTTAACTAATATCGAACGATGGTCCAAGGCGCAGCGAGGATGTTATTGTTATTATTAAATGCGACGAATTTCTTAGCGAATCTTCGGCACTTTGAGCGTTTCTCTATCTACGTATCTATCTATATAAATACCTAGCCGCCTACGTCTGGGCCCACTGATGATCGCCCCCTTAACTTGGTGTAGACCAAAATTGGCATGGGAGGGTAAGAAGATTTGACGAATAGGACTGTCGGGTTATGACATGAATAACATAAAAATCCTGTCACGTACGTCGTCAAACCCTTTCCTCCAGACACGTGTGGCACAAACGATTGGATATCTTGGATATTTTAAATGCGAAGCATTTCTTAGTGAACTTCTGAGATTTTGAGCGTATCTATCTATCTATCTATCTATCTATCTATCTATCTATCTATCTATCTATCTATCTATCTATCTATCTATCTATCTATCTATCTATCTATCTATCTATCTATCTATCTATCTATCTATCTATCTATCTATCTATCTATCTATCTATCTATCTATCCAGATAGATAGATAGATAGATAGATAGATAGATAGATAGATAGATAGATAGATAGATAGATAGATAGATAGATAGATAGATAGATAGATAGATAGATAGATATCGGAGGTCATGGTTAAAACGCCTCGATACCAGCGAGGGACACTGGCCGCGCTGGCGTCGCCGGGGCACCCTAGACGCAGTTATGTTCTTTGCCTTTCGCTTCGTGTGAGCGTGCGCCGGCTCATCGGAATAGTGCAGCTTCCACATACACCAACAGTATTTCTCCGCCGCCGACTACTTCGATTGCGAGAGCACCGACTAACAAAACTGCTGCGATATGTGTTGCAGAAAGGAGACGATTTCGACGGGCGAATGTCATGCCTTGGTGGAGCGAGACAGAGGCCAGCGAAATGCACGCGTTTGCGGCTCAAGCTAAGAACCTCTACGAACTAGGCGTCAACATGGGTGCACCCAGGCCAATCGGTGCTGTAGCTGTCAAACACGAATAGACATTGTACAAACTCTCATATATCATACAGAATAAGCACTACTTCTACTTGTGAAACGTATCTACTTGTAGATACGAGTCACTTTCGTGTCATACGGATTCGTATGACGGAGGGATCAGCCATGTTTTTTTTTCTATACACTACCCCCCCCCCCCCCATAGCGTAGCACAACTACACCATGTACAGTTTCTGTACAGGTTTTCAAAAACAGCCAACTTGGGCTTTCCCTCGTCAAGCTAGGATTATCCCATTGTGACCACGGTAAACGTCTATTACTCGTCCTAGGGACCACCTGTAGAAACGCCAGGTAAATGATCACCAAAGCACCTACTTGGACATTGCTGCTGGGATGTGCTGACTAAAGGTGCAGAGCCCTGTTGGGTATCGGGTGTCTCAGCTTGCGGCTGCATCTGCGCAGAGCTGATAGAAGGAGCGGACAAGACGACGGCGAATTAAGGCCAATTTATATACATATAAAGAGAGGCGTTACATATTCGGCATTGGGGCCGACAGCTTATGGGGCTCGCACTCAGGTGCGACGACGACCCGGGATTTCTTCGTTCGCTGTCCCCCTCTACGCGCAGCCTGGTTCTTTTATAGCCCTGGCCGATTCCTTGCATCAGCCCGTAGCTCGAAGCCTCCAATCAGGAACCGCCGTTGGTCGCTAGCTGAGAGGGCTTGCCGCATGTTGCGTGAGAAATTTCCGTCGGTTGTGACAGACGCATCGCAGGAGTTGTCGGGGGTTGCATGATACTCTGGCACCCGGTGCATCAGACACCTCGCTGGTGTTGACGCTGGTTGCATCAGACAGTCTATCGATGTTGGCGCCACTTGCGTCAGACGTTCTACCAGCTTGAATACTTTGCCGAAGCAAGGAAGTTTGGGTTGGGAGCCCTGGCATAACAGCACCCCCGCCGTCAGACGATGCGCCGGAAAGACGAGCTGCTTCCACGTGGCTCGGATGGCCGGCGCGCTCGTTCGCCAGGTCCATCTAGGCTCACCTCCAGGGCCATGGGGACATTTGGCTCCACGCTTCGTTTCGTGAACAGATCCCAGTTGCCAGGCCGGATCCCGGCTCCAGTGGCTTGTCGCCAGGATGTGCCGACTTGCTTTGCTCGTCTCTTCTGACGATCTTTGGTATCAACACTTGTTGATCGTTCTGCAACTTTTCAAGAACGGTCCGACAACAGACAACACGCGACACAGGCAAGTGCCCTCGGTCACCCGACAGAACACCAGACCTAAATAGAATAATATATTTCTAACTACGTTTCTGTCGAAATTTTGTTCCATCTGTATAAAGAGGCACATGTGGGACACAAAGCTCTTAAAAGCAGAACTCAAAATATTACACGGGTAACAAACGTAATGAGACAGAATTCAAAATAATGTTGGCTCCTTGAGATCACTCAGGACGGAAGCGCTCAGCGCAGGCCACAGTGAGGACAAAATTTTGCCCCTATTTGCCAGCGAAAAACCGAAAGGATAGCCGAAGACGGCACCGATTAGAACGCGCGACTCAGCGCGTCTGTGTTCGCGTTTAGCTTTCCTTTCTTGTAACGAACGTTCAAGTTGTACTGTTGGAGTACCATACTCCACCTCAGTAACCGGCCGCTTTTGGACGACATGTTGTTCAACCAGGTTAGAGGACAATGGTCCGTTTCAACCACAAACTTGGAACCGGAGACATCCCTTACAAAAATGACTAGTAACATTGAGTAGACCACCTAGTAACCATCTATTGACATTGGTGACCGTCTAGTAACATTTGCGAGCTAGTAACATTTGTCAATAGACCGTCTAAAGACCTCCTTCTTACTTTTGTATAAAGACTATTTTATGTACACCGTCTAAAGACCTGCTTCTTACTTTTGTATAAAGACTATTTTATGTAGACCGTCTAAAGACCTCCTTCATACTTTTGTATAAAGACTATTTTATGCAGACCGTCTGAAGGCCTGCTTCTTACTTTGGTATAAAGACTATATAATGTAGACCGTCTAAAGACCTCCTTCTTACTTTTGTATAAAGACTATTTTATGTAGACCGTCTGAAGGCCTGCTTCTTTTGTATAAAGACTATTTTATGTAGACCGTCTAAAGACCTCCTTCTTACTTTGAGAAAGGCTCCCGCAAAATTCGCTAATTAAAAAATTCGTTGAATGTTAGGCGGATTTTTAGTAAAAGATAGGTGTGCCTCAGTGGTATCTATAAGCCCACCGCAAATTTACACGTACGCCATGAATGTTTGTTGCTTAATTACACGGAAAAGAAGTGTCCCATCTGAGCTACATTGGAGGTCAAGATGTGGTGCCTATATATACTCGGTGACCAAAGTTTGGTTGTGAAGAGCGGATGGTGAGCGGTTGTCAGTGTGAGTGTTGTATTACTTTGCGAATGTTGTGTGCATGTTTGTGTACGTGTGATCGAGTTTGCGTGTTTCGGTGCTAATTTAATAAAAGATGCTCTGGCGCATGGTGCGACAGCGAAAAGCTCCCCTATGGATGTAAACAAATACTCCCCTCAGTCCATCCAAAACCTCCGTCCTTAAAGGGGGCACATTTTTACTCCCCTGGACGGAGTATATAAAACCCCCATAGGCGCGTGCGCTAGAGGACGAGTCCATTTACTCCCATCTCGGCTTTTTTTTGCTCACAGTGATAGGGTGTCTGTTGAACATTGTTGATAGGGCGTTACTACGAGGTCACCAGACAACCTATGAACATGAGTCTGTTCAAAGTTGGTGGCCAATTGCAGCCAGAGCGTTGATTGATTGTTGATACAGACGTCTAAAGACAGTTGGTAGACACTCTTTTGATTGTTGGTAGGTTCTAGTAACAATTGTCTTTAGACCGTCAACTTAATGTTACCAAATATTTTTGTAAGGGATAGCAGGCCAGCTTCTGAACGGCCCACACGAGGCAGGCACATTCCTTTTCAGAGGTACTATACGCCTCTTCCCTGCAGCTCAGTTTTCGGCTTAAATACAAAACTGGTCTTTCCTGAGCACTGCCATCTTCTTAGCAGAGTATAGCTCCCATGCCGCGATCACTCGCGTCGCATTGAATGATAAAGCCCTTGGAAAAGTCGGGCGCCATGAGAACGGGCTTTTCGCTTAAGGCTTGTTTAAGCTTGCAAAACGCATTCTCTTTCTCTGAGTTGCATGCCACTTTATTTGGCTCCGACTTCCGAAGTGCGTCAGTTAGAGGGCTGGCAATGGTACATGGCACATAATGGGCAATGGCACATAATGCTGATAGTATCCCGCTAGCCCTAAGAAAGCCCTTATATCAGACTTGGTGGTTGGTCGTGGATAGTTCACGACGGCGGCTATCTTGATCTTTGAAGGTCGACGCCGGCCACGCCCCACAACGTGTCCCAGGTAAGACACCTCGCCGCATCCTAGGTGGCATTTAGCACGTTTCGCTGTAAGACCCGCTTCTTTCAAATGCTCGATATGTTCTTCGCAGCTGTTCGAGAAGACGGCGACATCGTCGAGATACGGCAGTGCGAACTCGGACAGGCCATTAAGAACGCGGTCCATTAGACCCGAAAAGCAATAAGGCGCGTTTTTCATTCCGAAACTCAGCATAAGTGGACGATACGTTCCGAATGGAGAAACGAACGCGACGTATCAGCTAGTACGCTAGGTAAGGGGGACCTGCCAATAACCTCACACGAGGTCTAGCGTCGAAATGTAGTTTGACTTTGACACTGTTTCCACCCTTTCCTTTAGATTTGGTATCGGATAAGTCTGGTCTGGAGTTATGGCGTTAAGGCGCCAATAATCGATGCATGGCCTAGGATCGTTTCCTGGCACTTGAACCAATATTAGAAGAGATGTATAGTCACTTTCACCCGGTACTATGACTCCCAACTCAAGCATTCTATCGATTTGATCTTTCATGATCTGCTTCTGCACAGGGGAACATCGATATGGCTTACTACGGATTGGTTCCTCAAATGTTAGCTCGATGTCGTGCTTAATAACCGTCGTTTTTCCGGGATGGCTGGAAAACACGTCTTTAAACTCAGAAACAATCCTTCTCAAGTCCTTCTCAAGCCTTGACTTAACCTTGGCTCCAGGCTCAACTGTTCCAACATTACCTCTGAACCCCTTTCGCTTACATCGCTAGAAGTCAGAATTTCTGCTCCTTCCTCCTCTGAAGCATTCAAAACCAGATTTACGACCGCCTGACGTTGAACGTACGGTTTCATCAAGTTGCTGTGATAAATTTTGTTAGACCGCTTTCCTAATTTCACTTCGTAGTTGGTATCGGAAAGCTTCGATATTACTTTAACGGGCCCCTCCCAATGAACCTTCAGCTTGTTCTTCTTGGAAGTCCGCAGCAACATTACCTGACTTCCCACTTCGAAGGTACATTTTTTTTGCCGATTTGTCGTAGTATTCTTTCGACAATACTTGCGCTGCCTTCATGTGGCTCTCCACAAGGTCTTTTGTTTTTCCGAGCCTCTGAAGGAGGTCGAGAACATAAGCAACTACATTCGGGTCCTCATTATATCCCTCCCAGGATTCGCGTAGCATTCGCAAAGGTGTTGTCAAGCTCCGCCAATATACAAGCTCTGCGGGGCTAATACCAGTGCTCTCATGAGGAGCAGACCTCAAAGCAAACATAGCGGGAGGAATACATGCTTCCCAGTCGCATTTGTGCTCATAACAAAGCGCTCTCAGTATACGTTTCAGAACTGAATGCATACGCTCTACCGGATGAGATTGCGGGTGATGAATCGAGCTGCCTTGTCGACGCTGCCATTGTCGCATTGAATTTCTAAATAACATCCGACACGCGCGAATATCGAGAGCAGACTGTCCACGACATGAGGAGAATTGAGCTCCCTAAGGGGTACCGCTTCTGGAAATTTTGTTGCTACACATAGGGCCGTCAGGATGTATCGACAACCTTGCCTTGACTCCGGCAAGGGCCCAACAATGCCGATTACTAGGCGCACAAAAAGGTTCTGTTATAACTGGCAGAAGCTTCATGGGCGCCTTCCACTTGTCCGTGGATTTCCCCAACCTCTGACAAGTGTCGCAAGAGCGCACAAGGTC
This sequence comes from Rhipicephalus sanguineus, assembly GCF_013339695.2. Taxonomy (NCBI): domain Eukaryota; kingdom Metazoa; phylum Arthropoda; class Arachnida; order Ixodida; family Ixodidae; genus Rhipicephalus; species Rhipicephalus sanguineus. The sequence continues at coordinate 166,840,318 of NC_051183.1, forward strand.
TTCAGTGTCTTTCCAGCATTTCGGCCAGTGAAACTCAAGGGAAATGCTAGCCTTGTTCTTTGTCAAGCCGAGATGCCCTGCCCACGCGTTTTCGTGCGCGAGTTCCAATAGCTGGCGACGATACTTTTGCGGTATCAAGAGTTGCTCATACTTGTTACCTTGTACATCTGTGTAGCTACGATACAATGACCCAGATTCCTCATAAAAAGAAACATTATTTTTCTTTATTCCTAAATAAGCGAAATAGAGCACAATCAGGAATATAGCGTTCAACTCTTAAAGGCGAAGCCGAAGCGTTCCCCGGATTAACAGCCGCTTCTACCTCCAACCACACAGTCCCAGTTTCTTCGTCGTTGAGCTTGCGCTGTCCTGGCAACTTGCGTAACGATGACTTCAGTCATCGGATTACCAGTTCCCACCATCCAGCCGAAGACGCACCAAGAGAAATAAGCTTCGACTCTCTTCGATGCGTCGAGATAAACGATGCAAATGGAGAGCTGTTCATGATGTCCTGTGAAACTGGCGATGCTGTCGTAAATGGGAGTGCGTTGTTGTAGTACAGTGTCACTGGCAGACTTCTACGAGCCAAGATCCTCCGGGGTGTTAACAAGAAGGCGTTGATAAAGATTGAACTCGTCAAATCATCGTAAAGTGCTCTCGTAGTTAAAACTGCTCCATAAGCTTTCAGGATGGCATTTACGCAAATATGCAGCTCTAGACAAGAAAGGAAAGTGGGGCTAGTTGGTGACTGTTCAATTTTGGTAGTTCACGGCGCTAAAGGGGCGAGGATAAAGTACGAAGAAGGCGACGACACGAGCGCTGACTCAAAACTAAAGTTTATTGATTTTGTTTATTGAGGCGATGCGTGAATATTAGATTGAGAGAGCATCTGTCTTCGCTGAGGGCTACAGGCGGTTCGCACCTGCCACCACACTGCCAAGATTGTGCATGCGAGCCGATGGTGAGGGAAACAGATTGCTAATTCCGGTACAAACATAACACGAGGGAGATAATGGAAGCTATGCACATTAACAGGAAAGAGGAGAGATGCATAAGACATCCGTCTGTTGCCCTTAGAGAAAAAGAGCTGCGATTTTAAAATTGAGGTTGCCATCCTGATTAACGCGGAAAAAGTTTCTTTGCATCTCTTTTAGTTTTATTTGTTTCTTTTCTGGACGCACGCGTACGGTCTACGTGTTCTGGCATGTTGACATCACTTGGACGACTCTGCTGAACACGCACAGTCGCTCGCTGCGGCGTGGTTGGCCTTTGTATTGTGTTTATTCTTGCCGTTCCTTTCAATAAACTTTAGTTGTGAGTCATCGCTCGTTTCGTCGCCGTCTTCGTACTTTGTCCTCGTCCCTTTGGCAATGTAAGCTATCAAAAACGAAGCTTAGGATTGATAATTATTAATAATAATTGATGGGGTTCAACGTCTCAAAACCACAATATGATTTTGAGAGACGCCCTAGTGGAGGGCTCCGGAAATTTCGACCACCTGGGGTTCTTTAACGTGTACCTAAATTTAAGCACACAGGCCTCGAGCATTTTCGCCTCCACAGAAAATGTGGCCGCCGCGGCCGGGATTCGATCCCGCGACCGGCGCGTCAGATGTCGAGCACCATAACCAGGAGCACACCGTGGCGGGTTAGCTCTGAATTGAGGCTCACCCCCTTGTCAAGGCTGTCGTTGAGAGATAGGACGTCTTGAGCATGTGAGGATTCGTCGACACGCGACTTGGAACTGCTTCGTAGTCAGACTATTGTCTTATAACTTCTCGACGTGGCTCATAAATAGCCCGATCGACAGTAGCATTCATAGCCACCACTTCAGCGTGTCTGTGTCATATCTCTGCAATAATCCTTTCATCCATAACCTCTTTCCCAGTTTTTGTAGACGTGTGAGCACGACATCACGGTTATTTACAAGTGGATGTTTTCGACCATCTTTGCAAGGCTGTGCCACTGTATAGCTCCCATTTTCTTTTCGAGTCGTTCCTTTGAAACGTGCAATGCAGTCATGTAAGGGTAATTCGCCAGAATATGCGATGCCCGCTGCTTCAGGTTGCCGGAATGATTGTGGCATCTGCGAGACTGCGTAATCGTCGCTGCGCAATCTCGCAAACGTGCGCAACCATATAGGCTCTGCTGTAGTCGAGACATGTTTCTCACAATGTCTCACAGGTGGCAGTACGCTACCTAATGTGTGCTGTTTGCATAGGCGTATCTACCGGGGGGGGGGGGGGCAAGGGGGTCACAGCCCCCCCCCCCCAACTGAGAGCCCTCCAACTTTCGACAGTGTTTATTGTCGGCTGCAGACTGGGAAACTAACGTCAGGCAAAGTTTTACTTGAACGCAGCAATAACGTAACTTTGTAATAAAATTTGTCCACGATTCTGCTGTAATGAGTGTCCTCCGTGTGTCATGGCCACGGAGGAATAGGCTACCTGCGGTGCGGGCTGCCTATTCCACGTTTGTGCGTCTTGCGCTCGAGCATTGCAGAGGAGGCTATCGCTTAGCAGGGGCTCTCTAACAATACATCGATCAGTCATGATTTTGTTTTGTGCTGCCTGGTCTGAAATTTAAGTAATCCGCGACGCAAATATGGGCGAGAACCAGCAAACGTTTTATAGCCCGATCAAACGCTCTCCTTTTTCAGAAAATTCAGTTTCTTTCTCTGAAAACGAATAGCATCGCCACTGCTGTGAGTTAATGAGTGTGCAGAAGCGACCAGTATTTTAGTTGTGCCTAACCAGCACAGCTAAAATAGATTCCCACTTTAGTCTCCGATTAGGCTGCTTCACTTGGCTTATCTTATGGTAGCCTGCAGCGATCGTGGCGGCTTGTAGCAAGGCAGTCGACTTGAGCACGTTGAGAAGCCCAGCTTTCAAGTTTGCCCCGTTACTTGATCTACCTCACCAGGGAGATGATCAGCGTCCACGGTTTTCTGGACTAAGAAGGCTGCCTACCTCCAAAGGATTGTGGCTGTTCCTAATAATGTTTATTTCTCTCTCTACCTCTTTGTCAACAACGATGAGTTCACAGAGAGTTGTACACGCGCAAAAACAGGTCAACATCGTTATACTACAACTTAAAAGATCTTTTATACACATAAGAATCCATCTCGCCCGCTGCTATAAGCAGCCGCTGCCAATGTGATTGGCGGGCAGCCTTCTTAAATTAAGTTCAGAAAGAGACACTCTCTGGCTATTAAAAAAAAGAGTTATTGTTCAGCACAGTCATGTGCTGCTTATTGTGCACACTTGATTTGAACGCCGCGAGTTTTCGCAGACCTGTGACGTCGCGTAACCAGGAGGCAATTTTACGGCACATTGAAATTTTTGACGAATAGCGAAGAACCAATGACAAACAATACGCCTTATTGAAGATAGTTCATTATTATTTTTTTCACGCAGTCATGTGTACGTGGTAATTACGCGGTGGATTACTTAGGCGTCATTTGTTGCGTAGTTTTACGAGCAGGTGCTGTGAGCGTGACCGAGGAAATTTCGACCAGTCATTAACAGCTAACGACCTCTACGGAAGGAAACAATGGGGTGTAGTTTAACGTTATACTGGCCCACATTTTTTCACGGAAAATTTGAGCTTACACAGTTTACGTAGGCTATTTACTTGGAGGACCCGGAGGGGAGGAGTAAAGGGCCACTTCATGGCTTTTCAGTCCACCTCCCACGCAAGCTCGGAAAAGTAGGAGGGAAAGGAACGACACCTAGTATATAAATTCGTAGTCATTTAAAATCTTATAACTAAACACAACCAGGTCAACGTGGTTTGCTTAAGTATTAATTGACTGAACTTGGTCTTCTTATTAAGAAGGACTATATTAGAGGGCTCAACAGTAAAGAAATTGGCAGTCGGCTTATCCCGAAGGCTTCTGCGATGTACCTTGCTTTGTGAGCCACATGTTTTGTTTATGAAGTGAGAATTTAGGGTACTAGAGTCATACCAGGTTCTTAAGTTTTCTGATGCAATGCTCAGATGATCAGGTGTACGTTTTAAACTCCACGGTAATATTCCCAAATTGTTATCACCTGAAATCACACACACACACACACACACACACACACACACACACACACACACACACACACACACACACACACACACACACACACACACACACACACACGCACACACACACATGCAACGTATGAACGAGGAGATGGTAGGAGACGGCGACGAGGAAGAAGTGCGCGTGCATTAGAATAAATGCATGGCAACTGAACCACGACGCGTCTGTGTTTCGTAACGTCACACAAGTCGACAGGATCGACCTCATCAACCTGCCATGACTAAGCCGATGCCTCCGCTCAACATACCGAAGTACAAGGGAACACCAGAAGACGTCCCCATCGACAAGTGGCTTCTTCTTTTCGATACGAAGGCGGTCGAGGCATCGTGGACACACAGCGATCGGGTCAGTCACTTCAGCGAATACATCGAAGGGGAAGCGTTCAAGTGGTACCTAACAGAGATTTTCGGCAAAGGCGAGACATGGGACGATATCAAGAGCGGCATGCAAAACTGCTTTGCTACGACCGACGGAGATGCCTTCCGTCTCTTCATTCACTACCGGCTGAAACGAGGGCAGACCATCAAGGACTACTACGACGAGAAAAAACGACTGGGCTCCTTGGCCGACCTTAAAGAGTGCCACATCATTTCTGGACTGACTGACGGTGTTCCTCCTGATGTGGAACTAGCGCTCGCCGGACAGTCTTTCACCTCGTCATCAGAGTGGCTCGCCGCTGCTCAACGGGTCGAGACATCCTTAAAACGGGTGAGAGGAGTTTCTTTTGCTCGTAATCCTGGCACTACATCAGGAGCTTCACGTCTCTTCAGCAAACCGCAGCAGCCAACGTTGACTTCTCGACCGCGTGCCCCACAAAACGAATGTAGATATTGCTCAGCTGCTGGCTTCCCACGGCAGTTTCATTGGCACAACGAATGTCCGCGCCGCGGCAACGTGTCCGCTATTGAGACTAGACCGGGAAACGAGGAGAGCGACCCAGAGTTTCATTAATACGCTTCAAAGCTCTCATCAACGGAAGGCCAGAAACTGCGATTCTTGATACAGGAGCAACAATTACTTGTATCAGTGAGGATGTGTACAAACAGCTCAAACTTCAGTTGATGAGAGACTCCAGCATCGCTGTCCAGCAAGTTACTTCAAGCATTCGAACTTTGGGTCGCGTAAACATTCACTTGCAAATTGGGAATGTAACAAAGAAAGTTTATGTACACGTTCTGCGAGGCATGAAAACGCAATTAATTCTTGGCCTAGACAGCGCTTCGTATTTCAATCTTTCTGTAAATTTGGAAAGCAAGTCAGTGACGCAAGGACGTCAAAATTTGAACCTACCGGGTCATAATGAAAAGCAAACCATTGAATCCCCGCTGATGAACAGCCTGACTTCGGAAAACTTATCAGAGCGTGAATCTGCAGTGCTCAACTCCCTTTTAAACAAGTATGACGAGATCTTTTCGAAATCCCAAACAGGTATTGGATGCATCACTACTGAGCAACATAGGATCGCACTTACCAATGCTGTCCCAATTCATCGAGCACCATACAGATGTTCACAGGCAGACAAAGCGGAGATTAACAAACAAGTTGACGCCCTCATTAAGCAAGGGGTTGTGAGGCCTTCGTTGTCCCCCTACGCCGCACCGGTCATCTTAGCGGAAAGAAGGGCGAAGGACGTACTCGGCTATGTATTGACTACCGCAAGCTCAACGCCATAACGGTACCCGACTATCAACCAATTCCACATATAGATGATATTCTTGACCACTTGGGAAAGGCGGAGTTTTTCACTACGTTGGATGTAACGCCCGGATACTGGCATGTCCGAATGCATCCCGATGACGTTCAGAAAACTGCGTTTGTCAGGGCTAATGGTCATTATGAGTGGTTGGTAATGCCGTTCGGCTTAAAGAACGCTCCGGCTACGTTTGAAAGAGCCATGAAATCAATAATAGCCAAACGTCAGCTCACTAATGTTAACAACTACTTTGACGATGTGGTCGTATACTCGGAGACATTTGACGATCATATAGGACACCTTGAGGCTTTATGGAAAGCTCTTAAAGCCGACAACGTAAGACTAAAACGAAAAAAGTGCCAGTTTGCAAGATCCAGCATTGAATATTTGGGCCACAAAATTTCACAAGGAATAGTGACACCTAAGCAAAGTAACGTGGCTGCAATACTCAGATTTCCGACACCTAAACGAGAGAAAGATCTCCAGCGATTCCTGGGCACTGTAAACACTTACAGACAGTACATCCCTCATTTCAGCGATATCGCTCTTCCCCCCACGAAACTATTCTGCAAAGGCAGCAAGTGGTCGTGGACAGAAGCATGCGAGCAAGCCTTTCGGGAACTGAAGGAGCGAATGACTGAAGAACCGGTGCTTCGCATATACGATCATTCCAGATCATGTACTGTGTACTGTGACGCGTCTGCCGAAGGCATTGGTGCAGTGCTGAAGCAGCCTGACGACAAAGGCAAGGAACATCCCATTGCCTATTATTCCCGCAAATTACTGAAGCATGAGATGAATTATGCTATTACAGAGAGAGAATGCCTTGCCATTATAGATGTCATTGATAAATGGCATTGCTACCTTCACGGAAAGCCATTCACTGTCGTAACGGATCACTTTGCACTTCAGTGGTTGAAGAATGTTAAGAATCCTCAAGGTCGTCTCTTCCGGTGGTCTTTAGAGCTGTCAATGTATGAAGCCAACATCAAACATCAAAAAGGCGTAAGCAACGTACAAGCGGATACACTCTCCAGAGCCCCTATAATTCAACTTCTGTCACACGACGAACTTCAACGATGCACCAATGAGCCCCCAAGAGGACCGTATTCATTGGAAAACAACATAGTCATCGTCAAAAGAAAAGGACTAAGGAAGATATATGTGCCACATGAACTGCGCCCTACCATTCTTAAGAACGCACATCAACATTTCGGGCATGTCGGAGTGAAGAAGACACTGTCGCTCCTGTCTCCACAATACTATTGGCCGGATATGGTAACCGATGTTGCCACCTATATTCGGCAATGCGATACATGCCAGAGATGCAAGAAGACGAAAACAAAGAAGTATGGGACACTTGAATCACTGCCTCCAGCTGAAGAGCCTTTTGACCTCTTCGCAATGGACACTATTGGAGGATTTTCTGGATACGGCTCATCAGAAAGGTTTATCCATTTGGCTATTGATCATGCTACTCGCTACGTGTGGGCGTTCGCTCATAAAAGTGAAAACAGTGACGCCTACATCTCATGCCTGAAAACCATTTTTGCTGCGGGAAAATCAAGGAAGTTCCTCTCAGATTGTGGAACGGGATTCACTGCAGGAAAATTTAAGCGGTTCCTAAAGCACAACCGAATACATCAACTCTTCACTTCATCTCATCATCCGCAATGCAATGGTATGAATGAGCGGACAAACCAGACCATTGTAACCCGACTTAAATGTAAGATCAATGACGAGCCACAGAAGTGTTGGACAAAACTGCTCTCGGATGTAACAGACGAGTACAACAGAACGCCCCACGAAGTTACCGGTTACGCACCTTCATTCCTGATGTATGGAATTCCATCGTATCCAACTATTCTGGAACAAAGAGAAGAAACTGTTGAAGAAGCGCGGAAAGCCGCGGTTAACAATTCCATCGCCTACCACAATAACACGGTGTAAGAATATACTCAGGTGATGACACTCTTCCCCCAACGCATGGGAAACCGCAATCCACGCGCGTCCAGATAATGTTCGGGTTCTTATCAGATGACTTGCAGAGGGCGCTACGAAAAGCGGGGCAGTCGTCTCCATAGCAACGCGCATGCTGCTGATAACGTGCATTTTTCTGTGCCATTTTGCTGGATAATGTGCATCCGCCAAGCGGCGTCGAGGGGCGAAATCGAGAGAGCAACAGGAGAGGGAACGGCGAGAGCGGCGGCGATGACGCAGCACCACCGTGATTCGGCTACTCGCGGGCGCTCTCCGCCTCAAGCCATTAGATGGCGCACCGCTCAACGGACCGACGACCGAACATTTTCTGGCCGCTTAGGCGCGCGCAGTGTCAACACCTGAATATTCTTACACCGTGCACAATAAGAACAAAAGTCATCTATGATAGGAAATTTCTCCCGATTGAGTTCCAAGTCGGTGACTTTGTCCTTTACGAGACACTATGGCATCCCAACAACGGCAAACTGAGTTCCATCATGGAAGGTCCTTACAAGATTCTACGCAAGGTCTCACCAGTGAACTACGAGATCAACCGCTCTGTGTTTCCTTTAGGTAGAAACTCTGATATTGTTCATGTTAGCAAACTGCGGCGTTATTTTGTACCTTCTGAACTGCGACTTTCTCGGGGGGAGGGGGAAAAGTGTAACGTATGAACAAGGCGATGGTAGGAGACGGCGATGAGGAAGAAAAGAAGTGCGCGTGCATTAGAATAAATGCATGGCAACTGAACGACGACGCGTCTCTGTTTCGTAACGTCACACACACACACACACACACACACACACACACACACACACACACACACACACACACACACACATATATATATATATATATATATATATATATATATATATATATATATATACACGGCGGAGAGAGTGTGAGCGACGCCAGCCCCCCCCCACTCGCGAACGAGGTGGTACGCCACTGGCTGTTTGTTTGATGTACTTTCCGCTAGATGGACATAGTTGTCCATTTCTGCAGCTGTTTGCAAGCTTGTGATTATTTTTAGCGGCGATGAGTGTGTCATGAGTAAAGGGGCACGGGGCGCGCGCCGGACAGCGCAAGGCGTCGATGGTGTGCGGGGAATGGCAATGTACCCGATGGTGTGCACCCCCGCCACGTCGACGCAAGCCATTGGCCGGAGAAAGGCGCGTGCCACGCGACCCGAGCTGAGGTGAGAGACCACAGAAGAGTTGGGCATTGTTCGGTGGAGTTGTCGAGGAGCAAGGTGGTGCAGGCCAGCGTCGCGTCCGCGACGGGAACAGCAGGGCTGAGTTCTGGAGGCAGCGTTGTGCATGCCCCGGGAGGGTGGCCGTCGACCTCGGGGTCTACCGAGCGAGGCGTCCCGGGCTTGCGGCAGCCTCACCACGCAGTTCTCGTGGCACCTGCGGCACTACCACAGCTCGGCAAGACGACGGCGACCCACCGACAATCACTGGAGAGCCACGTCGACAGTTCGAGCAAGTGGCACTGAGGAGAGACCGACAGTAGGCCTAACTGGGAGAGACCGGTGTTCTCCGAAAGGAAGGAAGCATCGGCGAGGAAGACGATCAGCGAGGCGTCTGATCGACGGCGACGGCCCGGAGACGTCGACAGGAGCTGCGACGACGGGACTGGGCGTCGACTTTGGACCAACAACCGAGTCAGCTGACACCGCGAACCGTAAGAACGCTCCATTGGTATCGCGAGTGACTGAGAGGCCATAGTGGCCAGACTCTCGAGTTGATAGGAGATAGGCATAGCTCGAATGCCTTGTAGGCTAGTTTGTGAGTGTGCATTAACTTTGCCTTTCTGCACTTGTTGATTTTTATTGTAAATTATTGAGTGCGTGTTCGTGTTTTGTTTGCCGTGGTGTGCGCGATAAAGTTTTGTTTGCAGTGCCACCACGGTGTCTCCCGAGTCTCTCTTATCTCTCTCTCTCCCAACTCCATTCCACACATTACAAGCGCTCCCGAGATACGTGACATAATAAGTGGCGAGCCTGTGCCAGGATTTTTCCAGCGTTGGGCCCAGTCACGTATCGTCGGGGGTTGTAACGATGGATATGGATTGGGAGAAGATTGTGAGAGTCATTCGGGAGAGAAAGCTCAATGGAGAGCAGGGTCTCAGGTTCATTGAAAAAGAGTGGCAGAATCAGAGAGAAGAGCGCGAAGCCGAACTTGAGGCAAGACGCGCTGATCTCGAGGCGAGACGCGCCTATGTCGAGGCAAGTCGCGCCGATCTCGAGGCAAGTCGCGCCGAACGCGAGGCGAAACACGCCGCAGTGTTAGAAGCTTACGCTCGAGATAAGCGGGAACTCGAGCTTCAACTGCGATTGGCACAAGCCAAACAAGCCGAACAGGGTATTGGACAGGATGAGAGAAGGCCCATAGAAGTTTCATTGGGAGAAGTCAGTGTTCCTGAGTTTCAGAGTTATGTCTCCAAGGAGAAAAAGGGCAGTGAGCACGCTAGTAGTGCAACGGAGATCAGTCCTTTAAGGAATGAGCAGAAGGGAAAAGGCTCAAATGTTGCAGAGGTTGGTACTAAAAAGATTAGTGAACTGCATGCCAGTATTGTTGAAGAGGACATAGAAGAAAAGAACGCGGAGCATCCAGGCAATGTAGAAACTGACGACAGCGTTGCACTGAGCGACATGCCTGTTGAAAGAACAAGCACTCAGCATTCGCGGCAGGTAACACCAGAGAGGAGCAGGATGAATGGAAAGCCTCAGACTCACGGTAGTACAAGCGTAAAGTTCAAGAAAGTGAAGACAGCTCTGAAAGCAAAGAAAACTGGTCGTAATTATCAGGACGCTATAAAGGTTGCTGAACTGGGCAAGGGCAGACGCATAAAGCGAACTAAAAAGAATGCCCCCAAAACGCGCAGAGTAGGGTGTAGGAATCGGTATGCAAAGAGGTTGATGCTAGTAGTGAGAGGCAGGCATAAAGGGAGGACGCTGCCTGAGGAAGTTAGGTCGAAGAGGCGTCGGGTGAAAAGAAACAGAGGCATCAGCTTAAAGGAACTTTTAAGTGAGCGTCCGAGAGATTGGGTAGCGAATAGACGTAAGAAGAAACTGAAAAAGAGGCGTCGGGTTAGTCATCAGCTGTAGTGGGCGTTCGAGAAGACATTTCATGAGTAGGTGCAGGAAGAAAGTGAAAAAGTGGCGCAATGTGAAGAAACATAGGTTTAAGCATGAGGTATCAAACGGGTGGCTGTTATTGTGTTAAAACGATTCTGTGAATTGAAATAGGTTTTGAGTATAGTAATCAATGACCTCATTTGAGTAAACATCGATACACAGTATATTGGTGCAGACTATGGAAGAGTATTGTGCATAGTTTTTGAAGTTCTTGAAGAGTATTGTGCGTAGTAATTTTGGCGAGTAGAGACTGCGGTCTAGTTCTACGAACGATGAACTCGTGGACATTGTGAACGGTTGAGTCCAGTGTTTGGTGAGGTGTTCGCGGAAGTGCATGGTGAAGAGCAGTGTAGAGTGAAAGTAAGTGTGAACACAAGACAAGAGGGTGGAAGGCAGAAGTCACCAGATACCAACAGAAGAGTAGAGGGCCGCAACCGTGAAGAGGAGGACCAAAGCAGTTTTTTAAGAAAAAAACTCTTAAAAGGGGGCCCAATGTCATGAGTAAAGGGGCACGGGGCGCGCGCCGGACAGCGCAAGGCGTCGATGGTGTGCGGGGAATGGCAATGTACCCGATGGTGTGCACCCCCGCCACGTCGACGCAAGCCATTGGCCGGAGAAAGGCGCGTGCCACGCGACCCGAGCTGAGGTGAGAGACCACAGAAGAGTTGGGCATTGTTCGGTGGAGTTGTCGAGGAGCAAGGTGGTGCAGGCCAGCGTCGCGTCCGCGACGGGAACAGCAGGGCTGAGTTCTGGAGGCAGCGTTGTGCATGCCCCGGGAGGGTGGCCGTCGACCTCGGGGTCTACCGAGCGAGGCGTCCCGGGCTTGCGGCAGCCTCATCACGCAGTTCTCGTGGCACCTGCGGCACTACCACAGCTCGGCAAGACGACGGCGACCCACCGACAATCACTGGAGAGCCACGTCGACAGTTCGAGCAAGTGGCACTGAGGAGAGACCGACAGTAGGCCTAACTGGGAGAGACCGGTGTTCTCCGAAAGGAAGGAAGCATCGGCGAGGAAGACGATCAGCGAGGCGTCTGATCGACGGCGACGGCCCGGAGACGTCGACAGGAGCTGCGACGACGGGACTGGGCGTCGACTTTGGACCAACAACCGAGTCAGCTGACACCGCGAACCGTAAGAACGCTCCATTGGTATCGCGAGTGACTGAGAGGCCATAGTGGCCAGACTCTCGAGTTGATAGGAGATAGGCATAGCTCGAATGCCTTGTAGGCTAGTTTGTGAGTGTGCATTAACTTTGCCTTTCTGCACTTGTTGATTTTTATTGTAAATTATTGAGTGCGTGTTCGTGTTTTGTTTGCCGTGGTGTGCGCGATAAAGTTTTGTTTGCAGTGCCACCACGGTGTCTCCCGAGTCTCTCTTATCTCTCTCTCTCCCAACTCCATTCCACACATTACAAGCGCTCCCGAGATACGTGACAGAGTGCACTAGCCCGGCTTTTTTCGAAACACGGCGTCACTGAAGAAACGTACTTTGATGGAATCACCAATGCGTTACAAATTGCCGAATGGGCTCATTTTCTTCGTGACATCTGCGGAACAAAATTCGTTAAGGTGACTCATTCCACTACAAGCCATTTATGTAGTGTTTAAGCCTGTATCATTACTATAGACACATCGCGCGCGCGCGTGTGTGTCTGTGTGCGTGTGTATCAACACTCGTTCATAAGTATGCACTTAGTGGTTGAAGTGCGCACTAGGGACCGGATTTCGCTATCGCGTTCAACGCTTAAAGGCGAAGCTTAAGGGTCCCCCAATTTTTTTTCAACACAGGCCCTGTTTCTTAGCGCATGCCGGCGTGAAGGCAGTGCGTATAGGGCTGACGCGCTGGAGTTTTGAGTACTGTGGCGGAGCCTAGTGGCGTGCGCCGCAGTTGCTTGGGTAGTCACAAATGGACGCCGACCGGCGAGTTACGCAGTTCTCAGTTGCTTTGAGCGTTTTACTTAATTTTGCGCCTAGTTTTCAGGCTCAAAAAGTGCTTAAAACGTACGCAGGAACTTGTCCGCTATGCCTGCAGAGTCTGACATGTTTGACGAGCGATCCCTGCTTCAACAAACCGTGCCGAAAGCAGGTGGTCTGGGCGACGGCTCTGAGCAGCGCGCGGTCCCGAAGCGCGGCCGCCGCCGTTATTGTTGCGTGGTTAATTGCCTGGAACATGGAGGTAAGGATCCTAATGTGCGGTTTTACTGGTTTCCCTGAAAGCCGTACGAAGTGGAGCGACGGAACCGCTGTATACATGCCGTCCGACGCGTGAAGTGAGTACGCGAGCAAAACGTGGTTTGCAACGTAAAGTGCTGATTACATTTCGTACGCGCGTGCACGCGTTTATATATGTATATATTCCCTGTGTGCAGTCCAGACAGCACGCCGTGGCCGCCGACGGCGATCACGAGGATATGCAGCCGGCATTTCGTGGGAAACGAGAAAAACGATGCCATGAGTCACCCTGCGTATGTGCCTACGATTTTTCCGGCAGCTTACAGCCTTGCGCGCCGTCGCTTCTCGACCGCCACCGCACGCTGACAGAACTTGACGAATTCTCTACAAGCAAATGTTGAAAATTACGACCGTGCATGGGGAAAAAGGGTGTTTGCGACTGAATGCGGCAGAAAACGGCACACGACGCGAATGCGCTCATTCGGGCCCCCGACGGCTAGCCTTCGTCACTGGACCTTTCTTGATTCCGTTTCGTCGTGTAATGCAAATCATGTCGGCTTTCTTAACAGCAATCTTTTCGTTTATGCACTGGCGTTAATCGCGCGAGCATGCCTCGGAAAACTTAACTCGAGTTCAACGTCGTATGAGATTCGCTGCACTTGCGAGTTGCAGCGCGCCGAAATGGTTCCTTCAATCTCCTGCACGTCGTAAACATACTTGACGTTGACGAGCTTCTTGCGTTTACGCAGATTGCTTGGCCTGAAGAACTCAACCACGCCAGAAACTGGCCGAGATCCAAAGCGCAGCACAACCGACAGCGGCGGCTCCATTGCGCATCTGAGCTTAGTGCTGCATGCGGCCGCCAGTCTGACTACTCGAAACCAAAGAACTTATCGTAGGGGGCACTTTTTAGCACCGTTTTCGCAGCGCCGCCTGGACAGCCAGTCAGGCCTATTCAGTGCGTAGTCAGCTTTGGTTGTTGCGTGTGCTTTGTTGGATACCTTGGTTCCACGTCCACCGCCTAAGTCGATACTTCTTGTGCCTTAACTGCGGTCGAACATGTGTTGGAGGTAGTGGCGGTAGCTTGTGTAGTGTGCATGGGGCAGTCGGTTAGGGGTGTTCTTTGTATTGCGTCTGTTTGAATTCATTCTTGATTCTTTACATGATGCTCCTGGCCTCCTAGCCATTAGGGTTTCGTCAGTCCCGAGCGAGAAGCATGTGAGGGTCCTGGTGAATTTCCACGTGGTGGATGACATCAAGGTTTTCGTGGCTGCGTTCAATGTCTAGTTGAAAATGTTTAACACTGCGTGAAACTCGTGCGTGAGCTCGGGATGTGTGCGCGATTGTGCGTTCAGTGGTCGATGCTTGTTTGAGATCGTAGCACTCCTAAACAGAAGTGGTTACGTAGGTCAGAAGGAGTGCTGCTTGATTAAGAGGCTGACGAGCCGCTCAGCGTCTTTGAAAGGACAGCCATGTCCAAACATTTTCCAAGATTGCAAGAAGCGTGGCAGCGCCGCAGCGTTTAGTGATGCCAGATCAATTCTTAAGTACAAAAAAGAAGGGAGGACGCGAGAGTGAGGCTTTTTCGACTATTAAGTATGTTGAAAAATGTGTCGCCAGACGTTCATTAGGGTTGCAGGCCGCATGGGTATCTTATATTGAGGCTAAATGCTATGACTACATCACTTTCTACTATGCTTTTTGTAGTATATACGTAAAGTGGTGGTGCACTCGATTGACAACATTCAACAAAGGTTATACACTGCTGGACTCCTTTCGTGTTTAAGAAAAGCATTTGACTGTGGAAACATTCGGTTGACCAAGACATATGATTATGGGATAAGAGCACATATCTTCACTCGCAGTTATTTACAGCAGATATGAGCGATTAACAATTCCAAATCTACGAAAGTTAAGATTTTACAACGCCTACCGCAAAGCTCTATACTTGGCCCTTTGTTATTTAGCCTATACATTCATTACCTTTCTAACGCACCAAATTCTCAAAGCTTAATGATGTACAATGATGACACAAATGCGTTTTCGTAGCTATTGTAAGTCATTGTGAACGTTACGTTAAATAATTATCTAAATTTGCTATTTTCGTGGTTACACAACAGCAAACTGCAACTAAATGTTAATAAAACGGAATATATGACTTTTGCACCAATTAACAAGCCTATGGGTTTCAGTTTAAAAAAAGCGTTTCATCATGTGTGAATAGAACAAGTAAAAACTCGTAAGCTTTTGGGTATCTGGTTTAAAGGTGATATGTCCCGGACGAAATGCGTAGAACTGTCTGCCTAACTTGTAAAATCCCGGGGTGTTTCAACAGAATTAGGGATCTAATTCCACTGTGGTTACAAGGTTATTTTTAGACGAATGCCTTAGATGCCTTATGAAATGCGAAAATTGACCGTCGGCGTCCCGCGGCGTCGGGGATAACGCGAGTGATGTAAAAAATCATTATCACGTGATGACGTCACCATATGACACCATGACGTCACAGATTGTCAAAATTTGTAACGTCATTGTGACGTCACATGGCGTAACGTCACATGGCTACGTCATCACGTGACATCGTAGCTTGGTCAAAGGTGGACCGATCACGAAGGCAGTGCGATACCAGGTCAGGGGCCTCCGATCTTGGAGCCAGTGCAAAATCACGTTATGTGCAGAAGGCTGTTCAATCTATCGCGTTTTGTCTACTAGAAGAAGAAGGCTAGCTTCGTGCCAGCGAGCGCATGAGCGCATTCTACCAGGAACAAGGAGCCATATTGAAGTTCTGGGCCCGTGCGGACGCTAATAAACGTCTGTTTGAGTTCACAAAGATGTTTCGGCTGTCCTGTTTGCCATATATTTTACGAAGATTTCGGAAGGTGGTGGGGCAGGATCAATACATCAGTCGACAACAAAAAGATGAAAATGGCGTTCGCCTTCGATTCGTCTTAGGTGAATTCGTAAGGGACCCTGTGAGTTTTTATATTAGTCCAAGTTCCATTCTCGACTTACATATTCTTTGCTTGTTTGGGGTATCAAATATTCACAAAATTAACTACATCTGATAATATTACAAGAAAAGTTCGTATATAGATACTTCAAAAACTATAGAGGTAAGCTTCTAGATTTGAGAACGCATAATTTCTTCGTTAACTACACTATGCTGAAAGCCAGTCAGATATAATATTATAGGCAATTTCAATGCATACAAACGTGCGAACTGTATTACAGAACATTATTTAATAAATCTGTGGAAATACACATTACAGGGCATGAAATGTGGCATAGACGATGCATACATCTTAACATTTTATGTCGTAAAATTTTTTGTGGTTGTTTGGAATCGAATAATGCAATCCATTTATGTGTAACTCTGTCGGGAAATCCCATGAAGAGATTCTTAGTCAACCTGTATTACTATTCTATAATGCACTTATTTCTCTTGTACCTGACGCTACTGGTCTGTTCGGATTGATTTGGAGGATTGTCTCATATCATTGCTTTTCTAGTTTTTGTTATGGTGTGCTTACTTTATATGTGATAATATTTGATATGAAGTGACCAATGTATTTTATATTACACATCCACCTGCACCGCCATGCCGTTGGCAAGGCGGAGCCCTGTGTCAGTCTTTCGCAGCCTTTTGGTGCTGCTCATCGTTTCCTTAATGGAAGCACATAAACTCCAATCTTCAACCCTATAAAAATATCAATGAGAGTTCTTAAAAAAATTAATTTGTTAATGCATGCCTTCCTTTGTCTCTCCTTCGGGTTTAGCTTGTTTTGCCCTGCATGCCGAGACTTGAGAGTTTCACCGCAAGAGCGAAGCAATGAATGTATAGCAACGAAATGGAATGTTATGCGTATCAAGGCTGGCGGCTCAATCTTTTAGCGGTACTGAAAGCAGTTTGCTGGGATAGTTGGAAGGCTGAACTTTGATGAAATTCCAGCGCTTAAGCGAAGTGGCAGCATGCATGCGCTACATTCCCGCGTCTGTCGGCGCATGTTAACTTTTCATGAAAACCCGTTTCTTCTGTGCCATAATTTTAGCTGAAGACCAGCGTTTTTATAGTCCTTTTTTCTTTCCTTGTCTGCATGTTGTTTTTTTTTTTTTTAAAGCGAAGCTGCTAGTCAAACCATGAATTGACAGTGGTGTTGCGAAAAAATCGCCGCGCCATTGCCTAGCAACTGCCGAGCACAGCACGCGCTCTGTGATGGGGACCGCCGCGCACAGCGACCGATGGAGGCGCCGCGCATAGCGTCTCATGGCACTTTAAAGCCATGGGCGCAAAGAGAGAGAAAATAAGATAGAAAGAAACACGAACCAAGCATCGCGATGACATACCGCACCACCTGGCCAAGCCGCGCACGCGCGGTAGCTAAGCCACGCCCACCGACGGAGACATCGCGCGCAACCTCCGCTACAGTGCATAGGCTGGCTGATCCCGATCGTGCCCAGACAGCCATGGCGCGTCCTGAAAAAGTGCGTACTCGCGAGGAGGAAGCCGCGTATCTCGAAGCTAGACGTGTCGATCGACGGGGAGTACGAGCGGCGACGTTCCCGTGCTTTGCTGTGCCAAGCTTTGCGTGACTTAGTGCAAACCTGCCGAATATTTTTTTTCCACTTTCACATAAGCGCTGGAAATGCATCAAGGTCCCTTAGCATACGACTTGACGTAACTCAACAAAACGAGGCGTTAGGAAACGCGGCCGCTGCAGCGAGTTAAGCGTCCTTCGCGCTTTCTATCGCTTCAACGCGAACTGGACGGTGAGAATACAGCGCGTACAAAGGTATGAACCATCTGCTCATACGGGCACAACCACGCCCGGCAGCTCACAATAGGCAGTTCCTGCCGGAGACCGAGACCTCCATCTCGGGCGACGAAAGATGGCCGGCGCGTTTGCTCTCCGCTGGAACGGCGATCCTCGGCTGCTCAGGTCAGTGCCCAAAGTTACGCCTTCTCTTAATGCGACTAATTCATCTGGTACCAATGCCGCTTACAGCGGAACAAAGGGAGAAAACATCAGGAAGAAATGTAACTTAACAAACAATTATATCGGGCCAGTTGGTATGGATCCATCTTGGTAGGAAGCGCACAACTTTTACAAAGGACACGAAACAAGAGACACACTTGTGTCTCTTATTTCGTGTCCTTTGTAAAAGTTGTGCGCTTCCTACCAAGATGGATCAGGAAGAAGATAGAGCGAGAGTGCTGTATCGCATTTTGCGTAAGTCACTCATACAACTGCGCTCAAAATCGCGAATTTTTCTTTCGTAAGTAATTTCTTGCATTGACCAGTCACCCTCGTTAATGATATGCCGAGTACTTCTGAGTGTGCGTGTGTGTGTTTGCACTGTAGGAATCAACAAGCGTATACCTTAAACGATGCGAAGCGTGAACGCGTTATCTACACTGGAATCACTCGCCTGTGTGTATGGGGTAGAGTCCGGTGAGGAGGGCACTTCTCGTGGCCGTACTCGAGGACTGCGCGTAGTGCTGGGCCAGCGCCAGTCCGTCGGCGGCCAGCCAATCGATGTTGGGCGTCAGCAGCTGCCGCGAACCATGGTGGCCAACGTCCGCCCAACCCTGGAACCGGCGGTGCTCATACAAAAACGCCCCACTACTAGCACGCTCCTAAATACAAGACGCAAAAGTTTATGGAAGAATAAGAAAGTTCGAGTGTTGGAATCTATCCATGATTGAGCAGTACGCCAAGGAATAAAGGCGACAGAAAGAGGAAGGGACAAATGCGAGCCTTTCTACTGAACTTATCTTTCGGAAGGAGCAGCCTTTTTGAGCACTGTAAAAAACCATAAGGCAAAATGTACTTAAGCAATAGCTTCATTCGATAAAGAATCTTCGGCTTGACTGAAAAGAGTCGTGTGGTTAATCTAGATGATCTAAGCTTCTGCAATATCCCGCACGCAATGAGTGCGGTGTTGGAGATCAACGGAAGTGTCTGCAAAAGAAGCCAAATGCACTCGTAGTCGTGGCAATGTACAGCTGGTTTTAGACAGTGGTGTATGCAGTCAAGTAACTGAAGGCTGTATTCATATTCAAATGCGATTTTCATTAATAACATTCTTCTGCCAATGTGATTGCGATGTTGATGAACGGAGTGGGAAAGCAATGAACGACGAGGAATAGCACAATTCCTGCCTTATATATAAATTGACGTCTCCTCTCTGATATACTTGACATTGTGAAGCGAAGAGGCACGCGAGGACCAGCCGAGCTGTGAGCAATGTGCCATAAGGTGGCCACGTTGTCGTATAGAAATCAGGAATGTGAAAATAACCATTGTTAGGTATCTCGGTTAAGTTTATTGCTTGAGTGTTTACTACAGACTACGAGGAAAACAGGCAACACAGGCAGTGCGTATCTATGATGGTGTATTCATTAGAAAAATATGTATGTGCACAAAAAAGGCGGGAAGGTACTTATACACGATGTTTAAAAAATGCGTCCGAAAGAGTTAAAAAATAGGAGAAATGCGGAATTTGTTCGCTATCTTGATAATTACTTTTTCTATGGCAGCATATATCTTAGCATGACTAGAGACATAAATTACGGCAGTAATTAGGCGGCAACAGGCGGTCGGGTAAAATGGGAGCTCTCTTGCTTCGAAACGTCCGTTGCCGCTTTGGAATTTCCAAAAAAAAAAAACGGACGCTGGTAATTATAGCAAAGCGATGAAACCTGTCCAACTTCGATGGCGAAACAAACTCGGAAGGCGTCCAGAATGAGCGACAGTCGTTATGTCCATCGACGTCGCTTCGTGACTGCGATTGTGATTGTGAGCGCGCATAGCGCACATACGTTAACGAATGCAGAAGAGCTAACACAACTGCAATAGTAGCCGTGAGCGCTGACGTCATTCTGGTAGCCTGCTATTTACGCTCATCTGCGCTACAGTTTCAGTTTTCCCGGTGGAGTTGGTCCCATTTCATTAGTCCGCAATAATTACCAAATGCCGCCTTTTCGAGATCTCAAAGCGGCAACGGGCTCTTCCCAGGAACGACTTTAATACTCCCACTGGACTCCACTACGTGTCTACACCGATTAAAAAGATAATTAGCTTAATATTCTTAATTACTATCGTAATTAATGTCGCTAGTCACCTTATGATGTCTGCCGCTACAGAAAAAGCGATTACGTAGGCCATGACCAAGAATTGCTTTTCTTTTTGTAACACCCTTATATTGCAGAAGTGCACCTAACCGGGCTGGCCGGTACGTCAATATGACAAAAAAAAAAAAAAGAAAAGAAAAGAAAGAGCGCTAGCCATGGCACGCTGATAGAATGCCAGCAGCGCCTTGCCTGTCGTTCTATCACCGTTCCGTGTCCATGTGGAAATAAGGGCTAGTGGAAGGCATGCGCAGTCAGAACTTGTGAGGCCACGCGCTCCCGTGTTGCAAGTAATTGAACGCGACTGTACCTTGTACGTTGCTCACCTTACCATGCTCCTGTAGCAGTAGCTGTTCTTTCATTTCATTTATTTATTGATACCCTCACGGCTATTGGCATTGCAAAGCGGAGTAGGAAAATGAGTAGTAAAAATAATAAAAACACGCAAAAAACGCAGAAAGAAATTGAGAGTTGACAAGGGTGGGGGCTTGAGCTCGTTGGAAATTCAGGACAGTGTACTACACTCTAAAAAGTAAAGGAGGAAATGGGGGGTCGAGGTTACTCCTTTAGGGGAGTAACTAACCTGCCACACCCATTACTCCTTTTTGGGGGTAACTGCGACGGGACGAACCGTTACTCGCCGTAGAAGTTGCTCCTTCAGGGAGTAACTGACTGGAGCAACGGATGCTCTTTGTGAAAACTCCCACGGGAGCAACGGTTACTCTTTCTCGATACTCCTCAAAGGAGGAACGGATAGTCTTTTTCGATACTCCCACGGGAGGGACGGTTACTCTTCTTCAATACCCCCAAGGGAGCGACAGTTACTCTTTTCGATTACTCCTCTAGAGAGCAGCCGTTGCTCCTTTCCTAAACTCCTAAAGGGAGGAACGGATGCTCTTGGTCAATACTCCTATGGGAGTGACACTTGCTCCTTACAAATACTCCCGAGGGAGGAAAAGATAGTCTTTTTCAATACTCCCAGGGGAGCGACGGTTTCTCTTTACAAGGAGGAATGGATGCTCTCTGTCAATACTCCCACGGGAGCAATGCTTGCTCTTTCTGAACACCTAAATGGAGTAACACTTACTCTTTCCCATTAGTCCCGCAGGGAGGAATGTATATTATCTCTCAATACCCCCATGGGAGCGACATTTACTCTTTCACAACATTCCTCATCGGAGCAGCATGCAGTTATAATCATTCTCAATGACTCTCGATGGAGTAACGTTTGCTTGTATTGAGTGCTCCTCAAGAAACCAGCAGTCCAGCTCTCCCATCGGCAAATGAAAAAAAGTTTTGAGGAACATGATTTTCATCGGGTTGCGCCAAGTCTGACACAAATGCTCCAGGAGAGGGTAGAAATCCAGATCTATTTGTGAGAAAAATACTTTATTGAAATCAGTCTGGCTGTTCACTGGCTCAAGATGGTTAGAGCCACACGGACGAGTGACGCTCTGAACTTTCAGAACTTGACACAGGAGATCGAAGGTCCGCTGAGCTTTCTTGCCGAAAACAATGTTCAGCGCCCAGTATAGCGCGATTTGTGTGGCAATGGCTGCCAAAAGGCCAGTCTCCTTAATATCAAGGCCCTCCAGGCGCATAGTAAATTCCCTTGAAGTCAACAAGCTTCCATTGTATGTCACTGTCGGCACATGATGCGTCTTGATGGGGTCCTACAAAAAAAAAGGCACATTTTAACACAACGCTTGTTGCTTCATTATTACAGCAGCTGCTTCATGTAGCAACAGATAAAACCTAATGCTTTACGACACACTGACAAATAAATGAAATTACAACTTATTTGCAAAACATGATTCGACACTGGAAGGAACATTCTTAACAAGTCAAAGCATTTGCAGTAAGGCTACAGGTTTATCCACAGGTTAGAGACTGGTCTCGTTTACACGGAAGCCAATTAATTGGTTCTGAAACAAAAAAAAACAGAGGCCTTTGCTGTTTGCAGGCAGCACTCATGCTAGCATACTTTATAAAGTAGAACCCTGCTGATACATTTTTCAAGGCCATGTGCAAAAAGAATGTAGGAGCCAGGAAATGGGAAAAAAAGTAAAAGTGAGAGTCGTAGTGAAATGCACAATCATATCTCAGTGGTTATTGACGAAAAAAAAAAGTGCAGCGTTGGCTCCTGTACCTTTTTTCCATCTGATCAGCACAATGCGAGCAAATTCATTGTGGTAGGTGAGTTGAGCTGTTAGAATCAATTATCGACTTGAGAGACTTACTTTCCTGCACTAATTATAGATACCCATTGTGCCACGTGGCTCCTGCCATGATAACTTCAGTGTACATTTTTTTCCGAATAAACCCAGTGTCTGAGTGGCCAGCACCTAAAACGGTATCTTGAAGCGACCATCCGTCGTGATCCTTTCACATCCATAAACAAGATTATCGCTGGATGCACCGGCGATAATGCCACGAGCAATGACGATCTCAGCTGACCTGCTCAGTATTTTCGGCATAGTGCCAGGTTGGTGTGGCTTGCAAATGGCCGCATGTCTTGCAACAGTGAAAGACCAAAAACACAGCCCTTTTTCCCAAACTTCACCACCACTGCACGCATTGGCACACTCGGCCATGATCTCATCAATCGACAGAATTGTGGAGTTAAGAACTGCATTATCGACGAAAACATTATTGTGATTCCATTGGAGGCATGAAAGAATCGAGCATGCCCAGCATGCTAGCATGACTACAGCAATGACCCGCAAGTAAACAGAGTGCGAAAAGACCATGCCGTCTCTGGTCTTCATGGCCTTAATTTTGCCAACACCTCGCACAAAACACATTTTAGAACTATGTGACCTTACAGATGGCTGTGAATTGCAAAGGATGATTGAATAATTGATGATTGAATAAATGTTTAGGGGGTAAAATAGACTTCAAATCTTCCCGAAAAAAATTGTGAACTTAGAGAAAATAAGCGATTTGTCGCATGTTTGACCGTATTTTTCATACTGATGCGGTCCAAGTAAAAATCCTCGTCATGCGGCGTTTGATAGAAGACTTCGTCGTTAAGTAATGAGGAAAGTCTAATGAAGTAATTTTTTTGTTTTAAGGTAGAAAATAATTTTTGAATTTGGCCCTCCGAACGCGCCCTGCATTTCATTTTGTTGCCACTTCGCCGCAAAGCACGTGGTCGCCCTTCCAGGTGACACTCGTCACAGGCAGCGGCAAGATGCGAGATGTATGTCAGTGGCTCGTGAGTCTTCGAAAGTCTTGTCGCGTTGATGTCAGGGCGACGAGTAATGAATTCGCGTTACAATGGGAGCTTGCTTGGCGGGCCCAATGGGAAGTATGGACGCCCGAGAGCAGCCTATGGCGGCGTTGGCACAGTGTGCTACAGGGCCGTCTGCACAACTGGCATACACATATATACCGAAAGAAATAATGCACATTGTATACACTTTTTTTGGGGGTATACGTGTTGTGCAGACGGCCTCTAGCACATTGTGTCAACGACGCCATAGGCTGCTCTCGGGCGTCCATACTTCCCATTGGGCCCGCCAAGCAAGCTCACATTGTAACGCGAATTCATTACTCGTCACCCTGACATCAACGCGACAAGACTTTCGAGCACTCACGAGCCACTGACATACATCTCGCATCTTGCCGCTGCCTGTGACGAGTTTCAGCTGCAAGGGCGACCACGTGCTTTGCGGCGAAGTGGCAACGAAAAGAAATGCCGGGCACTTACGGAGCGCCAAATTCAAAAATTATTTTCTTCCTTAAAACAAAAAATGAATTGATTAGACTTTCTTCATTACTTAACGACAAAGTCTTCTATCAAACGCCGCATGACGAGGATTTTTACTTGGACCGAATCAGTATGAAAAATACGGTCAAACATGCGACAAATCGCATAAGTTCACAATTTTTTTCGGGAAGCTTTGAAGTCTATTTTACCCCTAAACATTTTTGTACTATAATAAACTTTCCTGAAAATCATACTAGTATTAAGATTGGTTAGGGGGAGTTGGAGATAGCACAAGAAAAAATCACGAACATTGAAGAGTTTTGTAGTTTTTGAAGATACGTAGCTGGTAGTGAAACACAAATATTTCGGAATTAATGAATAGGACAACTAAAGAGAACCTCTGCGATAGCGCCAGCGTGGTTTCAAAGCTGAACACAAAAAAATAGATTTTATACACATTTTTCTATTAGGCACGGTTTAACAAATACAAGCGAGCATAGAGGGGGCGCCATGATCGTCAAAATTTTTATCGAGCAAAAATGTTTTGCCACAATACTCTATGTGGCAAAGGAAAAAGGCACAAATTTTATCATCAAAATTTGCGATGTGCGAGCGCCACGTCTGGGACACTTGGCATGGAATGACCCAATAATAATATATGGGTTTAACGTCCCAAAACCACGACATGATTATGAGAGACACCGTAGTGGAGGGCTCCGGAAATTTCGACCACCTGGGGTTCTTTGACGTGCACCTAAATCTAAGTGTACGGGCCTCAAACATTTTCGCCTCCATCGAAAATGCAGCCGCTGCAGTCGGGATTCGATCCCGCGACCCGAAGGTCGCGAGATCGAATGACAGGGTCAGCAGTTGAGTGCCATAACGACTAGACCACCGTGGCGAGGCTTATCCATTGAAGGTGCAACTAGCAACTGAGCAAAGAGGCTTATCCATTTGAGAGGCCTGTTTTATAAAGAAACTAACTACGAGCAAGACTTCGATTTGGGCGAGTTGGTACATGCTTAGCTGGGGAAAAACAGCGCAAAAAAGGACGAGGACGCAGGAACACAGTACACTGTACGAGCGCTGAACTTACAACTGACATCTTTATTGCACCAACCGCTCGTTTTTACAGCGCATCAAGCCGAGCACGCCATTCCAATCACACCGCCAATCAAAATCATCAGGTATGCAAACTACATTGTCACTGAAAGCTATCACATGTACATGAATTTCACGTTCTGTTTTGCCGTTTGCCTTCTTTAAAAATTGTGTGTTCTCAAAACAGAATTTGAAATCGTGGAAGCGTTTTTTATCAGGGAAGCAGGAGACACTTGCATCAGCAAGCCATCTATTTTGCTCACTCACGCTGAGATTCAATATCTCAAAGCTTTCATGTAAATCATTTCCTTTACTGTGTTTTTTGTTGGTCATCCTCAATTTTCCATCGACTTACTCTCAATCATTGTTATCGCGGAAAGTGAGCCTGCGCCTCGAACATGGATTGTTTGTTGTTGTTTTTTTGTTGCTTGTTCATCCTTGTTAGGAACTGGTTTGTTCATTTTATCTGAGTGTGAAAGATTCATGCGCATGGTGTCATTCATGTACACGTGATAGCTTTTAGTGACAATGTAGTTTGCATACCTGATGATTTTGATTGGCGGTTTGATTGGAATGGCGTGCTCGGCTTGAGCGCTGTAAAAACGAGAGGTTGGTGCAATAAAGATGTCAGTTGTAAGTTCAGCGCTCGTCCAGTCTACTGTGTTCCTGCGTCCTCGTCTTTTTTTTTTAGCTGTTTTTCCCCATCTAACTAAAGTTTTTCTGAAAGCGGTGTGCAACAAGCAGACTAAGTAGTAATTGATAACGATACTACTACTCACGGGACCTGGCTGGTCACTCGAGCATTTATTCTTGCTCTATTTTCGATCACGTCCACTTCTCTAATGTCTACAGACACTTGGAAGTCTTCGTCGAAACGCTATAAAAATAAGAATGCCAGAACTCAGAAGGGAACTACGTAACACACGGATGAAAAGTTCGGAAGTGTCATGGTTGCAATGCTGGCCAACAAAGATTCACAGCCTACTGTTGCCACAAGCATTCATACTATTTATACATCCCAAATTTCCGCGATAGCAAGTGACAAGCGCGACATTTTACTACAACTAAAATTAAAACACACTATAACGAGGTTCGACTACTGACAGTGTCGGCTACTCATACACGTGCAGCAGCGCTAGATGCCGAACACTATTGGAATTGACGCCTTGCGTGGCCTCGAAGAAGGATATCCTACTCAACAGAAACACCTTTCACGTTTTCTATGATGAAAGAAGTGAGGGCTAAATTCGGTGCAACAATGTTGTCATCAAGGCTTAGATGGGACCAAATTTGGCAATAACGTAAAATTTTGCGCTGCCGGATTTTTATATTAAATGGACGATGCTCAAAAATGTAACACAAAGCTGCAGTAATCGATGACAAACGCTGCTGCAACCGCTACAACATGACGATCAAGCACTCACCGTTAAGCCGATGGTGGAGACGTCAACTTCAGAGAACATGTCCAACTCCTTTATGTTCCATTGAATCCCGCCCCGTCCACGGCTCGTCGAAAGTGATGACGGCATTTCTGTCGCCGTACGTAACGAGGCACTTCGATGACATTGGGCGACAACGGCGCAAGACAAAGAACAGTTCTCAAGCCTGCCGCGGCACATGCACTCGCTCACACATACATGGTGTAGTGTCTCTACGACTCGATTGCTCTAGTCCTGAAACACCCAAAACTGAAACAAAGCCGTTGATTAAAACAAAACGAACTTATTTACTCATACACCAAAATAGGAAACGTCCACGCAGCTCAAAAGGCTCGCTGGCGACTGATGTTTTCCCGCGTCCGCTGGATTCTCCTCCTTGCACCACAAACACACACACACAAAAACAACCACCGACACTGGCACGGGCATCGGCAGGATTTTGCCTTGGGGGGTGCAAACCCGTGTTACATCGCGTCTGGGGGAGGGGGGGGAGAGAGAGAGCTGGCATAGCTTGGGGTGGAGGGGGGGGGGGGCAAGTGCCGGTGTGGCTTGAGGGGAGCAAGTGCCCCTTTTGGGGAGCAAGTGCCCCCTGCTTACGCCCATGGACACTGGTGCACGTGTCCCCCGTTTTATGGCCTACTTCGGAGGGGACAACAGTAGCGGTTTCAGTCAAGCGCGCTTTCTATGTTCCAAGGCCACGGACACGGGGGCCGTATGCTAGACGGCCTTCGCTACGCGTGGCTCTTGCCAGCACTGGAAACTCCAAAACAAACTGTCCGCGACACACGGCACGTATCCACGTGCGGTCCTCGTGGCCATGACTGCTGATTTATCAGTAGCTCTACTGATGTTTGTAATTTCTTCTGACTCAGTGAAAAGGTGACGGAATCTACTGCTTTTTGGTCTTTTTACAAAAATGAAAGGAACCTCTACGTTTTTTTACTAAGTTTACATTAATGTGATATCACCAGACAAACAAGAAATTCCTTTCTTTGCGATGTTCTCAAACGCAGCACTACTTTTGACTGACGAGCCATAGACACCATAGACTTTCATACAGTAAGCATAACAGGAAGCTCTATGTCATGAGCAAATACCAGCGAGTCGTGAGACAGAAATGTGAATGCACAACGCGCCCCACAGCTACGAAACCACAAGCAATATACTATCTGGCTCTCGCGCCAGTGCCCCATACCCCGTGCGAAGAAGTATGGACCCTGGAATAAAGGAAGTATGGGCCACGGTGCACCGGCCTGGACGTATACATACCGTCGGGCAAACAGGGCCCACATCCACCGTTCAATAAAGGTCATCCTGTCATCTCTGTTAACAATTTTATTTTAGTTATTTATTCATCCACTTATTGCTTACAAGAAACGAACGAGCATCGTTACGGCCACTAATATACATTTTCCAGGCACTGACACTTCGTAATGCACTTTACGTAAGAATATGCTTAGTAGTGAAAGGAGATCTACCCGCTCACCCCCTCACCCCCCGGCTCCCTCCCTCTCCTTCACGAGGCGTGCGGGAGTAAGTGTTGCCATTCGTCCTCCCGTTCCTCTCATTTTGACGAAGGACCAAGCAGTTACCCTCCGAACTTTGCGCACGGCACGCATGCTTCTGCAGTTCGTCCTTCGAGAGAGTAAAGCGCCCTTTTTCGGATGAACTGCGCAGTTACTCCCGAAAACTTTTTAGAGTGTACCAGTGCGCGAAGACAGCAGCGTGAGAGAGGACGACACACTTTGCTGGTGCGTCGTCCTCCCTCGCGTCCTGGTGTCTTCGCGCGCTGGTAGTACACTGTCATGAATTGAGGGGCCGTATTCCGCTCTGTGAAGGTGGACAACCAGCGAAGCACACGGCACAGCAGAGGTGACACACAATTTCGAACCATCACGCACCCTGTAAGAAAATTCGCAATGTCTGTGTCTCTTTTGAACTTAGCGTATGCTTCTTTTACCATTTGAGCAGCATGCGTCCTTTTGCAGCGACATGTGTTGTCTTGAGTTGCATGCTATATGTGCTAGGTGTTTCGTGCACGATATTGAAGGGGTTATGAACCACCCTTCGGGCTTGATGACAAGACACAGCCTGTGGATAGCAGACACTGCTATGAACAGATCAGCCAAATCTTGCAGTCGTGCGCGGCAAAGGGAGTTTAGAAGCGGAGCGCGAAGTTGTCATTTTCTCAGGCTGCCTCTTTTCATACAGTGGCCTATGCTCATCCTTTTCGGAGCTGCTAGCGTCGACCAGCAGATCATATGCTATTGGCCAACGGCCATGGAGGAAGGAATACTAAGGAGAGGCCCTGACGTCACGTTCGTGAAGCCTGCACATCGCAAACACCCGCATCGCCTCCTAGCGAAGGATCAGCGAAACATTACGCGATTTCCGTTGCGTCGTTTGCAAGCGCATGCGCGCATCGCGAAACTTTGTAGCCTTTTTTTGTTTGTTTTTCGCCGTGCAAGCGGCGTAGTCGATTCACGCGTGCTGCTCCTTCTGTGTGTTCGTTAGGAAAGCTACGCAATGCCCAGCTGTTGCGTATACCCTGTGCAAATCGCGTGCACTGCGGACAGTACCGGGTGTCACGTTTCATGTGTACGTATACGTTCGCTTCATTACTGATCACTAAGGCATAGTATTTGCATGCGGAGCTCTCGGATGTGCGCTCTGTTGCTCCTTACTCGTTGTGTCAACTCGGGACACACGTGAAATTTAGTTTTTGGCATCTGACACGGCGTACATACCATGCGCTGAAGGCATCGTACGTTTTAGAGGCTGTGCCGTTCAAACGAAAGGACAATAAACTTTTGTTGTCGTTATCGGACTACGTGATGTATGTATTGTGCGGTGTGCGCTCGCTGCGTGCCTGTGCTGTGTGCGCACTGGAATTACAAACTTTACGTGCACGATCGCGTAGACAATACAGCGGTGTCCTCTTTTCGACGTGAAGTTACGTCAACTATAGGTTGGCGTTGCGCCGAATAGCTACTGTGCTCACTCCATATACACGAGCAAAGAACCGCTAATCGGGCAATAGATCTGGAAATCGGGCTACGAGAAAGGAAAAGGCCTAACGCCCAACAGAACGTGTAAGGCACTGCTAGGTGAGTTTGAGTACGATGAGGCAGGGGCTGAATGTATTTGATTACGGCACGTACCGGTATTTTCTGTACTGTTGCACAAAAACGCTCCACGAAGAATTTCAGCACGCAGTGCTCGGGCCTGCCACGCACGAACAGCCTGGTAAACGTCTGCTTGCAACATTTTACTGCGTGCGAACCGCACAGTACGCGCTAAGTTTACGCCGGGATTACAAATCTGCGCAAAAGCTAACCACCGCTGAGAGCACGCCGCAGGGCGTCTGCTGTTTTGTTTGCCCCATACCGGTTTGTTTGCCCCATAAATCTGACGTCACTTCCGCCACACTTTTCGCAATGCATTGGGATACGATAGGGCCTCTCCGTAGTTTTTCCTTCCTCCATGCCAACGGCCAACATAAATGAAGAAGGGCGTTTGAACCGATTGCGCTTCTTGCCACGGGGTGCCGCCACATGGTGGCGCAGCGCTCCTTAAGGCACAAACGCACTGGCGCCGTGGCCTTCTCCCGCGCGGCGCTCACCGCTCGCGAGACGCCGCTTTTCTATCGTTCTCCCGTGAAGTTTCTCTCCCGCCGACCAAATCGCTCCCCGCCCTATTTTCACCGCTGCCGCCGGCTGCCGCGAAAGCAGACCACTAATCAGCGCCTGCTTTTAGATGCGAAGTATCTTAAGGCGGAGCTGAGTCCGGTGGTGGTGGTGGTGGTGTGCGGCGTGACCACCCTTACTTCCGCCTGTGTGCACGTACCTTTAGTCTGCTAACATTGCAAAGTGAACCACACTCGCGCACAGGAATTTAAACGGGAGAGCCCGATCGCGTTTCACCAGACGCGCTGCAAGTCACGACGTGCGCTGACGTAACTCCTATCCCCCGCGCTGTCCCTCTTCAAATCGCCTCGATTTGGCTGCACTTTCTGCACTTAGTTCGTGAAATTGCCGTGCCCGTGGCGTGCCAGTTCTTGTAGTGTTAGTGCAGCATAACACTAGCGCTCTCGGTGCAGTGGTCAAATCTAGGGCAAGAGTGCGGCAACACCATGTACCAACAGATGATCTGTTAAGGGGATACCCATCTCGTTTTGTTTTGTTTCGGCGAGGAAAATTGCACCACGTGCCCTTTTTTTGTAACGTATTTATGTGTACTCTTTCAATAAACCTTCAGTTGCGAGTGTGCGCTTTGTGTCGTAGGTTCCTCCCTTTTGTCCTTGCTCCCACAGTGCGCCTATTTGCTTTAAGATATAAACACCATGTACCTTCGCCACTTGCACGAGAAGAGAACTCGCTCGGAAGCTAGTGCTGAAGTGCAGATGAACTTGTGAAGCAAGACCTCAAGTCGAGTGCAGAAGTGCAGTTGGCGCACGCTGCACTCGCCAAACTGAGCACCAGAGTGCGGCAGTCTTGAACAAGTCCAGAAGGTGTATGTAGCTTCCAGTGCGCTTCAGGCGCGCGACAAACCCTCGTAATGGCCCGGTCACGCTAACGGCACGGCGGCTAACCATGCTGGGGCTGCCGTGCGCAAGCAATTCCGCCCGAGCATGTCAGCCGTTCTTTGCCTTTCGTAGAATGAGTCCGAGACCCATTTTCGCGACGTTCTCCGGCAGCTCCAGAGCGACGTGACCAATCAGCAATGGAGGAGTGGTTTCCATGGATATTCATTCTAAAAAGACAGGGCGTGCAAATAAGGACACAAGAAAGAAGTCAGGACACAAGAAAGAAGTCCTTGTTTGCACGCCCTGTCTTTTTAGAATGAATACTTACCAACTAGCTCAGCTCTCTGTTATTCTGTGTTATTCTAAGTTCCATGGCTACATTGGCGCGCCACGTCGTCTGCTTTCTGCTGCCCGCAACGGCCGCTTCTCTCGCGAGACCCGTCGAGCAGTTTGCTTTTCGCTCCGCGGTATTCGCACTACAAGTACGGATGGTGCCGTGTCAGTGCCAGGCATGTTTCCAGCAATCAATGAGCGGTTTGCCACGCCATATTCACAATACGCGACACAACAACTTTCTGGAGACGATTTAGAGCCCGGCTGACGCGCAGATGCGCGAAATCTCGCCATCTCACGTTCATGCACCGATGTGTGAGATTGGAACGCGTCACGTGATCACCTCGTCGGTGGAACTTGCCGCGCGGGCGGCGGCGGCCGACGTCCTAAGGTAGTGCGCCGTTACAACAGCCACAAAATTTCCTACAATATTTACTAGAGGCAACCCTGGCGCTAGCGCCTATGGGAGTTGCAACCCATGACGCTTCAGCTAGCATGGGAATGATGGGTAGTACTCGGATTGGTCTAAACTTCGTTCTTTTGGCTCCGATTGGTTCCGCGTTGCCTGCATCCACTTTGTCGTAAGACGAAGTTCAGCAAACGTTCAGCAGTTCCACATCACCACTTAACTTTTTTAGGCTCACCAATTCAAATCTGGTCACGAAGTTCTTAACGATCCATTCTTTTGTCCGAAAGAAAACCAGAACACAGCAATAAACAAAGCCAAAAGGGCGTTCGAAGCCCGCAAGTACCAACACCAGGCAAATCCGTGTACTACCCATCATTCCCATGGTGGCTGAACGATCGCAGCGCCAGAGTCCCCTCTAGTTAATTTGAGGAAACGCGATGCATTGTTTAAAAGTCCGACGCGTTCGAGGAACGCCATCCCCTGCACGAACCAGCATTGCGTGTCGTCGCCGTGTACCATGATGCGTTCGAGCAGCTCATTTAAAGCGGTCCCAATTAACTTCGGAGGCAGACAAAGTTGGAAATGCCGTCGGATTGCCGAGTTGCGTTGTCATTGAGAACAACTCGTTCTTGCGTTCCTGCCAGTAATGGACCGTGTTTGGGCAGACGCGGGGCCACTAGTCGTTCCTCGACGACGTTGAGCCTGGGCAAATGTGAAGGCATTGGTGGGTAGACCTAGTCGTTAATACTGCCTTTGATAAGCGATTCCTTGCATGTCGCACAGACCCGAAACTGACCGACTTCGGGAGCAGCTGGGGAACCATCGCGTCAGTACCTCCATGGCATTGTTCCGTTGTTGTTGAGACCGGATCTCGTCGATCGTAGCCAGGTTGTTGTCGAACCACAGACGGTCGCAGACGCCGCTGCCGAAGTGCCGCTCGAGAAACTCTCGCCGAAAGCGGGCGTTGGCCCCGGCGAGCGCGTTGCCCGATTGCCATGTTGACGCTATTCGGCCGGCACTGCAATTTCCTTTCTCGCCGCCTCCGCCAAGCATCTGCCCGCCATGGTGGGCATGCTTGCGTCCGACGGAGAGACGTCACTGACGGAGCAACCAATGGCAAGCGCGCTGGCATGGATAATGATCTAACTAACGGCGCAGCCAATGAAGACCATTATTGAAACATGTGGCGAAGGTTTCTCGTTTCGCCTAGCCATATACAGCTTTCGCCGTAAAACCACTTCCGTCTCGTTGGCGATAAGACAAACAATTATTGCAGGGGGAGAAATTCGGGCTTGTTGGTAAGAGATTAGGAAAAATTCAGCGCAAAATGACACAAGGACGACAAGGGAGGACACAACACGTGCGGACATGTTCCGTCCTCCCTTCTCGTCCTTGTGTCATATTGCGCTGAATTTTTTCTAAAGAATATTAATGGTTTTCGGCTTGTTTTTTCTTTCCGAACGCGCGCACGAACATAAGAGGTTTCTTCAGTGCGCTCGCCCGCGCAGTTTGCTTGCGCTATGGAAGTGCGCGCCCGTTTCTCTGCTGCAAGTGAGTAACGTCGATTCCTTCAAATCGCCGCTAGACTGCCGAATCAGAATCTGATGGAATGTGGATGTCAGCCCGTCATATGCAGAGCGAGTTACGAGTTAAGACTCAGATGTTCATGAGCAAGCGACACCTGGCGAGACGTTGCGGATTTGATCAAAGGTGACTTTTCTCACTCCGTGTTTCCACTTGACGCCACTTCGTGCACGTATTTTTGTACGTCAGCGAACTACTACTGGTATAAAAGAAGCACCGCATCTATTTGACTTCTGTGGGCACGCAGGACACAGCACTGCCATGGCGCTAACCAAGCGATTACTTTACCTTGTGCAGGTCAGTTATACTGATGGTTCATTTTGTAGTGACTACCGTAGCATTGTGGTCCTGCCGTGCCTCACGCAGAGTATTGCAATTGCGTACAATTGTGTGAACGTCTCTAGACTTCTACTCTGTGGTGACGTTGAGCAAAATCCAGGTCCCACACAGAAGGAATTGTTTGAACAGTTGTTAGATGGGCAAGCTGTCCTTCGTAATTTGATGTTAGAGCTGACGTCACAACTTATAAAAACTGAGAATGTCGTCAGCGAATGGGATCGTATGTTTGCTCAGTTTGAAAGAAAGCTCTCTGAAACATCAGCTATGCCAGATCAGGCAACCGAAGTGCATTTCTCACTCCAGTCGATAGAGAATTCTTTAAGCTTCCAGACCAAAAGCTGACAGACCATGAGGACAAAAGCAGGTGGTCCAACCTTGTTATCCATGGTATTCCGGAAAACCGTAACGAAACGGAAGCATTACTCAAGGAAACAGTAGTTAAGGAAGTATTTCGAGATAGAATAGAAGTGAAGTGTGATTCAATAGGGCGCATACAGCAGCTTGGTAAACAAAAAGGCAAAAGGCCTGTCATATTAAATTTAGAAGACTATAACGAAAAGAAGGTAATACTGGAAAATGCCAAAAAACTTAAGGGGTCAAATATTTTCATTCATAATGATTATTCGCAGTCAACGCTAAAGAAACGCAAACTACTTTGGAACACCGCAAAGCAGGACAAATAACAAGGAAGAAATGTAAGCTTGATTCACGATAAGCTAAAAATTGACAGAGACCTATATATCTGGGATGAGAAACAAAATATAAGAGTGCAAATGACAGATTGCCGAGACATTCAGGCAGCAGGATGACGGGAGACTGCTTGTGCATGGAAAATGCTTCGTCTTGTAAATATGAATGCCTGCAGCACTAAAAATAAAACTGAGTTATTGGAGGTACTCCTAATGCAGCACGATCCACATAACACTGTTGTAACAGAAACGTGGCTTCATTCTGAAATATCTCACGAAGATGTGTTTCCTCCTGCCCATACTGTTTTCCGCAGGGATCGCGTAACCAGGGGTGGCGGTGTTGCGGTACTTATTAGAAATCAAATAGATGCCGTCTTATTGGATGACATTGCCGAATTCGTATGCTTGTGTATCAAGCTCTCTTTTTGGAGCCAGACGTATATTCTTTATACAGGCCTCCTGATGCGGCTCCGGAATTTCTAGCCAAACTACAGGCGCACATGCAGCAGCATAAATCCAAGAAGATCATCTTGGTAGGCGATTTTAATCTCCCTAGCATTAGCTGGGATCGTCTTGACACCGGAAATGACACGAATGCTATCTTCGACATAATGTTAGAGCATGATATCACCCAGGTCGTAAACCAGCCGACTCGAGTGCATGGCTCTTGCAGTTCTGTTTTAGACTTAGTATTCATTCCCCAGTGAATTCTTGATTACACTGTACACACTGAATACGTGCTATCTGATCACAAACTTGTCAATATTTCTCTGCCAATTTCTTGCCGTAAAGTGCTAAAAGAAACACATGTGCATGTCTACAAAGATTACTCGAATGCGGATGATGCATCAAATATTGATCACATCGAGGGTTGTCTTACTGATTTTGATAGTGGCGACGTTGGTGTTTTGTGGGATCGCTTTAAGAGCATGGGTCGGTATTGCCTTGAAGTGTTTGTCCCTAACAAACGAAAGAAAGTGCAAAAGGAAATGCCGTGGATGACGCGGGAAAATATATATTTGAAACGTAAAGTGAAAAGATTAAAAAAGAAAAGGGCATCACCACATGTCATAGCAGAGGTCAACCAATGCCGTGCAACCCGAATGCCCGCTCAAAAGAACATTATTTGAGTTCAACACTACCAGGTTTTATTAAAACCGACCCGACTAAATTTTGGAATTACTTAAGTGAAAAGAAGAAACCAGTGTCCCAGATTACTGCTAACGGCGTTATTATTATTGAAAAAAGAGGCATTGCTGAACAGTTCAACACATACTTCAACAGTGTATTTTCTGCTGCAACTGATGGCCATCCCGCAGGCCCATTTGTCGGCGTTGCAGTCACAAAGTTTTCAAATTATATTAGCCATCCTGGAGTGCTCTCAATGCTACTTAATCTGAAAAATAAAACTTCCTCCGGACCAGACAATATTCCAAATGTTTTTCTTCGCCGATATGCCGAACCTCTTGCAAAGTACCTCGTCATTATATTTCATGCTTTGTAGTCAGAGTTTGCCGAAAGATTGGAAGATAGCCTGAGTGGTGCCCATTTTTAAAAAAGGCGATCATCTCCTTTTAGAAAACTATAGTCCCATATCACTAACGTCATCTCGCTGTAAACTAATTGAACATATTATTTCCAAATTTCTGAATGAGTTTCTTAAAGAGAAAAAAATTCTAACCAGCTCTCAACACGGTTTCAGAAAGGGATATTCCACAGTTACACAACTACAGGTTTTCCCGCTTACTTTAATCCAAATGCCAGCTAAAATAATCCGCACGCCAGAGAAATAATCTGAGTGCCAAACCATTTAATCCGTGTGCCAAACATTTAATCCCAGCGCCAACATACTTAATCCAAGCGCCACCACAAATAGGCCGCGTGCCAGTGAGTTTAATCCAATTGCCACCATGTTTAATCCAATCGCCAACAATTTTAATTCAAGTGCCAGTCAGTTTAATTCATACACAAGAAACAGAAGGTTTGCCAATTTATATAGTCTAAATGTCGGAACAAGGTAAACATGAAGCGAGAGCAATATTTATTTTTTGCCAATGCATGGTCGCGCTTAGGAAATAAGGTACTACGGTATTTTGCCCGAACGTTTTGGTGCCATTTATCTTAGAATTCAAAAAGCAGTGCGGTTTAATTATATATGTTCGGGTACTAAATGTATACGCTCATTATAAGCACGTGGTAAAAGTTTAAGCATCGAGACAGTTTATGCTTCACCGCTACTGCAGAATTTTGGGTAATCACGGACTCCGTTGATCGCATCTGGGAGAGATTCACGTCGTCTGCTAGCAGACAGCACTAAGGCTACGTTTCCGCAAAAGCTTCCCAGTCGTCTGCTCGGCTCGATGTGAGCGATGGTGACTTACAGACGATATTCACCCGTTCCTGAAATCAAAGAATAACCATTTAAAACAAGTAACCGTGCATTTATTTGGGTTTATATGCAATTAAGTTTTCTGTAAAAGCGTCGAAGGAGATGGCCATGTTCATGTAACAGACGACGATGTGTTCCTGATGCGTCGTCGCTTGTAACGCGCGTGTTTTCAGAGGGAAATATTTCCAGACGAGAAGAGAGCTTTGCTTGAAGTCATGGCTGGATGCAAGCGAGGTCCACGTTTCAAAGATCCAGATGAACCTCGTTGAAAAAAACAGCAGGGTGTCGGTGCTCGACAGAGCGAGGATTGTGGACGTCTACAGGCGTGGTGGCGATCTAAAGCATCTGGCGGAGCCCTGGGCATCAACATAAAAACAGCAAGGTCGATTGCAGCTACCGACAGACAAACATCATTGCGGGGTCGCGGTTCTAAAAAAAAGTTTGGAGATGACGTCGTGAGTACATTGAGGCGAATTGTCGACGAAAACTGTACATTTACTTTAAGGCAGATAAAGGCGGCCCAGGAGGAAGAAATGCCTGGAGTGACGATCAGCACAGGTACAGTTGATCGTTTGTTGGATGCCCACAGCTACTCGGTGAAGCTGGTGACGCAGAGGACCGCAGACCGCAACCGCGACGACGTCAAGCACAGCCGTAAGCTGTACGCCCAGTGGCTGCAGTCCGATGGACCACGTGTGTGCCGGTTCTACTTGGACGAGACAAACTACCATATCTGGTGTTCCAGGAATTTTGGCAGGGCAACTAAAGGGCAACCAGCTGTCCACACGACCACGACGACAAAAGGAGCGAACTTGAGCATCATGGCATGTATGTCAGCAAATGGCGCTATTCACTGGACTGCAGTGGACAGAGTTCATTAGGCTGTTTCAACGATTTCCTCAGCAATGTTTCGGCACGTGTGGAAAGCGAGGAGCCAAACACAGAAAATGTGTTCATTTTTGATGGCGCACCTGCTCATGCTCGTGCAGAGCAGGCAGCTTTGGCCAACTCAATGCACTCTATCAAGCGCCTGCCGGCGTACAGTCCTTTCTTCAATCCAATAGAAGTGTTCTCGAAATTCAAGTCGCACGTGAAGGCCTACCAAAGCGAACGCCCTGATTTAGTGCTGGCGACACCGCAAGGTATGACGAAAAAGGAGCACAGGCGTTCTTTGCTGCTGGACGCAGCTCGGCACTTCATGCAGCAGATACAGCGCGTAGACTGCGCGGCCTTTGACTGGCACAATTTTTCTTTTGTGCCTGCAGCATTGCGTGAAGATGACTTGTGAACGTCCGTTTCCAAGCCCTAGGAGACAGCCCTATTCTAATAAATACTTATTATAACCCGTGCTTATGTTGCATTTCTAGAGAGATCTGGAGTGTGCAAAAATATTGTTCTCTTTCGTTTTTCCTATAATCCCATTGTGCCCCCTCTCATTGACTAAGTTATACATATATATATATATATATATATATATATATATATATATATATATATATATATATATATATATATATAGTTGAAAAAAATCAAGCACGTAGGAAAAATTGTTCAGTACTGAACAATTTTTCCTACGTGCTTGATTTTTTTCAACTTTTACTTCCGGGTCCTTTGTTAGCACTTTATTGTTTATATATATATATATATGTATATATATATATATATATATATATATATATGTTTGTGTGTGTACACGTTAGATGTACAAAATTGATCCAATAAATTTCTAATTTCGCTGACATCTGTAAGATTCAAATGCTCGGTGCGTTGCATAATGCAGCGCGGAAAAACCAGTATAAAGTAAAGAGAAGGAGCAAGGACCACCGGTCGTCCTTGTGCCTTTATGTTTTCTCGCACTGCGTTAAATATGTCACCGTGCAAACTAGGCCGACAGTTAACACTGTTGAAACTGTTCAAATCACCGGACAGATTATGTTTTAAGAAAAAGATAAAAAGTAACACGAATATAAAATATAACTTCCGTTGTCCACATATCGTAATCAGCAGTCTATGTTTTAGTACGCTGCTGAACGAAACGCTCTTCGAATTATCTCCAATTCGCCCTGCCCTGCGCGAGCCTCATAATTTCTTAATTCTGTACTCCATTTGACCCATTGCCGCCATCGGCTAGGTATTTCACATCTTGGTAGCCGTTGCCTCACTTTAACTGAGCATAGATTGTCTTTCCTTCGCGTTGCACGACCTGTCCTGGAGCTGCTGCTCTTTTGTGTGCCAAAACCAAAATCCAATTATGAGCTCTAGAGAGTAAAACTTCATTTTGCTGAACTACAAAATATTCGTTAACATGTTTGTAGTGAGCGGCACGCAGATGCCTTTCTTTCGTTCCCACTAATATGATCGCACCCGTGCCAAACGTTGCCCCACAAACTGATGCATAGCAAAGTATAAGCCCTCCAAACACGGCTCAAGCAAACTATGGCAGTAAGTTTTTTTTCCTCTGAATAATAGCGGCGAATACAAATATTAGTGCAGTCTTCTGCTTTCCGGCTATCGTATTTCATATTGTAGCAACTGTATTTCAATTGCACTGCCGTTTTCATGCCCCATATTACTGTTTACTGTGTATGGATTAACTGACTCGCACTTGAATTAAAGTTGTTGGCGCTTGGATTAAACATGGTGGCACTTGGATTAAACTCACTGGCACGCGGCCTAATCGTGCTGGCACTTGGATTAAATGTTTGGCACATGGATTAAATAGTATGGCGCTCAGACTATTTCAGTGGCGTAGGGATTATTTTAGCTGGCACTTGGATTAAAGTGAGTGGGAAAACCTGTAGTCACTGTCATTCACACTTTTGCTTCTACTATTGGTAGTAATAGCCAAATCGATTTAATATTTCTAGATTTTAGTAAAGCTTTCGATAAGGTACCTCATTCTAAACTAATATTTAAGCTAAAAAACTATGGTCTTCCTGAACTGCTTGTTTCTTGGATCGTTGAATACCTAAACAATCGTGAGCAGTTCGTGGACATAGGTGGCCACCATTCGGCCTCTTTGCCAGTCACTTCTGGGGTACCGCAGGGAAGCGTGTTGGGCCC
This sequence comes from Rhipicephalus sanguineus, assembly GCF_013339695.2. Taxonomy (NCBI): domain Eukaryota; kingdom Metazoa; phylum Arthropoda; class Arachnida; order Ixodida; family Ixodidae; genus Rhipicephalus; species Rhipicephalus sanguineus. The sequence goes on from NC_051183.1 coordinate 166,880,114, forward strand.
TTCGTTGTTCCTCTTGTACGTCAATGACATTGTTGATGTTGTTAAGCCGAATGTTCAAATCAGACTTTTCGCGGACGATTGTGCGTTGTTCAAAGATATAACCCGCGCTAGGGACCAAGATGATCTAAATGAAAGCCTCAGTCACATATTCCATTGGTGCAATCAATGGGAGATGACATTGAATGTTGAAAAAATGTTTTTCTACCAATTTCCCGAAACAAAACACCTCTAAATTACTATTATATGCTGGGCGTCTCTGCACGTAAAGAGGTAACTAACTATAAATATTTAGGCGTCGCTATTTCAACAACCTGTCCTGGAACCTTCATGTTCCTCTGCCTTCCAAAAACTGTTTTCTTAAATACAAACTTAAACATGCCCCAGCCTCTGTTAAACTTCTCGCCTATAACTACTTAATTCGACCGAAGCTCGAGTACGCCTGCATCGCATGGGACCCCTACACACAATGTAACATAAAGAAGCTCGAGCGAATTCAAAGACAGGTTATCCGGTTTGTGTATAACAAGTTTTCAACGTTCGACTCACCAACTGAACTAATGCTGTCTAATGATATTCCGACACTTGAATCGCGTCGAAAAAAATTACGGCTCGACTTCCTTTCACAGTGACTTACTGACAAACTCGCACTCGACCCGGCAGTTTATCTAAGTCCACTAATGACGAGGCGTACTCGCCGACATCGCCCAAATGCTCTAACTCCCTATTTCGCCCGAACGAACCTATTCAAATACTCTTTTTTTCCACGCACCATTAACGATTGGAACAACTTACCTCTATAAACGCTGTATTATTTTACTATTTTACTTTTTACACTTGCATTGTTCAAGTAGTCACCTTAAAAACGTGTTTTCCTTTTGTTGTTTCTGTTTTTTTGTTATGTGTGCTTGTTATGTATCGTTCAATTTATTACTTCTGTTGATATAATGTGTTCTACTCACCCTGCATGGACTTCGTGTCCGCAGTATGTAATAAATAAAATAAATAAATACACAGACGAATATTGCAACGCACAGTTTTTTAACAGTTGCATAAGCTTTTTTTTAGAATTCATCTTGCTGCTACTCATGGATAAACCACGTGTATGTAACAACACAAACGATCTTTTGTCACTTTATGGTCACCCTAGAAAAATGACAATTCTTTTGTGAAATAGAATCACCCGAAGGAGTTAAATCAGCAATAAAAAAGTCGACCCTGGCGGGTCGTATTTGGCGAAAGAATTCGACCCTCAAAGAACTAAATCAAGGCCATACACAGTAACCCTAACTACAGTCTCGTAACATTTCCCGAACATGTCGCGTGCGTTGTCCATGTCGGACGGCGTTCTCGCCATGCTTTTGCGATGTCAGTGAAGCGTGGCCGGTGCAATGAGAATCAATGCGACTGCATCGTGGTGTGCCCCGTCGACATGGCCGAGGAGCACATTCAATGGGGCCACTGTTATCGTAGCCCAGCGGCAACAGCTAAATAACCGGCCTCGGTCAGCAAAGTGTCGTTATGCAGCAGCTGTGTTTTTTCTTGGTTATGCGCCCTGACAAGTTATGTTGCATCTCGCATACAAATATATAAACCACTGTGAGTAGCGCAACGAGACAGGACAACAGAAAGGAGCATGCGAACAGACTTGCGTCTGTGCTCGTCTGCTCCTTTAGATTGTCCTGTCTCGTTGAGATATTCACGATGGCTTATACGTCCAAATACCAAGTCGCCCAACAGTCAACTGTTTTATCGTATACGAAAATTATGTTACTTAAGAGTCAGAGATTTCAGATTTTATATTTTTCTGTGTTACCGTTTGTGCTCGCTTGCAATTGATGGACTTACCTGCTTTTCATGCAGCAGGTTCTGGCTGATCTGGTGTCTTGCGATGCTGCGTTAGTGCTAAAAGCATTGGCCACCACTGGACTTATTAAGGCGAAAGCCTTAGATGCCTCATCAAACGCGAAAATTGACCGGTGTCCCGCGTCGGCGTCTCCCGTCGGCGGCTACACGAGTGATGCACGAAATCGTCACCGCGTGATGACGTCAACATAACGTCACAGATCGCCAAAATGTGTGACGCCATGATGACGTCACATGACGACGTCATCGCATGGCATTGTAGCTTGGTCAACGGTGGGCACATGGAGGCAGTTCAAAAACCACGTGAGGTGCCTCCGATGCTGGAGGCAAGGAAAACCATGTTAGGTGCAGGAAGCTTTAGGAGGGTGGCGGGGCAGGAACAAAATTCGACTGAGAAGAAAAAGATGGCTTTAACCTTCCAGTCGTCTTAGGTGAGTGCATAAGGGACCTTGCCAATTTTTAACACGAAAGTGTTTTATGCCGGGGTCCACCAAGACTTTCATGACGTATCTGAAGTGTTTAGCGCAGAATTATGAAGACGGGGCAAGAAGGGAGAACACGTACACAGGCGCTAGCGCCTGTGTGACTAACATGGCCTTTTTGGTACGACATATCTGGAGTGTTTAGCGCAGAATTATGAAGACGGGGCAAGAAGGGAGAACACGTACACAGGCGTACACTAGCGCCTGTGTACGTGTTCTCCCTTCTTGCCCCGTCAGCGCCTGTGTACGTGTTCTCCCTTCTTGCCCCGTCTTCATAATTCTGCGCTAAACACTCCAGATATGTCGTACCAAAAAGGCCATGTTAGTCAGTCCTTGCTAATTTCATGACGTATTTCCGTCACGGAAATCGTCAGCGAAAGGCACACGATCAGAGGGCGAAGAAAAAAGAAGAAAGAAGTTCCGTAAGCGGAAGTCGAATGGCCTATCGGTCCGCGGCGATAGGCAACGGGTGCTCTAACCACGGCGCCACGGTCACACATATAGGAGCCTTCACGAACGCACCTTTTAAATGCGAAGCATGGTATAGCGGAGTTCAAACCGGTGGTGGTGGTGGTGGTGTGCGGCGTGACCACCCTTAATGCGCATGCGCATACCCTCTCCACACACCTCCTCTCCACTCCTCCTCTCCAGTTTCACTCTCCACTCCTCCCCACTTTCCTCGCCCCTTTACCCTCCCCTCCCCTCTCCACTACTCCTCTCCCGTTTCTCCTCTCCCCTACCCCTCTCCAGTCTTCCTCTGAAACGCAGGCTAGACATGCCGAAATTCTCTCCTGCGCAACGCGCGATGAGCACCAGTGCATGGACGTCCCGTCCCCCTCTCCTCTCCTACGCTGCCCCCCCTCTCGCGCGCCTGTCGACCGCGTTCCCCGCTCGCCCTGTGAGAATTAACGGCCAGGCTAGAGGCAAGACAAGACGCGCGTAGCGTTCCTCTTCGCGTTTCACGACGCCAGGTCGGTAGCATGCCCAACGAATGCCAACGGAACGCGATCGTGCAAGTTCTCCGGCTTCGCATCGCCTTATGGTCCCCTTTAGCGGGAAATGGTGTAATTTTGTAGCGTTAGCTACACTTGCCCAGCCGGAGCCGATTGCGCGTGGGTCATCATGAGCCGTGCTGCGCATGCGCGAGCACGAGTGCAGAGCCGGCATCTCACGCGCTCTCCGCCACCGCCGCGCGCGGCTCGCCGCTGCTGGTGGCGGAGAGCGGGAGGAGTGGCGTAGTAGCCGGGCAAACAGACTGGCGCCGGCGCGCGCGACTCGCCGCTGCTGCTCTGCGCATACGAGAGGGGTGACGTCGTAGCCATGGCGCGCGCAGCTATTCACCTTCGCTGTGCAGTCGCCGTCTGACAATGCGCTGGTGCCGCTTGATATCGCCTCTGAATGGCGTTTGCAGGTGGGTAACGCACTGGAGAAGGGGAGCGCAAATGCTGCTCAACGGCGCAGAAGAGCCGAGAAGCTTATGTCATCGGATCCCGAAGTAGTTGCCTGACAATTAGTGTTTCAGCGTACGAACAATGAACAGAGGAAGGCTAAACGTGCTGCGGAGACACTGGAGGAAAGGGAGGAACGTCTAGCAAAGCGGCGTCACCAGGATGCTCAGCGACGTGCCCGACCTCCTCTGCAGCAGCAACAACAAGACGCCGTTGATGATGTCAAGGCTCGCCGATCGACTGCCTATACTGTGAAAATTCATTCTAAAAAGACAGGGCGTGCAAACACGGACACAAGAAAGAAGTCAGGACACCACAAACGCCGATTAACAACTGAAGAGACGCACAACGGCTGAAAAGAAAGAAGGCACGAAAACTTATCTGCGCATGGCCATGCAACAGGCGAACCTATCAATCCGGCACGCGTGGCAGTCTACGTGGAAGATAACTGTTAAGGCATTTCATTTCATCTTTATGCAAGTTAATCGACGGTTGGCTCACGCATGCGCTACCACTATTCTCGATATGCCATGCTTCAATCATCAGGCGCGTTTCTTCATTTCTATGCCGATACAACACTGCGCATTCATCAAATTTTGGCGTGCACTTACAATCTCGACAATGTAAAGATAGATTAGAAGGTGAGCCTCCTGTTAGCGATCTCTTATGTTACAACAATCTCTGGTTGATGCATCGGCCCGTCTGTCCTACGTAGAAGCGGCCGCAGCTGAAAGGGATCTTATACACCACACTCGTACGGCAATCAGTGAATTTGTTGGTGTGTTTTACAAAACAAATATCGGTCCGCTTCTTGTCTTTTACTCCCTCATTCTTCCTCTGCACAGCGGCACAAATCTTACCTAGCTTATTGGCAGCCGTGAAAACAACATTAACGCCGTATCTACCTCCTACTTTCTTTAGCCTGTGAGATACGCGATGAATGTACGGTATACCTACGACACGTTTCTTCCTATCGCTTTCTGCAACCGTGCTAGGACTTCATAGAATAGACTTCTTTAAACGTTCAGCGACCGTGGCCACTGCATCACGAGGATACCCTACATCTAAAAGGCGCGTAACCTGTGCGTTATAGCTATCACTCATTTTGTGCTCACACGGCTTGGTGAGGGCTGACCTAAGGCAAGACATGGCGATGCCGTTTTTTACAACCTTCGAGTGCTTCGACGAAAAATTTAACAGCGGTTTCGACGATCTAGGAGAACACTGCCAGCACACGTGGTTCTTCTGCAACGTTAAGGAAATGTCTAGAAATTGTATTCTATTATTCTGAGGCACCTCTTTAGTAAAGCTCAGCCCTCCTCCATTTAATTCAAATTTTTCGCTCACTGAAGTAACCACCTTTTGAAAGTCCTCAGCACTACAAAAAATCAAGTATTCGTCCACATAACGAAAACCCTTAATAACCGAATTACCTAAGGCGCCTTCCAAAAGATTGTCAATCTTGCTAAGGTATAAATCACTAAGAACCGGAGCAACTTTAGAACCAATAAATATCCCTGACTTCTGCACATAAACGCCTTCCTTCCAACCTACCAGCGTGACTTTAAATACATGGAAAGGATTTCTAGAAATGCCCCGGTAGAAACCCCACATTTTTCGATGAAAACCGTCTGGTGCTCTTGTTCGTTAATACATTCATTAACACATTTTAACAAGTCCTCATGCGGCAAAGAATAATACAGGTCCTCAATATTCATACTAAAGGCCTTACAACAGCCGGGGTTCTCCTCTGAGAGGAACTGAACTAGCGCCTGAGAATTAACGAAAAGGGTCTGAAAAACTCAAAGAGGTTAAGCAGTTCTGCAAATAACTAGATACAGCGACTTGCCATGTGCCTTGCTCTGAAACGTTTGCTCGAAACGGAATCTCGTTCTTATGTGTTTTGGCTGAAAAAAACAATTCTAAAGTAAGTGATTTAGCCTTCTTGACATTACAAGCTATTCTCTCAAGATTATGTCTTAACAAAAGGTCGACAGCACGTTGCCTAACTACCGATGGCTTAAGTTTTACCGTCCTAAAATTCTTTTCTATGGCTGTGAATGCTTTTTCTGAGAACAAAGTGTCCGGCATAATTACAAAATACCCTTCCTTATCTGAAACTACTGGCCTGAGTTTCTTCTCGACACAGTAATTAACCAAAGGCCGGATAGGATCCGAACACTTGAGATGCATATTAGAGCCCTTGATGCTAGCAACGCAGTCTGAGATGCAGTGGGAACGCTCTTCTTCAGGAACAAGTCTAGTGATTGTACGCGGTAAACTTAAAACTTCTATTGGTTTCAGGTTCGGCTTAAAACAGTATTTAGGACCTAAGGCTAGGGTTTTGCAGTGACTATCATCTAAGGCAGCTCCTCCAAGGACTAGCAAGTTATTTTACGGTGAAACATTAGAAATAATCTTCCTCTTACATGGTTGAAGTTCTCGAAGTTTTACCCTCCATATGAATTCCGCATGCTGGTTAGCTACCCTCATCCAGTCGGCGTACATCTGCTTCTGGCGGCGACCGTCACGCGAAGTCGAGCAGCGGACCTTGAGGCATTCCTGGTAAAATCTCACTTGACGCCATGATTCCGCGGTCAATATGGCACATATCCTCCTGGCATGTCCGGTAGATGGTTGCAGAAAGCCGCACAAAAGTTGAACTTCAACTGGGCAAACTCTATTCTTAGAAAACCATGAAAAAGTTCTAGCACGGACCAAGCAAATAGCAATTAATGAAGCCAAAGAGGCAGGATTGTTCAGATAAGTAGGAACTTCGAGAACTTCAACCATGTAAGAGGAAGATTATTTCTAATTTTTCACCGCAAAATAACTTGCTAGTCCTTGGAGGAGCTGCCTTAGATGATAGTCACTGCAAAACCCTAGCCTTAGGTCCTAAATACTGTTTTAAGCCGAACCTGAAGCCAATAGAAGTTTTAAGTTTACCGCGTACAATCACTAGACTTGTTCCTGAAGAAGAGCGTTCCCACTGCATTTCAGACTGCGTTGCTAGCATCAAGGGCTCTAATACGCATCTCAAGTGTTCTGATCCTATCCGCCCTTTGGTTAATTACTGTGTCGAGAAGAAACTCAGGCCAGTAGTTTCAGATAAGGAAGGGTATTTTGTAATTATGCCGGACAGTTTGTTCTCAGAAAAAGCATTAACAGCCATAGAAAAGAATTTTAGGACGGTAAAACTTAAGCCATCGGTAGTTAGGCAACGTGCTGTCGACCTTTTGTTAAGACATAATGTTGAGAGAATAGCTTGTAATGTCAAGAAGGCTAAATCACTTACTTTAGAATTGTTTTTTTCAGCCAAAACACATAAGAACGAGATTCCGTTTTGAGCAATCGTTTCAGAGGAAGGCACCTGGCAAGTCGCTGTATCTAGTTATTTGCAGAACTGCTTAACCTCTTTGAGTTTTTCAGACCCTTTTCGTATGCGTAATTCTCAGGCGCTAGTTCAGTTCCTCTCAGAGGAGAACCCCGGCTGTTGTAAGGCCTTTAGTATGGATATTGAAAACCTGTATTATTCTTTGCCGCATGAGGACTTGTTAAAATGTGTTAATGAATGTATTAACGAACAAGAGCACCAGACGGTTTTCATCGAAAAATGTGGTGTTTCTACCGGGGCATTTCTAGAAATCCTTTCCATGTATTTAAAGTCGACGCTGGTAGGTTGGAAGGAAGGCGTTTATGTGCAGAAGTCAGGGATATGTATTGGTTCTAAAGTTGCTCCGGTTCTTAGTGATTTATACCTTAGCAAGATTGACAATCTTTTGGAAGGCGCCTTAGGTATTTCGGTTATTAAGGTTTTTCGTTATGTGGACGATTACTTGATTTTTTGTAGTGGTGAGGACTTTCAAAAGGTGGTAACTTCCGTGAGCGAAAAATTTGAATTAAATGGAAAAGGGCTGAGCTTTACTAAAGAGGTGCCTCAGAATAATGGAATACAATTTCTAGACATTTCCTTAACGTTCCAGAAGAACCACGTGTGCTGGCAGTATTCTCCTAGATCGTCGAAACCGCTGTTAAATTTTTCGTCGAAGCACTGGAAGGTTGTAAAAAACGGCATCGCCATGTCTTGCCTTAAATCAGCCCTCACCAAGCCGTGTGAGCACAAAATGAGTGATAGCTATAACGCACAGGTTACGCGCCTTTTAGATGTAGGGTATCCTCGTGATGCAGTGGCCACGGTCGCTGAACGTTTAAAGAAGTCTAGTCTATTAAGTCCTAGCATGGTTGCAGAAAGCGATAGGAAGAAACGTGTCGTAGGTATACCGTACATTCATCGCGTATCTCACAGGCTAAAGAAAGTAGGAAGTAGATACGGCGTTAATGTTGTTTTCACGGCTGCCAATAAGCTAGGTAAGATTTGTGCCGCTGTGCAGAGGAAGAATGAGGGAGTAAAAGACAAGAAGCGGACCGATATTTGTTTCGTAAAACACACCAACAAATTCACTGATTGCCGTACGAGTGTGGTGTATAAGATCCCTTTCAGCTGCGGCCGCCTGTATGTAGGACAGACGGGCCGACGCATCAACCAGAGATTGTTGGAACATAAGAGATCGCTAACAGGAGGCTCACCTTCTAATCTATCTTTACATTGTCGAGATTGTAAGTGCACGCCAAAATTTGATGAATGCGCAGTGTTGTATCGGCAAAGAAATGAAGAAACGCGCCTGATGATTGAAGCATGGTATATCAAGAATAGCGGTAGCGCATGCGTGAGCCAACCGTCGATTAACTTGCATAAAGATGAAATCAAATGCCTTAACAGTTATCTTCCACATAGACTGCCACGCGTGCCGGATTGATAGGTTCGCCTGTTGCATGGGCATGCGCAGATAAGTTTTCGTGCCTTCTTTCTTTTCAGCCGTTGTGCGTCTCTTCAGTTGTTAGTCGGCGTTTGTGGTGTCCTGACTTCTTTCTTGTGTCCGTGTTTGCACGCCCTGTCTTTTTAGAATGAATACTTACCAACTAGCTCAGCTCTCTGTTATTCTATACTGTGAAACTTAGCGAAAGCGCCAGTGCGACTCGGACCTTCGAGACGGACTTCGTAAACAATCCGTTTGCATACGTGTGCGACGTGTGTGAAAGACTATGGCACAGGGAAGACTTGACGCCGCTAAGTAGTGCCATGCGTGAAACGTTGAGTTTAATGGCGTCGCCTGAGTGGAGTGAAACCGTGGCGCGGGTTTGTACAACGTGCAAAACTTTCTCGTTAAGCAGAACATTCCGCTCTTTAGCATTACCAATGGGTATAGTTACCCGGCCATACCGCCAGGTCTAGCGGTTCTGAACGATGTGGCCGAATGTGTGCCATTGGAGCAGCAGTAAGCATGACAATCAAACTAATCCTAGACAATCTCGAAAGCTCAGAATATTGAGCTGTACCTTTGCTAACGCTAAGTATATCCTGGCATAGCCGAGCTAAGCCACTGCAATTTTTTAGGGGCTAAGTTCCTTATAGCATCACCTGGTCGGTCGTCGCTCCATGCGACTGTCCCCGCCGTCGCGTCTCCCGTATCATTCAATAGATGGCGCTGTCCTATAAAGATTAGGGGTGTGCGAATATTCGAAAGTTTCGAATATTCGTCGAATATTACATTCGAAATATTCGTATTCGATTCGAAAATCGTGTATTCGAAAAGTTTCGAATATTTGATAACTTCGAATATTCGAAAAATTCGAATATGCGGTTCGATTATCATGCATAAAATAACTCGTCTTCCACATTTCTGATGCGTTCGTATCGCTAAAAACGTTGCCGAGAGGAGCGATAAACATCGTAAGTACTCGGAGGCACGATATCTGCTTGGGACAAGCGCCCCAATGCGTATGATTTATTGCTGGTGCATCTCCGACGTGCAGCGCTGTTGGCGATCATGTAACCGTACATTTTCAAAATTATGCGGCCGTAACGTGCCGCACTACCACTCGTTCACTATGCGGGACCACTTCTGAAGAAAGACAGTGATCCACGTGACTGGTGGCGGACTGTTCAGATACCCCAGTCTGGCAAAGCTTTGCCCCATGTAACTTCTGTTCCAAGCGAGCGTGCCTTTTCAGTGGCAGGCAGGGGGGGGGGGGGTTGTCTCTGTTACAAGGGAGCGCCTGCTGCCTGATCATGTGGAGCAACTCATATTTCTTCATGATAACATGTATTCATTACTTTCATTGAGCCGTGATATTTGCTTGTGTTGTGATGTGCATTGTGCTAGCCTGGACATTGTATTCTGGAGATAGCAGTGTATGTTGTGTTGCCAGTCAGGTTGTTAATGTTCTTTTTTTTAAATAGCTACATGTTAAATAAAATATTGTTACTGTGGAGGCATTTTTCCTTTGATATTCGATATTCGATTCGATATTCGAAGGTGGATATTCGTATTCGATTCGTATTCGAAAAATTTGATATTCGCACACCCCTAATAAAGATGCGTGCAAACTGCAGTTGGGTGACGATATACTAGATGGCGCTGTCCCATAGAGATAGAAAAAAATCAAATAAAGAAATGAAGAAACGTAAGAAAATAATAAATAAATAAAATTAAAAAGAAGAAGAAAAGAAAAGGCAAAATAATCAAAGCGGCGTATCGCTTTGATTAGTGCTGGGCGAAAGCACTGAACATTTCACGGTGTAACCATGACTGCTTCAGGAGCTTCGCCCAAGGTCTTCATCATTCACCCGTGGATATGCTGTAATTTTTTTATCTCACACTTTCCTCTCACAGTGCTCTTGGTTCGCTGGTTGGTGTCGCCGTCTGGGAGCAGTATAGAGTGAAGTAATGCATGACCTCCGCGAGTAGCTCCGGGAACACGTCGTTGCACTGTTGCTACGATCATCCCATTCGTCGCGTTTCCAATACAAGTGTAATTTTGTCAACGCCTTACACCGCGAGGTGGCGGCTTTAGCGCAAGCCTCGCTCATAGCAACCATCCATATTCAAAAATAGCTCTGCGACGCTCGGCTGGCTGTCGCATCGCGTTCCCCGCTCGAACTGTGAGAAATCATGACCAGAATAGAGGGGCGACACAACGCGCGTCGCGTTTCCCGTCGCGTTACTAGCTCGGCGGTGGTGTGATCTTTCTGTTAACTATTTATTACTCCGCGGTATGGCCACCTTAGAACAAGCTGAGTAATGAAGCTCAGCGTTCAATTACCAACGCTCTTGACTGTCACACCGCTTTCTTTGATTACGCTCTCCCCGTTCGAATTGAATGACCTGAGCAACACTAGCAACGGCGCGTTGCTGGAGCCAATCTCGGAGGACACGAGCAATGTGTTATATTACCAACGAGCACCGACTTCGAGCGTTTCGGTAGTCTCAGCTCGACAGAGGCTTTCGCTGCAATATTGAAAAAAATCACAGCATATACACGGAGTGAATGATGATGAGTGGGCGAAGCTGCGGAGGTTCATCGGTAAACCGTGAATCTTCCGTGAATTCTGCCCAGTACATCATCACCGACGTGAGATAGGGCGCGTTTATACTAAAGGTTCGATGATTTATGACGACTTGCAGCTCACTTTAATTTTACATTACGCTGTGAATTTTCATTGTTTAGAAAACCATTGCTTTAGAAAACATCTGGCGTCTTTCGTTAAGCAGCTGGCGTCTTTTCGTTTTGCTTTAGAAACATCTGGCGTTCTTCCGTTTTGCTTTTACAAAACATCTGGCGTCTTTCGTTGGTTTATTTCATCAATCAACGGTGTTTTGAACAAAATTTTTATTGTTTAATCACGCACAGGAGAAATCTCACCAGGCACTACCTTGGAGGTAAAGAATGGCTGCTAATGGGAATGAGAGACAGAAGAAGTCGGCTTTTAGCTACCGCTGCGAATTTTTTATTGTTCAACAACGCACAGGAAAAACCTCCCACCGGCACCACCTTGGAGGTCAAAGCGTAAGACTGGTTACGGACTACGACTACGACTACGAGGGACGAACGGGTGCCGCCTTAAGGAGCTTCGCCCCTAAAAACTATATGGTTGGTGAAATGCGGGGTCCACGGCGACTCGATTTGATGACGACACAGTTACGCGATTCGCCTTTCGCGCCAGCGTGTGCCACCTCCTCGCCAGCGTAGGGCAGTTTCCAAATGGACTAACGCCGTTTCTCCGCCACCTACAGTTTGAGTGCACTGGCACCGACTACTAGGGAGCGCACATCTTGCCGTTTCTCTCCACAAATTACGACGCTTTGAAAGAGTGCATGTCGAGTTAGTGTTTCTTATGTACATGTTGAAGCCATCTATGCTCGGGATTCATCAAGTGGTGCTATAGCTGCCGAACACCAAGAGACTTTGTGGAAGCTCTCGAATATCAATGTATAATAAACATTCAACTACTGCTGCAAAGGCACGTTTCAGTTTCGTGTTATAGCGATTCCTATAACAGAGGGATCAACCAGGTTTTTAACACGAAAGTGTTTTATGCCGGGGTCCACCAAGTACATCCGTCACGGATATGACGTTGATAAAATGGACGCCAACGGGTGAGAAAGAAAAAAACCAAGGAAAAGATACCCCGCTGGGAATCGAACCCACGACGTTGCGGCCGCGACGGCAAGCGCCCGACGCACTACCGACTAGGCTAACTCGGGAGATGCTAGACACGGCGCGAACGCGCCTTATATCTTTCACACATTCTCTTTCGCGGCGGGCGGAGCGGGGCGGTGCCGCCGTCTGTGAGATGTGAAAAGAAGTAATGTTTCACGCTCGACACTTACTAGCGCTTACTCCGAGATTGCACGCGATATCGGAGGTCATGGTTAAAGCGTCTCGATACCAGAGCGGTAGACTGGCCGCGCTGGCGTCGTCGAGGCACCCTTGACGCAGTTACGTTCTTTGCCTTTGGCTTCGTGTTAGCGTGCGTCGGCTCACCGGAGTAGTGCAGCTCCCACGTGCACCAACGGGATTTCTCCGCCGCCGATTGCTTCAATTGCGAGAGCACCGACTAACAAAACTGTTGCAATATGCGTTGCAGAAAGGACGCGAGTTTGACGGGCGAATGTCGTGCCTTGGTGGAGCGAGAGCAGCGCCTGCGAGACAGAGGCCAGCGGGACGCACGCGTTTGCGGCTCAGGCTACGAACCTCTACCTCCCGTGTTGCTGAAGCGCAGTGTGCATTATGTATGCATGAGCACAGGCGTCGGCTACCCTTTACTGGAAAGCGCACACTGTGCCGTTTCTCTCCTTAATTTACGACGCTTTGAAGAAGTGCATACCGGGTACCAATGTTGATTATGAGCTTGTTGATATCATCCTTACGCGGGATTCATGATTCGCTGTGTCCAAAAATGTGTTCACACCTTCAGCTACCACAACGGTTTAATCATGATATAATCATGATCATGGGCGTTAGTCGTCGCGATATAGACATGCTGTCAACATGGGTGCATCCACGTCAAACGGTGCTATAGCTGCCAAACACGAATAGACATTGTACAAGCTCTCATATATCACTACACAAGAAGCAGTACTTCTGTGAAGACACGTGTCACTTTCGTGTTATACCGATTCCTATGACAGAGGGATCAGCCATGTTTTTTTTGAAACCACAGTCAGGCGCATGCGCATGACTAGAGATGGGAGCTCTTTATTCAATCGGTGGCTCACTTGTGTCGTCCTTCTCACGTTTCTGCGAACGCACTCTGAAAAAAAAAACGCCGAGATGAATGGATAGACTTTGATCAGTACGCCCATTCGTTTAACAACCGAGTACACCACACCAAACCAAAAGGGTTGCTTAGATTCAATCGACAGAGGCACACACGCGAATTTGCGCGCACGGATCAGCTGCTTGCTACCGTTGCGGAAAAAAAAGAACGCGCATTTAGCGCCTGCACCAGGCGACCTATAGGCATGAGCCCAGTATTAGGCAGATAATATGCTCTGTGTGGTTTCTGCGCGCACTTAGGCGGAAACACGTGCCGAGTACCCTTGTATCTAACCCGGCATTGAAACAAAGCAGAGTGGCGCTCGAGATGAGGGACCTCGGTGTGGTGCTTCGTGTCATCTGCCCTTTTACACTAATTTGCTAACGGCGTGGGTGCAATGGCGCACCGCATGTGGCGAGCCGTGTTCACGCTCAGTGTGTTTGACTAGCGGCCGTGGTTTGACTGTGTGCTGCGTCTTTCCGTACGTCTCGCTCACTTGCTGTCTGGCGTGAACTGCACATATCTGCCGGTTGAATATTCAACTATGATATACAGCGTCGAAACAATAGTGGAGATGAGCAAGTAATGCATCTTTATGAGAAAAAAAGAATCATGTCAAAATAGCATCGCAGGTTTTGCGTTGGTTTAGCGACATAACTTAAAAATTTTCTCTTTTACGCACGACGGCACGCATCGCATTCAACAGAATGTCTACATTGGAACCTGGAGGCTCGGTCTGGCGAGAACATGCGCTCGCGAGATACTCAATCACGGAGGCAACATTATGTGTCATTCAGTTTGAAATACCTTTTCTATGTGAAAAGACGCTATCGTATGGTGCTTCGTTTTTCTGCAGGCCCCATTATGCAAGACATTGTGCAACCATTTGCATGAGCGCGATCAAGCTGCCAATATGGATGCCCTGGACGTGAATTCACTCTCTTTCTTCTTAAAATTTAAACTGTTCTGAATACTTGCCAGCTGGGATTTTGCGGACAGAAGTCTGTAACTACTGTGCGATGACGTTCAAGCCGAAAGACCCTTCTTTATTTCTCTCGAGCCTGAGCCCCGCTACTGAGACCCAAGTGTCGATGATGAGTATTGACAGGTGAGAGGATGAAGGTGAGCATGAAAAAGCATTCACCTTGTCAGGATATGGACGAACGCCACCTTTGCTAACAAGGTGGCCCAATACAATGATGCTCTTTCTGGCGAAATGACATTTTTTTTATTGAGTTGAAGCCCAGCGTTAAAAATGCACGTCAAAACTGCGTCCAACCGCTCGGGATGCCGACGGAAAGTGGAAAAAAAACGATGTCATCAAGATAACATAAGCAGGTCTTCCACTTTGGGCCACGAAGAACTGTGTCTATCATACGCTCAAACTTTGCCAGAGCGTTGCATAAACCGAAGGGCATTACCTTGAACTCAGAGGCCATCGGGTGTTGCAAAGGCCCTCTTTTCCCTGTCCGCTTCATGCATAGGTATTTGCCAATACCAGGATCGGAGATCAAGGCTTGAGAAATATTCAGCGCCCTGAATGGAGTCGAGGGCATCTTCAATTCGCGGCATCGGATATACATCTTTGCGCGTGATCTTATTGAGAGCTCGATAATTGACGCAAAATCGTACCGAGCGCTCTTTCTTCTGGACCAGCACAACAGGCGACGACCAAGAACTGGAAGGTGGCCGAATGATGTCGCGTTTCAGCATGTCAGCGACGCTGTCCTCGATGATTTTACGCTCTGCAGAGGAGACGCAGTACGGTCGGCGGCGCACAATGGAATTGCTCTCGGTTTCGATGCGGCGCACTGCTACGTAAGTGCGCCTCAGAATCTCGGAGTGGATATCAAAAAAGCACTGTGTTTTCGATGTAGTGCTAAGAGATCTTCGTTTTGTGCCGCAGGGAGATCAGAATTGATGGTTGCAGTTAAAGCAGTGATTGTCGTATGGTCGTCGATAGTAGTAGGCGATGGTGGTGGATCTGTGTGAAGAGGCATCAGGGCAAGAGGTTCTGTGTCAGCAAAGCAGGCCACAACGGTACCTTGGGGCAGAACAAGGGGCGAAGATGTAGGGTTACGTGCAGTGACCAACGCTCTGCTGTCATGACACCTGACCAAGCAGGCGCAATTACAATTCCTCCGGATATCCAGTGATCGCATGGAGCGAGAAACACATCACCATTAACGATGGTATCGGACGTCAAAGTCAGAACATTCTCGTCGCCAGGTGGAATGGAACAATCGACCGCCGCGATTAAGCGCAGTTTGCGAACATCGTGATGAGACGAAAATTCCGTGTCCGTCATATGACGACTCGCTGTTGACAAGATATCACGGCCGACGGTGAAGAGAGAAAGTCCCATCCCAAAATTAGTGTGTGGGTACATGACGGCAGGACGAGAAAATGAATGTAAGTATGCCGTCGATGAAAACTCGCGCTGTGCACACACCAACAGGCCGAACAAGAACTGCATTGACACACCGAAGGGGAGGTCCAGTATACGGGGTTTTTACCTTTCGCAAGCGAGAGCACAGTTCGATACTAATAACAGAAAGCGCTGCCCCTGTGTTTACCAATGCTTCAGTCCATACACCTTCAGCACATACTAAAAAGACATTTGAGGGCCGCTGCGGAGGAGTTTGACTTAGCCCGAACAATGCAACTTCCCATTCTAAAGCTGCACTATTTAGTTTTCCGGGCGATGGCCCGGGGCTGAAGTAGCTGGTCGAAGGGGAGAAGAGGAGCGGCGCATGGATGACTGAGAGCGGCGACGCGGAAAACGGGAAGCAGCGGCACTGTTGAGGCTTTGCGGAGATGGAGAACGACATTCGTAACTTTGGTAGGGGCGACTGTATTGCGGAACCGGAGCAGGAAACTCGTCTCTTTCATGGTAGTCGTAATCCCGTCTGTCGTCCTGCTACGGACTCCACAATAGTAGCATACTGGTCGAGGTGGGCGCCATGCGTTGGGAGACCGAAGCGATGTTTGTGGTGACAAAGCATTGACGGAACCGTGCATTGTGGGCGCGTGGGGTGGTGTCTGTTGAGGAGACGCTAGGGTCGCAACCTGGGCGTGTGTTGGTTTCGGTACGGGGTCATGCCTGGGAATTTCCGTACACCTCGTGGCAACAAGTTCTTCCCTGACGATGTTGCGGAGGCTGCTGCCCGGAGATGTCGTACGGAGCTCAAGAGGGTAAGACGTAGCCTTTGCTTGGAGTTCCTCTCGTATGATGGAAAGAATCAAGCTGCGCAGCTCGGTGTCATTGGTTGCGCTCAGATGAGATGTGTCAGGCTGCAAACGGAGCAGGTGGAGCTCATCAAGGCGCTGACACGTGGCGACGATTTCTGAGACTGTAGTGGGGTTCTGCACTGCAAGGGCGTTGAATGCCGCAGCAGAAATTTCCTTGAGCAGGTGGCGCACCCTGTCCGTCTCCGTCATTGAGCTGTTCACGCGGCGACAAAGGGCGAGGACATCTTCTATTTATTTATTTATATAATGAAACCCTCAGGGTCAAAGGCATTAAAGAGGGGAGTGGTTACAAGTAAGAAAACAAACGACAGAAGAACAAAAAAATTACACCATCTCCCGCTAAAGGGGACTATGAGGCGATGCGAAGCCAGAGCACTTGCACGATCGCGTTCCGTTGGCGTTCGTTGGGCATGCTACCGACCTCGCGTCGTGGAACGCGAAGAGGGACGCTACGCGCGTCGTATCTTCCATCTAGCCTGGCCGTTAATTCTCACAGGGCAGGCGGGCGAGAGGGGGGCAGCGTAGGAGAGGAGAGAGAAGGGGAGGGGACGCGCATGCGCTCGAGCACATCGCGGCGTTGCGCAGGAGAGAATTTCGGCATGTCTAGCCAAAGCCACCTAGCTTTGGTCTAGCCCGCGTTTCAGAGGAAGAGTGGAAAGGGGGAGGAGAGAGGGGTATGGAAGAGGGGAGGGGAGTGGGAGAGTGGAGAGGAAGAGTGGAGAGGGGGAGGGGAGAGGGAAAGTGGAGAGGGAAAGTGGAGAGGGGAAGGGGAGAGGAGGTGTGTGGAGAGGGTATGCGCATGCGCAGTAACGGTGGTCACGCCGCACACCACCACCACCACCACCACCACCACCGGATTGAGCTCCGCCTTAAGATACTTCGCATCTAAAAGCAGATATAACATTACAATAAAAGGCATGTAGTAATACAGTTTTAGCTAAATTAACAGACAAGTAACTTGTTCACAAACGAGTGATAAACAATAATAAATAGTGCATTAAGGTTGCCAGACATGTATGTGGAAAAAGGAAATCAAATCCTGGGTGGCTAACAAGCACTCATGTTGTAAAAGCAAACAAGAAAAGACGGCAGATCCCACGCATTGTGGGAATCGATGTTATGCGAAGCAGCCAGCAAAGAGCTGCATACATCGTCTTGTATGTCATTGAGGAAAATGCGTGTCGTGGTTTTCATGTTAACTGCTATTATTTATGTTCGTCACACAGTAACGTCGCGCAATACCAACTTCGGGGATCAAGCTAGCAAAACGGCCGCCAGCGCACCATGAGCGTGGCACGTAAGTCATGCTGTACATGACGTGCGTGTATGATTTTAATGTTAACTCGTGTTATTTATATTTGTTACACAGTCACGTCGCAAGATACCAATTTTGGTGTATATCAAGCTAGCGAAACGACCGCCAGCGCGCCATGAGCGTGGCACGTAATTCATGCTGTACATGACATGCGTGTCATGATTTTCATGTTAACTCGTGTGTTATTTATGTTCGTCACACAGTCACGTCACGCAATACCAATTTCGGGGTACATCAGGCAAGCGAAACGGCCGCCAGCGCACCATGAGCGTGGCACGTTAGTCATGCTGTACATGACATGCATGTCATGATTTTCATGTTACCTCGTGTTATTTACGTTCGTTACAGAGTCTGGTCGCAAGATACCAATTTTGGTGTATATAAAGGTAGCGAAACGGCCGCCTGCGCGCCATGATCGTGGCACGTTAGTCATGCTGTACATGACATGCATGTCATGATTTTCATGTTAACTCGTGTTATTTATGTTCGCTACACAGTCACGTCGCAAGATACCAATTTTGGTGTATATAAAGCTAGCGAAACGGCCGCCAGCGCGCCATGAGCGTGGCACGTTAGTCATGCTGTACATGACATGCATGTCATGATTTTCATGTTAACTCGTGTTATTTATATTCGTTACACAGTCACGTCGCAAGATACCAATTTTGGTGTGTATAAAGGTAGCGAACGGCCGCCAGCGCGCCATGAGTGTGGCACGTTAGTCATGCTGTACATGACATGCATGTCATGATTTTCATGTTAACTCGTGTTATTTATGTTCGCTACACAGTCACGTCGCAAGATACCAATTTTGGTGTATATAAAGCTAGCGAAACGGCCGCCAGCGCGCCATGAGCGTGGCACGTTAGTCATGCTGTACATGACATGCATGTCATGATTTTCATGTTAAATTGTGTTATTTATGTTCGCTACACAGTCACGTCGCAAGATACCAATTTTGGTGTATATAAAGGTAGCGAAACGGCCGCCAGCGCGCCATGAGCGTGGCACGTTAGTCATGCTGTACATGACATGCATATCATGATTTTCATGTTAACTCGTGTTATTTGTGTTCGTTACACAGTCACGTCGCAAGATACCAATTTTGGTGTATATCAAGCTAGCGAACCGGCCGCCAGCGCACCATGAGCGTGGCATGTAAATCATGCTGTACATGACATGCGTGTCATGATTTTCATGTTAACTCGTGTTTTTATGTTCGTCACAAAGGCACGTCGCGCAATACTAATTCCGGGGTAGATCAAGCTAGCAAAACGGTCGCCAGCGCCCCATAAGCGTGGCACTTAAGTCATGCTGTACATGACATGCATATCATGATTTTTATGTTAACTCGTGTTATTTATGTTCGCTACACAGTCACGTCCCAAGACAGCAATTTTGGTGTATATAAAGCTAGCGAAACGACCGCCAGCGCGCCATGAGCGTGGCACGTAAGTCATGCTGTACATGACATGCGTGTCATGATTTTCATGTTAACTCGTAAGTTATTTATGTTCGTCACACAGTCACGTCACGCAATACCAATTTCGGGATACATCAGGCAAGCGAAACGGCCGCCAGCGCACCATGAGCGTGGCATATAAATCATGCTGTACATGACATGCGTGTCATGACTTTCATGTTATGACTTGTCATTTATGTTCGTCATACAGTCATGTTACGGCATACCAATTTTGGTGTACATTCGATTAACCAAGCGACCAGGAGAGCACAAAGTCGTAGGCGGCTAGATAGATAGATAGATAGATAGATAGATAGATACGCTCAAAGTCGCAGAAGTTCGCTAAGAAATGCTTCGCATTTAAAAAAAAAATTAGGAGAATCAGTTTATACAGTATTACTTAAAGCGGCTTTAAACAAGTGATTATCATGAATTTATACGATGGCATCGGGAAGGTGGTTCTATTCAATGGATGATCCGATAATAAATGACTGTAAGAAGCTTTTTGTGTGACACGTTTCAAGCCCAACCTTGTGACGATGATCGATTCGAGGCGATATGTATTACGGCTGTGAAATGAGTTCGTTACGGAGAGTTGGATGGTGGAATAGTTTGTGAAAAAGGACCAGACGCGTGACTTTACGACGGGAAGATAGTGATGTGAGTGAAAGATTGTTTTTCATGGCATATACACTTTCAGTTCGATTGTAGTTACATAAGATGAAGCGAGCTAAATTATTTTGCAAGAGTTCTAATGAAGATATCAATTTGTCAGTAGTACTATCTCAAATAGCGCATGCATGTTCTAATTTAGGTCGTACAAGGGTAGTATAAAGAAGGTTTTTTAGAGATGAAGGTGCAGTTGAAAAGTTATGGCGTAAATAGCCTTGGGTTCGGTTAGCATTCCGAATTACGTAGTCGATATGGGTGTTCCAAGATAAGTTAGTAGTTATATGTACACCTAGATATTTATAAGAGTCACCAAATTCAAGGGGAATATTATGGAGGTAATAAGTGTGCATGCTGTTAGTTGAACGGGACACACGCATGGCTTTACATTTAGTGACGTTTAGTTCCATTAACCAATGTTCACACCAGTTAGTTACGGCAATTAAATCAGACTGAAGATGGTTATGATCGCCAATACTGGTTATTTCACTAAATATAACACAGTCGTCAGCAAATAAATGAATGTTAGATGATAGCGAGGCAGATAGGTTGTTAATATAAATAAGGAACAAAAGCGGTCCGACCACTGAACGTTGGGGCACAACGGAAGTTATGTTTCGAAGTGTTGAATTGTGGCCGTTAGCGGTTACAAATTGAGTACGGTTAGATAGGAAGCCTTCAATCCATCTAAGAATGTTAGTATTGTTAGGGTGTTTAATAGACAGCACTGAACGACAATGAGTAATGGCGACAGTCACGGCAAGGCACGAACTCCCTGCGCGAGCGGCGTTCTTTTTCAAGCGACCAAAGAGGACGACCCACTAGAAGGCGCTGGAGAAGGTAACCCATTACCATGTCCCAAGGCTTCTCTACAATTACCCCGGTTGCGAAAAGGGAGCCGTCCGGCGACCTAACAGCTCGTCACTATGAGTGGGTCATAGTAGGCCTTGAGGCGCTCCACGTTGACAATGTCGCGCCCTCGACGGCGCATGTCCGAAGCTGGTTCGATGGGTTCGATCAAGTAGTTGACCGGGGATTTGCGCTCGACGACCCGGTATGGGCCTTCGTATTTCGGCAGCAGTTTTGAAGAAAGGCCACTTGCAGCGGTAGGGACCGAGAGCCATACGAGCGCTCCAGGGAGGAACGTGGGTTCAGAAGTAGTGGTGCCATCGCGAATGCTCTTCTGTAGCTCTTGTTCCTGCGTCGTAAATGTCTTGGCAAGCTCGCGACACTCTTCAGCGAGCCTGGCTGTGTCAGAAATAGGCGCGCACTCAGATGGATCCGGCTTGTATGGAAGTATCGTGTCGATGGTGTGCGACGGGTGCCTTCCGTACAGTAAGAAGAACGGTGAAAAACCAGTAGTGCTTGAGGGGCGGTGTTATAGGCGTAGGTGACAAAGGGCAGAATGGCATCCCAATTGGTGTGATCGGCGGCGACGTACATTGACAGCATGTCGTCGAGCGTTCGGTTAAAGCGTTCGGTTAGGCCATTCGTCTGCGGGTGGTAAGCAGTAGTTTTGCGGTGAACAGCATGGCACTCTTTCAGAATGGCTTCCACGACTTCCGATAAGAAGACACGGCCTCGATCGCTGAGAAGCTCTTGGGGTGGACCGTGACGCAGTATGAATCGGTGTAGTAGGAAGGAGGCAACATCGCGCGCTGTAGCCGCTGGGAGAGCGGCGGTTTCGGCGTATCGCGTTAGATGGTCAACAGCGACGATGGCCCAGCGGTTACCAGCCGAAGTCAGAGGAAGTGGTCCATACAAATCGATGCCCACGCGCCCGAACGGACGCTTAGGGCAAGGTAATGGTTGTAGACCTGCTGGCGACACGTGCGTTGCAGGTTTTCGGCGTTGGCAATCGAGGCAGGAGCGAACGAACTTCTGCACGTAGCGGTACATCCCACGCCAGAAGTATCGTTGTCGAATGCGGTGGTAAGTTTTGGATACCCCAGAGTGCGCGCATTGCGGGTCAGAGTGGAAGGCCTCGCATATTTCAGAACGCAGAGTGCGGGGTATCACTAGTAGCCACTGGCGGCCGTCGGCGTTGTAATTGCGTCGGTGCAGGAGGTCGTCACGAACGGCGAAATGGTGGGCTTGACGACGCAACGCGCGAGTGGATGGTGTTGCCGTCGGATCAGTGAGCAAGTCGATCAGCGAGGTGATCCATTTATCCTTGCGCTGTTCGGTAGCGATGGTGTGAACGCTGACTGAAGCAACAGCTATGTGAGATACTGAGCAGGGGGCATTGTCGTCAGGCAAGGGAGAGCGCGAGAGGGCGTCGGCGTCAGCATGCTGGCGTCCGTTGCGGTACAGCACGCGGATGTCGTAGTCCTGCAGGCGAAGTGCCCAGCGGGCGAGACGGCCTGAGGGATCCTTCAATGACGACAGCCAGCATAGTGCATGATGGTCGGTGACGACATCAAATGGGCGACCACACAAATAAGGTCGAAACTTTGCTAGGGCCGATATGATCGCCAGGCACTCTTTTTCCGTGACTGAGTAATTGGTCTCGGCTCTGGTAAGCGTACGGCTTGCGTATGCCACGACATATTCGGGGAACCCTGGTTTGCGTTGCGCAAGGACAGCGCCGAGGCCTACACCGCTGGCGTCCGTGTGTACCTCCGTTGGGGCCGTAGGGTCGTAGTGGCGTAGTATGGGAGGAGACGTCAACAAACGACGGAGCTTTGCGAACGCGTCGTCACACTCGGACGACCACGAATTTAGGGGTCCGTTACTTCCAAGGAGCTTCGTCAGCGGCGATATGATGGTGGCGAAGTTTCGTATGAAGCGTCGAAAGTATGAACACAGTCCGACGAAACTGCGCAGTTCTTTGACGGACGTAGGTTTAGGAAATTCGGCCACGGCCCGAAGCTTGGCCGGACCGGGAAGGATTCCGTCTTTGGACACGACGTAGCCGAGGATTGTCAGCTGCCGTGCCGCAAATCGGCACTTCTTCAGATTCAGTTGGAGGCCGGCGTTGCTCAAACGGGTCAAGACATGCCGCAGACGTTGGAGATGCGTGGAGAAGCCCGGAGCGAAGACGACGACGTCGTCCAGGTAACACAGGCACGTGTGCCATTTCAAGTTACGCAGAACGGTGTCCATCATGCGCTCGAAGGTCGCGGGCGCATTACACAGACCGAACGGCATGACGTTGAACTCGTACAAGCCGTCGGGCGTGACAAAGGCTGTCTTTGATCGAGCGTCATCAGCCATGGGTACTTGCCAGTACCCCGAGCGCAAATCGAGAGATGAAAAGAATTCTGCTCCTTGGAGGCTGTCAATCGCGTCGTCGATTCGCGGCAGTGGATAAACATCCTTGCGGGTGACCTTGTTGAGCCGTCGGTAGTCCACACAGAACCGCACAGAACCGTTCTTCTTCGCAACGAGAACAACTGGAGACGCCCATGGGCTGTCGGAGGGCCGAATTACATCGCGTCGAAGCATATCGTCCACTTGCTCGTTAATTACCCGGCGGTCTGTGGGAGACACGCGATATGGACGTTGCCGCAGTGGTGGTGGGGCGCCAGTGTCGATGCGACGCGTAACAGCGGACGTGCGGCCGAGGGATGTTTGCCCGACATCGAAAGAATGACGAAATTCATCCAACAAGCACAGAAGCTGCGAACGCTGGACCGACGTAAGGTTGTCAGCAATGGAGGGACCAAATACATTAGTAGGTGACGAATCAGACGTGGAAACAGCACTGATACTGCGGGAACTGGTACAGTGCGAGTCATCGGGTGCGTCCAGAACTTGTGCGTCTTCAACGGGTTCCACTTTGCCCAGACATTCCCATCGAACCAACGTAACAATGCACGGGGATGGGTTGGTAACAAAAATAGCGGTGCTGCCCTGAGTGACTCGCACGGTCGCGAAAGGTACCAGCAACCCTTTCCTAGTGCAGATGCGGGCAGATGGCGAAAGGAGTGCAATGGTGTCGGAGAGACCGGCGCAGTAGACCGACTGTGATGTGCGCCCAGAAGATCCGCAATGCTCCTGTGGGATGTGGTAGAAGAGAAAGCAGACGACGACGACTACGACGCCGGTGCTCGCGCAAGAAGGCGCCATCTCTCTTAGCTGGGGGTGGAAGAAGAAGAAACAGAGGTGGCAGACGGGACTCGGCGTTCGATACAGTCGGGTGACCGGACCCGAGTGTCGACACTCTGGGAAGCGGTCCACGAGTTGGAGCCAAGGTCTTCACGTGGCCGCTGACGTCCTCCGACGCTTCGCTTCGGCAAGACACCACGTTTCTCGGCATTCCTCGCTCCCCATCGTCGACCTCAAGAGTTCCCGCACCGGTCGTCTCCTCTCGTCGCCCGAAGCATTGGACTCGCCGATGGGTGAGCCCATGTTAGCTGACTTTCCTAAGGACGCTCGCTGTTTAGAAACTGTTTGTAGTTAGTTCTTTCTCTGTTTGCTGTGTTTTCTCTTGTGTGTGTGTGTGTGCCTTTCCTTCATGTTTTTATAAAGTGTTAGTGAAAACCTGCAAGCAGCCTCGTCGGTTTGTTAGGAACGTCCACGTTCCTAACCTGAAGATTTTAAGAACCTCACCGTTCTCATTACAATGGCGTCCGCGACAGGACGAGGCTGATTGTAGTGTTCAGCTACTCTAACGAAACATGGATCTGAAGGACTTAGTAAGCGCCAGCGAGAAGTTAGGCTTAACCGGGGATGCGCTTCGAAACTGGGTGGAGGAGGAGCAAGCGCGTGCTCGAGAGGAGCGTGCCGCGGAGCGCGATGCGAGGCGCGAGCAGGCCGAGCGCGAGGAGCGCGCATTAGTTTTGGCTCGCGAGAAGGCAGCGTTGGACGAAAAAATTTTGTTGCTTCGCTTGCGTCTCACAGAAGCTGAAGCGGGTGCGGGTGGACGCGTAGAACCGGCCGCCGTCCCTGATCGTGTCGTGCCCCTGCAAATATGCCCCCGTAGCTTTATGCCTCCTTTTGATGAGAACCGGGACGACCTCGATGCGTACTTTAGGCGCTTCGAAGTGGTGGCAGCAGGGCAGGATTGGCCTAAAGATAAGTGGGCAACCGCATTGAGCATGCTTCTGGTGGGCGAGGCCCTCAAAGTGTTTGGACGGCTATCGCCCGCGGACTCTTTGGACTACGATAAGGCAAAAAAGGCTTTGTTGCAACGATTTCGTTTTACGGCAGATGGTTACCGTGAGAAGTTCCGTTCATGCAAGCCCGAGGACATCGAAACAGGCAGCCAGTTTGCTGTTCGGCTTCAGGGGTACTTCGATCGATGGATCGAAATGTCTGAAATAGACAAAACTTTTGATGCTATGAGGGACCTTCTTGTTGCTGAGCAATTCTTGAAGAACTGTCATGTCAAGCTGGCGGTGTTTCTGAGAGAAAGAAACTGCAAAACCTTAGCGGAGATGTCTGAAGCATGCGATCATTTCATGGAAGCACAGAGACAAAGAAATTTGTGTCAATTCCGAGAAATGCCCGGAGGTCCGATCATGCAGGATGAAAGTAGACAAGGAAGGAATCCTTCGAAACCGCCCCAACCAAAATGCTTTCTTTGCGATCGGGTCGGGCATGATGCATCGATGTGTCGCTCAAAGGGCAGGACACCCTTTTGTCTCACGTGCCAGAAAGCGGGACATCTTACTGCTAACTGTAAGAGGAGTGACATCAGAGATCAAGTATCATGTTTGGTATCCAACGAGTCAGGCGGTACGGCGAACCCAGAAGAACGCACGGCACAGGAAGAATCCAATGCGCAGAGCTCAGAAAATGCGGCTAAATCATTACTGCTGGGGGTGTTCAAGAATCACGAAAGACGTAAGAGTCCAGGTGCGGTAAACGGGATTTCCATGCCAACATCAGATGGATACATCTACGGACGGAAGGTAACGGTGTTGCGTGATACCGGTAGCAACACAGCCATTGTCCAGCGAAGTTTGGTACCCGACTCGGCACTGACGGGAAAAGTCAGTACTGTTATCTTGGCGGATGGTACAACACTCGTACTTCCAGAGGCGTTGGTATATCTGTCGTCGCCGTATTATACGGGAAACTTACTGGCAAAGTGCATGAAGCGACCCGTGTACGAAGTGATTATCGGCAACATTGCTGGCGCCCGAGACCCTAATGATCCCGACCATGAATGGAGTAGCAAGAGTGGAGGAGAGTTAACTTCAACCTGGAGTGCATCAAAAGAACAGAACCCTGTTAGAGTCGTTGCGTTGAACGAGAAGGAGTCTAATTCCCTTGCGAGGACCCCCGTTGCAAAGTTGTCTGTCACTAAGGAAAACTTGCGCGTGGCTCAAAACGACGACCCGTCCCTTCGTGTGTGCTTCGGGCGAGTTCAGAAGACTCGAGTGACCAGGAGCAACTGCCAAGAGACATTCCTGATAAAGCGGGGGGTCCTGTACAGACGATATGAGCTTCCGACAGGTAAAACATTGAACCAGGTGGTTCTTCCACAGCCTATGCGAGCTTATGTCCTCAGTGTCGCCCATGATAGTCCCATGGCTGGACATCAAGGAGTGAAGCGTACTACAGATCGCCTGCGAGAAGCTTTCTTCTGGCCGGGGATGCAAGCGGATGTGAAACGGTTCGTGCGATCCTGTGACACTTGCCAAAGAACAACGCCGAAAGGAAGATTTGGCAAAGCAAAGCTAGGCCAAATGCCAATAATCGACACCCCATTCGAAAGAGTCGGCATCGACATAATAGGGCCCCTTACGCCTCCATCAACTAAGGGAAATCGATATATTTTGGTGGTAGTTGACTTCGCTACCAGGTATCCTGATGCAATGGCGATACCGAAACTCGATGCCCCCACAGTCGCAGAAGGTCTTCTTGAAATATTCTCTCGGATTGGGATTCCAAAGGAAGTTCTAACAGACAAGGGCTCCTACTTCACATCGGATCTCATGCATCAAGTCACGAAGCTTCTCTCAGCCAAGATGATGACGACAACTCCTTATCACCCTATGTGCAATGGGCTGGTGGAAAGCTTCAACGGCACTCTGAAACAGATGCTTCGCAAGCTCTGCCACGAGAAACCAAAATCTTGGGAGCGATACTTAGCCCCCCTGCTTTTCGCATAGAGGGAAGTACCCCAGGCAAGCTTGGGCTTTTCCCCATTTGAGCTTATATATGGGCGGTACGTACGGGGTCCGCTATCGATACTGAAGGAGCTATGGACTAGCGAAGACGTACGTGATGACGTGAAAACAACGTACCAGTACGTCATTGACCTGCGGGACAGACTTGAAGAGACGGTACGGTTGGCTCATGAGAAGCTGGCCACTTCTAAGGAGTACCAGCGCAGTTACTACGACAAGAGGGCGAAGAAGCGGGACCTGAAAGTGGGAGATAAAGCGCTTCTCCTCTTGCCAACGACACATAACAAGCTGCTTCTTGAATGGAAAGGGCCTTTTCTCGTGGTTGGGAAAAAGAACGAAGTGGACTTTTTGCTAGACCTAGGCAATAAGGTCAAGGTGTTCCATGTAAACATGCTGAAGAGGTATTACGAACGCACCACAGAGAAGAAAAGTGACGTTAACTGCACGTTCATCGCAGTTGAAGATGACTGTGAGCTTGAGATACCCCGCATCAATGTCCAGCCGTCTAATGCCGTGGACGAAATTAAACTCGCCGAGTCCCTTTCATCGTCTCAGCGGCAGGATATTAAAGCCCTCATTGAAACATATAGAGACATTTTTTCCAATATTCCCGGGAAAACAAACCTTGTTGAGTGTCATCTGAAGTTGACTTCCACAACGCCAATCCAAGTGCCCCAGTACCCTCTTCCGTTTGCTCTTAAAGGTGTAGTCGAAAAGGAAGTAGAAGAGATGCTGAAGCTGGGAATAATTGAAAGGTCGACCTCACCATACAGTTCACCGTTAGTGGTTGTTAAAAAGCCAGACAGCTCATTCAGGGTCTGCATTGATTTTCGCAAGATCAACAGCATACTTGAATCCGACGCTGAGCCCATTCCACGGACAGACGTCGTTTTCGCCGAGGTTGGAAACAAGAAGTTCTTTTCCAAGCTGGATATGTCAAAAGGATACTGGCAGGTACCCTTATCTGAGGAATCCAAGGGGAAAACTGCTTTTGCTACACAGTCTGGACTCTATCAGTTCAAGTTTATGCCGTTTGGCATCAAAACGGCATCGGCGGTATTTACACGCCTAATGAGGATACTGCTACGTGACTTAAACGGGGTGCAGCACTATATAGACGATATACTTGTCGCAACCGATACGTGGGAGGAACATGTAGCAACTCTCGGACAGCTTTTAGAAAGAATCAAGCAAGCTGGTCTTACGGTAAAGGCGCGTAAATGCGAGATTGGTCTTCACAGTGTCGTTTTTCTTGGACACTGTGTTGGTGAAGGACACATACGTCCGCTGCAGACAACAGTGGACAAACTACTTTCTGCCAGACGTCCAGAGACAAAGAAGGAGATAAGGTCATTTCTTGGACTAGCCGGCTACTACAGAGACTTTATTCCAATGTATGCGGAGGTAGCTGAGCCGCTGGTCCGAGCCACCAGAAAGCAAGAGAGAAACAAAGTCGAATGGACACGTGAGAGAGATGCAGCGTTTGAAGGCCTCCGCCGTGCTCTCGCCACGAGTCCAATACTGAGGGCGCCAGACTTTTCCAAGACATTCATATTGAGGTCTGATGCCTCTGATATAAGCATAGGGGCCGTGCTGATGCAAGAGCATCACGGTACTTTGCATCCCGTAGCATATGCCAGCAAGCAGCTTCTCCCGCGAGAGGCGCGTTATTCCACTATTGAAAGAGAATGCTTAGCTTTGGTGTGGGCAATACAAAGGTTTCATATATACCTCTACGGTAAACATTTTATAGTGCAGACGGATCACCAGCCACTTGAATACTTGCAGAAAGCTAAATATGTGAATTCCAGAGTACTCAGGTGGAGCTTATCATTACAAGAATACATGTTTACTGTTCAATATATAAAGGGTGGCGAAAATGTCGGCGCAGACTATATGAGCCGCATTTAGACGTGGCTGTAGAAGTTGTGTGGGGAAATGATTGACTTATTGTGTGGAGTGTATTGTGCCCTGTGACGCGCGCACGTGTCGCCTTCTGTTCGTTTTCCTGGATGAACAAAAGACTTCGGTGGGAGCCTGTGTGGTGTGCGCGCACATGTATCGCCTTTTGTTCAAGTTGCCCATTGAACAGAAGACTTGAATGGGGGCCTGTGTGATGTGCGCCCAGAAGATCCGCAATGCTCCTGTGGGATGTGGTAGAAGAGAAAGCAGACGACGACGACTACGACACCGGTGCTCGCGCAAGAAGGCGCCATCTCTCTTAGCTGGGGGTGGAAGAAGAAGAAACACAGGTGGCAGACGGGACTCGGCGTTCGATACAGTCGGGTGACCGGACCCGAGTGTCGACACTCTGGGAAGCGGTCCACGAGTTGGAGCCAAGGTCTTCACGTGGCCGCTGACGTCCTCCGACGCTTCGCTTCGGCAAGACACCACGTTTCTCGGCATTCCTCGCTCCCCATCGTCGACCTCAAGAGTTCCCGCACCGGTCGTCTCCTCTCGTCGCCCGAAGCATTGGACTCGCCGATGGGTGAGCCCATGTTAGCTGACTTTCCTAAGGACGCTCGCTGTTTAGAAACTGTTTGTAGTTAGTTCTTTCTCTGTTTGCTGTGTTTTCTTTTGTGTGTGTGTGTGTGCCTTTCGTTCATGTTTTTATAAAGTGTTAGTGAAAACCTGCAAGCAGCCTCGTCGGTTTGTTAGGAACGTCCACGTTCCTAACTTGAAGATTTTAAGAACCTCACCGTTCTCATTACACCGACACAGCCATTGACGAGCTTGGAGGCACTTTCGTATCGTCTTGGACGAGGATCTTGCTCACTGTCTGTCGGCGTCAAATGTGAGAACGGTGAGAGTTCGATTTCGGCTGGTGCGCAACGAATTACGGCGTCGTGGCGGGAGAGGAAATCCCATCCCAGGATGACGTCGTGAGAGCATGCCGCAATTATGATGAACTCGACGTCGTACAGAACGTCCTGAATGACGACGCGAGCAGTGCGTACTGCTGTACGATGAATACTCTGGGAGCTGGCGGTACGGAGGGATATCTCAGAAAGTGGCGTCATCACTTTTCGAAGTAAGCGGCAAAGTTTTGCGTCCATAATGGATACAGCGGCTCCAGTATCGATAAGGGCCGATGCGCAAACACCGTCCACAAGCACGTCGACTACATTCGATGGACTTCGCTGAGGGCTTTCACAGTTCGATAGCGTCGCAGCCCTTGCCTCCTGGACTGCGACGACTAGTTTTCGTGCTCTCGTGCGACCGAACGTGGCCGCATGGGTGACAGTGATCGACGTCGTGGAGACGGAGAGCGGCGAGTAGCTGGAGGTGGGCGTGACGTCGGCGACATAGGTGGAGGTGGGTCGTAGAATGCACGGCTTGACTGGCTGGCGACAGGTGACGCGACTCGAGGCGGCTGCACGCATTGACAATAACGTGCCACGTGACCGGCGTAACCGCAAGCAAAGCAGATGGGCCGGTTGTCGGGGGTGCGCCAGCGGTTCGCCGGGGTAGGTCCCGCCCATGTCGCAGGACGCGATTGACTGGTCGGCTGCTGAAATGACTGTATGGTGGACTGCAGTGGGGGCCGAGGGATGGCGTCCGCATATGTAGCCGGCACACCCGCCTCAAAGAACGGAGGTCTAGCGGCGGCTTCGGCGTAACTCATTGGGGCAGCCGCAGGAATTACTTGGGGCGTCCTGGCGACAACTTGAGCGTAACTCTGGGGCGCAGGAGCCGGAGGTTGCGGGTGGTACTCAGGCATGACCTCCGCAATTTCCTGCTCAATCGCTCGGCGGAGAGGAGGAAGAAGGGTGGTCGACGACTGTTGAACGACGGGCCAAAGGCGAGGAGGGAGACCTGGCGTGCAATTTCCTCGCGCACGAATGACTTGACTTCTGCCAGTAACGCGGCCTGGTCAGTTATTGCCGCCAAGCCAGCAAGCTCTGCGTCGCGTGATGGGGATCGACGGGTCATCGAACGCTGCCGGCGGAGCTCCTCGTAGCTCTGGCACAGCGTTATGACCTCGGGCACTGTGCCAGGGTTTTTGGCGAGCAGCATGATGAAGGCATCGTCGTCAATGCCTTTCATTACGTTCCGGATCTTGTCAGACTCAGACATGCTCCCGTTGGCCTTCTTACACAAGTCGAGGACGTCTTCGATATAACTTGTGAAAGATTCACCGGCCTGCTGAGATCGTTCACGTAAGCGCTGTTCGGCTTGCAGCTTACGAACTGCTGGGCGGCCAAAGACGCTGATGACGGCGGTCTTGAAATCGGACCAAGTCGCAAAATCGGACGCGTGGTTGTTGTACCACAAGCTTGCTACGCCCGCCAGGTAGAATACCAAGTTGCTTAACTTGCCTTCTTCGTCCCATTTGTTGGGGATGCTGACGCGCTCGTAAATTGCGAGCCAGTCCTCCACGTCGGTGCTATCGGCGCCAGTGAAGATAGGTGGGTCGCGTATACGGGGGACACCGGGACATGTGCTCGTTGCGAGAGGAGGCGTTTGCTGGGCGGCGTCTTGAGGCATGGTAGATGGCAGGGTACGGGATCGGAGCTCCAGGGGCATTGAATGGGAGCAGAGCACTCTCCACCAAATTGTTAGGGTGTTTAATAGACAGCACTGAACGACAATGAGTAATGGCGACAGTCACGGCAAGGCACGAACTCCCTGCGCGAGCGGCGTTCTTTTTCAAGCGACCAAAGAGGACGACCCACTAGAAGGCGCTGGAGAAGGTAACCCATTACCATGTCCCAAGGCTTCTCTACAGTATTCAGGTTTAGCAGACTTAATTTATAGATTAAATGTTTATGAGAGACCTTATCAAATGCTTTGGCGAAGTGTAAAAATATGCAATCGGCAAATGATCAACGATCAAGAATGCGATGCAATTTATGAGTGAAGAGAGCGAGCTGAGTTTCACATGAGAAAGTTTTTCTAAATCCATGCTGGGCTGGTGGGAAAAATGCATTGGAGTCGAGTCGAGAAAGTGAACAAGATGTTTAATATGTTCGGCAACTTTGCAGCTAGTACTTAAGAGTGAGATGGGACGACAATTAGCAGCTAAATTTTTATTGCCTGGCTTATGAAGTGGAACAACCTTCCTGATTTTCCATTGTGTAGGCAGAGTAGATTTATCCAGTGATGGCTGAAAGGGCTTAGTCAGGATAATAGAACTAACATCTTTGGTTTTTTTTTATAGAAATTTTGAGTTAACACAATCGTAACCACGCGATGAGTGATGGTTCAAAGAATCAATTAGTTTCCCAACACCGTCCATGTCAACAGTCACTGGGGGCATAACAACCTAGTCGTATTGGTGAGTAGGAGGTAGGCGATCTTAGCTAGAGGCAGAAAAGTTTTTTACAAATGAGTTGTTAAGAGCTGCAGCCCATTGATCAATTGGTATACGAGTGCATGATGAGTCTTCCAGAGTTATATGTCCATCGCGTGAGGGATTTATTACGCTCTAAAACTTTTTGACGTTGTTCTTTAGCATAGAAGGAAGTACATTAGATAGAAAGTTAGATTTAGCATAATTTAGAGCCGTTATGTTGGTATCGAACGCAGCTTCATACGCAGACCAGCGTGCATTAGTAGGCATGATTTTTGCGGAGCAATATAGGCGTTTTTTGCGGTTAGATAGGCGCTTTAAATGAGCATTGTACCATGGAGCATTATAATGGGAGGTGATGGTGCGAGTTGGAATGTATTTTTCAGTCAACACCTGAACTTCAGCGGCAAACAAGTCCTTGTTGTGCAGAGCCGATCGATTTTCAAAATTAAGTAGGAAAGTATCAAGAAATGCAGTTAGTTCGTTATTTATTGCAGTGAAGTTTGCTTTTTTGTAAACATGTATAATTTTCTTGAGTTTCTTCGGTCTTGGTGTGGAAACGTTAATAGAAGAAGTGTATGACTCGCCGGTTTGCTGGACACGCTCCGCTAACTTCTTTTTCGCGATGTCGGAGCGGATTGAAGGGTTCGCAAAAATCTGTCGTAGCTGGTGCTTAAATGAGGTCCAATCCACGAAGTCCAACTCGTGGTTCAAAAACCAAGTCTTGGCTGCACTCGTCAGGTAGAAGGCGACACGAGTAAGTTTTGCAGGGTTGTCCCAGTGGTTGAGTGCACTGATGCGGTCGTACTGCTCAAGCTAGTCTTCGACGTTGTCCCCACGAAGGCCAGCGAACATCGGTCGATCCTTCTGAGGGGTGGTGACCAAGCAGGAAGGGGTTCCCGGCAGGGCAGGTGTCGTGGATGTTCCAGCGTTGGAGCCAGCGTTGTTCCAGCGTTGTTCCAGCGTTGGTTCCAGCGTTGTCTTGCGGCATTGCCGAGGTGTGCGAGTGCAAACGGCGACCTGAAGGGAGCTCCTAGGGTGTATTGAAGTGGAAGGCGTAGCGCCACCGGTAGAGCCAGAGGACAGAGGAACCGTACAGCACCTCCACCGCTTGTGAGACGACGTTCAAGCCGAAAGACTTTGTTTCTCTAGAGCCTGAGCCCCGCTACTCAGACCCAAGTGATGATGATGAGTATTTACAGGTGAGAGGATGAAGCATGTGTATAATGGTCACACTACGGATTTTACATCGGGGATCTATATAAAAGCTCATTGTACTGTCTAGCTGTGGTGACTATTCATGTCTGATTTGCTTAAACGTTCAGCATATTTTATTGTATTTCTCTACAGCATACTGCGGTAGACCTGTGCGTCGGTCCCAAAATCGCCGGCGGCTGCGCGTCAACGGCGCGGGGTTCATCGGATCGGCGGCGGCGTGGGTGGTGGGGGGGGGGGGGTGTTGATTCGAATGTTGGTGGGGAAAGCAATTTGTCCCTCGCATTTCGAAACAAAAAATCTGTTTCAACCAAAAACTGAAGCTGTAAATTTTTTATCCGATCTCGCGTAACCCTACAAAACGCTTGTGTATTGGAATGCGGCGGATGCCGGGAGAGAAGTGGTTTTCGTGCAGTTTGTCGTATCAGTGGTCACAGCACGAAGCGGTGAGATGACAGCGCGTAGAATGGTGTACCAGCCGTTTGCTGGTGTCTGCCGAGATAGCGCGCGCGCCAGCGCTCCCGACCGCGCACTAATAGGGAATGTTCACATTTGCTATTCAAGCCACGCATCCCCTACCTCCTACGGCGTCCCTTCATGTACCTTCACCCAGGGAAAGACGGGCAGGGCGTTTCCTTTCTGGTTGACAAGCAATCAACGACAGGCCTGGCACGTGGGCTTTGTTATCGCATGCGCCCTCCGTGCGACGGAGATGGCCAGCTTGCTTCATCTCTGATTAAGCCGTGTTCCTCGCCAGCGCTTGCAAGATTTTACTCGCGGGTAGAACATACGATGCGTGGAGGGATGTTATCAATTTTGACTTTATAGGAACGTGACATATATTATCCGCTGTAAAAAGTTCGTCAGTTGAAAGAATCAAATGATCCGACGCCTTCTCCTTTGGTTTCGTTCTCGCCTTCACCAACCTTTCTACAGGCGATATCTCCTCGCCACTTATTTCTTTATAAATTACGCGTACAATGTCAGCACTAAGCGTTGAGCCTATCAGGATTTCGTGCTTGTCGGCTACACCCTGCTATCTCCGCTTGCGAAGTCAATCGGAAACGCACAAAATGGAGCGAAACCAGTTGATCGCACACGATGGTAATGCGATACCAGGAAGAACGGGTGGGCGACTGCATGGCAAAGCAGGGAGGGACACAATTCACGAGTGACATTTCTCGTGTATGGACCAATAAAGAGCATGTACCCCAATGATGTCACCTGAATCACCGTTCTGACGTCACTAAGTGCGCCAAAAAGACGACAAACGCGAAGAGAAAATAGCGCGCTCGTTTTTTAACAGCGAAGCTCTTCAAGCTCGGCGTAAAGTGTCTGACTGTGCCCGAAAACTACATTCATCCAGAACGGGTATGTGCCTCAGAATTTGGGCAAATCGCGCTATGGCGTGCCCTGATGTGTGAGACAGAGTACAGAGAGAGAGGGAGAGAAAGAAAGAAAACGAGGAACAGGCAGAGTGGAGGAAAAAAGGTATAAAAAAGAGAAAAATTCTTCATGAGGCCGGATTCGAACCCGCTTACCCTCCCTCCCAAAGGGAGCGTCCTACCACTCGGCTATTCAGGCGCGCTAGCCTTGCACAGTATAGTGTAGCAAGGGGGTGGAAAAAGGAAGTCAGTATGAGGAGCAGAGTTGTGATGGTGAGGAGGGGGAAAGGAGGAAGAAAGAGAGAGTAAGGCGTATCGCAGAAAGAATGAGAAAGAGAGAAATAGAGCGAAAGAATTGCAGAACGAAAAGAGAGACAGAGAACATTCACCAAAGAGAGAGAAAGAAGTACACAGAGAAAAAAGATCCCCGCCACATCCACGAAGTCAACGGTATTAGAGGAGCTTGCTCGGAGATGATCGGGTAACCCACAAATCCTCCGTACACATTCCTCTACCATCATAAGTGGACGTGACAACGTTTTGCAGCTGTGGCCGAACGTGTGGTCGAGGAAATCGCGCTTGAAGCGCGCGTCGGCGCCGCCAACATCAAGTAGCGACAGCTTTTGACGCTTAGCCGCGGCATCCCGCACCCGCAATTCTTCGGAGTACTCTTCCGTGCTGCTTCTGCTTCGCGACCCCTCCCCGCAGGGTCCGCTTGACGGCGCGCCCGCTTCTCTTCTGCTTCGCTGGCCCGCAGCTCCGGGTTTGCTTGACGGGAGCCCTCTTCGCTTCGGCCTCCCGGGCTTTCACCGCAGGGTCTTGGCGGCGAGCCCGAGCTGCGGCTGCGTTGCGAACCCGCCACGCTGCTGCCTTGGCTAGGGTGTTCATGCAGCGAAGCGGCAACGATGAAGGTTCACCGAGTGAGCTTCGGCGAAAAGAGAGGAAGCGCGCCAAACGGGGGCGCCAAACGAGAGGCGCGGCCCTCAAGGTCACCTATCTAACTAGCCCACGCGCCGAGGGTGGTGTGCGCCGCCTTCAGCGGTGACGCGCCATTTAGTGACCATTCTTGAAATCACCGGAGAGAGCGCAGCTGCAACTATCAACTTTTGGCGGGACCAATGAGAACTAGTGTACACACCGCCGACGGACATGACGCGAGCATAAGAAGCTTGGCGAGCAAGCTCCTAAAAGAAAGAAAAAAAGATGAAACAAGTATCTCGCCGTCTATCGACCAGACACCGCACCACATGACCAAGCCGAGCACGCGCAGTAGCTAAGCCAAGCCTACCGGCAGAGACATAGTGCGCAACCTCCGGTTTACAGTGCACTGCCTGGTTGCACCCGATCGTGTCCAGAGGGTCATGAGGTGGCTCCGTCTGAAGAAAGTGCGTACTCCCGAGGAGGAAGCCGCGCATTTCGAAGCTGGACTTGTAAGTCGACGGGGAGTGCGAGCGCCGACGGGTCCTTGCTTCACTCCGCCAAGCTTTGCAGGACTTACTGCAAAGTGCCCGCAGTTTTTGTATTTTCACAGGTCATTTTGGGGCCCTATAAGAAGACAGGGCGTACAAACATGGACACACGAGAGTAGTCAAGACACCACAAGCACCGCTAACAACTGAAAAATGATACAGCGGCGGAAAATCAGGTAGACACGAATATTTATGTGTGCATTCCCAGGCAAGAGGCAATACCTATCAATCAGATGCGCCTGGCGGTCTACGCGAGAAATAACCGTTCACTTTCATGACTTCTCTCTTGTGTCGGTGTTTGCACGTCGTCTTTTTAACATGAATACATAACAACCAGCTAAGCTATCTGTTTTTCCCCCATGGTTGAAGCGCATTGCGTCCTTCTCATCCGTGTGGAATTGTGAAAGCTTCGTGACTTCAAAATAACGTTGCAGAAGAAAACCGGAAACAGAGGGCGCGCTGCTCGCCGAGCTCTGGCCAATGTGCGTCGGCTGAAATGGGCAATCCATTATATAGACACATCGAGAAAAGCTCCCTCGGTGAAGCGATGTATTTTATGTCCCGATTGCCTGTTCGGTTCAAAAGACCAACGGCGGCGCGCCGCAATTATTGCGCGGCGGCGGCGGCGCACAGGTCTATACTGCGGTCGAAAGACCAGGCAGAGGGGGCATAAAAAGTAATTGACAAAGTATATTCAATAAAAAATGGCAGCAATAAAAACATGATAAGGCACTAGGACACAGTTGGTTGGTTGGTAACAACCTTATTGATAGTCCTGCAGAGCTCAAGAAACCGAGCTTTTTAGAAGCAGATGAACATGTTTTAATAATGTGACTTGACTATGTTAGGCGATTCGTAATTGTAGTACCTAAATATTTACATTCGTCAACCTCAATCAAACGACAGATTAAAACGGTGTTTTATATTTATTATACCCATGAAAACTCATTTATGACTGCTTAATTTTATAGACCGACCTTCACACCACATGAAAATGGCACACAGGTGGGATTGCAGGCATTGCTGGTCATTCGGAGCAGTAATTGTTTAAAAAGTATGGAGTCATCTGCAAAAAGTTTTATATGTATTCGTGATGTACATATTGGATAAGCAATGCCATTTATATACAATAAAAGAGAACAAGTCGCAAAACACCACCTTGGAGGACTCATGATGATACTGGCAAGATGCCAGACATGCAGTCTTTTACTTTAGCGTACCGCTTGTGATTTTGAATGTAAGCACGAATCCAGGTAATGAGTTTAACAGGTAGGCCTACATTATGTAATTTAGAAATGACTTTGCTGTGCGTGACAAGATCAAAGACTTTACTTAAATCTAAGAAAATAGCATCAATTTGATTTCCCGTGTAAAGCGACGAAGCAAACTCGTGCACTGTTGTGACAAGTTGCGTTGCGGTCAATAATTTCTTACTAAATCCATGCTGGAATGGCGACAGAACGCTGTTTTCTTCAAACAATATAATGTGTGGCTATGTGTTGTAATAGCTTGCATGACGTACACGTTAAAGAAATAGGCCTAGAGTTGGCAATGTTTGGACGGTCACCTTTGTTGAAGGGACCGACAATTGATTTTTTTCGACCCATTTTTTTATGGCGCGACAGAAATCTCACCCTTCGCAATGTTTGTAGCTGCAGCAGTTAATCCCAAAAGCACGTAGTTATTTTACAAGCTGTATTTTTCTATCTGAAAGGCTCTAAACACGGATGTATCTTTCCTCCAGCAACGCTGAGAATTCATAGCGATGCCGCCAGCCCTTCTCGCGATTTGTGAAAGCTATCGTTGTTCTGCTTTTGCAGGAGTTTTGTAAATATGCTTAACCACCCTTATTTACAGATTTCCAACAATTTTTTAAAGTAACAAGCTGTTACAATGAGATGATGTGGCCTTATACACCTTCCCTGTTTTTGTGCGCATGCGTCCAAGGTTGCCTGCGCCTGTTTCAAGGGTGGCTTGTCCCGGCGTCGTTACTCTCTCAGTGCACGAGCCAAGCCACGTCATCAAAAACATCACTACGCATATGCGTGGCCTCGCCGAGTAGCAGCGCACGTCATTTCTGCGACGAAGTGTACGCAGGAAAACTATGTCGCTCAAAAATCTTAGCGACCTGGAAACTGCGTGCAAGGTTGCATGAGCACGCTGAAAAGTTGCTCAAGACGCGCTGACGAGCATGGGATCATTACGTCACGCGAAGGCAGCGCCACTTTAATGCATACTACTAACGCATGCCTATATGAACATTTTTATGGAGTAATACCTTTTAGTATAAAGAAATGAACAATATTTCAATACTAACAAAAAAATTGTCGACCGCGTACAGCGATCAACGGTCACGTGACCGGGTTCACCGGATCGTTCATGTTTTTGCCGGCAGATGCGCCACAGGTATTTTTTTGCGACTTTAAATTAAGAAATAAAAATATAAATACACCTCTCACGAAAAAAAACAGGGCTAGTTTGAGTCAATGCGACGAACAATCTTTCCATAAGTGGAGTAATCTCATTTCATGTTCTGGGCAGTTGTCGGTCCCTTTAAAGGGCCCCTCACCCGGCCACATAGCAAATTTTAGTTAGACGCAGGAAGTTGTTGTGTGCCAAATGAAGAGCATTATGCCGCAAGAATTTTTCAAATCGGTTCATTACAAGCTGAGAAAAACAATCATTTGTAGCGGCGCGTAACCATGATGCGAGGAGGCGACTTTCAAACTCTTGCAACTCGCCCCGTGTAGTCTTCGCGAGCCAAATCCCTTCTCTGCCCTCTTCGGCAGCGGAGCCGGAGAATCACCTGACACAAACAGATGTACACGTCACGCTCATGCATGATCACGGGCGCATGACGTGCCCGAGCCAGCTCGAGCACTCGAACGGCATTGCACGGCCGCTACCTTTTTTATTGCGTTGGCAATATATGGACATTCTCGACGGGTTATTGCCGTCTCCGTCGCCGTCGTGCCCCGTATAAAGTCTAAACTGATAAGATACCCCTGCGCATCGTATGTTTTACTGCGGGTAAAAGCGCGCTAGCAGGGGCGACGAACGCGGCCGAAGCAGAAATCAAACGAGCCGGCGCGTTTCCGTCGCTCGGAGGGCGCATGCGATAACATTACCCCGCTTGCGCGGCCTGCGGTCGAAGCAGACAGGAAACGCCCTGCCCGTCTTGAACGAGCATCAACAGATGCAAGGGGGGGGGGGGCGTTCTGACGCTCGAGCAGCAACATTGAACTTTGATTCTAAGGGAGCCATCAGCTCAGGAGCCATCAGCTGGCGGCTCGTATACTAGTTCTATGTGCTGGGCTCTTAACGCGAAGTGACTATGCGGACAGTTCATCTCTCCCTGGAGCGGCCGTATTCTCTTACACCATAGTTTTGTAGTTACGCGAGATGGGATACAAAAGAGTTAGCTGCCAGCCTCACTTCGTATAACACTACAATTTATTGCTATCGCATTCATTGCTTCACCCTTGCGGTGAAACTGTGAGTTGTTTTTATGTAGCAGCCGTGGGCGTTGGATCGGCGTTCTTTGTGGTGTACTGCCTGTTTCTGCAGGACGGGCATGAAAGATGCGACATTTGTACGGGCACGAGACTAGCGGTATCAAGAGCCAGTGCCGCATTAACGTTTACTAGGCCGCGGCATAATAAACGAGCATAATGAGTGATTGAACACGCCAGAACATTACCTTCGTTTGCAGGGCTGGCGTCTGCTCATTGCGCTAACCACCGGGACACGAAGGCATGCGAAACAGAGGCACATTAGCCCCGCATCTCGCTGAAATTCACGGGAGGAAATGAAAAGACGCACACATTCCCTTTGTGTGTCTCATTATTTCTCTCAAATTTTATTCAAGCAACAAATTACACAAAGTACACATGTCGCGTAAAATAAAGATCACACCATCTCGCGCTAAAGGGGACCATGAGGCGATGCGAAGCAGCGTTTCAGCATGTCGAGCCCGCGTTTCAGAGGGGGAGTGGGGAGGGGGAGGTGGGAAGGGCGAGGAGAGAAGGAGAGTGGAGAGGAGGTATGTGGAGAGGGTCTGCGCATGCACAGTAAGAGTGGTCACGCCGCACACCACCACCGGTTTCAACTCCGCCATAAGATGCTTCGCGTCTAATACCCCAGTGGCACGCGCTACTGTTGGCGGCGTCAGAGCACAGTCGTCTACGTAGAGGGCCGCCGTCACAGCACTACCGTCGGCGTAGGGCCATTCCATCGTGTACGTCATCCCCTCATTCTTTGGGCGCCCGCCCGCGAGAAGAAGGGCAAGCAGCGTTCAGCTTGAAATTTGACCCATTTCCGCGGCACGTAGCGTTGCAAGTTTTGACATACGTCATTGTGAACATAACATTGTATGCATTGCGCTCATCAACTCAAAATTGTCAAACCTGGTGAGGGGCCCTTTAAATACGGTACTATACTTGTCGTACGCCAATCATCAGGAATCAAGAAATTTTCGAAGTAGAGACGAAAAACGTTTGTTAAAATGTGTGCAATAAGAATTTCCCTAACGCAAGAATGTGTTAGGGATATTATCTGAGCTGAGGATTTAGATTTCAGGTTAACCGGCAAAGTAAATATACCGTCATAGGTTATGAATCTGGAAGACATTACTGGAAGAAGGTTTCCATGTGGCGATTCATGCTGGGGAACGGAAAATACGGAGCAAAACGTCTGTTAAACTAATCAGAAAAAAATTGGGGGACCCTTAAGCTTCGCCTTTAAGAGTTTAACGCGATAGCAAAATCCGGCCCCTAGTGCGCACTTGAACCACTAAGTGCATACTTATTAATGTGTATTGTTACACACACACGCACACAGACACACACACACGCGCGCGCGCGCGAATGGTACAGGTTTTTGATCTAAAGCAAGAGTCACATGGCCTCCAAGATATACGCCGCACGCTCGCCATCTCGCAGGCCATGAAGAGTCTCACAATGCCTCATAGATGGCAGCACATTATCTAGAGTTTGCTGTTTGCTTGATCAACGCCTCCGCAAGCCGGCGTTGGCTTGATATGTTTTCCGCTAGATGGACATAGTTGTCCATTTTTGTTTGAAAGTTCGTGTGCGTTTTTAGCGGCGATGGCTGCACTATCCCGGCCTTTATTCGACGTAGTTTGATGGCCTCCCAAATGCGCCTATAAATCGCCGAATGGGCTCGTTTTCGTCGTGACACCTGCCGAACAAAATGCGTTAGGAGACTCCTTCCACTACATGGCATTTATGTAGTGTTTTTTTCCGAAGCATTGTAAGTAGCTTCGTGGCTTTGTGGTAGGACGCCTGCTTGCCACGCGAACGGCCCGGTATCGATCGTCAATGGGACAGGGGGTTTTATTCTTTATTTTATTTGCTTCTTTCTCGATTTTTCGGTCACGGACGATTTTTCGCTCACAACCAACGACGCCGACGGCGGAATTTCTGCGACACAAGCTCTCTAACGCTATCGCGTTAATAATCGACGCATCATTCGCGATGAAACCGTCAACGGATGTTTGACTGGGTATTGCACCCGTTTGTTCTAAATATCGCCAGAATTTTCCAGGGCGTTTTGTCAAAAAGTCAGGCAATGAATGAGTGAAATACCTGAATTTTGCATGGTATAGTTTGGAAGAAAGGATGTTTAATTGAGATATTACACTAACGAGTTTTGTCATGCTATTTCGCTTGTTTTAGCCCCGCGGTGTAAATGAATAATTAATCTTGTCATCCACGGGTTGTTTTTGTTAGTGCGAACATATTTGGGAGGGACAAAATTTTCAATGCAGGAAGGAATAGTGACTCTCAGAGCATCCCAGATGGTGGTGAAGCAGCCCGGCATGTTATCACAAAATTCCCACAATCAGTCTAGTATTGCATTGGCCTTTAGCTTCAGTGAAATCCTTAATTACTTTTTTCCCTTGCTTTCTGCGCGCCTTCATATGACCAAGCGGAAAGGAAAGGTACACTGCATTACAGTCCGAGACTGTATCAACCACATCCACAGGGTACGCAGAAATCTCATTACTAATAAAAATTAAATCAATTACTGAAAGAACGCTTCCTTCTTTTCCGATGTACTCCGTAACAGTTCGTTTTAGAACACACATGATCAATATGTCCGCAATAGGGTTAATGTCCACATCGAAGAAGGAAACGGGGTTACGCCATACAATGCAAGGAATATTAATATCACTGGCGAGTATGACCCTGTTCGTGAATGCAGTCACATGACCGCACAGTTTCGACATCTATTCAGGGGAAACCGAAGGAGGCCTATACACAGCACACACAATGGTCCTCGCAGTTTACTCTTAGGAAGAAGCTTTCCTGACCATAAATTTGCAGTATGCTCCTAGATCCTCAGCACCGCTATTAAATTTTTCGTCGAAGCACTCGAAGGTTGTAAAAAACGGTATCGCCATGTCTTGCCTTAAAGGGGCCCTGCAACACCTTTCTTAGTTATATTGGAATAGTCTCATTATTGACGTATGACTCTTCACGAGTCATATGCCGCAAAAATTTTTCGAATCCGTCAAGTCGAAGTGGTGTTCCCAAATTATAGAGATCACGTTCCGCAGCTTTCTCCCTCAACTCAACGTAGCGAGCTCGCGGAAAGCTGCGCGCGGCGTGAAGGGAGGGAGGGAGGGAGGGCGGAGGTGCGAGGAGGCGACGTCAGCGCCGGCGGCATTTTTTTCTCTCTGGCGTCTCGGCGCAACCACGTGGTCTGTGGCGCCACTTCCGGTCGGCTCGCGCGGTCGTCGTCGAGCGGCGGAGACCATCGCACAGTGTATCGCGCGTGCTTCAAAACTGCGAGTCGGTTTGGTAATGTTGGGTGTGCACCTAGAACTGCCGTAGTGTTTTCATCGCTCTGCCAACCATGGACGCAAACCTGCGTGCGCGTTTGGAACGAATGACAGCTGAGATGGGTTTCGACCCACACTCCGATACACCGCCTCGTCGCACTGCTCGCGCTTGAATCGTATTCAACACGGCAAAGCTGCGTGCACCCTTCTCCCAGTGGTGGTACTTCGATGCTGTTTGCTCTTCGAATGCGGGCGCACAGCGAGTGCGGGCTGACAACAAAGAACTAAAGACTAGAAGAAAGGATCGTGGGGCATCGGGCTGGCGCGGACCCATCCCCCGGCTGTCTGCAGCTACCGTGAAAATGCGAGTCTGCTTGGTTGCTGTGTCGCGGTTTCTCGGGAACCTGAGACTACGGGGAGGATACGCCGAGGTACGGCTCGATGACATACTGAACAGACAGCGAACGGTGGAGCCGATCGCACTGTGTATCGCGCGTGCTTGAAAACTGCGCGTCGGTTTGGTAATGTTGGGTGTGCACCTCGAACGCCGTAGTGTTTTCATCGCTTTGCCAACCATGGAAGCAAACCTGCGCGCTTGTTTGGAACGAATGACAGCCGAGATCGGTTTCGGCCCATACTCCGATACACCGCCTCGTAAGACGGCACTGGCAGACGACCCCGAAGCGCCGCCATTACCGGACGCCAGCACTGCTATCGGAGACATGCTGCACGGCTGCCTCGGTCGGTCGTGAGAACGTGCCGACGATGCAGTTCCCAGCTGACGAGGCAACACTCGAACGGCTGCCACTCTCAACGGCAACCGGCGATGGTCAAAAGCACAGAAATATTCACGTTTTCGGCACTGCGCATGGCGAAG
Source organism: Rhipicephalus sanguineus (assembly GCF_013339695.2). Classification (NCBI taxonomy): domain Eukaryota; kingdom Metazoa; phylum Arthropoda; class Arachnida; order Ixodida; family Ixodidae; genus Rhipicephalus; species Rhipicephalus sanguineus. The sequence continues at coordinate 166,924,392 of NC_051183.1, forward strand.
AAAACGGAACCACGCAACTACGAGCAGACGAGCTGTCGGTGAGACCGGAAGTGCTAATATTAATGTTTGTTCGGCGTTTTTAACGCGATAACAGAATATAAACATACATATTATCTACTTATTGAACTCAAAATTAACAACGAAAGTAATAATGAGGGTGTTATCGTGATTATAACATCAGCCAATGGTGGAACTGCCGACAATCACGTCATATTTTGCGGACTAATACATCATTTGTCGAGAGAAGAGGGAGCGATTTCCAGCTGATTTTGAGAATTTATTGTAAATTCCAGGCCGTGCGCATCGCTATAATATTTGGCTCGCGTGTTCTCGGGAGCCTCGACTACCGATCGGCAGCGCTTTTTGAGCATGCTCGAAAAGTGTTGCAGGGCCCCTTTAAGTCTGCCCTCACCAAGTCGTGTGAGCACAAAATCAGTGATAGCTTTAACGCACAGCTTACGCGTCTTTTAGATGTAGGTTATCCCCGTGATGCAGTGGCCACTGTCGCTGAGCGTTTAAAGAAATCCATTATGTTAGGTCCGAGCATGGTTGCAGAAAGGGATAGGAAGAAACTTGTAGGTATACCGTACATTCATTGCGTATCTCACAGGCTAAAGAAACTAGGAAGTAGATATGGCGTTAATGTTGTTTTCACGGCTGCCAATAAGCTAGGCAAGATATGTGCTGCTGTGCAGAGGAAGAATGAGTGAGTAAAAGACAAGCAACGAACCGATATTTGTTTCGTAAAACACACAAACAAATTCGCTGATTGCCGTACGAGTGTGGCGTATAAGGGTGCTTTCAGCTGCGGCCGCTTCTACGTAGGAAAGACGGGCCGCGGCATTCACCAGAGATTATTAGAACATAAAAGATCATAACCGGAGGCTCGCCTTCTAATCTATCGTTACATTGTCGAGATTGTAAGTGTACGCCAAAATTCAATGAATGCGCAGTGTTGTATCGGCATAGAAATGAAGAAACGCGCCTGATGATTGAAGCATGGCATATCGAGAATAGTGATAGCGCATACGTGAGCCAACCGTAGTTTAACTTGCATAAAGATGGAATCAAATGCCTTAATAGTTATCTTTCGCGTAGGCCCCCACGCGTGCCGGATTGATAGGTTCGCCTGTTGCATGGGCATGCGCAGATAAGTTTTCGTGCCTTCTTTCTTTTCCGCCGTTGTGCATCTATTCAGTTCTTAGTCGGCGTTTGTTGTGCCCTAACTTCTTTCTTGTGTCCGTGTTTGCACGCCCTATTTTTTTAGAATGAATACTTACCAACTAGCTCAGCTGTGTTATTCTAAGCATCAATATGGCTTAAAACAACACCAGACAACGGGTGCCGTAAAACAATGGCTACACCCCCACCCTACTAGGTCGATCACAACAAAAAAATGCTACAGTTTGGGTGTATTAAATTTAACCAGGTTTCTGGGATTACTGTTATGTGTGGATCATGTTCGAGAAGTAACAGTTCAAGTTTGCCACTTTTACTTACAAGGTTCCGAGCATTAATATGTAGTATCCTTACATGCTTTGTCTCTGTACGCGGTTTACGTCAATGTGTGGTATCCCGCTGCTTAGGAAGGGCTACACGCTCATTTCTGGCGTGGTCCCATACAAAGAGCGCGTCATCAATTTTCAACTTCTCATGCATAAGAGATACACGCTTCTTAACTCGATCAACACGGACACACAAGCGCTGTGTGTCCACGTCGTCTCTCTTGTGGGTGTGTGTTCGCGCTGCTACTCCTTTGGTCTACAATGAACCAACTCGGCCAAAGAGAAGTATCAGTGAAGTACTATGAGTATGATGATAATTGCGCGGGTGATATATTGCCACGCGTGTTTTATTTTGATGTATTCAGATTTCACCCGCAAGGACTGTTAGCAACGCTCGGCGCTGACCGCGCCGTAATGTTTGAGAAGCTTCGAGATTGTTTGAGACCATTCTGTTAAGATTGCGCGCAGGACGCGAATAGTCCAGTTTATTCGAGAGGTTACGCGGCCACTAGCGATAACGCTGCAATCTGCGATAGCACACTTATAAAAGCCGACGCACTTTACCGCTCGGCACATTTCGACGGCCGACCCTGTGTTCGCCGATGTCAGTGTACAGTGTTCGTTGCTTGTAGTTTGACTTCTTGTTTCGAGGACGAGTTCGGCCAAATAAAGAGCTCCGTATATCCCAGTCTTGCTAGAGCCTTCTTCACCGTCACGGCCACGTGGCAATATGCTTAAAATTTCTGCTTTCTGAACAACAGGAAACAGTGGAATAAAATATACGCCGCGGCCATTGTACCAATAATCCTGTACGCGAACGCAAGTGTAGTACCTGGGAAATTTAGTGCTGTAGGTTTTTAACTAGCCATTCTAATGCAGCTCAAGCTCACTAACGTTTTCTTACCTGCTGGAGTCTTATTCTTACAGATTGAAAGTGCATATTTAGTGTTTTCGCAACATGATGTTAGCACTGACTAAAATACCTGCTGAGATAAATTGATCACTATTGTGCCATCTCGCCAACACTCTTAGTTTAATCAAAGTATAGTTGTTAACTATGAAGACAAAGTTTCTGTTTTATACAGGTTACATGCCCTGGGCTGTTGAAGAGAACGCTGTTCAATGCACACACACCACAGAAGACATATAAGAGAAATAGTTGCTCTGTCACATTCACAGAGGTCTGCTTAAAGGGGCCATGACACGGTCACCCAACAATTCGTGCTTTTCAGCGAAAACATTAGGTAAACGGTGTATTATGCCTCTACAGATACGAAAAGTCGACCGCGGAAGAATATTTCGGCGCAAAACAAGCCCTAGAAATCGTGTGCTGCAAACCCCGCCCAGCGCCAGCAACCAGCATTTTGCCATGGTGCGTGTGGCGTCATGTGCATCAGGGAGCGGAGCCGTCGTCTTCCCGAAGTTTCAGCCGCTGCGAATCGTTCAATTTCAGTGCCAAGCTGAAGAAAGCTAAAATATCTCGATACCACGTGCAGCTGACCACGGAACAATATCCCTCGCCGGAATTCAGACGCTCGCACAGCTAGCTGCTTGTTACGTTACGGCTCGGGAGAGCGCCAGTGTTGCCCGACTCTCAGGCCACTCGCGTGTTTACAAAAATATTGAATTTTAAACTAAGTGCTCGACCAAATCTGCTAAAATTTCGCCAGCTTATTTGTGAATGGACAAGGATTAACCCACATAACACAGATTATGATCGAAAATTGGGTGTCGTGGCCCCTTTATTATTGCTAGGGAGGACCTGCATTGTTTCATCATATTTCTCTTTTTCATATTCCAGTTATGGATGTTGGACACCTTCAGAGGCGTAACAGTAAACAATGAAAGAGTCATGTGCCTCCTGAAAGTCACTTTCCAAAAGTGCTGCCAGCACTGTTGAACCTTTGGTAAGTTATTTTTGGTGGAAGATATTGTAAGTTTGAAATTATGTTATTTCAGAATAAATTTAATAAATCCTGAGTAAAGCATGCACTTACAGGCAAAGGCGCACAGTAAATTGATAAATCGAGACATGGGGAAAATCAATCTTGTCATTTTGTATTGAAGCCGCATACATGACAGTATTTTTTGCTTGCTGTCAAGCTGTAAAAAATAACACGGGTTTAGCAGGATCGCTTTTATTGCTAATGCATCTTTTTTAACCCAGCTATACACTGAAGCACAAACAAGTGTTGTTTTTTTCTGTTTTGTCGGTTCTGCCACAGCTTTGTGCTGATGTTCGACTGCGCTTTGGATGCCCATTGGATGAAATGGGACAACAACTAAAAAAAAATGCCCCCACCTCCCCGAAGGGAATCGTGAGGAAATGCGAATGCATTTCTTGCGCCGAGAGTACACGGCGTAGTAATTTTAATGGCGTAAAGCTGGACACATCGACGCGCTCAAGTGTCTCCCGTTTGGGCGCCTCTTTCAAAGAACGCTTCCTACGTGCGTTCGTAATCACCTCAGGGATGTTGCCACCGCCTTCAATGCAGCACAAACGCGTTTAGAACGCGCTGTTTTCAGGCTGTGCCAAGGCAGCACAAACGCTACAAACGCGTTTCAAACGCACTGCATGGAGGCGGTGGCGCAGGGAGGAGAGAGAGCGAACGGCGAGAGAAGGAGCGGCGAAGCACTGCACCTACCCTCTCCTACACTCTTTCCACACGCGCCAGAGCGCGCTCCTCCTCTCCACTCACTCTCCGCTACTCCGCCCGCACCACCTGCTCCGGTTGCTAGGGGCGAGGATGAGCGCACGCGCCCGCAGCTGTTGCTATGGGAGAGGGAGTGAGAGCGGAGAGGCGCGCGGACAACGCCGGATGCCTTACATAGCCCGACTAAGAAATGCATTCGCATTTAAAAGGCGGCACAAGTTTTCTCTGATAAGCAAGCAAATGACACCTCATTGGTGAAACTCTCGTGTCACTTGCGAGGGTCAGTAGAACATTCAGAGTGAGGTAAGTTAAGAAATTCTCTTAACAAAACTGAAAATTGGGCTAGATGGTGGGGATTCATTGTGGGCGAAGCGCAAAAAACATAGACGGAAAAGAGGAGAGCGACGCAAGACAGGCGCTAAACTTCAACTGGCTTTTAATCGCAGAAATCACACGCAAGAAAACTAACAAACAAAGCAACCACGGCAAAACACAGCCTGATAACAAGAGAACGAACACCACATCCAACTGTGAACAGGCGAGGAACGTGCACCACATGGGTGACGTGTCCCTTTGCAAACAACCTTGCTGCACCACGCGCATGCCTACCCCTTTTCCAACAAGTGTATTTCATTATGTGATAGTGCCACAGACGACTGGTTGATGCATGAATTTCCATGTTTATTTATCTGGTAGGCCTCCACCACTTCACGTGCCCTCTGGTTTTTATGACGAAAGATCACGGAAGTTTCACCGAAGACCGGTGCGCAGCCGCAACTTTTGCAGTGCATGGCCAGATGAGAATACGGTGCACCCTTCAGTGAGCTATGATGCTCACGTAATCTTACATTTAGGCACCTGCCAGTTTGGCCTACGTATGCCTTCCCACAACTGGTGGGCAAGCGGTATACTACTCCGCACTCGCAAGGCAGAAATTTCATTTTGTGCTTCACATTACATGTGGCTCTCTTGGATGAATTGTCACGGTTTTTTCTAGACATTGCAGCGCAAATTGTTCCTAATTTACGACGCGACGTGAAAACCACTTCAACCTTGTAATTCCTGGCCGCTTTTTTCAGGCGGTGAGACAGAGCATGGACATAGGGAATGGCCACCACTTGCTTGGTATCAGCCTTGTCAATGCCTTCCCCGCACTCAACAGACTTGAGGCTTTTTAACACTTTTTCACACGACAGTGAAATTACTGAATTGGGATAGCCAACTTCTTTCAGTCTTTTAATTTGCGATGTCGCGCTCGCTTGCAAGGAGTGAATGCAAGATTTTGATAGAGCAGAGCGCAAGCATGATGTGGCTATGCCTATTTTTACCAGCTTGGAGTGACTGGATCTGAAGTCTAAGATAGGTTTCATTGATCTTGGGAGATACTGCCAGCAGACATGGGCGCCAGAAAAATCGAGCCTAAGGTCCAAGTACTGCAACTTATTGTCCTTTGCAGGTTCTACCGTGAAATGCAGTCCCATGCCAAGCTCTTTAAAAGCCTTTAAGGTGTCTATCATCTTCCTGTTGACATTTTCATTCGTTACAAAGACAAGGAAATCATCGGCGTACCGAAACATTTTTTCAACGACGCCGTTCAGATTCCTGTGAACAGCTCTGTCAAGTTTCGCGCACCGGTCTTCGGTGAAACTTCCGTGATCTTTCGTCATAAAAACCAGAGGGCACGTGAAGTGGTGGAGGCCTACCAGATAAATAAACATGGAAATTCATGCATCATCCAGTCGTCTGTGGCACTATCACATAATGAAATACACTTGTTGGAAAAGGGGTAGGCATGCGCGTGGTGCAGCAAGGTTGTTTGCAAAGGGACACGTCACCCATGTGGTGCACGTTCCTCGCCTGTTCACAGTTGGATGTGGTGTTCGTTCTTTTGTTATCAGGCTGTGTTTTGCCGTGGTTGCTTTGTTTCTTAGTTTTCTTGCGTGTGATTTCTGCGATTAAAAGCCAGTTGAAGTTTAGCGCCTGTCTTGTGTCGTTCTCCTCTTTTCCGTCTATGTTTTTTGCGCTTCGCCCACAATGAATCCCCACCATCTAGCCCAATTTTCAGTTTTGTTAAGCATCATTTCTAGTACAAAGGGCACTTTTCCGTGTGTTAACTTTTCTCTAAGTAACCCGGCAACTATCACGTCGATGATAGCAGTATATGTGTGTCGTGCGAGAACGGCCTCTTGGCATGCCAGACATTCGACCTGCCCACCGGAACTGCAGACGTTATGTGGTTTCATGAAGCCGAGTCCCGGACACTCGAGGCGCCTGTGCCGGCTTTTGGCATCGGAATGGCGTTCCCAAGTAAAGTTCCTGAAGGACTGCCTGAAGGTGGCTTGTGCTACGGAAGACAGCAGGCCTGGTAGCTGGACTACTTATCGTGGATGGATCAAGACGTCTACCCAGACGACAGAGTTCTTGTGGGATCAAGTTAGACGAACTCTTCCAAAGAAAGAAAAGGCCAACTTCAAGGAGAGACCTGTTTTGGTGCTTGGGAAGGAACAACTTCCTGAAGTTCACTTGAACTTGCTACGCCTTGGACCCAAGTTCTGCGTCGAGCCCCGCCTTCAACCAGTGGAAAAAGTGCTTATGTCAAGGTCAGTGGCTAGTCGAGCACAAGAAGTCAGGACAAGATGTGTTGCAGACTGCACTGATGCTTTGTTAAAAAGTGTGAATAGGCCCTCAAGAAACGTGAGTTTTCTGCCGCTAATTAAGTACTTCAAATCTAATGGGCTAAGTGTCGTCACATCTGATAAAAAGGGGTTTTTCGTGGTAATGAAGGAGAAACAGTTTTTGGATAAGGGTAATCTTGCCGTTGGAAAAAACTTCAAACAAGTCTTGAAAGTTCCTGAGAAGGTCAGGCAACAGGCAGTAGAGTTCTTGAAAAGCCTCAGCCTGGATAAGTTAGCCAGCGAGGTCAAGAGGTCGAAGGGCCTTTTGTTGGAGCCTTTCTTCACGGCAAAAACGCATAAGCCGGACATACCCTTTAGAACCATCGTTTCGGAACGAGACACGTGGCTCAATGTGGTTTCGGAATATTTGCAGAAGCATTTAAATTCCTTGAAAATAGAAGACCCACTGCTGTTAAAGAGCTCCTCGGGTCTCGTGAATTTCTTAAAAGAAGACAATCCGCGAGGGTGTAAAGCATTCAGCATTGATGTAGAAGAGCTTTATTATTCAATGCCTCAAGAGAAGTTGTTGAACTCTGTAAATGAATGTATTCGGGAACAAAACGATGACTTGTCATTTGCAACCAGTAGTGGAATTCCTGTGGGGAGCTTCATGGAGCTTTTGTCCAGATATTTGTCTTCTACATTCATCACTTGGAACGACACTGTATTAGTTCAACGTTCCGGCGTATGCATAGGATCGAGGGTGGCACCCATCCTGAGCAATATTTTTTTGGCGAAACTTGACAGAGCTGTTCACAGGAATCTGAACGGCGTCGTTGAAAAAATGTTTCGGTACGCCGATGATTTCCTTGTCTTTGTAACGAATGAAAATGTCAACAGGAAGATGATAGACACCTTAAAGGCTTTTAAAGAGCTTGGCATGGGACTGCATTTCACGGTAGAACCTGCAAAGGACAATAAGTTGCAGTACTTGGACCTTAGGCTCGATTTTTCTGGCGCCCATGTCTGCTGGCAGTATCTCCCAAGATCAATGAAACCTATCTTAGACTTCAGATCCAGTCACTCCAAGCTGGTAAAAATAGGCATAGCCACATCATGCTTGCGGTCTGCTCTATCAAAATCTTGCATTCACTCCTTGCAAGCGAGCGCGACATCGCAAATTAAAAGACTGAAAGAAGTTGGCTATCCCAATTCAGTAATTTCACTGTCGTGTGAAAAAGTGTTAAAAAGCCTCAAGTCTGTTGAGTGCGGGGAAGGCATTGACAAGGCTGATACCAAGCAAGTGGTGGCCATTCCCTATGTCCATGCTCTGTCTCACCGCCTGAAAAAAGCGGCCAGGAATTACAAGGTTGAAGTGGTTTTCACGTCGCGTCGTAAATTAGGAACAATTTGCGCTGCAATGTCTAGAAAAAACCGTGACAATTCATCCAAGAGAGCCACATGTAATGTGAAGCACAAAATGAAATTTCTGCCTTGCGAGTGCGGAGTAGTATACCGCTTGCCCACCAGTTGTGGGAAGGCATACGTAGGCCAAACTGGCAGGTGCCTAAATGTAAGATTACGTGAGCATCATAGCTCACTGAAGGGTGCACCGTATTCTCATCTGGCCATGCACTGCAAAAGTTGCGGCTGCGCACCGGTCTTCGGTGAAACTTCCGTGATCTTTCGTCATAAAAACCAGAGGGCACGTGAAGTGGTGGAGGCCTACCAGATAAATAAACATGGAAATGCATGCATCAGCCAGTCGTCTGTGGCACTATCACATAATGAAATACACTTGTTGGAAAAGGGGTAGGCATGCGCGTGGTGCAGCAAGGTTGTTTGCAAAGGGACACGTCACCCATGTGGTGCACGTTCCTCGCCTGTTCACAGTTGTATGTGGTGTTCGTTCTTTTGTTATCAGGCTGTGTTTTGCCGTGGTTGCTTTGTTTCTTAGTTTTCTTGCGTGTGATTTCTGCGATTAAAAGCCAGTTGAAGTTTAGCGCCTGTCTTGTGTCGTTCTCCTCTTTTCCGTCTATGTTTTTTGCGCTTCGCCCACAAAGAAATTCTCTCTTCTCTCTGCCCAACTGTGTTTAAAAGAGGGATTATATCGACAAGTGCTAATGTGTCAAATACAGCGTGAAGAATTGACGTGGTTAAAGAGAGAAAGGCATAGGAAAAAGGCTGACTGTGAAGTAAGCGATCATTTTGAGTACGAAATATTTGAAGTACTGCGCGCGGGAATTACGCAGAATTATGTATCTGCAGACAGGGGTGAGGTGTCTCACATACGCTAGCAATATAGCACAAATTACGAAAAACTCCTTCTGCGACAGAGGAAAAAGCGCTAAATGTTTAATTTTGTCACAATCTATAGCAACGATATTTTACTGTGATAGCGTAGGAGAGCACAAGTACTCTGCAAAGAAAAAGTACATTGCACAGCTGCATGTAATAAATTTAACATTCTGACACCTTTTGGATTCTTGGAATAAACGGCATTGTTTAAAGTTAGCGCTGTGTGTGTGTTATGTGTCTCTTGCTCGGTCCCGTCCTGGATGCGCTATACATCGGATGCTGATACCTCTGGGCCTATGACATTTCTAATTACAGGCTGCGCTACCGACCGAAATAGGAAAAGAGCACCTCACAGGTACGCATGCATTGAACAAACATTGGTATATGGGAAAATAATCCGTTCGAAGAAAAGGAACATTCAGCACGCCGTCATCGTAAGCCCGCTGATCTACAACAAACCTCACCTACCCGCCTGCATTTTCACAAAAGCTGATTCTAGTTCAGCAACTTCGAAATCCTCAAGAACACATTTCACGTGGACTCAACCCAAACCAATTTAAGTGCCTCTTGGAACACCTGAAAAGGATGGCTGATCCCTCCGTCATAGGAATCGGTATAACACGAAAGTGAAACGTGCCGTCACAGAAGTAGTTTAGTGTTTATAGTGCATTGGTATATAAGAGCTCGTACAATGTCTACTGTTGTTGGACAGATGTAGCACCGCTTGATGCAGACGCATCGCACTCACGTTGATGGCTAGTGGCACGTCTCCGTACCGACGACAAACGTTCATGATCATGAGTTAACCTTCCGGTAGCTGAAGTTCCTAACACATACGTGGACACCGCATATGCTGAATTCCGCGCAAGGATGGCACCAATAAGCACATAATAAACACTGATACTCGATATGCATTCCTTGAAAGCGTCGTGAAATCCGAAGAGAAACGCTATGCGCGTCGTGCCTTCCCTCTAGCCTGACCGTTACTTCTCACAGGGCGAACGGGGAAAGTGGTGAGAGATCCAGGCGAACATAGGAGAGCTATTTTTCGATATGGATGGATGCTATGAGCGAGGCTTGTGCTAAGGGCGCCACTTGATGTTGTGTTAAAGCATTGACGAAATGAAACCTGTATTGGAAAGGCGCCGAATGGAACGGTCGTATCAATGGCGCGTTTTTTTCCCGAGCCTAGTGGCACACGTGTCACCGCCCCGTTATAAAGGGGACGCTAATACATCCATCCAGCCATCCAAGAGCACTGTGAAAGGAAAGTGTAAAAGATAAAAGGCGCGTTCATGTAGCCTCCGTAATGTGTTTGGCGGTAGCTCGGTGGGCTACACGCCCGCCAGCCATCGTCGTGGAGCGAGAGGTCATGGGTTCGACTCCCGTCAATGGAACGTTTTCTTATAGTTTTTTTTTTCTTTGCCATCTGATGGCGTTCATATTGCTGACGTCCTTCCGTGACGGAAATACGTCGTGAAAGTCTTGGTGGACCCCGCCATAAAACTCTTTCGTGTTCAAAAAATTTCTCATCTGTGTACGACTACAAAAGATGATTTCGGGAAGCGCCTGTGATGTTCCCCTATAAATTTCGCTCCGAGAAGAAAACGTTTCAGTTTCCTAGAGTTCACATAATGAATGCATAACCTTGCGCTTGAAATACTGTGGTTTTTTGTTTTTTATTCCCCTGAATAATTTGTTTTACATTAGGGCGAAGGTTTCGGAGCCTGCGTGATTGTTTTGCGTGTGCCGAACAAGCTTATCGTCACACTATTCTCCCGCCGACAAACGCGGCCATTGTTTATTTGTGAATTAGGAGGATGGCGGACCGTTAATTTGAAGAAGCATGGTTGACCTACCTTTCTTGCCTTCAGAGCATTTTTATTTATCAGGTACAATGAAAGCAAAATGCAGTTTCCCGTTTAGACAGGACATGCGCATATCCCATATGATGTTCTCTGTCCAATGGAAGAGCTTAGCAGGAGGCATGCGGAGGTTGTGGGTTCAAATCCCATGCAGCTCATTTGTTGCCATCTTTATATCCGATAAAGACTACATGTAAAGTTTTACAACGTAAACTTCTCATTTAGGAGGTTTTAAGATAACTATAAGAAGACAAACAGAACACCTATAACAAAGGCTACACTTCTAGAGGTTGCAGGTTAACCTTTGCAGTAAAGGTTTCTCTGTGACTTAGAAAAGTACCGTGGCCTATACGGTAGAAGTTGCCACATTAAAAGGTAATACTTAATCTTTAAATTAGAAACATATCAATCTTAAAAATCTGCGCCTTTACAAAATGTCACGAGGTTAAGAGTGTACTGGCACATACCAAGAAACTGAGTTCTCTCAGATGGCGTGAATGACGGTTTACTTACACAGCCACTCTTGTCTGTCATCATCTTACAGCCTTGTTGATTAGACGCGCTTGCTCATCCACCTTATCGACCGTAGATGTGCCTGCAGGTGAAGTAGCTGCTTGCTTCAGAGACAACGACCTATGAGTTGTACCTTCACACAAACAGGGAGGGTTTGCTGTTTCGTCGCAAGGTCTATACTTAGAGAGAGCCCATGAAGCGAGTCCTTGCATCTTTCGCGCGTCTGAAGGCGTCAACCTGGCTAAAATGAGATCTAGTGCAAAATTATGTGCTCTGATCTAGATTTAATAAATTAAAGTCACAGTGAAAACGCGCAAGACGCCCCATGACATGTCTGTGTCGTGTCTTTTTTTTTGTGGCGCGTCTTCTGTGTTTGCGCTCAGGAGTATGTGTCAACTAGACCCAAATGAAGTTTTGTAGACCTGTATTTGAAAGGTTTATCGAGAAAGAACGGCAAATGTAAGAAACTGGCCCTAGACATATTGTTTTCAGCCCTCACACACAAGGAAGGTGTGATATTTAGAACAACTTTTTCAGAAAAAGTTCACGGCCAAATGAACTAGGGCGGTTTCTACAAGAAAAGCCAAAGCTTTCGGAAGTTGGAAGACTGTAGGTTTGGGCGTGTTGGTTGGAAGTTGGTGACAGTTTCGTAGTTCGAAATTCGGGAGAAGTCGTACAATTTCTAACGCAGCAATTAGGCATCAGGTTGAGAGCTTTCTCGGTCAATATAAAGGGCCACTATTATTCCCTTCCTTACAAAGATTTGCTGAAGTAAATAGAAGAAAGCGTCAATAGGTTCGGACTGGTGCGATTTTAGAATACAGCTTGTGTCACTTTTAAAGGGCTTTTATACCTCTTATGGTTGTATAGTAGGCCAACTTTTGTGAAATGGAATGATGATGTATACACTCAGAAAGAAGGTGCTTCGATTGGCCCATTCATAACTGCTTGTATGAGTGACCTGTTAGCGATATTTGATAAGGCGTTCAGTGAACGACTGAGTGAATTATCCGTCACAAGAACTTTCAGATATGTAGATGATTAGTTGATCATTGTGCAATGCAATTCACAAACTTATCATCCGCAGGTCGCCCAGGTATTAGACATCATTCGTCAGTGCCTCAGTCTGCTCGTGTTGACTCATGAGATGCCGGAAAGGGACAAAATTCGTTTCCTAGATCTCAGAATTTTCTTCTCAGAGGACAACACGTGTTGGCGTCATGGGACTCGTGTGCAGAAGCCTATCCGTATTAAAGAGACAGGGCGTGCAAACACGGACACAAGAGAAGTCAAGACACCACAAACGCCGACTAACAACTGAAAAGGCGCACAACGGTGGAAAAGAAAGAAGGCCCGAAAACTTATCTGCACATGCCCAGGCAATAGGCAAACCTATCAATCCGGCACGCGTGGCGGTCTACATGAGATAGCTATTCAGACACTTGATTTCTTCTTTATGCAGGTTAATCGGTGGTTAGCTCACGCATGCTCAACCACTATTATCGATATGCCAAGCCTCAACCATTAAACGCGTTTCTTCATTCCTGTGCCAGTACAAAATCGCGCATTCATTGAGTTTTGCCGTGCATTTACACTATCGAGAATATAAAGGTAGATAAGATGGTGAGCCTCCGGTTAGCGATCTATGTTCCATTAATCTCTGCTTAACACAGCGACCCGTTTGCAATACGTAAAAGCGGCCGCAGCTAAACGGAATCTTATACACCGCGCACGTACGACAACCAGTAAATTTGTTGGTATGTTTCACAAAAATATCAGTCCGCTTCTTGTTTATCACCCGGTCATTCTTTCTGTGTACTGCGGCACAGGTTGTTCCTTACCCAAAGAGTGGAAGAAAGCTAAAGTTATTCCCATTCCTAAAAGCGGCAGTACTGACAATGTAGCAAACTATCGGCCGGTTTCAATTACTAGCACTTGTTCAAAGCTGCTTGAACATATAGTCTTGAAACATCTATTAAGCTATATAAATGAACACAGTTTATTATCTAACTGCCAACATGGTTTTCGACAAGGTTTATCTACAACATCCCAGCTCGTCGAATTAGTCCATGTTCTTTCGAAAACAATTAACTCTTGTGCACAGACGGATATGATTTTCATGGACTTCGCGAAAGCTTTTGATAAATTATCTCACAATGAATTACTAAGAAAAATTGATGTTACGTTCCAAAACCCTACTATTACAAACTGGTTTTCATGTTATTTTCATTCTCGTGAACAATATGTTGAAATTGGTGGCACTAAGTCTCCAGTTTCAGCTGTAAAGTCGGGAGTACCCCAAGGTAGTGTTCTGGGACCACTTCTTTTCCTTTTATTTATAAATGATCTCCCGAATGAAATAGACGTTTCTATCAGGCTCTTCGCAGATGATTGCATCATATACAAAAAAATAGACACAGTGAATGATCAGGTAAAATTGCAACAAAACTTAGAGAAAATAAGGAAATGGTGTGAAGAATGGCAAATGGTGCTAAACCCTCTAAAAACTGTAGTTATGACAGTCTCTCGAAAGAAAAATTATTTTAACTATACGTATTATATTAATAATCATGAACTTAAAAGAGTTGAACAACATAAGTACCTTGGTTTGATTTTTACGAGTAATCTTCGCTGGAATCATCACATAGATTATGTATGTGCAAGGGCCAACAAGTCTCTCTGGTGTCTTAGACGCCATTTGCCGTTTGCAACGCAAGAATCAAAATGTTTAGCCTACAAGACGCTTATTAGACCCATCATAGAATATGCTATAATTGTCTGGGATCCTTTCTCTGTTACCAACATCTCGAAAATTGAAAAAATTCAACGTCTAGCAGTCCGGTTTATATTCAATAAATATCGTTGGACGGATTCACCATCTCAACTGTGTGCACTAGCCGAGCTACCCACGATTCAGGCTCGAACTATATACGAAAGACTTAAATATCTTTACCTGATTATTAATCATCATGTTCATATAAGGTATGCCGACTATTTTGATATTCTTCGTCGTGAAACTTCTAGACATCGCCATTCAATGTTCATTCGTGCTCCTGCGGTTTACACTGATTCTTTTAAGTATAGCTTCTTCCCACGAGCCATTAAGGATTGGAATTCTTTGAGCGAAGAAGCCGTTTCATGCTCATCTGTAGATTTATTCTTAAAACACATAGATCACATTCTCATTTGTAGTTAACAAAGCTTTATTTGTCTGTACTCGATCTAGTGCATTTAATCTTATTATCTGGTTGCGTTTCTTGGTGTACTTCATTTTGTCCCTTTATCTGTAAGTTCTGATTGTACATGTTAATTATGTTCTGATTCTACAATGATTGTTATGTTATTATGTATTGTTTTCCACTCCTGTTATAGCCTTTTGTAAGGGCTGACAGTATCTGTAAATAAATAAATAAATAAATAAATATCTTACCTACGCTCTAAGCCGCAAAGGTGCGAAATGGGAGTAAGTGCTGCATTTCGTCCCCGCAACAGGTAGTTACTCCCCGGAGGGATTAACTGCAAGACGAGGGTGCCGTGTGCAAAGCGAGGGAGGAACTGTTAGACCACAGGGAACAACGTTTACTCCCATGGAACTTTCCGGAGCAGTGGCGGCCTCGAACGAATGGTCAGCATGCGCGTATTCAAAGAGTCCGCTAAAGAAATCAACTGTTAACATTTTATTTAGCTGTAAACGGTCTTTTCAACTACGGCAACTGTGGCAGAAGTAAAGTAATATCGTTCATATGGCATAATAATAAACAAATGTGAAAAAGCTCCCACACACAAAAAAAAATGTGCTCGCGCCCAAGCTGTATCAATGCGCGGCGTGTTCTCGCGTATGCGCGGCAAGCTAGGACTCGGCGGCTTTGCGGTGTGTTGTGGATGTGTTCTCGTTTCGTGGTTGCGATTGCTGTCACTTGTGGTGCACTGAATTATCTTAGCGCTGTGGTAAACGTGATCCGCTACTGGAATGAAGTGCTACGCTATCAAAATGCTACGCGCCGACTGGGGCATCGCCTGAGAGGTGAGTGTAAACAAGGCTGCCATCACTCCGCGTGATTTTACCTGTGTGCAGTTGATATGTAACGGTCACCGCTTGTTTAACATTCACGTTTTGCGCGAACAAAACACGCATGATTGATGAGCTCGCGCTATACAGCGTCGCGAGTGCTGCCCCGCCTGCTATAGAATTACAAGCATGATGGTTGGGCCATCGTAACCTCGGTGAAGGCTCAACAGCTGTAGCAAGTACAGCTGTTCAAAAATAGTTTTGTTTTCAGTGCTGCCCAAATAAAGGTTGTTTATCAGAACTTTTCGCGACTTTTTAAAAGAAGATTCACGTAAACTCCGCACAATATCTTCTATTGCAAGGTAAACAAGTAATTTGGAAAGATTGGCTGATAAAATAGTATGTCTAGCTAAAGGCTTAGCACCGCTAACACAGGCAGTCGGCGACGGCATCGGCGATTTCTCTCGTTTGTAGCGATGCTAGGAATCTAATTTTTCTATCTCTCAAATTAAGAGCAAGCTTTATTGATAAATAAGTGGGCCCACTAGCGTGTCGCTGTGAAAGCGTGAAACGTTAAACTCGAGGACGGGTTTTTTGAACTTCCTAACACATTCCAAACTGTTTCATTGCACTATGACAGGTTCTGTGAAGGAGCAGTTTTCGTCTAATTTTTACGCTTGCAGCATTTCTAACAGACGCCTTGTGACGTAACTGCAAGTGCACGAACAGTTCTGCAGGAAATATTAATGCTACTCTTTCAGGAAATCGATGAATGAGAGCGTTGCGCCTCCTGAGAAACGTCTTCAACATCGTGCAGCTACGAACACGCTCTCAACAGCTGTCGATGGTGCTGTTGCACTTCCTGACGTCGGATGGACAGCATCCATTCGGATAAAACATTGCACTTTTCATTGTCTCGCCTATAATGCAGGGAAGCCATCCTATCTTCTGTATTCAACAAAGTTGTTCAATTTATGTGTACGCACGATGCTGCAGAATTGACTCGAGTCGTTGAATAAACTTGGTTGTATCTTTAGACGTTTTCGCTTTTTTTGTCATTAAACAGACATTTTCACTGAACAATATAACCAACCGTGTTATCTACAGTGAGAAGCGAGCAAGCTTGGCACAGCGACGGGAGCATATATGAGAACGTTTATATATACATACATTCATCAAGCGCCCAAATTCGCTCGATACACGCGCGCAGAAAAACCAATCCAACGCATTTTACATTTTCATGAACGTCATCACCGAATGGTTGCTTGCGAAACACTGAAGCCTGAAGTCTAATATAAGGAATCTTGCTATTTTTACTAACATGGCAGAACGTGCAGCTTCCAGACGGTACCTGTACATATATAGCCCCGGTAATATTCACTCCGCTACGTAGTGGCGTGTGGTATAGTGGTTAGCGTACGCACTGCTGATTCAATGGTCACGAATTCGAATCCTGTGTGTTTGTTGTGAATTTTCTGTAGTTTACTTATGTATTTATTTCTGTGTAGTAATTGTATATGTCGTCAAATGCATGTATCAACCTTCAAATTCTCGGTAATTCAACCAGAAGCTGTAATAAATTGTTTTTTTTTAATCGAGAAGGAGCAACTGTTACTCCCATCAGGGGTAACAGTTCGTCCCTCCGCAGCTACCATGCAAAAAGAGGAATAAATCAGTTACACCTTAAAAGGGGTAGCTTTTACACCCCGACATTTCGTCTCTCAAAACAACTGTGGACTAACAACTCGTTCCCTGACAGTTACTCCCTAAAGGACGAATCGTTCATCCTTTAGGGAGTAATGGTTGTGGCAGTGCAGTTACCCCCCAAAAGGACGAACCACAAACCCTTTTTCGTCCTTTGCGGCTTAGAGTGTAGCTTATTGGCAGCCGTAAGAACAACATTAACGCCGTATCTACTCCCTACTTTCTTTAGCCTATGAGATGCGCAATGTATATAATGGGTCATTCCATGCCAAATCATCAAGCGTTTTTCGGACCATCACAAATATGGCTGAAAGAATTTCCACGTTTTTCTGGAAGGTCGACACTCGTACTGGTCGTTTATTTCGGTTGCCAAAAATTTACCCGCCTATTTGTGAGAGTCTGTAGTTTTGCGCCGATTGAGCTAAAGGGGATCAAACAATTTTTTTCAAAGGACGTTTATGGAATGCACTCAATAAAATGGTATTTCCGGCAAGCTAATGAAGTGATGTAACTGTAAAAATCATGACCTATCTATGTATATCGGTGCTTCGAGAGCTTTTCGCACGAGCAAAACTGAGTAAAGTTGCAAAGTTTGATATTTTTTTCCAGAAACAAGGCAAACTCAAAGGGTAGAAATGAATTATGTACTGGTGACCTGTTCGACATAGTACAAAAAAAATAATTTAGTCGCTGAAGGTGTAGCAGATCGTTTGAAAAAAAATTGCGAATTTCACATTTTTTGAGAAAAGCTCTGTATTGAGCGTCAAAAAATTTGCCTTGGTGATCAGACTAAAAATATGCACTATACTTCATTTGAAAGCTCTATGTATTAGCTGAACATAGGGAAAGTTACAAAAAGGTAATATTTTTTTAACTTGAGAAATATATTTTTGAAATTTGGTATCTCCACCAGCTTTTCGCTGACGTAACTCAAGCGGCATGAAGCATTCGCAACGGCATTCTTCAGCCCATGCCCACTGACCTGGGATGCAGATGTCAAACATGGTGCTGTCTATAAAGCAATGGAAAAGGAAATGGGGCTACTTTATAGACAGCACCATGTGAGAGCGAGGCATACATCGAACAGATAACGTTTTGTGCAATGCAATACATAGGTATAGACATGCGCAAAAGGGCAGGCTCACAACAATCGGATACCATCTTAATCACAACCTGCGATGCAAGAACGTGCTCTCTGCCTGCGAAAGGAACAATGAAGTGTCACTAATGCATAATAAACCTCATGCTTTAGTGTGAAAAGCTTCCAACAGCTCCCGAGCAGTGCTGTCCCTGCTTCTCCCAAGAATCTTAATTTTATGCAGATACGGCTCACACTTGTGGGAATTGAAGTGGGCCGGCAAATGTGCCCCATCTTTACCTTTTACTGACAGCTCGTGTTCCCGCGCACGCTTACGAATTGTTTGCGAATTTCCGCTCTCATGCGGCAAGACATATGTCGGCCAGACGGGAAGGTGCGTGAATGAGCGTGCGCGGGAACAGGTGTAGAAAGACATGTCACATTTGCTGCAGTGGTGAAGGTCTCAAGGCAGATTTTGTGCGTCCTTGCGGCTGGCGCAAGCAGAGAAAGAAACTTGAGCGTGGTAGGATATGTGATGCACAAGCGCATAGCATGCTTAAAGGAGGAATCTCTTGATAATTTGCTTTTTCGCACAAGTAGTTGAGGAAATAACTGTAAACTGCGCCACAGGAAACTTGGACTGTATATAAATACTAGCAGAGGTATGATATACGAAAAGAATGGCATGAAAAATAGTCTTTTTCTTTCTTAAGGCTGTTTATACATATTTTGAAAAACACACGGGTGCACGCTGCTCCTCATAATTTTTATCTAGGTCAGTGTATTTACAACAAACGTAATTATTTCGGCCTTTTCCCCTCTAGTTCTCTTGCCGTATCGAGGTGGTACTATGCTGAAGACAGGTGCTAAAAATCCAAAAGGGTGCAAGATTGGGTTTCTTGTAGGGCGTGCATTAAATTTCAACAGAGAGCGCCACAAAAACAGAAAGAGAGCGTTCTGTTCTCCTCTGTTTTTATAGAGCTCCCTGTTGAGACTGGTCTCATGCAGCAAATCACCTTGTAGCTGCAATCCTTGTAGCTATAAATCTCTCTTTACGATTTCCATGGTATTTGCAGAAAAAATAGGTACAGCACGCCGCAGCTGAACAAACGTTCATAGTACCCAGTATTTCCAATCAAATGTTTCCACTGTCAGGCCCTTTTGTACAAAAATTACCGTAGGTTAGGTTATACTTGTTCGCCAAGCATGCGCCAACAAGACGTAGATGTTTGCTGCTTAAAACGCCTAGATTAGTGGCTCGGGCCTCTGTCGGGCCCGATGTGCGGGCGGGCCGGGCTGGGCCGGGTAGGTGAATTTTTTTTCTCGGGTTCCGGTCGGGCCCGCGTCCCGTTTTGAGCCACCGGGCCGGGTTCGGGCGGGTAAACTTGAACAAGTGGCGGGCCCGGGCCGGGAAACACGGCCCATGCAGTGCTCTATAACTCACACCTAAAAGACACGTAACCTGTGCGTTAAAGCTGGCACTCATTTTGTGTTCACATGACTTAGTGAGAGAAGACTTAAGGCATGACATGGCTATACCATTTTTTACAATCTTAGAAGGTTTCGTATTGAAACTTGTTGTTGGACTAGTTGGTAACTCGTCATATTGTAAGAAAGAAACTTAGCGCAATTTATAATTTCCACAAAGCACTCACAGAATCACACACGCACACACTCAAGACACACACACCACACACAGCGCTTACTACCAACTGTTTATTGTGCATGACAGACCAGCTTATATACGTACACGTTGAAGCGCGAAGGCAATGACCAACAAAGATGCGCATGAGCGAGAAAACAATAACCGATGCAGGAACGAGCCACCACCCATCAACGTAGAAGTAAAACTCTTAAAAAAAACGAAAAAACAAAAGCAGATAACCCGCTAGCAGCAACAGCTTGTCTCGAATAAGATATTTCCTTTTGATGCAAAACCACAGACGGCTCGCTAACACAACGATCCTTATTCTTTTCTATCAAATATGCTTCCAAAGATACACGGGCGGATAATTTGACACTTCTTCCCAGAACCTGCGTGTCTGTAAACCGTGGTTCACAACCACATGCGGCAGCATGTGCCACAAGATGGGCGTACTTATCCTCCTTTTTCTTAATTTTTTGAGCATGCTCCCTTAGCCGGTCATTAAGGCATCTTTCGGTTTGGCCGGTGTACACTTTTCCGCATGATAAAGGAATCGAGTATACAACCCCCGTGGAACACTTAACGAAGGCCTTATGATGTTTCTTCTGGCAACCGTGTCTCTTGCCATTGCAAATGCGCGGGCACAGGTTGGCGAGCTTTTTGGCGCCGAAAATACCAGCGAGACACCATGCCTTACAGCCACCTTTTTAAGGTTGTGGGAGAGCTTACGCACGTACGGCATCACATGAAGCTTGGAACCCGAAGTATCCCAAGCAGCACCATTCCTTTGTGTTCCACTTTTCAGCTTCTGCAGAAGTGACTCGGCGACCGTGGTTATGACCGACGAAGGGAAGCCCGCCGCCTGCAATCGGCTGATCTGATCATTAAAACTAGTGCGCATGCGGTGTGGGCACGACTTTGACAGCGCAGATTCTAAGCAAAGCGAAGCGATCCCTCTTTTCACAATCTTAGAGTGCGCCGAATCAAATGGTAAAATTCCCTTCTTAACGCGAGGGTGGTAAAACCAACAGAAGTGATCAAAGTTCCAATGCAGCTGGAGGTCTAAGAACTGTAGACAGTTCTCTGTTGGTACCTCAGCTGTGAATCGTATTCCACGTCCATGTTGTTTAAAAATACTAAGAACGCCGCATGTGGTTGTGAACCATGGTTTACAGACACGCAGGTTCTGGGAAGAAGTGTCAAATTATCCGCACGTCTATCTTTGGAAGCATATGTAATAGAAAAGAATAAGGATCGTTGTGTTAGCGAGCCGTCTGTGGTTTTGCATCAAAAGGAAATATCTTTTCACGAGACAAGCTGTTGCTGCAAGCGGGTTATCTGCTTTCGTTTTTTTTCGTTTTTTTTAAGAGTTTTACTTCTACGTTGATGGGTGGTGGCTCGTTCCTGCATCGTTTATTGTTTTCTCGCTCATGCGCATCTTTGTTGGTCATTGCTTTCGCGCTTCAACGTGTACGTATTGCCACGCCCACTTCTTTTTTTTTTTTTTTTGCTGGTCTGTCATGGTCTGGCATGCACAATAAACAGTTCGTAGTAAGCGCTGTGTGTGGTGTGTGTGCCTTGAGTGTGCGCGTGTGTGATTCTGTGAGTGCTTTGTGGAAATTATAAATTGCGCTAAGTTTCTTTCTTACAATATGACGATTAGAAGGTTTCGACGAGAAGATTGACAGCGGTTTAGAAGATCTAGTGGAATATTACCAGCAAAGATGGTCACCCACCAAGTCATCGGCGACAATAAGGATGATGTGGGGTCTCTGCGAAGCGTGGGCGGCCGCTCCGAGTGCTGCTACCGCGAGCAAACCTCCAAGATGCATTTGACTGAAATCAATTCACATTGAAAATCAACTACTTCAGTCAGTATGAGATAAATGAGCATTGAAAAATAGGTTGCATTAAAAAAAAACATATGCTGGAAATTCGGCACAGTTTACGAGTTGCGAAAAAAAAAACAATCAGCGTAGTTTCCAGTTTTGTAGAGCAGTTGCACTTTAGAGTTTTTATAGGAGTAAAAAAAATCTGAAATATGGCTGACGTTGCAATTTTCACGTATATATTGAACGATTTATCTTCAGAACTTACAGATTTACTTTCCATCTTATTCAAAGGCGATGAATCTTTTGAAAAAAGAGAAACACTGTGTTAACAACTTGTACAGTTGGTACTTCGGCTGAACACACCAGGAAGTTATGATAAGTCTGGTAGACAAGACAGCCAACCCTGTATTTCAAAGCACCCGGAGCCACTAAGAAACGCCAAAAGATGTGATCCCCACTTGAATCGGTTTTAATTTACTTGTATTAAAGACTTTTGATATTGCCTCAAATGAGTGTTAATGCAGCGGCCAGTCGGACCTATGACATGTCGGACCTCGGACATGGTGGCATGCTAATGGTATACAATATAAACTACTCCTGTCCTGCACATTACAATTTCTTTTGAAAAAAAAAAACTTTTTTTTCGCCTGCCTGTTGATATTTTTATCTACCGCACGGCAGGTTCGTTGCACCTTGTTAGGAGCGCTAAAAACATCTACGCCAAACCGGCTGGCAACATGCTTCAGTTCATGAGAAAAGCGATGGGCGTCAGGTAACGCTGCAAAGCGTTTGCGTTGCGTGTTATATTAGTTATCAGACCATTTTAGTTGAGTGTACACAAGGCTGTACACAGGCGTCCACTGTTAAAGGGAACATCGGAGCGTGTGGCGGCTGCTCGGCGCCACCGCCGGCCGCCGGCTGCAACGAGATTCGCGCAGACGCAGTGAGCACCGTGCCCGGTGCTCTTTCGTCACGTCAACGGTTCGCTTCGCGACGATTCGCAGCGCAGAAGCAGACGGCAGCAGACGACGAAAGAGCACGACTCACAGCGCGCACTACGCCTGCGCGAAACTCGTTGCAGCCGCTGGCCGGCGGTGGCGCCAAGCGGCCGTCACACGCTCCGATGTTCCCTTTAACAGTGGACCCCTGTGTACGTCCGCAACGTGCTCCGCGCTGCGTACGCTACGTTTGAGGCTGCGTCCTACAGCATTAGCTTATTGTGCGCAACATCCGAAGCGTGTACTGCACCTGAGCGTAAACAGGCTTGCCTCTGAGTGTTGCTTAGCGCCATACAGTGGCGAAGCAATAAGCTGTAATAACCGATATTGGTCGAAGCAACACACAAGTCCAGGCATTAGACAAGCCGAGCTTTTCCAACGACGAGTAGTGGTTTTGGGTGTGTGGGCTAGTTGAACTTCATTTTTTGTTAGGACGGTGCCAAACGAAGCAGCACAAGGGACACAGAGGCGACGAAGACGAACGCTTACTGCCAACTGAAAGTTTATTGTTTCCTACAAACATTTTGTAAGCAGAAGAAAGAAAAAAAGAACCAAACAAGGATTGTTAAACGCTAAATACAAAAAGACCCCCACCGCTGGAGCCGGCGGCTTCCAGGAATGCCAGCTCTCTTACTTATGCATGGGCATTAATCACGTGCCATGAAAGCTGCTTCCACGATGGTGAGGGTTCCCGTGGAGCGAGAAAATCACCTTAGCTTGGTGGTTTCAAAGGACAGACTGATGGGCTAGTTGGAATTGCATAACTCAGAACATGGGCGCAGATAATCACACGGACGGCGACAAGTAAAGACGGGACACAGCGCTAACTAACAACTCAGTGTTTATTGCACGTGGCCGCATATATACATACGACACTGCGCGAAGGAAAAAAAAAGGAGAGGGGGGGGAGGGAGCTGCACACAAATTAGTCGACCATACTATCAAACAGGCGGCTGACGTGGCAAAAATATCATTTCCTTCTCCCATAGACATACTGAAGGGCATCTCACAGCGTCTCTATATTTAATCTCTGCCGCTTCGATATTTCCCTCGTGAGCTGATCAGAACTTTTGGCTAGCGAATGCGCGCGGTTGAACAGTGGCTTGCAACCGCAACGTCCTAGCCAAAAGTTCTGATCAGCTCACAGGGGAAATTATTGAAGTGGCAGAGATTAAATATAGAGAGGCTGTGAGTTGCCCTTCAATATGTCTACCGGAGAAGGAAATGATATTTTTTCACGTCAGCCAACTGTATGATTGTAGACTGCGTTGTGCGCACCTGCCCCCCCCCCCCCCCCTCCATTTCTTCCTTCGCGCAGTGTCGTGTATGTATATATGCGACCATGTGAAATAAACACTGAGTTGTTAGTGATGTGTCCCGTCTTTACCTGTCCCCGTCCGTGTGATTCTTTGCGCTACTTTTCTGAGTTAGTTTGGTAGAACACGTAAGTGCATCCACATGCGCTACAATGCATAGCTAGGACCGCCCCTTTCGTTTCTAACACTTGGAATGCTTTTGCAGGCGATCATTCAGACATCTGCCGGTTTGACACACATCCCTTCGCCCCTCTCATCATCATTCACCACGTGGATATGCTGTGATTTTTTTTGTTTCCTTTCTCTTGCACATGCGCTTTGGAGCTATTCTGGGTGTATATATTGTCACGTGGTCGTGACGTTGACAAAGGCAGCAGTCGGCGTGTTCAAACAAAACTCTTTATTTCGGCGAACTTGTGCCCGCTAAACGAAAAGTCATAACTACAAGCCACACAGGCTGCGAACTGATAGCGGCGAACAGAGCGTCGGCCGTCGATAGTCTGATCTGTGGGAAGGTGTGTGGGCATTTATACATGCGACATCGAACATTCGAGCCTTAACACTGGTGGCCACGTTAGTTCCAGAATAAACTCAACTCTTCGCGTTTGCGCGCTCACGCCTATCGAAGATTCTGAAATAATCTGGAAGGTTCCCAGACATTCGGGTGTGCTTTGCGCAAGGCAGTGGTTATACGTGTAACGGACCAGTTACATAAAAACAGCAAAAGAAGTGCGCGTGCCTTTGCCCCACTCCGAAAAAAGCATCATCGTGATGCTTGCAAGAGAACATGGAAGGGGAAATTAAGGCATAAAAAAATAAAGTACAATAAATAAAGCAAAAAGTAGAGTCCTCAGGTTCGCAAACCCGTAAAAAACGGCTTAAGGAGCACGATATGGACGACTTCAGGTCGAGAGGCGCCGATGAGCGTTCGTAATGGAGTCTGCGATATCCTCGTAGTCTAGAGCGGAGACACTTCGAAGCACATTGTGTGGGCCGAAGTATCGCCGAACAAGTTTTTTATTGCGAGAGCAATTATATGGACAGTCTCGGCTGGATTTTGCCGTCGCCGTCATTCACCGTATATGTATAGGTATGTATGTATGTATATATATATATATATATATATATATATGTATATATATATATATATATATATATATATATATATATATATATATATATATATATATATATATATATATATATATATATCAAAATCCCAAAGAAATATAATTCAGAAAAATGCTTCCGAAGCGCGGAATCGAACCAGCGACCTGTCGTTCCGCCGTGCGTGGCGCTAACCACTACGCCAGAAGCGGAGATCCTTCATGTAGCTAACGCTAATATACACAGGACTCAGAGACGGCAGGCGCTTATAAGCGTTTCTTCATTACCAGCAAGATAGCGTGAGGAGCGTGACTGGTGGATTTAAAAGTCGTCGGCGAGCTCGCTCGCTTATTCTTATATTTGGGCAGAGAGAACCTTGCCCTTCCGCTGTCTGCTCGCGCGGTTTTCTCGTGGTGAAGGGAAGAGGGATGTTTTGAGCTTTCACCGTGATGTCCGCGCTCATGTTACGGAGCGTACGAAAGTCACTCGAGCTCAAGGGACGCCGCTAAACGAACAAACAGAAAATGAGCGCGTAGTGTGTGTTCTGTTGTGGTGAGCCACAGCCGCTTCTAAGCAGCACTTCCATCCGCCTTTAAACGTTGGGTACATGGAGATGAATTGCTTGATGTCACGCATAAGCCTTTCGGCCATTCCATTGGCCTGCGGGTGAAATGGAGCGCAACGGCGTAGTGTAATGCCACGGCTATCTGCCCACTGCTGAAGTTCCTTGCTTAAAAATGCGGGTCCATTGTCAGATATCACTACTTTCAGCTGTGAGAATATCGCTCGGTCAAGCAAGGCGATAACGCTGTTCGTGTCTTCTCGCCCAGGAGGTTCCGCTACCATTCTGGTGCACTGATCTATGGCAATCAAGAAAGACTGTGTCTTGCGAACCCCGGAACTCTTCTTTTTCAGTTCCGCAATGTCCATGTGGACGACTTGATTTGGCAAGACGAGCTCATCGGGTCGAGGCCGGTATTTCGCTTTATTCACTTGACACAAGTAGCACGACTTGACATAGGCTTCGACGTCTTTTTTCACGTTTGTCTATGTGAACCGCTTGAGAAGCTTGTACGTTCGCCAGAAGCCATCATGTCCACCTGATTCGGGGCTGTCGTGATATAAGTGAAGCACTTTCGGAATGAGTGTGTCCGGTACGACGAACTTGCCATCCTTGAAGTGCAGACTTTCATACCCTTCCCATAATCTCGTCAAGTTAACTGTTCCATGCGGGATCTCGAGCGCCAACCGAGACAGGACGTCGGCGTCAGTAAGATGGCTACCTTCACGGTGGAAGACGTCAAAATCGTACTGTTGAAGTTCATTGACCCATCGGGCCAATTTTCCCCTTGGCTCCGACATATGCAATAGGTGCGTTAATGCTTGGTGATCCGTATATAATGAAAACTTTCTTCCGTCGATGTATGATCGGAAGTAGCGCACAGCCATTAAAACAGCAAGAGCCTCCTTCTCAGTTGTGGAATAATTCTGCTGGGTAGGGTTGAAGGTGTAGGAGTAGTATCCTATAACCCTAAGCTGTTGGGTTGGAGGTGAACTGAGGTCTCTTTGGTACAGAACCGCCCCTGTAGCATAATTGGAAGCGTCCGTATTCATCACGAAAGGTAAACTATAGTCCGGTAGAGTAAGAATAGGGCCCGATGATATACGACGTACAATAACAGAGAGCTGAGCTAGTTGGTAAGTATTCATTCTAAAAAGACAGGGCGTGCAAACACGGACATAAGAAAGACGTCAGGACGCCACAAACGCGTTTGTGGCGTCCTGACTTCTTTCTTGTGTCCGTGTTTGCACGCCCTGTCTTTTTAGAACGACGTAAAAGTTCTTGATAAACCCTTTCGCAATCTTCGGCCCAAACAAAAGGCACTTGTTTCTTCGTGAGCTCCGTCAAGCACATCGTGATCTTGCAGAAATCCTTAATAAAACTCCTGAAGTGGCCTGCGAGTCCAAGAAAAAGTACACCATTTCCCACTAAAGGGACCATGAGGCGATGCGAAGCCGGAGCACTTTCACGATCGCGTTCCGTTGGAGTTCTTTGGCCATGCTACCGACCTCGCGTCGTGGAACGCGAAGAGGAACGCTACGCGCGTGTTGTCTTCCCTCTTAATTCTCACAGTGCGAGCGGGGAACGCAGTCGGCAGGCATGCGAGAGGAGGGCAGCGTTGGAGAGGAGAGAGAGGGGGAGGGGACGCGCATGCGCTGGTGCTCATCGCGGCGTTGCGCAGGAGAGAATTTCGGCATGTCTAGCCCACGTTTCAGAGGAAGAGTGGAAAGGGGGAGGGGAATGGGGAGGTGGAGAAGGCGAAAGGGGAGAGGGGTAGTGGAGAGGGGGAGGGGAGAGGGTATGCGCATGCGCAGTAAGGGTGGTCACGCCGCACACCACCACCACCACCGGATTGAACTCCGCCATAAGATACTTCGCATCTAAAAACTCGAAGTGAGTGAATGTCATGTAGCTTCGTGAGCTTTGCGATCCTTTCAACGGACTCCTGTTTGGTGTTCTTGGTGGTTCCGTCGAACACTCTTCCAAGGAAAACCACTTTCGACTTAAACAACTCGCTTTCCTTCTCATTTATCTTGAGATCCGCGTCACTAAGTGCTTGTAACACTTTCCCGAGATGTCCAGAGTGCTCCTCTTTTGATCTTGAGTACACTATAATGTAGGGGTGTGCGAATATTGGAAAGTTTCGAATATTCGTCGAATATTACATTCGAAATATTCTTTTTCGATTCGAAAATCGTGTATTCGAAAAGTTTCAAATATTCGATAACTTCGAATATTCGAAAAATTCGAATATGCGATTCCATTATCATGCATAAAATAACTCGTCTTCCGCATTTTTGCTGCATTCGTATCGCTAAAAACGTTGCCGAGAGGAGCGATAAACATCGTAAGTACTCGGAGGCATGATATCCGCCTGCGACGAGCGCCCCAATACGTACGATTTATTGCTGGTGCATCTCCGACGTGCAGCGCTGTTGGCGATCATGTAACCGTACATTTTCAATATTATGCGGCCGTAACGTGCCGCACTACCCCTCGTTCACTATGCGGGACCACTTCTGAAGAAAGACAGTGACCCACGTGACTGGTGGTGGACTGTAAGCACCTTCAGATAACCCAGTCTGGCAAAGCTTTGCCCCATGTAACTCCCTATACCAGCCACTTCTGTTCCAAGCGAGCGTGCCTTATCAGTGGCGGGGGGGGGGGGGGGAGGGGTTGTCTCTGTTACAAGGGAGCGCCTGCTGCCTGATCATGTGGAGCAACTCATATTTCTTCATGGCAACATGTAGTCATTACTTTCATTGTGCCGCGATATTTGCTTGTGTTGTGATGTGCATTGTGCTAGCCTGGAGCTTGTGTTCTGGAGATAGCAGTGTATGCTGTGTTGCCAGTCAGGCTGTTAATGTTTTTTTCTTCATGTTAAATAAAATATCGTTACTGTGGAGGCATTTTAACACGAAAGTGTTT